>NC_140499.1:25954117-26656617 GCF_964271855.1 Acomys minous | reverse complement strand
CTTCATAATAAATGTGTTAGAAGCCACAAAACAGTGTTAATCATATATATCTCAGCAGAACTACTGAGGGATGATGATCCTATTTCCAAGGAGAAGTAGTATTTTGAAAGCAAAGGATTTTTTTCTGAGCAGTAAATTTCAGGACCAGAGTTTACATATTCAGCAATCACAGAATAAACAGTGTGTTGGTAAGTAGACGTCCTACATTAATTTGTAGAGCACAGGCAGAGTAAACAGTACAACTATTCACATTAGCTGTTTAGAATGGAGAAAGAGAGCTAACATCTAGTCACCATGTACATTAGCACCTAACAAAAATTATCCTTTCCCTAGAAATTATTGGGGACAGATATAGAGTTCTTTCTAGATACAAAGGTCTTTCATGTCATATCCGTCCAAGAGTAGACTATTATATTGACCTTGAACTCTGTTGTTTATTATAGTCACCTTTAGCATTATCTTAATTAGATCTTCTGGGTAACTTGCTGGAAATTTTATAAAAGCATTTGCTGTGTCACCTTGAGTTTTATATCATGGAGATAGTTTTTCTCATCAAACTCCATGGTACAACTTCAGATGACTTCCAATTTTTACTCTGAAAATGAAAGAATATAGAATTGATTATTTAGTTTTTCTATTTAAACCAGTAAAACTTTCCCAATGTTGACAAAAATTCTGATTCACAGTCTTGGATAACAGTGGTGTTCTCAATAAAGTTGTAATTTTAATTTTCTTCACAAGTTTGCCATTGCAGTCACAACATCCTTGTATGGCACTAGAGGTCTGGTTCTTGGCCTCTGCTTTAGCATTTCTTGATCAAAGCTCATAGTCATGGAGGCTAGTATGGGGTTGTTCTCTGGCCTGATTGTTGAACCTTGGGGAACAGAGCAGTCACAGCAGAATGTGGAAGGTAGATGAATGGCTGGGGTAATGCTGTGGGAACCGAAAACATTAAGGTTCGCATGCTACATGGGCAGTATGAGGCACTGAGACAATTAGAACTGTAATACCCAAGGTCACTGAGCACAGATCGTCATAACAGATAGAGTCATAGTAACAGAATTAGAAATATTGTGAGAATTTCCAATCTGTGACACAGAGACATAAAGTTAGCACATTCTTTTAAATGAAAAAAAAAAAAAAGAACAGAACAAAACAAAAATCCCAAGGCAAATAAATCATGTCAATAGACTTGAAATGTCACAAGGTTGTTACTAACTTATAACTTAAACAAATCTAGTATCTGAATGGTACAGTGACATGAAGGCCAGTAACACAAGGCAGGCCTATGAATAGTCATATGACTAGATTTTTAAAATATCATGTTTTTTGCAGTTTTCATAGAAATAATATATAATAATTCCCCTTTCTGCACATATTTCCAACATCCAGGACATGCATTTTATCCTTTTGGCAATATTCATTCAAACATTGGAGACTGCCCATATAATTGTGGGTTTTGTGCTACAAAAATCATTCAGGTGGTGTTTGTTTTTCATATGTTTTTACTGAAAACTTTGATTTGAGACTAAAGTTGTCTTTTGTCTGTTTTTTTTTTTTTGTTGTTGTTGTTGTTGTTGTTCAGCTTCATGTTTTCTCACATTTGAGTTGAGATTAGTGTATATTTTGGACTTCACTTCCTTTGTCAAAATCATGGCTTACAGACTCTTATCCATGGATCACCTGCTTATTTAATTTGATGTGACCACTATCAGAATTCAGAGAATTATGTGCACAGGATGATCTAAGTAGCACTAACCTGTTAGTTTTTCGAATGCACAGGGGTGCTTGTCAGAACCTCTGGGATGGACACCACAGGGCAGTTGTAGGTAAAAGAAATAAAAACTTAAGAAAGGGCTAGGCTTAGAGACAAAATTCAAAATAAATTTACAAGTTGTTTAATTTCACACAGTCACTTAAGTAATTGGATATTATGCTCATTCAGAGATTTATCTTGTGCTGTCAGTATTTTGTGCTAGATAAGTGTATTGTGCTACAGTGTATTTATACAAGCCTCAAATCTGAGAAAACCTTTTAGAATATCTTAATGTGACTGACTCGCCTGTTGCACACTCATAGTTGTTCCTTTAAAAAATTTCATGTTAGCAATAGAACAAGTGGTACACTTTTAAAAAATGAAGACTCGGTTGTACTCATTTAAAGCCACACAAGGAATTATACATAACACAGCAGATCATTCTAGACATGAAAATGTGTCTGAATAGTGACATGGAGTAGTGTGCTTCTTAGTTGCCATGGCAACTGCATCTCAAATTATGGCATCAATCTTCATTTCCTATGGGTTTTCAAAAGACAAGAATGTATAAAATAGCAAGTTATATAATCTCTCTTTTTCTTATATCTGATTTATCAAATCACAATAAATTTCACATAATGAAATATAAATAAATTAAAGGGATAACTGATATGAAGTTATTTTTTTAAAGAGAGAAAGAGAGAGAGAGAGAGAGAGAGAGAGAGAGAGAGAGAGAGAGATGAGAAACACTCATACGAGCTGCTATGAAGGAATTCTCTTCTACTACCACAGGCTTCTTCTCTGCTCAATAACTGAATACAGTTTATGAAGATGTGCCAATTACGATTATATATGTTTACAGCTTAGTGTCAGACCTGCCATTAACCATAGAATAACTTGTTTTCCACTTACTTCTCAGATTTATTTTTGATACTCAGATGCTTCAGGTGTTAAAAAATCTATTGCTCATTTATTGTCGTTTAAGTAACAATAAGCATCTAGTTGCTAGAACAATGGGAACGACACACCAAAAACATAATGAAAATTTCAGTTTTAGTGTGTTTATTTTTAACCTACAGCACAAGGTTTATGCTATGAAATCAGGGACTTTTGTGCAGCACGGCATATTGAACCCATTCTAGGCAATTACTGTACAACTCGCTGACACGGCCAGCCTTTTCTGATGTATTTTGAGGCAGGAAGATAGGCTGTGGTCCTACTGTCTCAGCCACCTGAGTAGCTGTAGGTAAAGGTACAAGGAACCAAATCCTCTGTGGAATTCTATTGGAATTCTAACAAGCTTAAGAAGATGAGCTATGAAGAAAGGAAAAGACAGATTTCATTGGAATCAAATTACGTATTTGCTGCGTAGATAAGATGAATGCTTTTATGTAGAGAGGACATAGGTGAACAGATGTGTAATTGAGATAATTTTCAAGAGAATTATTTACTTTAGGTCTTTGTGATGATTTTTATTTTTGTTCCTGAAGAACAGCAATAATGTTCTGCCTCACTTGAATGTATAAATATTTGCATAAATTTATCTACCATGTTATAGATCTGTAAAAAGAAAACCACATCATAGGGCTTGGAATAGGTTAAGATCTAATAACAGCTAAAATCGCTTGGTTATTCATGATTATTTTCTTCAGGAAAAGTATACCACTGTATATACAGGTAATTAGAGTATAAATTTTGTACATCAAAAATTGCCTCCTCTAGAAAAAAAGTCTAGGAATATTTTAGGCAATGCTGTGCAGAAAGTGGCAAGATTGATTTCTTCTTCAGTAAGGAACTGAAAATACAGCGTGCCACAACACGCACGGGTATGCTGACAGAGACAGCCTCCTCTTCTATTTGTGACTGTGTGCAGCTCAGGAGCAAACCATTTGAGCTTAAGTTATTGGTTCTCTTGCTTTTCTTATTTTGCTGAACTCACTATTTTTTTTTTTTAAAAATCCAAATCAATAAGCTATTCAGGCAAACTCTGCGGAAAGGACTTTTTATTCTTAAGTCGATTTGACATGTGGTGGATTTTAGTGTGAATCTAATCAGAGGAGAGGCCCATTTCCAAGCAGTGAGCTTCAGGCTAAGATTTCTTTTGCAAGTCAGCCTAGAAACTGTTCTACTAAAATATGACTCTGCCGTAACAAGCGAAAAACTATGTTGTTGAGAGCTATGTCTAATAGTTGAGAGTTCTGCAAAAACTATTTATTTATGTCACCCAAGTGTAGTGATCATCATGAATTTACTTTGTCTCTTACGGCTGATTTCAATTTTCAAATTTCAATTTTTTTTAATATGTAGAAATACATGAATTTAGAATCAATATACCAAGTAACTGTGACTCTGCTGGTAGGTGTGACTTTAGACAATAAAACAGAACATCAAGCTATGCTTAACCATGAAAATACATACTAAATCTCAGACATCTCTTACAAGGAGTAAATATGGCGGTAAAACTCATGTCATAATGCCTTGACTGTAGCAAACATTTGATAATTACCATTGTTTTATTTCTACCCTTTGCCCAGTCTGTTCTCAGAGTGTTGCGTTTTGACGTGGCCTGTTATTTGTACGCAGTTTTCATGGCAAGAGGAAGATCCGGACAGAAGATGAGTTGCATGAAGTAAAGTTGTTGGGAGCAAGCATATCAAGAAGGGTACAAATATGGCAGCAGAACAAGTATGATGATAGTTTAGGAACATCTGCACAAACAAGTAACGATTCAAGCAAACAGAAGAGCAGTGCGGGAGGGGGTGATTGCTCATTCTGCAGATACTTGGCTAAAGCAGCTACCCTTTGATTTATGTAACTTTATCATTATGTTGCGACTGCTTTCATTCTGAATTATTCATTCAACATAAGCCAGCAACAGAGGCAAAGCCTTTCTTCAGCTAAAATCTTTCAGGCCTTAAGAAGGTGGTTTAAATGACCCACGGAGTTTTATTTTCAACTTTCTTTCTGCATTTTATGGTCTGAATAAATGTTGTTCTTGGGCAGACCACGTTTTGGGAGCACTGGATCACAACTGTCAGGAGAGCTGTGTACACACAGTGATAGAATAGAATTGTCTCAGAGCCATATCCTTGAATGGCCACTAATATCTTTTCTCAGCTCCCCGCACATCTGGAGAGAGTTCAGTGAAAGACCCGTGGTGAAAATAACAGCAGTATTATTGGCCTGTGCTGTGAAAGTTGCTCCAGATGGGCAAATATTTCTGCAAAGTGCTTGTGCGCACACAATTAGGTGCTCCTGCTATGGCTTCTTATGTGAAGTCCAGCAATAATGGATGGCTAGTGTAATATTTTGAGACTTTACCAACAAAATTTATATTGTTACATAGAGAACCTCAATTACTTTCATCTTAAGTGTCTTATATGTGTGCATACAAGTGTGTGCACGTGAACCCCCCAATGTGTTTGTGCATGTGCTCATGCCTGTGTTGGAGGAGGCAGGATGACAAGAGTGAATTGTGTCATTCCTTAACAGCTATGGTTACCAAAATAATTTTGTGGGAAATTTTTTTTCTGAGGTCAAGGAATGCCAAGGAGTTGTAGGAATGTTGCTGCCTCTAATTGCCTATCTTTGGGATTACAGGTGCATATTACCATGTCTGAATTTTACTTTATGTAGGTGGTGGAAGTTGAACTTAATTCCTCATACTTGAGCAGCAAATAATTTATAGACTAGGCTATGTTCCTTGCATATAAATATATATATATGTATATATATGCTAACATATACATATAATAATTGTTAACAAAGGTGTATCACATTAAAATTATATAAGTTGTTATTTAGTAATTGTTAACTTTCATTGTTACTATAACTTGGATTTATATTGAACATATTGAAGGTGGAAAATATATAGCAATTTAATAATGAATATTATTATGATATTCTGATCATTTCTGTAAACTTTAAAGGCATATTATACTCTATGAATTTTTAGTAACCATGGTTCACAACAGATTTTTATCAAAGAAATCCTTCTCTATTGAATGAATTAATTGTATATCCTTGTACAGTGAAATCTACAAAATATTAGTGATACATAGTAAGGAATAAAAAACACAGAAAAGACACCTTGTATGCCTGGATTAAGGAGAAAATACTCCAAAGTGTTTCTAGTATGCATAACTCTTTGCATATTCCTCACCAAAATGCTAATGATATTTTAATCAAGATAAGAAAAAGTCAAATTTTATATGTAACTTACAGGTATCTCATGTAGTAAAGGATATATTAAGAAATGACAAAGTTAGAAATATCTATTTTTCCTGGTTTCAAATATATTACAAAGCTATGAAACTACAATGTTTTGCTGTTGTCAAAAAATGGCAAAAAGGTCCTCATTTCTGCTATAGACAAAATTCTGCCTAAAAAATAGGCACGCCTAGATGCAGGTAAAACTGCCAAGACAGGGTAAACAAGTCCACAATAGTTCCTGCCTCGCAAATATGTCTGTCAGATATATTGGGCTAGAAGGAGGAAGATGATGCCCCAGTGTTACAGAGAGTTTTTTGTGATTGTTTAGGCAGTAACTGTCTGAGTCATTTCTTCATTTTGGAAGTTGCTAACCTACACTTCCAGTTCACTTTGGTATTTAATTTTTATTCTTTCTCAAGTCTCTGATGGGGTTGAAGACCAGATAGTTTAGTATTACAATTAAGCTTAGTTGGTTAAGGGTTAAGCTGTTTTTAGATCAAGATAATGTTTTAAGTTAATAGAGATGAGATATGATAGATATTGATCTTCATTTAGAAATTTAGACCCAACAAGATAGGAAAGATGTTCTCTTCATGATTGCCCAATACAAATAGCCAAATCACTATGAATATAACATTTATATAATTCCTGATTGTCTCATGGTTCTTCCTGCTCTATGCAGTTAATTTAACTCATGTGTAACAATATAAATGCATACGTTAAAAAGAAACATGATAAAAAGAAAGAAACTTAAAAGAAAAATGACACCAAAAACAAAGAAACAAAATAGAAAGCTCACCCATAAAACAGGAGGTATATACTCCATGGGCTTCTGATGAAGATATAATGAATAGAAAATAAGAGAAAAACAGTCTCTTCCACAAGTGATGTTGGTCAAACTGGATATCTACTTAAAAAATATGATGTGATCCATATGTTGTATCAAAAATAAAAATAAAATCCCAACACACCAAGCCAAACAAATACCACCCCCCCAAATCCAGCCAACATGAGGTAAATGCTGAGATAGAATACATGGAACTCTGGAACTGGTCAGGAAAACAGGAAAAGTTTCTCAGAATTGATTTGGACAATGAATTCTTAGACATGATACTCATAATCCAGTCAACAAACACCAAAATAGGCAATGTTAACAAAAGTGTCAGTACTAGTAATGAATCAGGAGCATGAAATAGAACTTTTTGCAGTAGAAAAACATCTATGAGGAATTTAATCACCTTTTGATTTCCAGAAGATATGAAAAACTACAACAACTTAATAGTAGGAAAAAACAAGTAACTTGATTGAAAATGGACAAAGATATTGCTCAGCAGACGTGAAAATGAAAAATAAAGATGATTGACAGCATTAGTCAGCAAAATATAAATGAAATACACTTCCTACAATGTCAGTATTGCTACTAAAGGATAAGAGGAATCAAACAATAAAGATAAAACCTGTAAGTAAGATTAGAGAAATTTGAAGTGTTTACATTGTTGGTGGAATGTATTCAATGGTATAGCTACACTAGGCGGCATTGATTGCAGGCTTTTGAACAAACTTAAAATTGAACTTTGACCCAGTGTGCTCACTTACTGGTACATTTACAGAAAACATGAGATCAAAATCTGAAAGAGATACTGGTCATCTGAAAGAGATGACTGCATTATCACTCATACACACAGAAAAAAAAACACTGTGTGAAAATATGAGCCTCCATTCGGAGATTATTACTTGCTAGCAAAGAAGGGAGGGTTAAGCAGAATACTCAATGAATAATGTCCTTTGCACGCAAGTATCCGTGTGGACCTGAGTTCAAATCTTAATAATCCATAAAAAGGCATCCATAGTTGAGGAAAACATAATAACACAAAGCCAGAAGACTTCATCACAGTAATCACATGTGCACACTAGTAAATACTAGTAGTGTGCTTATGACCTCCAAAATGCTACAGCAATTCACCACCATTTGCTTCTCAGAAAATGTGTTCAGAATTCCATTGGATTTCTTAGTAGTTTTACATTATATAATCAATTTTAAAATATGAATATTATCTCGATTTAAGAAAGTAGAGAACTGTCTCAAATGAGTGATAGAATCTGACAAAGAATGAGAAAATCAGAATGGAGGTTTTATTTTACGTGATGTAAGGACCAATTTTCCTCCATTGATGGCTTAATAAACCACTAGTCTTGGATGAAGAGAATTAGATCTTTAAGACTTAAGTGAGTACACATAATTTATTTATAGCTCTATAAATATTATTGACATAAAACATCCATTTTTTTAGAGTCATGGAATCACGGGCTAAGAATTCAACTAATATATTTAGGTGTGGTAGTGTATGCCTTTAATCCCAGCCCTCAGGGAGGCAGAGGCAAACTGACCTGTGTGAGTTTGAAGATAGTCTGGTCTACAAAGTCTCCAGGACAGGGGGAGCTTCACAGAGAATCCCTGCCTTGAAAAACAAAAAATAAGAAACAAAATAAGACAAGATAAAGAAACAAACACAAACAACAGCAAAAAGAATTCCGCCTGCGAGTTTCGGTTTTATGCTGGAGAAGATAGAAGCTGAGTTCAGGAGGACCCAGACCTCTCATTCATTTGTCTTATACTTGAAGGTGGATGTTGACTAAGAGAGATGCTCAGCTTCTTAACGGACCCTGGTCATCTTTAGATTAACTGGTTGCTCCCCCAGTGAAAGCATATTAAGAAAACAACGATACTTAACAAGAACCCATCCTGATCATCTGGCCTTATGAGTCATGTTTATGTTATACTCTATTGATTGAAGTGGTCATAAGTATACAGTTCAAGAGAAGAGGGGATAGACAGCACTTTTTACAAATAGTTTTTAACATGACATTTATTCACTTTGTGTGTAAAGAGGGTAAGCATGCAGGCCATGCTGGACCTGTTGGAGGTCAGAGGATAATGTGGAAGAGTTGCTCATTTCCTTAGTATCTCATGGGTATCATGACTGAACCCAGGTCTAAACTGAGCCTTTTAAAGGGAAATGCCAAGATTCTGAAATAGCAAAGCTAACTCTGCAGAAAGGTGTGAAATAAATTATATATATATATATATATATATATATATATATATATATATATATATATATATATTTCAGTAAACAGCAATTATTTTAGGCAAATAAGTAAGATGAATGTATATATTGCAAAGGAAAACTTTGTGTGCTAAAATTTATGACTCACCAAATCTTAAAAAAAAATGTTCTAAAGACCTTTACAATATTTCAGATCAATTTTATCCAGTAAACTTCTTATGGTTATGAAAATAATTATATTTTACCTCTTTAAAGGGTTACCTATATCTCTGTCCTTAGCTACTAATATCTTGAGTTTGTCCAGCATAAATGAAAGGTCAGTATTTAAATTTCATTTATTACAGAATATTTGTACTTAATGCCTAGTCATTGCACAGTATTTATTACTCATGCGGTAAGACGATAGTATTAATGGTCTCACACACATACAAAAGATTCAAATAGTGCAGACACAAATAATTTGTGAGGTGCACAGAAACATTGCATAGGTACTTTCCATTCTGCATGCGCTCCTGCACGCGTGTGTGCTTGCTTACACATGTGTGTCTGCAGGTTTCCTCCTATCCCTCTCTACTTCGTTTCTTCAGCCAGAGCCTTTCATTGCACCTGGTGTTGGCCGCTGTAGACAGCCTGGATGGCCGTCAGGCATCCAGAATCTGCCTGTCCACTCCGTGTTGTTGGTTTAGGCACTACAAGTATAAGCCCTCATACATGTCTGTCCTGAGGATCCAAACTCAGGTGCTCATGTTTGCACACTGAAACACTTCCCCAGCTCTGTAAGCAGATGATCTATTACACTGAATTTTCTTTAATAGTATGCTAAACACATATCATTCATTTTTATTTTGTGCTAAATATTTAAGAGGGCCAGTTTCAATTCACATTATAAAGATATTTCTAATTGAAAATCTTTTAAAATTTAAAATTAAAATATATATATTTACATCATTTTACTTCTTTCCTTTCCATCCTTGTATCTCTCCCACAGACTCACTTTACTCCCTAGTGAAATATACTGCTTTTAATATTGTTCTATATATGTGTGTATACACACACATGTATGTATATTGTTATATATGTGCATACACTGTGTATATATAAAACCTTTTCTTTACCTCAATCTCAATGCAATAAGAATATCTGTGAAGAGTCTGTCCTTTTTTGGGGAAACTTCTTGTCTTCTATACCTAACGTGCCAACTAATTCACACCATTGCAGCTTCTGTATATTGAAAAGATGGTAATTTAAAACAAGCTAATGTGGCTCATGTTACAATTGATATGAACTGTAGGTTGGTATGTTTGTTAGAATAATTCACAGAGATGCTGACTAAAAACAATGAATGAACAGGAAAGTCCATGGCTTTATTCCTGAGAATGCTGGCATTCACCCGGCCTGGGCCAGAAGGAAGGAGTCTACCTCTACAGACTGCAATGTAGCTTCTGCTTTATTTCTTAGTCTCTTCTTCCTTGTACCAAGAGGCAAGCCACCATGCCAGATATTGCTTGAATGTAGAAAATACCCACAGCAAATGAAGAGCTAACCATTTCTTTGTCCATTTCAACAATGTAGTCTCCTAATCTCTTAAAATGGTTTCTAGGGCTCGCAGAGGGCTGACTCACATGCTTGTGTTTAAATAGATGGAGGCAAGTGAAATTAAATTATCATGCTTGGCTTAATCTAATCAACCTTTGTCCCCCAGGGCCTGGAAAAGGATCATAATTAACATGGCCACCCAAAATGTGAACAGAAAGTGGATGTTGTTAGCAAATGAGTGGGAAGAAAGTCATCCCACAGAGCAGAAACGGGCCTCTCAAATTTCAGTGCAATCCAGTCACCTGGGGACCATTTGAATATGGGGTTGTGGTTTTATTATGCGGACATGCCGGTACTTTTAATGTGTGGTACACATGAAAATAGAAAAGGAATAAAAAAAAAAAACCCGACTCACTTGTCTCAGATATTATTCTTATAGTTACAATTCATTCTTTGTTTTTTTGGTGATATTTTCAAGATAAAAAAAATACTGGTGTAGAAATGGTAAAGTAGGGCTGAGGATTGGGCTTGGAAGTAAAGTACATCCTTTGCAAGCATGGAGACATGAGCCTAACGTCTAGAATCACTAATAAATACCAGGGCCTGTGGTCTGTGCTGAAAATGCTATCACTGGAGAAGAGAGAGGCAGACCCTGAGGTTCACTGGGCAGCCAACCTAGCTACATCTACAAGGTCTGGGGAAAGAAAAAGGCATCTTTTCAAAAATAAGATGGTTTATCGGTTTATGGCTGGGTAGGATAGTTGGGTCTCGGAGTCCTTTGGAAGCTACATGGCCCCTACTGGGAAAATGAAAGCCAGTCCTCAGAGATGAGGCATTCAAGTCATTTCCAGCTCAGGAGCCTGCATCTGAAGTAGTGCATGGGGTTTCCAGCAATAGAAGTGTACCTTCCACCTCTAGGGCACAGCCAGGGGCAACAGCAACTGTTTATATTGCTTTTGGAGTCTCTTGGAAAAACTTGACCTACAACTCAAGGGAAGGCTTCTCGTGCTTGACATTTTTGTTAGACGGTCTTTGGCTCTTGGAAGGAGCATTATGAGCTCAAAGAAGAAATTTTCATTTAAATTATGTAAACATTTATACACAGATTTGCACGTATGTGTGTATGTGTGTTTGTGTGTGTGTGTATGTATATGTGTATAAAAAGGAAATGAATTTTAAAAAGAGTAAGGCAAGTTAGGAAGGTTACTAACTTTAAATTTTTGCTCCCAAATTGTTTTTCCTAAGGAACCACTTATTTTGTAATTGTCTAATGATTGTGAATTATGAACCAAATATTTGCAGTGCCTCATTGAAACACTGTTTGATCTGGATATAAACACAGATCTTAGATTGTTTTGGAGAGTTGGCACAAGACCTATTTACTTCTAAACATTCCAAGCCCTAGATTTAAAAAAAGGTATTTCTCTTTAGTTCCCACAACCCCAAGCCTTGGAATGCTGTGCCGTTTTTGGAAAGCCCACAGCTAGTATTTTTCAATGGGCAGAACTTAAAGGACCAATCATTTCAAGTTCAACATTTCCCTAGAGTCTGTCTCTCTGGCCTGCTTCATCTCCCTCTGCTGGTCCTTGTCAGCACTGACAGGCCTGGATGGTCATTATAATGAAACTTCTCAGCCTGTATTTTTACTCCACACCTTGTCAAAGTTCTGAAATTCAAAATAGGAAATCTATGCAAAACTATTCTTCACAGGGGGAAATGCTTATCGTGTGTGTTTGGGGTTCTTTATTTGATTCCTAGTCAAGACTTCGAGACCTGTAGTATGGGAAGATGGGGAACACAGGTGTTCCTCCGATGGTCACGTGTAGGTGGAATGAACACAGGTGTCTGTTTTTACAATCATCGACCCTTCCTTAATGGTTTAATCAAGAATTAAAAACGAGTTAAGATCATAAAAAAAAAAATAATGAGACACCAGTAAGAGAAACTTCCACAAAGGCATGTTGTTGTGTTAGTGTCTACACCTCTTAAGCATATTTCTAATCTTTCTTTGAAAAGCTAAAAAGTATTATTTGCTACTTAGTGTAACTTGGAAATCACCTCAGAGATGGAGTACAGATAGAAAGAGCTGGGGACACATACTTGGATGGGTCTTTGTGATGATTAATGAATAGTTTTGTAACACATCTCGAATATGTAACTTTGAAAAATTTGGCAGCCTTTACTTGGGCAGCATTCTGCACAGTCACACGGGGTCTTGCGTAGTGCACACAGTTCTCATTCTCCAGTGCTTATTAAGCAAGAAACATAAAGCAAAATAATGCTTTTTTCATTATCATGATCTATCGTGCTTGGCTGCTAAATTTCTAAATGAAGACTCAGGACCGAAACCATAGATCTTCTTATTAATGTGACATTTTATGATACTCCTTTAATAATTATTTGAAGGAGGAAAATGAAACTGTCTTATAATTAAGTGTAAATATATTGGCAACAATATTATTTGGCTGCTACAATAATCTAACATGTTTTCCTTCATACTGTTCACAGTTTAATTCAAATTCTACCCATTGTGTTACAAAACAACATTAAATTAAAATAACAATGGGAGACAATAAATATGTCTGTTGAACTGATGCCTTCTAAGTCCTAAGCATCTTCATTCATAACAGAAGAATATAGGGCTTCTAGGTTTCAAACAGCTAGCATTTGTATATTTTCTTGTACCACCTAGAGTACAGCCTCTGTTGACTCATGGATTTCTTGAGCGTTTTCTCCATCCTTTATCCCTCTTTATAGCCATAGTGAGTCTAAACTGAAATCATGCACACCACTTCCTGTCATCAATGAATTGTTGAGTCAATCCCAAAATGTCTCTGTCTGCTATCTGCAAGTAGAGGATTTTAAAGTTCTTGAGATCCATAATACAGTAAAACGTGAATATATTAGTGACCGTAGAGGGAAAGGCACATACTGGACAGAAAAGAAAGAATTAAGCTGGTCCGTAAATGAAGATAATCTAGAGTCATTCTGCTCATTATGTTTTGTCCATCAATGACAGGCGAACTATCCTGAGTGACTGAGAAATTTCTATGGCCCGGTGACATCATAGCTGTCACAAAGTCTTGCTATCATGCATCGATTGTGTGATTTTGGTGGTTCTGGAGTAAAACACTGGCTGTACCAACTTTCTTAAAAAGTACATAAGACCATTATGTGCAACTTCCTATGAAAGTTTACAGTTTTGATAGTAGAAAGTAGGGTATCATGACAATAAACAAGCATATTACATGCTTACATATTTAGTAGACTTTTATTATGTACATAACCTATTATGTATTATGTACACATTCACAGTGCTTTCTAAATTATTTATATGTTGTTTTATATAACATTTCCATATTTTATAGTATTTTCTATAGTTTTAATATTAATCTAGAGGGCACCCCTACCTACAAAAACCTTTCTGTAAAACAGTGTACTATGCTGTGCTGGCAGAAGCATCATATATATTGTGTGATTTTCATGTCTCTTGATGAAGACCAATGTGACTTACCTACAGTATCTAGGTTTATATAAGCACATTCTGTGATGCTCACACCACAAAATCCCTTGACACTTGTCTCAGATCACCTAACTTATGGTTAAGTGACACATGGCTACATAATGTGCTACCCCTGATGGCTGAAGGAATTACTATTTTAACAATGAAACTATTGATTGCAGTGACTTAGAATCAGAATTCAAATTATTATATGAGTATGTAAAGTAATAACAAGAGCGAGCAAGCAAGCATTATATATATGAAAATTAGTGATATGGAAGACCATAAACTTTTATATCAAAATGATAGTAAAGTATTAAAAAATAACAATATAGCACGCATTTATTTTACAGACCAATAACCTAATATCCTTTTGAATATTGCGAAGATCCCTAGAACTAGTTATTATTATTTCCCATTTTATCTTCAGTAAACGGAAGATAAAAGAAAGCAATATCCCCAAGGTTCTATTGAGTAAGTATTGTGACTTAGGTTGAAACACAAGCATTTCTCTCATCAAAGCTTGTTTTTTCTCCTCATAATTTGCTATTTTCTCAAATGATTTTTTTGTGCAAACTTGTAGTTTTGCCCTCCTTTTGTTATCAGTGTTACCATACAAGATGCTTCCTATTTTAGGAATCTAATTCATTCTAAAATATTTTGCAAAGACTGTAATTATTATTACATTATTGAAATTGGATAACACAGCTTTTATTTTACATAGGTTTTTAATGAAAGGCACTGAGGCAATATTCATAAAGATATATTGTTTACATTTCAAAACAGAGCAGACAATTGTGGCTCATGCATATCATCCTAACATCTTGGGAGGCTGATACAAAAGGACTGTCATGAATTGAAGTAGAAAAATGCATCTTAATATGATGAAGATTATATATGGTAAGCTCATACACATCATATTAAATAAGAAAAAATTGAGCTTATTTAATGAAAATATGGAGTGATGCAAGTAAATCACTCTTATCACTCATGATAAATATAGAAATTGAAAGCTTAGTCTGAACAATAAGACAAGGGAAAGTAGAAACAAAGAAGAATATTGTCTCTATTTGTAGAAAACACGATATTTTTAAATGATTGCTAGAAAACTCTTACATTAGATGTTAAAAATTAAATGTTAAACATTGAAGTAAAAAGTAGAAAATGGTAGAATATATATATATGGAACTGTGTGAGAAAGTAGAAAATGCATCCCATTCAAATAACTAAATACCTATAAATACATCTGACCAAGGAGGTGAAAAGCCAAGTCTATAATAAAAACATTAAGAAAAAGGCACTAGATGATAGCAGACCCTTCAGCACTCATGACAGACAGAATCAATATTGTGAAAAATGACTGTTACTAAAAGCGGTCTTCGGATTCAACATCATCACCATCAGAGCTCTCAAAATATTCTTCACAGAGCTGCAGAGAGCATTCCTAGATGGTTAAACAAAGTATCTGAAGAGACAAAGTCATTCTAAGCAGTAAAACTGAACCTGAAAATATCACAAAAACTGATCCAAATGACAGTACAGAACCACAGCAACAGTGATAGCAATGACATGGTGGTGCCAGGGCTCAGTCAGGCATGTAGAGCAATAGAACAGGATAAAGAGGCCAAAAAAATTCCACATAACTGTGACCACAAAGGTGTCTATACAGAAAATGTCTTTTCTAAACATGGTGCTTTGAAAACTAGATGCTCCAAGCAGAAGGGTGAAATTCGATCATTATCTCTCCCAATATAAAAGTGTATTAGGGACTTTAACATAAGACTCGCAACTGGGAAACTTCTAGATGAAAACTTGTAGTTATAATTAAAGACTTTCAGAAAAGGATTCTAATAGCATAAGAAATAAGCCCACCACTGGGGAATGCAATTCCATGGAAGCAAAGCACTAGAAGGAAGAGACATGCGCAGAGGAGAACATTTGTCAAATGTATCTCACTCAGAAAAACATCACTGAACTCCAGAGAGATACTTGCACATCCAGATTTCTCTGCTACACCATCCAAAATACTTACGCAACTGAAGAAGTCTAGAGATCATTCAACACATGAATAGGTAAGAGAATTATATTATATATGCATAATGTAACCTTTTTTTAATTCAAGGAACGAAATTAGAACATTTTCAGGAAAATATTAAATGGAAATTACTACTGTGTGAGATAAGCAGATTCAATAAAAGAATACATTTTCTCTTATAAATAGTGCTTAAATTTTTAATTGTATATATGAGGGTTTTAGCCATATCTCTAGGAAGGGGAACATGAATGGGAACAAAAGAACTTCTAAAAAATCTTTTTAATTGTGAGTAAAGTTTCACACCTTCAATTCCAGCACTCAGGATGAAATAAAACAAACAAAAACAAAACCAAAAATCTCAGGTGGTAGAGGCAGCCATATGTCTGACTTCAAGCCAGGCTTTTCATGTATAGTGAGATTGTTTCAATACCTTTTATCTTTTTAAAATTTTATACACATATACACTATACCTTAATCATACCTATACCCGTATCTCTCCAAATCCCCTCAGAGCACAACACAACATCGCTTTCCTCTTCCTTCCTTATTTCCTTCCTTCGTCCCTACCCTGCTTCCTACCTCCTCCTTCCCTCTCTGCCTTCCTTCCTCCCTCCCTTCCTTTCTTCTTTCCTTCCTTCCTCCTTCCCTCCCTCCCTCCCTCCCTCCCTCCCTCCCTCCCTTCCTTCCTTCCCATTTTCTTTCTGTCTTCCTCCCTCCCTCTCTCCCTCCCTCCCTCCCTCCTTCCCTCCCTCCTTTTCATTCTTCTGTTTTAAGAAGTATAACTCATTCCAGTGAATCAGTGCTTCCTATATGTTATGGGCATGAGCAAACTGCTAGTGACTCTCCATGTCTTGGCAGCCATCAACAGCTATTAGCTCCTCAGCTAGTGGTAGAGCCTCTGGGGTCTGCTACTGACTCATGCTGAAATCATAAAGATATTTTTTTTTTAAGAGTGAAAGAGAGTGACAAAACATTTCTGATATAAAAGTGGAATGCAAGAGACTGAAAGCCTATGAGCGGGATGTGAGCAGGTTGTCTAGACGAGCAATTGAAGAGAAGAAACAAAAACACAAAGTACTTAGGAAAACACCCTGGCTGACCTCCTTATTGTGTTTGCCAACCTAAAAACTAGTGAATTAAAAATTAGTGGGGCAAAAAATGGGGTAATAACATGAATTAGTAGCACATGCTTATATTCCCACATCTGAGGATCAGAGACAGGTGTATCCCCTGTGCTCCTGGGCCAGGGAGCCAAATATGGAAGCAACTTCCAGGTCAATAGAGATCCTCCTTTATAGAAATATTCCTGAGAAATCAAATGCAGAATTACCTACCCTTTCACCTCTGTAGGCACGTGCACACACAGGTACACTGGCATATACATGAAAGTGCATACACAAGAATACACACACACAAACAAAAAACCCCAGATGAATAAACTAATATATTCCAAACTGGCAAATCCTGTATTATGTGTTTGTGAAATTAAAAAGACTTGATACCCTATGAGCATATACAGGGGGAGGAAATCCCCCTCAGGAACAGTCATAGTAGAGGGGAATAAGGGGAAAATGGGAGGGAGGGAAGAATGGGAGGATACAAGGGATGGGATAACCATTGAGATGTAACAAGAATAAATTAATAAAAAAAATTGAAGGTTTTTTTGAACAGAAAAAATAAAATAATAGTTATTAGCTTGTAGACATATAGAACATGCTTTAACAACTAACTCAAAATCTAAAACTTTTGACTGTTTCTCTAACTTGGGTATAAGGGAAAGGGGAATATCCTACTAGGCCTCTAATAACACTTTGTAAATTCCCACTCCAAAAGTCAGATAAAATACATGGCTTTTCTCCCATTCATTATTCAGTTGCCCCTGTGGTAGACACATGTGAACAAGCACGTCCAAGATGAGCGCTATTGTCAATCTCATGTGCAGTCTTCAGCTGCAGGGTCGGTTCTCTGCCAAGTCCCATACCTCTCCCAAGGCCATTTACAGTTTAAACTTCCTCCCAATAGGATGGATTACCTTCATGTCAAAGGATAAAATCATACTCCAGTGTATACTTCTCCTTATGTGTAGTTCTATGAGAGCACAATGTTATTGTTACAGTACAGACACAGAACTATCACCACATGCGTTCTTAGAAATAGAAAAGAGTCTTGTATTCATGTTCATCCTTTTTCCTATGAAGTCCAGTTCTAGCTGGTTAGAGAAACACAGTAAACTACAGAGCTTGCTTGGCTCAATCCTTGGTGTCAGATGACTTAATGATTCCCGACTCACCAAACGGCACGTACGGTTAACACTTATTCATATACGTGCCTTTTCTCCAAAATCATGCCTGATGCTCATTTCCCAAGACATGGACAGTATAAACATTCTTACAGACTGTATACAATCATTAAAATTGTGGGAGAGAGTTAATTAATTTTCATCTTTCTAGTGGTGTTAGGAAAACATAAAACAAAACACTGAATGTTTGGAATAATCATTCCTTCATCAAAATGATTTAAACTGGTTTATGTAAATATTGTAGTGCTTTAATGAAAAATTTAAAACACCACACCTACTTAAAATTATTTTAATATTTTCATCATCCTGTGGTTTCTATTAAAAATGTCCAGAATGCCAATGTTAACTATAAAAAGTTGGCAAAGGAAAACCATTTAAAGTATTTATGAATCAGAGTCAAATCTGAAATACATTTTCTTTTGAGGGAAATGAACAGCCAGCCCTCTACAGTGTCTAACTGTTCGGGCTATTCCTTCAGATGCCTCGGCCAGTATTAGATTCTGTTATTCAATCATTATGTCATTACTCACAGGGCCACTTGTGAGTAAACAAAATAAATTGGACAAAGCTTCTTTGATCCTCTTTGAAAATTTGGAAGTATATACAGTGTAAAGTCACAAATTATTTCCTAATACCAATCATACCATTATTTTTATTTACAGGATGTAAACCAATAAAGCAGTAGGAGGATTTTATTAAAAACAATTCATACATTACAAGTATAATTAAAGTATATTTATTACTCTTATGTCATAAAATTAGCAATAATAATAATAATAATAATAATAATAATAATAATAATGATAATAATGCATTAAACATATTGAAAATTGCAAGTGGAATATTTAGACCTGAATTTTTTCACATATATATTTTTTTCCAAGATATATATTATTTTATTAATTTGTTCTTGTTACATCTCAATGGTTATCCCATCCTTTGTCTCCTCCCATTCTTCCCTCCCTCCCTCCCATTTTCCCCTTATTCCCCTCCCCTATGACTGTTCCTATATCTTTCAACATAACGTAAAATCTCTAAAACTCAAATGAAATAATAAATGGCTAATGAGGATGACTCTGGTCAACGCTTAGAAATCTGTTAAGGGAAATAGATGAGAAGTGTTGGTTGAAGAAACTTGCAGACAGAACAACTAGGGTGTGGCAGAGGCTGAGGGCAACAGAAAAACTGGAGCAATAAAGTCTCCTACACACATCCTTCCAGATATTTGTGCTGCCAGGTTTAAGAATATGTACGGCCAACTTGTATGCCTTCTTTCTGTGCAGCTATTTAGCTTGTTTGGCTGGGGACCTAGGACACATCTTACATCATCAGAGTTTGATCTGTTGACTCTTCACAGCTCTTATAAAGGAAAGTGAATGTTATTAATCAAGATAGTTTAAAAACTGCAGGAATAGCATCAGCACAAATAGACACCTGATAATTAGAAGCACCAGCATGTCTTTTATTCTGTTGAAATCTATGAGCAGAAAATACAGACCAGTAAACAGTTCTAAACTACTTATGCAATTAAATGCTAATATTTCATTCTCTCATATAACTGCTGACGTTAAGAGAAGCACACAACTGACATGCACATTATGTATGATTCAGAGAGTCACTTAAGAGTCTTCTCCTGAGACAGCCTGAATTCAGACAGAACTGGTAACATATACTGAAACTGAATAGAAGTTTAAATTAAACACAGACATGATTTCACATCGTGTGCTGTAATCTCAACACAAAGAATCCTCAGGCAGCAGCTTGATTATTGTTCCAGGCCAGACTGGGAGCCAGTCTGGACAAAACAAACAAACAGAAAAACGAACAAGCAGACAAACAAATATATTTTCAGATATTTGCCTTAATTTAAAGTAGATTTTAAAAAAAAAAAAAAGCACATTCATTCATTACTGAATGTTTCAAATATTTACCATACTTAATATTTCTTTTATATTGCAATTCAGTATGTATTGATTTATTTTCTTGCTTAGATGTAAACTGTATTATGACATCTTCCTTTGTGATTGATTTGGTTGGGCCAGACAGTGTAAATTTAATAACTAGAAAATTCTATATGATTCAATTAAGACTAATCTATAAATAACAAGGACCATGCCAATGTTTTAAGTATAAAAGTATTTAGCACCAACTATTACTTTTCTCATAATATTTTTGGAATAATAAAAGAGGAAAAAGCCCTCTAGAAACTGTTTCTAACCACTTGTCCCTGAAGATGTTCCAAGCTTTCATAACTACGCTATAAAATATACAAAATGAAAAAAGGACACAAAACCAACCAATGAACCATCAGAAAAAGGAATATATAGCACTGAATATATTATAGATGTCTATCTTTTAAAATATTATTTATTTATTTGTAAAATGCCTATTAAAACATGGTTTTTCACAATCTCCATTACTACAATCCTCCTTTCAAGTCCCTTTTTTACAAAGAAAGCACATAGAGATAAAGATTAATATTGCTGGATTTGCAATGAGGGGAGGATGCTTTTTACATAAACCATTTCATTCTATCTGTCTAATTAACCCTCTAGAAAAGTCGATCAACAAGGAGTTGTCTAGTGACAACCATGCCAGTCTCTGAACTAACAATACAGTAATCTTTACTACCACAAGACAGATTGGCACGGTACTACAAAAATAGATGGCCAACACTTGCCCCCACTAATCCACACTGACTTAAAGAAGTGTGAAGCATTATCATGGCCATATTTGTTCTTCACACAGCATGCCTAATAATGGAAAGAGCTTGGACATAACTTTTAAACATCTACCCATTCCTAAGTGCCCTGACTACACTCTTATGTACGACTGAACACTTTATTATCTCAACAGATAGGTATGCGCATCATGCTCCCTGGGTCTGCTATCTGACTTGCTCATCTCCAGCTCTGCCAGCATGCATCAGAATATGCCACATTCTTCTTGAGAGCCATAGGATGAGTGCATGTGGATTAGGTATCTCTCATTGCTTCAAACAGGACTGAAAGTAAAAGCTAACATAGAATTCTTCTAGGTTCAATGATCTTTTTTTAAAGCATGAAATGATCCATTGTTTAACTCCCAAGACTAGCACAGGCTTACATTTGATAGAGAAATAGAAGTTTCCAGTTTCTTTTTTTGTTAAAGAATCAACAATGAATGATGAACTATATTTTAATAAGGTCAGTATACTTTTAAAAACAGAAAAATCATTGTTAAGCTTTCTAGAACCAGAATATACATTTACCATTTTTTGAGATATAATTACATCATTTATTTTTCTCATTTCTCCCTCCAAAGCCTCTCAGATATCATTCATTGCTCTCTTACAAATTCATAGTCTCTTTTTCATTAATTCTTCTTACATGTATATGTATCTACATATATTTATAAATACAATCTAGGCAGCATCGTTATTCAGATATTATGGGTGTAGCCTCTGGCATTACTAGTAGACACAATCTCAAAGCAAACTCCCCTATTCCTGGCTTCTGCAAACTTTCTGCCTCACTGTTAATAATGTCCCTTTAAAATTAGGTACTAGAGTTGTTTTGTAGATGTATTTCTTGATACTGGACTCCACAACATCTTTTCTTTTTGATTGATTGTGGGGTTTTTTTTTTTTGTGTGTGTGTGTGTGTGTGTGTGTGTGTGTGTGTGATGCTCTCTGTTTATTGCAAAGAAAAGTTTGCAACAGGTGAGGAGTGAAGATGACACTTATCTGTGGGTATAAGAACAATTACTCAAAGTGTTCTTTGGTGTTATTCTGATTTAGTAAGATGAAAGTTGTTGTTTCCTCTCTAACAGCCATGACTTGACTAGCCCTACTTAATTGGCTAGGTTTCTACTACCAACAGTGATATCCACCTTGTTGTGTGTGTTTTAAATCTATTAGAGAGCTGTTGGTTATGATCAATGCATGTGTGTCACTAATGCACCTGTAGGGTTATTGTGCCATGCTGGTTGTTGTGTTTGTTCATAGGTGTCACGTATAAGTAGGGCTCTTGGTTTCTTCCCTTCTTTGGAAATGTGCGTGCTGCCTTCTGGCACCATGAAAGCTAGTTCTCAGGAAAGACACATTCCAGTCAATTCTAATTCGGGAACTTCTGGGGGCCAGTATATTAAGCCTGTGATGTTTACAACAATAGGCATTTCCCTTCCAGCTCTGAGAGTCAAGCCTGGTCAATAGCAAAAGGCTGTAGGATGAAGAAATCACTTGGCCAACCCAACTAGCAACTCAAAAGAGACATTTGTTAGGTTCAGGGTGGAAACATTGTTAGCACAAATGAAAATATTTCATTTCAAATACCTAAGTATATTTACACATAGAATGATGTGTAATATACTTTTAAAAAGAAAGTTAACAGTTTGTTTACTTA
The DNA here is from genome assembly GCF_964271855.1 of Acomys minous. Classification (NCBI taxonomy): domain Eukaryota; kingdom Metazoa; phylum Chordata; class Mammalia; order Rodentia; family Muridae; genus Acomys; species Acomys minous. Next base: position 26,633,827 of record NC_140499.1, on the reverse strand, counting down.
TGGCTTTTTCAGACACTATTTTTGCTTTTGACCCTCCGTATTTTTTCTTTTTCTTCCATATTATCTTCTTTCATACTTCCCTAAGTAGCCTCTTCCCTTTTCAATTCCCTTGGTCAGGTCATGCTATTTCTTTCTCTATTGCTTTCCAACCCACAAATCCAGAAATGGTCTTTCATTTTAAAATTTTTATTAAATATTTTACATATATATTTACATTATTACACATACATAAAATAAACTATCTATAGCAAAAAGAACCATGAAACAATCAGGAATTATATAAATGTTACATTCATAGTGTTTTGACTATTTGTACTTAGCAGCCTTGGAGAAAACATCTTTCCTGTATTGGTAAATCTAAAAATCTGAATGCAAATCAATATTTATCAAATCTCATCATCATCTACTTAAAATATCAATCTAGTCCTAAAAACATCTTAACCCTCAAGCAACTAAACTTAATTGTAAAATGAAACTGTCTGGTCTTCAACCCTGTCTGAGACTTGAGAAGGAATAAAATTAATAAACCTGAGTATACCAGGAGTGCAGGTTATCAGCTTCCTAAATGAGAAGAATATAAAGATAGTTTGCTGCCTGAACAGTCACCCAAAATTCTCCATGACACTGGAGCATCATCTTCACCCTTCTGGCTCAATATATATGATAGACTCATTTGTTTGGCAGGAGCTATTGAGGACTTAGTGTCCAGTTTCAAATGCCTTATATGTTCAGGGTGACGAACTTTGTTTTCTTTTAGAGATGAGAATAATAGCACATTTTTTCTTCCCTTTCTTTACTGTGCTCTTTGGGAATTCCAGAAATGAGTCTTCCAAAATAAATGTAAATTTAAGGTTGTATTTCCTATTATCAAGAGAAATTTCCATTTTTCATAGCAAGGACATGAGCTATCTATTGCATAATTCAATGTCTATGAAAAGATTTGTTTTTGTCTCCCCAGAACTAGAGTTTAGATTTTTCAAATAACAGAGCAATATAAAGAGCTCTTATACAGTTCCAACTGTTTTTTACTGGAAAGAAGCAGTGAGTAAATATGTAAACATTTAATATTCACCAGTTTTTAAAATGGGATTCTGTTATTTGTTCTCATTCTAAGACAGCAGAAGCATCCCAGAACATCACTAACTTATCAAAATTCTCACATTACTAAGTGTGGAATAATTACTAATATTCACTGAACATGAGGTCTATGCTCGTTAGTAGCTATGCCATTGAGACATGAACTATTTGTCTTCATTTTCTTATTGACATTTATAAAACTCAGAAACACATCAGCAATTTATTCTCTTTTCATTCAATTAATTACCTCTATTCATTCTTGCATTTTACATTTAGTAATTAATCATTGTGTCTTTCTTTTGCTTTTTAAGTAGATAATTCAATAAGTAACTAGTCAGCCTGTTGAACATAATGATCAGATTTAACATAAGCATTATAATGATGTGGAAAGTCAGTATATGTCTTAGATATTTTATCTGTCCTAATCTCTGTGTGTCTGTTTTTATTTTTACTATTTTAAAACAATTTTTAGATTCAATAAATTTTTTACCTATTTCCCCTCTCTCCAGTTCTCCCTTGCTATTTCCTCCTCCCTACCCACCCAACTTCATGTTCTTACCCAAAGAACAAGCCAAATCTCAATACAATAAATAAATCTCCCAAAACCTGGAAAATAAAATTCTACACCTAAATAGAAACTAACAAACAATCAAATGTCAAATTGACAGTTTAGTTGTTAACCTTTACCCTAGTTTCATTCACTCATTCATTCATTTATTAATTTAAAATGTACATCAACATAAAATATTGTAATATAAAAAAATTGTAACATCAAAGTTGTACAAGACAAACCAATAGAAGGAAATAAGCCCAAGAGATGGCACAAGAACCAGAGACCCCTTGTTTGCACACTCATGGATCAAATACTAAACTGGAAGCCATAATATAAATTCAAAGGAGTGGTGCAGAAGGAGAATGATACAGTCCCTGCACCTGCTTTTACAGTATCTGTGAGCTCATATGACTATTGCTCATATAGATTTATATGGCCTTGATTTCTTGTGTTTTCCATCCTCTCTTTATCATGCATTGTTTCTGCTTCCACTTCTACAGGGTTAGCCTTGAGGGGCGGGATTGTGATGGAGACATCCATTTAGGGTTGAGTGTTACAACGTCCCTCATTCTTTGTAGAATATCTGGCTATGGGTCACTATATTTATTCCCTTCTGCTCAAGAAGGAGGGTTCTCCAATGATGGTTGAACAAGGTGCTGATCTATCAGTATAGCAGAATATCCTTAGGAGTAGGAGTTATTTTCCCACTATATTTGTTTTCTTGCTTGTTTGTTTTAGGCTAGTATTATTTGTTTTTTTCCTGGACTATGAAGTTTTAGGTTCTCGGTCAACCAAGTAGTGTCAGGTATGGTTTTTATCTCATGGAGTGGGCTTTAAGTAAGATTGGTTATGGACTGGTATCCTAGTTAGGATTTTTATTTATGAGATGAAACACCAGGACCAAAATGTAAGTTGGGAATGAAAGAGTTTATTTTGCTTACAATTCCATATTGTTGTTCATCATTGAGGAAAGTCAGGACGGGAACTCAGAGCAGGAACCTAGTGATAGGAATTGATGAACAGGATGTGAAAGGGGGCTGCTTATTGTCTTGCTCCTCCTGGCTTGCCTATCCTGATTTCCTATAGAACTTGTACCACAAGTCCAGGGATGGAAACATCCACAGTGATCTGTACCTGCCTTCATTAATCACTAATTAAGAAAATGCCTTACAGCTGGACCTTATGGAATTATTTCTCCAGTTGAGGTTTCCTCCTTTCAGATAACTCTAGGTTGTTTGTCAGATTGACATAAGACTAGCCAGAACACTTACTTATTCCCATAAACTTGTGCTATCATTGCATTATTATATTTTACAGTTAATACACCATTGTACATAAAGGGTTTATGGCTGACATCATATTTATGATTCCCTTTTGATAATGTGTAGAACTGTTTCCTGTAATAATGACATTGGAAATTAGGGTGAAGGCTTTATGTAGGTACCAGCTTGATATCTTCATGTACAAAGAGTTATATAAGTGTGGTCTTGAGGAATGGGGCCTTGCTGTTAATTTGTGAAGAGCAACAAACAAATCTGGCAAGAGCCTGGGTTGTTGGGTATCCCTGTGTGGCTCCTTTGGCCCACAACTCAATTAGATATAAACAGAATCCCATTCTGGAAGCTTTGTTTGGCAACAAGAAATGGATAGATATGTCTCCCCCATTATTTGATGATTTCATTTACATCACTTTCATATAGGTATATGTTTTAAGAGATTTCTACTGTATTAGGTTTCCACAGTATCCTTCAAATGCCCCATAGGTTTAGCTGCCTCTGCCCATTTCCTTTCCCATTAACCCTCTTCTTACCTTACCCACATGATCATCTCATTCTAAAAACCTCACCATGCATCCATCAATATATCTACTCTATTTTCCTTTCATAATGAAATCTGACTGTTCATCCTAGTTCCTTACACTCCTTCCCTCTGTGTTTCTATGGATTATTGCTTGGCTATCATTGACTTAATAGCTGATATTTACATATAGTGAATATATACCATATTTGTTGTTATGGATCTGAGATACCTCACCCAGGCTTGTTTTCCTACTTCTATTCATGTACATTCAGATTTCATGATGCCATTTTATAACAGCTGAGTAATAATCCATTATGTAAATGTATCAAATTTTCCTTATCCATTCTACTGTTGCTGGACACATAAGTTGCTTCCTAGTTCTGGCTATTATGAATAGAGATGCAATGAAAATGTTTTAGTAATCATTCTGTGGTAAGATGAAACATCTTTGGGCATATACCCAGGAGTGGCATGGCTGGATCGCTAGGCAGAATCTCATCTTAATGATGAAGTGCCTCACTCATGTCCATAGTAGTTGTACAAGTTTATAATGTAATCAGCAGCACATGAGTTTTTCTCTTAATCCACATCCTCACCAGCATATGCTGTCACTTTTTTTTTATCTTAGCTATTCTGACAGGTGTAGAATGGAATATAAAAGTAGTTTTGGATGAAAATGATGGAACAACATACCCAAATTTGTGGGACACATTGAAAGCAGTGCTAAGAGGAAAATTCATAGCACTAAGTGCCTTTAAAAAGAAAATGGAATCATCCCACATAAACAACCTAACAACACATCTGGAAGCCCTAGAAAAAAAAGAAGCAGAAACACCCAAGAGGAGTAGACGCCTGGAAATAATCAAACTCAGGGCTGAAATCAATAAATTAGAAACAAAGAGAACAATCCAAAGAATCAACAAAACCAAGAGCTGGTTCTTTGAGAAAATTAACAAGATAGACAAACCGTTAGCCAATCTAACTAAAAGACAAAGAAACGCTATCCAAATTAACAAAATCAGAAATGAAAAGGGAGACATAACAACAGACACTGAAGAAATACAAAGAATCGTAAGGACCTATTTCAAAGACATTTATGCCACAAAATTTGAAAATTTAAGGGAAATGGACAAATTTCTCGACCGATTCCATTTACCAAAATTGAACCAAGACCAGATAAAAAAATTAAATAGCCCTATTTCGCCTATAGAAATAGAAGCAACCATTGATAGTCTTCCAACCAAAAAAAAGCCCAGGGCCAGATGGTTTCAGCGCAGAATTCTACCAGTCCTTCAAAGAGGAGCTAATACCGATACTATTCAAGCTATTCCGAAAGATAGAAATGGACGGAATATTACCAAACTCCTTCTATGAGGCCACAGTCACATTGATACCTAAACCCCACAAAGACCCAACAAAAAAAGAGAATTTCAGACCAATTTCTCTTATGAACATTGATGCAAAAATACTCAACAAAATACTCGCAAAGCGAATACAACAGCATATCAAAGACATCATTCACCATGACCAGGTAGGCTTCATTCCAGGAATGCAGGGATGGTTTAACATACGGAAATCCATCAATGTAATCCACCATATAAACAAACTGAAAGAGAAAAACCATATGATCATCTCTTTAGATGCAGAAAAAGCATTTGACAAAATCCAACACCCATTTATGTTTAAAGTTCTGGAGAGATCGGGAATACAAGGCACTTTTCTAAACACAATAAAGGCTATATACAGCAAACCAATAGCCAACATTAAATTAAATGGAGAGATACTCAAGGAAATCCCTCTAAAATAAGGGACCAGACAAGGCTGCCCACTTTCCCCATATCTCTTTAATATAGTTCTTGAAGTTCTAGCCAGAGCAATAAGACATCAAAAGGAGATGAAGGGGATCCAAATGGGAAAGGAAGAAGTCAAATTATCCCTATTTGCAGATGATATGATAGTGTATATAAGTGACCCCCAAAATTCCACCAGAGAACTCCTACAGCTGATAAACACCTTCAGCAAATTGGCAGGATACAAAATAAACTCAAAAAAGTCAGTAGCTTTCCTATATACAAATGACAAACAGGCAGAGGAAGAAATTAGAAAAATTACTCCCTTCACGATAGCCACAAGCAATATAAAATATCTAGGAATAACCCTAACCAAGCAAGTGAAGGATTTATTTGAAAAAAACTTTAAACCTCTGAAGAAAGAGATTGAAAATGACATCAGAAGATGGCGGGATCTACCTTGTTCGTGGATTGGAAGAATCAACATAGTAAAAATGGCCATCTTACCAAAAGCAATTTACAGATTCAATGCAATCCCTATCAGAATACCTACTAAATATTTTGAAGATATTGAAAGAACAATTCTCAACTTCATATGGAGAAACAAAAAGCCCAGAATAGCAAAATCAATCCTATACAATAAAAGATCCGCTGGAGGAATCTCCATACCTGATCTCAAGTTGTACTATAGAGCAACAGTAATTAAAACAGCATGGTACTGGCACAGCAATAGGCTAGTGGATCAATGGAATCGAACTGAAGACCCAGAGATGAATCCACACATGTTTGCTCACCTGATTTTCGACAAAGAAGCCCAATCCATTCAATGGAAAAACGACAGCATCTTCAACAAATGGTGCTGGTCTAACTGGATGTCTACATGTAGAAAAATGAAATTAGACCCATATTTGTCACCATGCACAAAACTCAAGTCCAAGTGGATTAAAGACCTCAACCTAAAACCACAGACATTAACCCAATTAGAGGAAAAAGTGGGGAAGAGTCTGGAACTCATAGGCACAGGAGACAACTTCCTGAACAGAACACCAACAGCCCAGGCCTTAACATCAACAATTAATAAATGGGACCTCATGAGGCTGAGAAGCTTCTGTAAGGCAGGTGACACTGTCAAGAGAACAAAGCGACAGCCTACAGACTGGGAAAAGATCTTCACCGACTCTTCATCTGACAAAGGTCTAATATCCAAAATATATAAAGAACTTAAGAAATTAAACACCACCAAACCAAATAACCCAATAGAGAAATGGGGCGCAGAGTTAAACAGAGAATTCTCAACAGAGGAATATCAAATGGCTGAGAAACACTTAAAGAAATGCTCGACCTCCTTAGTCATCAGAGAAATGCAAATCAAAACGACACTGAGATTCCATCTTACACCCATCAGAATGGCTAAGATCAATAACTCAACTGACACCTCATGCTGGCGAGGGTGTGGAGAAAGAGGAACACTCCTGCATTGCTGGTGGGAATGCAAACTAGTACAACCACTTTGGAAAGCTATCTGGTGCTTTCTCAGAAAAATGGGAATAGGGCTTCCTCAAGACCCAGCTATTCCACTCCTTGGAATATACCCAGAGGATGTACTACTACACAACAGGGACATATGCTCAACCATGTTCATAGCTGCCTTATTCATAATAGCCAGAACTTGGAAACAACCTACGTGTCCCTCTATAGAAGAATGGATAAAGAAACTGTGGTACATTTACACTATGGAATACTACTCAGCTATTAAAAACAAGGAATTTCCAAAATTTGTGGACAAATGGATTGAACTAGAAATTGTCATAATGAGTGAGTTCACACAGAAGCAAAAAGAGCTAAATGGTATATACTCACTTATATCGAGACACTAATCCAAGGTGTACGTCCCCATGAAAAACTGTACCTACCAGAATAGTGGGTAAGAGGGGAGGACATCCTATTGAAACTTTAGGTGTGAGAAGCCTGGGAGAAAGAGGAAATGGAAGGACCCAGTGGGTCCTGGAAAACTACAGGCGAGTCTGGGCCCTGGAGCCCTCCGCAAACTGTGGCAACAGCCAAGGAAAAAATAGGCAGTAAAAACCTTGAACCCCTACCCGGACTAGCCGATGGACATTCTCCACTGTTGAGTGGAGAAGGAGATCTAACTTTCACACAAACTCTGGTGCCCCATATTTGAACATGTCCCTTGGACGGAGATGCCTGGTGGCACTCAGAGGAAAGATAAGAGGTCACCAAGGAGAGACTTGATACCGTATGAGCATATTCAGGGGGAGGAGGTCCCCCTCAGACACAGACTTAGGGGAGGGGAGGGGAGTAGGGGGGAAGTGGGAGGAAGGGAGGAATGGGAGGATACATGGGATGGGCTAACACCTGAGATGTAATATGTATAAATTAATAAAAATGTATTTAAAAAAAAAGTAGTTTTGGTTTCCCCGATGGCTAAATATGTTTAACTTCCCCTAAGTGTTTGTCAGCCATTTGAATTTTATTATTGAGAATTCCCTGTTTATATCTGTACCACATTGTTTAATCCAGTCATCTGTTTTGTTGATACTTAAAGTTCTTAGTATATTTTGGATATTAGCCTTTTATTGGGTTGTAGTTGTTAAAAATATTTTCCCATTTTATAGGCTGAATTACACTGTCACCTACCTTGCAGAAGAGTCTCAATTTCATAAGGTCCCATTTATTTATTGTTGATCATAGTTTCTGTACTAACATTGTTCTGTTCGGAAAGTTCTCTCCTGTATCAACATATTTAAGGCTATTCCATGGTCTCTCTTCTTTCCAGTTAAGTTTATTTGAGTTTATATTTAGGTCTCTGATGGCCATGAGTTTTGTATGACAAGATAGGTACATATGTATTTGCATTCTGTTATATTCAGCCATCAGTTTGACCACCATGCTGTTGAACATGCTGTCCTTTTTCTAAGGTGTATATTTGGCTTCTTTTTTATTTTATCTTATTTTTTGTGTTTTTCAAACAAGATTTCTCTGTCTAGAACTAGCTGTCCTAAAACTCACTCTGTAAACAAGGCTGGCTCAAACTCACAGATCTTCTCCTTTCTGAGTCCCAAGCATTAGGATTGATGGAGTTTGCCACCATTGTCCAACATATCTGGCTTCTTTATTAAAAAAAAATAAGAGCAGGTGTCCATAGGAGTGTGGGATTAAGTCTGTGTATCTGATTCAGTTGGTCAACATGTCCGTTTGTGTGTATATGCCATGAGATTTTACTACTATAGCCTCATAATACAACTTGAAAGCTGAGATGGTGATACCTCTAGTAGTTATTTTATTATACTGTATTGTTTTAACAATCCATGTGTGTGTGTGTGTGTGTGTGTGTGTGTGTGTGTGTGTGTGTGTTTGTGTGTTTCCATATCAAGGTGAAAATATTTTTTTAAAGTTTTGTGAAGAATTGTGTTGCAATCTTTATGGGGATTACATTGACTCTTTAGGTTAATTTTGATAGTGTCTTACTTAGAGTTTCAATTGTTGTGAAGAGACAATACAACCACTCTAATTCTTATAAAGGAAAACATTTATTTGGGGCTGACTTGCAGCTTTAGTGGTTTAGTCCATTACTCCCAAGGTAGGATGCATGTTAGCATGCCGGAAGATCTGGTGATAGAGAAGGAGCTGAGAATTCTACATCTTGATCCACAGGCAGTAGAAGGAGACTATAAGCCACACTGGGCATAGCTTGAGGATATGAGACCTCAAAGCCTGCTCCCAGAGAGACACACTTCCTCCAACATGGCCACACCAACACCAACAAGGCCATACCTCCTAATAGTGCTACTTCCTATGGGCTACACATTCACACAAGATCCTATGGGGACCATACCTATTCAAACCACAGGTAGGCTAGCCATTGTACTATGATAATCCTACTGATACATGAACATGGAAGATACCTCCATCTTCTAACATCTCTTTAGATTACTTTCTTCAGTGAGTTGAAGATTTTAATATATAAGTCTTTCAATTGCTTGGGAAGGGATACCACAAGATATTTTATATTTTTACAGGCTGTTTGAAAATGGTTGTTTCTTGATTTCTTTGCTAAACAATTTGCCATTGTGTGTGTGTGTGTGTGTGTGTGTGTGTATACACACACTGAATTTTTTGTGTTAATTTTGTGTCTAGACCCTCTACTGACTATGTTTATGGCTCAATAATTAAGAGCACTGATTGATCTTTTCGTGGTCCTAGCACCCATACGGTGGTTCGCAATGATATGATATAGATCTTTTATAAAGTCTTCCAAAACATTTAAATTGAGTTTCATAGATGCTAATGAGTAGAATGAGTAAAGGCCACATACCGCATGCCACTGTACGAAGAAGAGTGATTTTATCTTATCACTAGCCCTATATTTACTAAATTATTTCCTTATTAGTTGAAATGAACAGACCTAATATTAGATATTATTATGGTAGTTTTAAAAGTGTGTTTTAGTAGAATCTCCAACCTCCTCATCTCTTCCACCACTCTACCCTCTGATTTCTGTTGTAAACTTCCATTCCCTTTTTTCTTTTATATAAAAAATATTTTTGTTTGCCTCTCTTCACCTTCATTAGCTCGTTTTTAACTTTCTTTATCTGCCTTCTACTTTTTAAGCCTCTATACACATCTATATACATGTTGTATACAATTTTAACTATGACTTGAATACAAGAAAACATGTTTATCTTCCTGAGTTTGGCTCACATCACTTAACATTATACTTTCAGATTTTGCTGAATTTCATTTTTTTCTCACAGTTGATCAATTAATGTTTAGTGCTGTACTATTCATAATCGCAATTAATTGGAACCAGCTGTTTTCACAAACAGATTGATAATGAACAGGTCTTATGCTGGTAATTTGTAATTCATGAAACACCTGGATATATCTACATACAAACACATAGAGAAACACATGGAAACATGCATAGAGAAAGCACACAGAATGAGCAAGCAGAAGGAAAGACTTCTATGCCCATATACTCTTGAAGGCAATAACACCTTATAAAATAATCTTCTTCTTAATACATACAATTACTAACATCAAGATAAAAAGGAAGTAAAAAATAAGAGCATTCTAAGGAGAAGCTGCAATAAAATTGTTCCTGTGTGTAAAACATGATGCAGATGGAGACTGATAACTAGAAGAAAAGATTAGGGAAAACCAAAGGTGGGCAGAGTCCAGGTGTAGAAATGCTGTGTTGGATTAGTAATTCATAGTTACTTGCAAGAGACAAAATTGAGAGGCTCTTCCATGAATAAAATAATTCAGAGTAGTGATGATAAAATGCCTTAAAAGATTATATTTTGTATTAACAGAAATAAAATTACATAATATCAGACTTACAAACATATGATAACTTATAACACCATTTCACTGTATGCACATTAAAAATAAGTTTCAGATTTATCTACCAGTCAATCTCTCATCCCCTCACCCTCTCTCTCTCTTACACACACACACACAAACACACACACAGACACACACATGCACACACACATCTTTCTCTGCAATTGCCACTTCATAGAAGTAGCAAATCAGGTTCTTAAGCACATGATAACTAGAAAACCCATGAAGAACAAAAAGCATATGAATAATATAATACTATATGTAGCTTTCAAAATTAACATTAGCAGTGTCTTCTGCCTTACAGAAGCTTCTTAGCCTCATGAGTTCCCATTTGTTAATTGTTGACCTTAAGCCCTGGCCTGTTGGAGTTCTGTTCACAAAGTTTTTTCCTGTGCCAATGAGTACCAAGCTCTTCACTACTTTTTCTTCTAACAAATTTAGTGTCTCTAGTTTTATGATGAGGTCTTTAATCTACTTGAACTTCAGTTTTGTGCATGGTGATAAATGTGGGTCTACTTGCATTTTTTTACGTGTAGACATCCAGTTAGACCAGTACCATTTGTTGAAGATGCTATCCTTTTTTCATTGAATAGAATTGGCTTCTTTGTCAAAAATCAAGTGTCCATATGTGTGTATATTTATTTCTGAGTCTTAGATTCGATTTCATTGTTTGACCAGCCTATTGCTGTGCCAGTACCATGCTGTTTTTATTGCTGTTGCTCTATAGTATAGACTGGAAAAGATCTTCACCAACCCTACATCTGACAAAGTTCTAATATCCAAAATACATAAAACGCTTAAGAAATTAAAGACCACCAAACCAAATAACCCAATTAAGAAATGGGGCTCAGAAATAAACAGAGAATTCTCAACAGAGGAATATTGAATGGCTGAGAAACAGTTCAAGAAATGCTCAGAGTCTTTACTCATCAGAGAAATGGAAATCAACATGACTCTGAGATTCCATCTTACACCCATCACAATGGCCAAGATAAAAGGCTCAAATGACAACACATGTTGGCGAGGATGTGGAGAAAGGGGAACACTCCTTCATTACTGGTAGGAGTGCAAACTTGTACAACCACTTTGGAAATCAATCTAGTGCTTTCTCAGAGTACTGGGAATATGGCTACCTCAAGACCCAGCTATTCCAGTCCTTGGAGTATACCCAGAAGGTGCTACACCACACAATAGGGACATATGCTCAACCATGTTCATCGCAGCCTTATTTGTAATAGACAGAACCTGGAAACAACCTAAATGTTCCTTAGTTGAAGAATGGATAAAGAAACTGTGCTACATTTACACTATGGAATATTATTCAGCTATTAAAAACAATGAAATCCTAAAATTTGTGGACAAATGGATGGAACTAAAAAAATGATCATACTAAGCCAGACTCAGACAGACTCACATGGTATATACTCACTTATAGTTGAACACTAGTCCAACAGGGATGTCCCCTGAAAGACTTCACTTACCAGGAGAATGGGATAGATGTGGGAACCTCCTATTGGGACTCTAGGTGAGAGAAGTATGGGAGAGTGGGGAAGTAGAAGGACCCAGAGAGTCCTAGAAACCTACAAGAAGAACATCATGCCGGGCAGATCTGGACTGAGGGGGTTCTGCTCAAACTACTTCCCCAACCAAGGCCAATAGATGCTGTAGATATTGAACCCCTACTCAGATCTAGCCAAAGGACAGGACATTCTCCACAGCTGTGTGGAAAGTGGGGATTGACTCTGACATGAACTCTGGTGCCACATATTTAACCACTTCCCCTTGGTGGGGAGGCCTGGTGTTACTCAGAGAAAGAATAGGAAGGCTACCAAGATGGGACTTGATAGGCAGTGACTATATGGTTGGGGAAGAGGTCCCCTTCTGTTACAGACCTAGGGGAGAGGAATAGGGGGAAAGAGGGAGGGAGGAATGGGAGGAGACAAGCAAGGAGATAACAGATGAGATGTAATCTGAATAAATTAATAAAAAAGAAACACCAAAATAAAACCAAAATTAGCCTTAAAATCAGTTATCATTGCAATCTTCATAGAAGGCAAAAGGAGATATTTACTAGAGAAAGTGGATGTTTAAGGGGAAAAGCTAAGAAATATCACATCAGTCCAAGAATCGTAGCTGCTAAATTCTTGAAATTAATTTATAAGTAGAGGTGTTAAGAGAGTTCCATATGAAATACATGAGAGCCTGAAAATAGCAAGAATTGAGATAGAAAATACAGTAAATGTATTCTATTGTGGGATTTAATCAGCTATTTAATCTCAACCCCACTGCCCTGGTTCCTTATGTTGACAATCTGGAAGCAGGCTCATTTAAATTTAAAACTATTTAGACATTTAACAATATAATAGGAGTCATCTGCATTTTTCATTGCAAATAAAAATTAGTTCAGCCACTTGAATTGAAACAACAAGAGATGACATTAAATTATTCAATGACAAATATCTCTAGCCAGTTAAATGTCACACACATTTTAAGGGAATTTGCTTGTCATAAAGATGGCTCACAGCTGAAATGATAAATCATATGGTAAATGTAGGAAAAGGTCAGTTAGTAATCTCCTATTTTGAAAGCAACATCTTTTGTCACTTATTATATTATAGTTGTATTATTCTCTATTGTTTACAGGATAAACAAGTGCAACTTTTATGGCACATGCATCTTGTATTCAGACTAAAAAGAATGCATATATTTCAGATTTACACTTAAAAGAAATTGTAAACATTGTGCTAATGAAATCCCTTTCCACAGTTGCATAAAAAAAAGGGTGGTGGGATGTCCTCAGAAAACAAGGACAAGGAAAATAGCAATGGTGATATTTGTGACCTAGAATTTAACTTAGCAAATTAAAACACTCATTCAAATAATATTTAATCAAGTCTAATTTGAAATGTTTAGCAAATATCATGCTATTTTCAAAGTCAGCTAAATGAGTTCATATTGTAACTAGGACAACTAATTCTAAAACACAGGTAAAATTGCAAGAATTGTTATTACATTATAGAGTAAAGAAGGCTAAATCCCAGGGCATGGCAAAGAACATTTAGCATGAGGAATCTCCAGCCTGTATTTTATGGCTTGGCAGCAGTCCATGGAATTGCTCAGAGTAGGCTAATCCTCTCTTCCTCCAAACAATTCTCCATCTGAGACTCTGGGAGGCGCCACATGTGAAGAGAATCCAAAAAGAAGCTTACCAATGGATTAATATTGTGCACCTGAGAAGGGGTAATGAGGCTCCGTTTTCTGAGTGGGCTTAATATGACTGCAGGAGCTTGTGAAGGTGCATAATGGTTAGTGAAATAAGAGAGAAACACACAGATAGCTGAGATGGAGAAGACATGGAGGCATGAGGGGGTATGTAGTTCTCTTCTTGCTTCTGACTCAAGGATGGTTGTGCAATCCACAGTCTACGTTTCTCTGGCTTCCCTTGGTACAGTCAAGTGTGTTTTCCTTCGCTTTCTCTAAGAGGCAATCATGTTTGTATAACTTTCATTAATATTGTTTTAATATTTTTATATTGTTAGCTGCATCTATTTCCTTACATTTACAAAATTAATAATCATTATAGACACTTAAGTATAGGAAAATAATTGCATAAATTTTCTACTAACAGAAGCTTCAAGCATTCAGTGGAAGTATTTGAAAAGATGATCTTTTTGGACAAGCAGGAATTATACACAAGTCAAAAAATAGAGGCTACTGGGAGAAAACTATGAGGTCTACTGATAGCTAAAAGAAAATATATCTTGTTCTAATAACAAGTGATCTAGAAACCATAGCTATGGTTTCTGTGCTGAAACCTTGCCTTCCTTTATGTGAGAGGCCACAGGGCATAGATTAGATTCTGACCCACAGAATTGTGAGATTTAATTTTGTGTTGCCATGGACTGCACAATGCGAGGCATTTTGTCTCGATAGCAAGAGAGAATGAAAAGTGTGACTCGAGTAAGTTTATATCCCTTCACTAGTGAAATGATGTAAGAGTGTTCCTACCCATTATGACCTGGAGTTATTTGACACAGAATGATTTGTGTTTCACTGTCTGTATAACATGGCTCCATTGAATGAAACGTAGTTGACTAGAGTAGAAGTAAACGTTTAATGATCATACAACACTGAGAATGAGTGCCTGCTCTACAACTTGTCATCACTATTGATTTAATTCTTATGCATAATTTCCAATCTTCAATTCATCCACTTGGTACATGGTGATATATGCACCACCAAATTGAAATCATGTACATGAAGGGTCTGAAACCTCTACTTGAGTTATGCATACATTAAAAGTCAATTCCTTACCCACTGACCTTCCTAGACAAATTAGAGATTGTATAATTTAAAAAAAAACTGTTGTTTATTTATTAAAAGTTTGGGACTTATTCTCTTCTGAATATAAACATGGTCTTTGTTTTTAAACTTATCACCTTGATGGTAATTATCTTTCATTGTGTTCATTCTTCTGGGATTATATAAAAAGGTGAGATTGTAAATAAAATAAGTCACCTCCTATTCATTATTGTGTGTGAGCATTTCTCCATCAATGTCTCGCTGTCTGTCTGTCTGTCTGTCTGTCTGTCTCTCTCTCTCTCTCTCTCTCTCCCTCCCTCCATCGCTACCCCCGTCTTACTGTGTTTTTGTTTCTTCATGTGTGTATGTGTCTAAGTAAGCATGCACTTGCCACAGCACATGTGGACATCAAAGCACAGCTTCTAAGAGTGAGTCTTCTCCTCCCACCTTGGATTCCAGGGATTGAATTTAGGTCACCAAGCTTGTGTGGCAAACCTGTTAGCTTACTTACATTGATCCACCTCTCCCGCTCTGGGCTTTTTTTCTGCTATATTTTTCTCTGCGCAGAAAGGATAACTGAATGGAGCTAATGCCTAACAGAGCTCCTCATAATCTTCCTGAGTGAAGGGACAATGCTTTTAGAGAGTTTAACTGGTTAAGTAGGAAGGGATATTAGCGTTTATTATGAAGTAAATGAAGAAAGTTGATTCAAGGGTAAGTTACAGTGTTTTTAGGGGTGTCAGCCTTGGGATCAGAATATTTTCTTACTGGACATCTCTTGTCATAGTTTTTTTTTCTGTAAAAACACTACATTTCTTCATGCCTGCTGTCTAATGAATGGAAGGATTTTCACCATATCTACAATAATGCCTACTACAATAGGAACTTCTCATGTGTTCAATATGTGGTTTTATTATTTATGAATAGGGAATTCATAAACAAATACATCATGTAGTTGAAACTGATCAGAGAAATGGGAACAGAAATGTTTGGGCTTAGGTTCAGGAAAATGTAGAAATTATTTTTCTATAACATGATTTGGGATATTTAAGTTATATGATTACTTCAGGGGTTCAAATTTTTGTTACATCTATCTGTTTGCTGGGTTTGGGGTGCAGTAGGGAACACCCATGACATGTCACCCACGTGAAGATAAAGGGCAATTTGTAGGAACTGGTTCTCTACTTCCACTTTGTGGGTTTCAAAACTTAGTTCAGTTCATCATCCTCAGTGGTAAGCCCTTTTGCTTAGTGAACCATCTCACAAACCCTTGTGTTTCAGACTTTTTCATCATAAAATTCTGGTTTTTTAAAAAATTTTTCAATCACTCTGTGGTTAGTTTACTCTTCATTTTAGGCAGTATTAAGGAAACATAGGCTGATTATGTTTACAGTAAGATAAAGCAGTTTGATCACCACAGTGACATGGGTTGGTATTTATTCTAGTAGCTAGTAAAGGGGCAGAGGCAGCATTAGCTTTCATTTCTACATTATTGAGGCAGGGACTCTTTTCCCACTTCAATTTGTCATATAGTTTGTGCAATACATACATGACTTTGCTGTCATCTCTATGCTAGGTATTACAAAATTGTTTATTATCGCAGCATACGGTAGTTAGGTAAGATCCATATATACGTATGGCAAAGAATCATCCTGTCCTGACAGATGCTGGGGACTTGTGTCATCCCATTAACGGCTGAGGAGAAATTGTTGGAAAAGCTTGGGAGTGTTCTGTAAACTATCAAGATATTTCATGAAGCTGTCTGACAAGAACCAGAGCTAGCAAGCCATGTATCCAATGAACATTGGCAGAGCATGATGCTTTTAGATGCTTTATCAAGATTTTATATGAAAAAGATGAGTGCAAAAAGAACATGTTTCAGATGAAAAAGACTAGAGCAGGAGAAAGAGAGGCTTCTCAAACCTGAAAAGGGCAATAGCTCCAGGACGTCACATAATAGGACATAAATTTGAGAAGGTAGCTGAGAGATGAAAGCCAATTAATCGTAGCCTGGCAGTGAGGATCAAATCAAGTTTATGGCTGTCATACATTGTTAATATCTCCTCTGGGATTAATGTGCTGTGCAGTAAATCCTTTCAGTTTATAAACGGTCACTTAGTCTCCCAATATGGTCTATAGTGCCACTGCACTCAGTCGGGGATCTTGGGCCTATTATAGATGGAATTCTGACCCCAATACTTATATGCTGTGAAAGGCCTTAGAGGGGAAACCTTAGGGAGGTATTGGGGTCACATAAAGTCATGAGGTACAGCCTTCATGATAAAATTAATGCCACAAAAGAAACAAGATAAACCTATTCCCCCCCCACCCCCCACCCCTGTCTCTGTCTTTCTCTCCAAGTCCCTTCCCTTCTACTCCAATCCTGATGTTTCCTTCATGACTACACTGGGTGGTAGCTATTTATTAAGTAGGATGCAAGCTCTTACTAGAACCTAATGATGATATTATTATGCTATGTTTCCAACATTATAGTTTGATGACAATGAATAGCCATGCTTCCTAGAAGTCACTCAGTCTAGGATACTAGTTACAACAGCCTAAAATAACTATGATAAATGTATGCATGTTACTGAAATGTCCTGGGGATAATAGTATCAAAATAAAATTCTAGTCTTTTGATGATGACACAGTTTACACTCTAATAATCTGTCTCAAAACTAATTCATATTACTTTGCCTATTAGCCTGCCTTAAGTGAGCAGAAATTGAATGGCTGTCTCAAGGCAAGAATGGAGTCTCATCAACCTGAAGGTTGGCAGATGGGTGTCAAGAACAGAATGAGGCCAAGTGAAGTCTGAAGGAGATGGCATGTCCACTCTTCGCAAAGAAAGATGTTTTCTGACAACTTCTGGCTTCGTTTTGTTTCATCCATTCTTGCCATCATCTGCACCTAACTTCCTCTGTCTTAGTCTCAGTTGCTAAGACATGCTTGCAGTGGGGTTTGCTGTTCATGTGCGCTACTGAAATCAGTTACAGGTTTGATTTTCTCAGAGGGTTTAATAGTTTTATAGCAATTTGTGACAGTCTTTTTTTATTTCTTAAATTTGTTTTTAATTTTGAGTCACTTTACATCCCAATCGTAGCTTCTTCCTCTTCTCCTCCTAGTTCATCCCTTCCACCCTCTTCCTTCAGTCCTTTCCAGTTCTCAGAAAAGGAGAGTTCCTCTCAACCCACCCCGGCACACCAAGTTGCACAAGATCTGAGTTCTTCTTCATCTACTGAGACCAGGCAAGGCAGCCCCACCAAGGGGGAAGTGATTTAAATCAGGCAATAAAGTTCATGTCATAGACAGGATCTGCTCAACTTGCTAGGGGATGCACATGAAGATCAAACTTAATTATATATATATACATACATATATCTCAAAAGACAATTCACAATGCAAGATCTGCCCTTCTCTATATTCACAACCCTAGAATCTCAGGCAGAATCTTTATCATTATCGTTTTGCCACCTTAGATTATTAAATCACAAGATCTTATTGTCTGTCATGTATTGAAATTGTTTATTTTTCCAACAAGGCCCTTAAGGTTAATAAAGATGGTTCTATTTATGGTTCTTTTTTTTATTTGGTTGCTGAATAAAATGTCATTATACTTTGAACCACAATATATCCTTTTACTAATTCTACATTTGGATCTATGACTTATTTGAGTTGAATGATTTTTAAGCCACTAACTTTTTATTAATTAATTCATTTTATATCTCAACCTTAGTGTCCCCCTCAGTTCGCTCCTCCCAATCCCTCCCACTCACCTCACCTCTATCTTCCTGTTCTCCTTCTTTTCTCAGAAAGGACTGAGAAAAAGGGAGGCTTCCTATGGATACCAACTCACTTTGATACATCGAGTTGTAATGGAACTATGTGCACCTTCTGCTGTAGCTAGACAATGCAGCCCAGTTAGGGGGAAATGATCCCAAAGTGGGCAACATAGTCAGATACAGCTCCCACTTCTGCTGTTAGGAGTCCCATATGAAGAATGAGCTGCACTACTGTTACATATGTGCAGACAGTCTAGGTTTATCCCATGTATGCTCTCTGTTTGGTGGTTCAGTCTTCGTGGGCCCCTATATACTCATGTTAGTTCGTTCTATGTATTTTCTTGTGGTGTCCTTGACCTCTCTGTCTTCTTTAATCCTTTGTCCCATTCTTCCATAGAATTTCCCATAGCTCTACCTAATGTTTCGCTGTTGGTCTCTGTCTGCTTCCATCAGTTTCTCAATGAACCCTCTCAGGTGACAGTTATGCTGGGTACCTGTCTGGAAGTATAGCAGAATAGTATTAATAGTTCCAGGAGTGGTCTCTCACTCTGTCTCTCTGTCTCTCCTCTCTCTCTCTCTCTCTCTCTCTCTCTCTCTCTCTCTCTCTCTCTCTCTCTCGAAATAGATCTCAAGATGGGCCTATCATTGGTTGCCTGTTTTCTTAATTTCTGCTACATCTTTACACCTGGGCATCTTATTGACAGAAGAAATCAGTGGGTGTCCCAGTCCTTCTATTGGAATACCATTCTGGTTAAAAGAGATAACCATTTCAGGCTCCATACCCTCATTGCTAGGAGTATTAGCTAGGGTCACTGTCATAAATTTCTGGGAGTTTCTATTGTCCTAGGTTTGTAGCTCTTCCCAGAGATGTCGCTCCACACATCAACTCTAGCTCGTTCACCCACTACTCTCTCCCTCCATCCTTTTCATTTTTTGTTTAGAATGACAATAAGATTTATTTATATTTCTTTGTCAAATACATAAAATTTTCCTAATTCTTTTTAAAAAAATTGTTAAATATTACACACACACACACACACACATATACACACACACACAATAAACTACCTATAGCAAGAAAAACTAAGAAACAATCAGGAATTATAGATAAATTACATTCATAGTGTTTTGGCTATTTGTATTTGGCAACCTTGAAGAAAAAAATCTTTTCTGTCATGGTGCATTGAAAATTCTGAATGCCCATCATTATTTATCATATTTCATCTTTATTAACCTAAAACATCTACCTAGTTCTAAAAAACATCTTAACCCCTAAACAACTACAACTAAACTACAGTTTAGTTGTAAAACTAAACTATCTGGTATTCAGTCCCATCAGAGACTTGAGAAGGAATGAAATTATTTATCTGAATAGACAGGAAGTGCATGTTAGCAGCTTCCAAAATGAGAACAAGACAGAGACAGTTTACTGCTTGAGCAGTCACCCAATGTGCTTTATAAGACTGGAGCATCATCTTCTGGACTCTGGCCCACTGTATCTGACAGGAATATTTGTGAGGCAGAAACTATTTTTTTATTAAAAGATTACTTTTGTTTCCTTTTTTGTTTTTATTTTTATTAAATATTTTTTAATTTATATATATATTTATATTATTACAATATATACAATAAACTACCTATAACAAGAAGAACCATGATACAAACAATCAGGAATGATATCAATGTTACTTTCTTAGTGTTTTGACTATTTGTATTTGGCAGCCTTGAAGAAAACATTTTTCCTATCTTGGTGCATATAAAAATTTAAATGTAAGTCAATATCTATCATATCTCATCATTATCAAGTTAAAACATCTATCTATACATGAAAACATCTTAACCCCTAAACAGCTAAGTTTATTTGTAAAATTAAACTATCTGGTCTTCAATCCTGTCAGAGACTTGAGAAGGAATAAAATTGATTATCTGAGTATACCAGGAGGAGGGTATTTTCAAAGAGAGTTAGTTACAAGTTATTATTGGTCTCATTTATAGAGAAAATGATGTTGGACTCATGGATCTCTCTCTTTCTCTTTTATCTTCCATTCTTAGGTTTGGAGATGGGGTTGAGAAAAAAAAGAATGGGGAATATAGAAATATATAGGGAAGATGGAACAAAATGCTCAGTGAATCCACTCCTCAACTTAATGCCTTAATTTCTAGTCACAGGTTATTTTTAATTCACTGGTATAGAATTTTACATAGATATGAAATTAGTTTAATTTTAGATACAGTGGTATATAATTCAAATATAAGATTATTCTTCACATATTATATGTATTTCTACTCTGATATGAAGTAATATACCCATATAACTGAATCATAATACAAGGTTTACTTCCAGTACTTTGAAAGTGCTATTGCAGACTGTTTAAGATAAATAAGTTATACAAGTTAATTGTTAGTTGATCATGGTCATATCAATTATTAGTCCATTTTTACCACAAGAATCTATATCTTGAGGTGCAACAGATAGATATGATTCTATAGAAAGAAAAGATAAAATAGATAAGGTCTTCAAAAACCTCAAAGACATACAGAATATGATATTTAAAGATGTTTTTATTATCTTAAAGATTCATTGACAATGAGACAGTTCAGTTCCTGGTAACACCCAGACTACCTCAAAGAGGATGATGAGCATCAAAGAACCTTCTTCTGGAGATGGTGTCAAATGTTGCAAACAAGCCACTGGGCAAAATATCCTAGTTTCTACCACAGACTGAATTCTGCCTAAAAATGGCAAATTTGGATGCAGAGCCAAGCTTTGCCAAGATAGGGTAAGCAAGTCCTCAATAATTATCCACTCACAAATATGTGGGTGACTATTCAGGTAGCAAACTGTCTCTGTCTTTGTCATCTTCTCATTTGTTGTTTGGGTAGTTTTGGGATACTTTCCTCTTGTTTTTTCCTTCTTCTCTGTCTACTGGCCTGAATGGCCTGAAGTTCTCATGACCAGCAAGTTCTCATGTCCAGTAGGATGTCTATCCTAGGTTTATTATAGCTTGCATGGTCTCTGGGGCTTTGTGTGTTGCCCTTCCCTCTGGCGCTCTAGTACTAGCCAGGCCTGGAGTACCTGGTCCTGTCTTACCTCCAGGAAAACAGGCTCTATGGTGGGCTAGAAAATTGATTCTAGAGAATTTAAGGCTGATGAGTTTATTTTAGTGGAATATGGTAGGCAAAGGCTTGAAGGAGGGTCTTACCTGGCCTCTAGGAAGGGATACAGAGTTATAAGGTGGGAAATGGAGCACAGGGCATGAGGTGTAGTTTACCACTGTTGGAAGTGCCTTCAGGGGGAGTTGGTGAATGATCACACAGCTTCTTAAATCCCAATCTCTCCTTCTACTTACTCTGACTACCCTTCCAGCCTAGAAGTGAGATTTATTGGAGGAACATCCTAACAAGAATAAAGCCATCATCTGGAAAAACACTTTCTGAGTATTGTCTGATCTCTGAATCTGGGCCACTGTGTGCAGCTGGTCCTGGGTGAGCTCCAAACTTCATCTCCTGCCAACCTACTTTCTGCTCCTGGACTCCATGACCCAATGAACCTTGCCAACCAGCTTGAGTTGAATAATTTTTCTTCTTCTTCTTCTTCTTCTTCTTCTTCTTCTTCTTCTTCTTCTTCTTCTTCTTCTTCTTCTTCTTCATTTTTGGAGATATAAGCTTAATTTTTACTCTTATTTTATAATGCAAGTCTTCATTCCATTTTCCCATCCCTGTACTGACTCAAATATATATTGGGAATATACAAAATCATAACTATTACAAATATTTGACAAATTAAGATAAAATGTCAGAAAGCAACCAGAACAAATAGTTCCCACAGAAAAGATAGCGTCCCCAAGATTCAAAGAACTGAGTCATAGTTTAAAAACACCATACAATATACATACTGTAGTTTTGGTGGACCCATCAGCTCTGTAGACATGGCTTAAAAATTATCCTCAAGTCTTGATGATTCTACATGAAGATTTACAACTAAATACAAAGTAAAAGGGTAATAATAAATATGTAAAGATGTAGCAAGTTCAGTGAGTGAACCAATGTCAACATAGTCACAGTTATTGACATTGAATCAGAAGTATTTTTCAAAATTATTATAGACTGAGAATATTTCTGAGTGAAGGACACCAAGGGAGTGCACAGCACAATAAACTAATAATCCAACCATCATCTTCAGATGCTGAAGATCTGAACACAAGGGAAAAATAGTCAATGGAAACTTAGGTGAGAAATGCTTTGAGTATTTGAAAACTCTGGAAAGAATTTCAAAGCAAAGCCTTCTTTTCAGAAAACAGAGATGAAAAGGAGACCATGGTGAAATACCTCAAGTGTTCGCAGTAAATGTCATGTCTCAGAACAAAGATGGTAAGAGAGGAAACTATGAAAATCAAGTATACTGGTTTACTGTCTCACATATAGCAGATCCAAATGAAGGTTGTTTGTTTACAATGATGCTAACTAAACTGAAAGTAATAAAAATAGTTCATCTTAATGATGTAGCAGCAGGCCTAGTGTCTACAGACCATAACCATATAGTGAGAGCCTTCTCCAAATGGACGGAAGCAAGGAATGAGGAAGTCTGTCTTTATAAATGAAAGAGTAATCATGAAGCAGCATGCTGGCATTTAAAGACAGATTAATTATAAATGTGTGAGACAAAAATGACAATTATAACTAGAGGTTTTTAAAAGAAAAAGCATGGATACACAACAGCCAAATAAAATTTCCAGTCAGAATTCCTGAACATAAAAGAGTAAGAGCATATAAAAGAAAAGACATTTCATAACTCTACAACAGTTGTAAATATAGGAGATAGAGACAGAATCTCCTGTTATTAATCACCTAAAATATCAATCACTATTTTAAAGAAACCAATTAAATACATCTATAAACAGACATAGCTAACTGAGTTATCTACAAGAAGCAGAGTATGTATAAAGAGTGTCAAATCAATAGACTATAGTTCTGTAATAATGAATGGATATTTTTAGTTGAAATAACTAGAGGAAACTGGGTAATAGAGATCAGAGGAGAAATCAGTGGAGCAGAAAACAGAAAAACAATGGAAAAAATCAATGGAGCAGGATGCAGACTCCTCTTAGAAGATCAATAAATCTGATAAGTCTTAGGTTAGGGCCTTGAAAAGTCACAAATTACCGACATCAAAATGAGAAAGCATTCAAAGATAATAAAATGATAAGCAATATTATAAACACGTCTATGACAAAAAGCATTTATTTACAATGAACAAATTTCTTCAATTCTGGAGTTACCAGAATTAACTTCTGTAGACGTATATGAAAAGTCTTATGTTTATTAACGTAGAATTCACAAGTAATGCGATTTCAAAAAAGAAATCAGAAATCCTTGTTGACCACCATTGGGTTTTGAGAAACACTTAATGAAGAAATAATGTGAAGCCTACAGAAACAAATTGGTGCAATTAAATTCTCTCCTCTGATGTCCACCCAGAAAATGGTGTTAGGCAGGTGGACTTTCTTAAGCATGCAGCAGAAAGCCAAAGTTCTGTTCAAGAACTGTATATTTTCCTAGACTCCCTGTCCTATAAAAGAGGCTACATAAGTTATCTTTCAGGCATATTTGTACAGATTGGGCATTCCCACAATTCTGTGTGCCTTACTTTGGATTCAAGCTACAGGCTGGGTCCTTCAGTTCATAAGAAGGCTTTCTCGGGAGGAAGCTTCCAGGGTACAGCAGTAGTTCCATTACAAGCAGGTGAAACCCAATTGTTTCTTCAGTCCTATCTCTAATTTCAGTTTCTTCACTGAAAATATCTTCATAGTCTCAACTTTCTTCACCTCCCCAAAATCTACATACTAGTTCATTAAATTTGTACTGTTAAGTAATCCTTGCAAAGCCTCTGAGCTTCATTCCACTTATTTTTGAAATTGCCTTTATATTTACTAATATTTTTGTACATGCGAGTGTACATGTATTGGAACATGAGCAAATGCTCATGCCACTGTGCACATGAAAAGTCAGTTAGCTCCTTTCACCAATGGAGAAATGCTCCAGAGAACACTTCAAGGTTCCTGCTGCTGCAGTTTGGTCAATTTTTCTTGATTGTTGGTTTGCTGCATCATGGGCCTGCTGGAATTCTGGTGATAAAGAGTGGAATTGCCCCAAAGAACTGAGTCTAAAAAGGTCTACCTCTCTTCTCCCTATTAACACTCTTTCTCTCCTATCTTGGGTAGGTGGGTTGGAAGGGAGTTAGAGGTATTATAGAACCTCCAATAAAGTAGGTTTAAAAAGACCATAGCTCACAAACTGATCTGACGTAAGGCCCATTCCATGAGGTAGAACCCATACCTTGCACTGCTTGGGTGACCAAGAATTCGAGTTCTTAAGCAAAAACCAAATAATGCTGGTCTAAAGAAAAGAAAAGAAATAGTAATAGTAAAAAAAATGGTTCCTAATGATATGCATCTGTACTCATAGAGCAGTGCTGTTTTCAACCATCATCAGAGAAGCTTCCTCGTGCAGCAGATGGGAAGAAATACAGAGATCCAGAGCCAGAGTGGGAGACCTTAGATGATCCTGCCCTAAAGGAGATGGTCCCATCAAGTCCCTCCTCTCAGAGCTCAGGGAACCCCATGGAAGTAGAAGCTGAAAGAATGTAAGAGCCAGAAGGAATGGAGGACACCAAGAAAACATGCATGCCCTCTAAATCAAGATGAGCAATGCTCACAGAGACTGAGGCAGCATTCACAGGGCCTATAGTCTTCTACATCAGGTCCTTTGTGGTTACATCATGGCTTCCCGTTGAGTGTTTTTATTGCATTCCCGAATGTTAATGTGAGTAAGTTTCTGATTCTTGTGCCTTCTCTTGAGCTCTTTTCCTTCTTTTGGTCTGTTTTGTCTGATTTTGACACTGTAGTCTTTTTTTTTATCGTTTGATATTTTTATTTTGTTATAGTTTTTAAAAGGTGAATGAATGGATGGGTGAGTGTGAACCTTGCACCTACGGAAAAAGCTAAAAATGTAACTATCATTCACACTTGTAGGAAGAGGTAAAATCAATCTTCTACAATTTAATGGCACTGGGTATATCAACCACCGAAGGGCAGACCTCATGTTCAGGAGTAGTTGAATATCAAATAGTTAATTCCATTGTGTGTGTGTGTGTGTGTGTGTGTGTGTGTTTGTGTGTGTATTTATTTGATTACTGTTTGATGGCTTTTCTTTATTTGGGAGCGATAGTGATGCTGTATTGCTGTATTTTCTTTAGGTTTCAAGCATTTTGTTGCTGTATTGGATTTTTGCTTGTTTTTTTTTCAGAAAGCACTTAAAATTGGATGGGTCGGGAGGGATATTGGATTTTGGTGAAGTTGGAGTAGGGAAAGAATATGAGGAAAATATATTTAAATTTAAAAATAGGTTTTGGTAATAAAAATATTTTTAAATAGAACAATTAAGACAAATAGTTGATAAAAGGAATTACACATGTAAACTGATTTTTATGTGTATAGAAATGAGTTAGAAAAATGCATTTAATATCAGATATTAATATATACATATACTTATGCCTGCACATATACATATATTTATCATTGTATGTATATATTTCTCATATAGTACCCACATTTATATTTGACAACTGGTATTTGCCTTAGAAGCCTTAACAGTACAACACACATATGTACATTAATCTCATTTATTTTTACATTACTTATTGATTACAGTTTTTCTAGATTATTAATAAAAGCTATTGCAGAAAATAAACACAGTCATGAATTCAATTTATTTCCTTGTCACAGAAGAACCCATATAAGTTGCTATAGCTAAAACATTGGAAATAGTGGATGTGCACTGTGTTTTTATTTAAATAATTTTTTAGGTCCTGAACATTGAAGACATCTGAATAAAATGCCTAATTGCAAGTAAAATAGGCAAATGTGTACTAAACTTTCTGAAGCCGTCTTGATTTTTATTTTACCTTCAATTTTCATTCACTAATACCTTCACTTATTCATCGGTAACCTACCGATGGCTTCCACATTGGAACCTTAAAATATAGACACCAAGTCTATGGCTATCCAGTGGAGTCTAAGTTACATTTAAAGTTCCAATGTAGCTTCGCTGTCACTTTGACAACATAGATCTGGCAGAGATGTGAGGAGGACTTCCTTGGCTTCTTGTTACAGACATGTCTACTCCCAGCATTTGGCTCTGTTCTTGTAATAAGGCAGAGCACAAGAGCAATAGGAGCACATGGCAGAGGCTGCTCTTGGCTGTACACAGGAAGCACACGTCCAGAGAGCGACATAAAAAATACACTTCCAGAGGTTTACATTCTCCAGTGACATACCTCCTTTTCAGGTTTCCAGAGTCTGCAAACTGGTACGCCAAATGTGCAGGAGGCTTTCGATCTACGAGAAAGGAGACACATAATGCCAGGATAGACTTAAAGCTTTTGTGTAAGCAGTTCACATAGAACCTTGAGTCTTAAATTTTTTCTATTTTATATTGTAAATTTCCTTATAATGAAGTCAAGTGAAATGGTCAGCAAAAGGATACATAACCCTTTACTTATTTTTAGACAAGTGTAGTCATCAAGCAAAAGTATTAAAGAAGGCACATAGAAATGCGAGGTGTATACATAATGTGTCCACAGGCTCAATGGTGCTGGTACTACTCGGGCTCTCTACCAAAGCCATTTATTAAATCATTCACCAGCACTCAGCTCAAAGGTGGTGGATTCCAGTAGAATGAAGCTGGGTTCTCTCCCTCCTAGACAAATTTTCCAGATACATATTGTGTGCATATAGCTTCACAATAGAAAAAGGTTTCTTTCTTTTTAAAAAAAAACATATTTTATTAATTTATTCATATAACATCTCAATTGTTATCCTTCCATTCTTCCCTCCCTCTCATTTTCCCCTTAGTCTCCTCCCTTATGACTGTGACTGAGACTGAGGGGGATACCTCAGATAGGGTATCAAGTCTCTTCTTGGTAGCCTGCTATCCTTCCTCTGAGTGCCACCATGCCTCCCCATCCAGGGGACGTTTCTTAAATGCATAGAGATATAATGTTTCAGAGACCTTGGCAGAACAGCTGGTCTTCTATTGGGGAAGTTCTGCAAAAACTTTTGATGTGGTACCTACTGAGAGGAAGTGGATTGGATGCGTCTGTATCTTGGTGCATGTATCTTATCCAGACTTCCTCCTTGACCTGGCTCCCTGTCAACCATTTTGAAGAAGCTCTCTGCTCTTCCAGCTTTCATCCTAGGATGGACTGAAAAATCCCAAGGTTAAATAAAATCTCCGTGTGTTTCCTAATAGCTTCTTCCAACCGAGGGGCTAAGAATGAATCTTTTCACATTTGTTTTCTGTTTCTGTGACCAAAAGGAACTTAAGGGGGGAAGTCTGTATTTCAGCATCTAGAAATAAATTCAGGGCATACACTGAAGGCAGGAAGTAAGAGGCAGGAAATATGAAAAAATATTGATGATTAAATGTTTGCATGCAGACTTACTTTAAGCCAGCTTTCTTATATAACCAGGCCCAGCTCTCTAGGGGTGGTTCTGTCTACAGTAGGCTCAGTCATCTCTCATTAGTTAGTAATTGATAAATAATCAAGAAAATGTTCAAATTACATGTGTACAAGGCATGTGATAAAGGAAGTTCTTAACTTGAGGTTAAGACACACCATGCTAGCAATTATATTATTAATCATGTCATTAGATAACATCTGTGATACATAGAAATATTTACCAATTCACTGAAACCCACCTACCTGATGCTCCCACGAATTTGTACAAAAGGGTAATTTGTGCATTTGTTTTGTTTTTAAGCATAAAAACTATCTAAAACCATTTTAATGGGAAAATGTGGTATCCGTAGCAGCTTAATCCAGTGCTCCCAGCGATGATTATTCTCATATTTGCTCAAAGAATTGTCTTATTCTTGGGAAGCTGTGTTTTGTAACAACAAAATGTATAAAGAAAGTTTTTATTCAGAATCTGTTTTTGCAGGGGATGATTTAGGAAAGATGGTGCTGGAGATGGGTGAAGAGAGGGCGTGATAGGTCCTTCACACAGGTGGAGATTCAGGTCCTACAAATGCATACCTAATCCTCATTGCATACCCAAAAGATGCCTCCTGTTCCTGCACAACTGTAGAAAGGACTTTACTCCTTCTCTTCCATGAGTTTTTTTCTTTTAATCATTAGATCCCCACAGGCATTTTCTGACATCATGTACCAGAGACTAACTAGACGGAAGAGCTACTCTAATGCCATAATGCTTGGAGTCAAATTCAGAAAGACATTTTATTTCCTTTGCTTCCTGAGGAACAGGAGGCTCAGCTGAAGGTACATATGGGGATGAGTGTGATATCTAGTCTCAGTACTCAGCTTCAGGAGTCATGGGACATCTGTGATAACCAGGATGTGAGAAGTTGCCTGTACCCATACTTTTTGTATAACACATAAGGTTCTCCATTTTGAGCCCTGGACTTATGTAACACACTTAACATGAGATAGTAAGAGTTGAAGTCAGACATGCCAGGTGAAAGGAACATATTGATCAGTTTTCTTGTGAAAGGTATTCTAAAACTAAAGTCAATATTAAAGAAATACATTAACTGAAGCTTAGGTGGATTATGATAATGCAGTAACAAGTAACCGTGTTAGGTGGGTTGTCTAGAGGAACAAAGCCAATAGAAATAAAATCACACACACACACATACACACATGAAGATAAAGTTGTAGTTTTGTGCATGTGTGTACATGTGTGTGTGAGTGTGTCTGTGTGTGTCTGTGTATGACTTACACAATAGTCCAATAATGGGCATCTGTTGGCCATTTCCTCAATGGGTACCTGTTCTGATGAGCACATACTCCATTGAGACACACACATCTTTACAGATAAAAATAAAATTAAAAGCTTTCTAAAACTAATACAAGGGCATGGAGTTAAAAAAGTCTTTTAGCCCAGTCATCTTATTTTTGTTATGCAGTGAATTCACCTGAAAATTGGATCAAACGCAAATTTCCAGTTCTCATCTCTGAACACTAATGTACTTGTTGCTTGAGCATAAAAATGTTTTAACATATTGCCAAACATGAGACGCCAGTGTAAAGGGAGAACTTTCACCATAAAAACATTTTTATTCCAAGAAGACCTGGTTTAAAAATCTGTCAATCCAATTGCATAGGTTGTACAATTCAAGCAATAATGCTAGTGTAAACTTTAACACTTTTGTGATAGGTATATAGGCAGAGCTTCATTATGGGCTGCAAAAGCACCATCTGGGGTTAGATATTGGAAACACACCAGGGAGAAGGAGGATATTAGTGATGGTGGAAAACATGTAAAATGGGCAGAACACTGAAAATAGGATGGAAACTGCTGATGGGGAAGACAAGATGGAGGCAAAGGGGACTGAGGAGGAGAAAGACAAAAAAAAAAAAAAAAAAAAAAAAAAAAAAAAAAAAAAAAAAAAAGCAAAGCCCTTGAACATCATGTTTAATGCAAACTGCTACATTCATTATCTTCTTTTTAACAGAACTCTTCGAAAGTGGTTTCTATATTTCTTTTATCTTATTTGTGATCTCTTATCTCATGACACATGAGCATCAGGTTCTCTTTCTCCTTGTTTTCCCTGAAATATTTGATAAAATGTATGCCTGTTCTCTACCTCGGCTGTCCAGCAATTCATAGACACAGTCTTTGATCTCTCACCCAGAGTTGGCATAGCTTTTTTTTCCCATTGAATTCTCTTTCCTTTAATTCTAAGACTTCACCATCCTAGATATCTTCTGACATCATTTATTGTGTGTCCTCTCTTTTTTATTGAGAGGTATATATCTTTATCTTTTTGATATAAAAATGGGCATCAAATTAGACCTTTGGTCTTGATGTTGAATTCTCCTCACAATTTTCTTTTTGGTTCATATACCAGTCTTTCTACTCTTTGTTAACATTGTCCCAAGCCTCCAGGCCTTCGTGCTTAGTCAACATGTGCACACTTGTGTATCTAATTGGTATTTAAAGTATAGGATAAAAATCAGTACTGGCTCTCTTCACCTCTAAATTTACCATCATTTAGAGACAAATACCTCCATGTTACTGAGTCACATTTTTATAGCCCACCTTGATTTCTCTATATCTTCTCATTCAACCAATATTTACAAGTGTTCCTACTAAGGAGTATATACACTTTTGTAGGTTGAAGGTACAATGATTAATAAATTAGTCTAACAAAAATATAGACTTTCATATTTTAAATAGAAATGTATTAAACATTAAAATGTAAACTACTGCATATTTTAATAATATGGTATAGAGATAGTTTAGCAAAAATTATCCATGATGAGCTCTGAATGTATAGTTTGAGATTTTTAATGGAATACCGTAAAAGGTACCAACAAATTGGTTGTAACTGAGCAAAACATACACAGTTATGGGAACTGATGTCTGCAATATCTCAGACTAGGCTGTTCAATGCCGTTAATGTAGTAAGCACAAATATGAATACATACACATAAATGATTAAAAAATAATTTCTAAACTCATTTTTATGATTCTACCTTTACTTCTGAACATATTCTGAGACAGTAAAGGAAATCATGATAAGTGAGAAACCAGATCAGATCTACCCAAAACTCTCTATAGACTTTTTGGGTCACCAGTAAAAACTGACTCTCTGCCGTGACAGTCAAATCTCCATGTGATCTGACTCTCATCTCTTCCCACCCTTGTCTTGGTGTTTTTACTTTTCTAGCTATCCTGGCCTCAGACTTACAGAGATCTAGCTGCCTCTGCCTGTCTGAATGCTGGAATGCACATTTCTTAAATCTTGAGTCCCAGAAGACAACTTGAAAAATGTAACTCCTGATATGAAAAAAATGAAAAGGTTCTTGGTGTGTGGAGGGATAGTGACATCTGTGCATGTTCACAGACAGGGCCATACACTTTCCTGTGTGCATATACATGCATATGTTTTCACATGCAAATGAAAGACAGAGGCCAACCTCACACTTTTTTCTTTCTTTTGAGATAGAATTTCTTCCTGTACATAAGCATTGCTCATTATACAATGTTATATACATAGCCTCAGGGTCCTCCTGATATTGGTTAGGTTATCCTGGGTGTCCTCTTGATTTTGGCTAGGTTGCCCCAGGGTCCCTCAGGTCTGTGTCTTCTTTGTACTGGGATTATATATCTATAGCACTAAATCTAATATTGTATATGTGTAAAGCATGTTGACCTCCTGTCTTCACCCTTATTCCACAATTTTATTTCCAACTGAGCCAAAATTTTCCATCTTGTACTTATGTCACAAAGAACTTTCTGTACCTCAATTTCTACATTTTTGTCATGATCTATTTATTTTAACAATTAGTAATTAAACATATTAGCTTGTCTTTCCACTGTCTCTTTGTCTTTTATTTGTTCATTTTGGCATTGCTCTCTAAGTGCACCCAGCTTTTGCTGTTGATAGTCAATTTTCCTAGTATTCCCTGTACATAAACATTTGTACTTACTATGTAGAGATATTAATATGCCTATTTCTAAATCCTTTTACTACTTGACTGGCATACTGTTGTCTATGGTATTGAGATATTAACATGTCTATTTCTGAATCCTCTTCCAGTTTACTGGAATACTGCTATAAAATGGACTGTACAGTATATGCAATATATATTCTATGAAGTACCCACTGGCCCTCAAAGCTCACCTATCCCTCACCATCTGCATTCCAAAATGCCCATTTTGCATTATTTGTACCCCAGGAGCTAGCATGGCTTAGTGCTTAATGGACTCAAAAACTGTTTGATAAATGCATGGATGAAACACAATAGAGCTTTAAAGTTCTATAAAGCATTTTCAGAGTCATTATTCAATACTCAAAGACAATTGTAATAGCTGCAGTAGCAGCAGGAGAGTTTCAACGAAGTTATGCAGCCTAGAAAAAGTGCCTCATATGCAGTGTGGCAAAACACAGAATCAATTTCAGCTTCTACGTTTCAAATCTATATCTTAAATTCATATGTATCACATTCATTTGGTTTCTTAATGTACCTCTCAATACATTGTGAAATATATAAAATAGTACTGAAACACTTAAATAGCTAGCAAAGACTGAAATATTCACACCAAATCATTATGTATAGTTTAATGTACATTCATATTAGTCATTGTGTATACATGAGCAATGGATATACACTTAGAATTTCATGTTTTCTACATACATGCCTATGGAGAATCAAAAGCACTGTAAAGCCCACAGGTAGAAGCTATTGCCTTAGGAGGTCCTAAAACATGAGTTAAATAGTGCAGCTAAGTAAATACACTTGGTTTTCAGGGTAAATATATTTATTGTAGTCACCACAACAATGTAAAAAAAATAGTTTTTCATGACCAGTTCTCAGAACTATGTGAAAGAAGTTGACAAGATAAAAATAAAATAAACTTGTCAGAATTTTCCTGAAACACAGGAGAGGTGGCATCAAAGTATTGTTGCTACATTTGTTCCTTGAGAACATTTCTTCTTTTCCCTTCTGCATTGGAAAGCAGGAATGCCTCCAAGCTAGCAGTGTATAGAGTATGACTCAACGGCCATCCACTTTGGTGCTCTGAAAGAAAATGTCCTCCCTAGGCTCAGATATTGGAACACTTGGCTTCCAATTTGGGCACACTGTTTGGGTAGGTTTATGATATATAACTTGCTGGAGGAAGTGTCTCTGGTTTCAGACTATGGGCACTTCCTTGGTCTGTCTGTCTGTCTGTCTGTCTCTGTCTCTGTCTCTCTCTCTCCCTCCCTCTCATTCTTGTTTGCATATCAAGATGCAAGTTCTCAGCTTGCTATGTCAAATACAAGGTTTGCTACTTCCCCACACTGACAGACTTTCATCATCACTCTGGAACCATAAGCCCAAATAGACCCTCATTGCCATAAGTGTTCTTGGTCATAGTGTTTTATCACAACAATAGAAAAGTAACTACTATAATAGGAAAGCTCTGGGCTGCCTACCTTGCATGGTGGGGTATATGCGTGACAACCCACCTTAGAGTGGTATGTGCACGTCTGGAGTTGATCAGGAGGAAGAATTTAGAATTGTCCATATTTGTATGTATAATGACAAATGAAGCTGAACAAAACTGTCATTTTGCACCCTCCACTTTATGGAATAGCTGTTAAGACACAGGTAATTAAAAAGAACATGCTCATCTATTGAATGTTTTATTTAGTGTTGACACCTTTTCCACTAATTTCTTTCTTTTCTTACTTTTACTGTTTTATTTTTATATCACAATAGAAATATTTGTTAAACCCACAGAGAGAGAGAGAGAGAGAGAGAGAGAGAGAGAGAGAGAGAGAGAGAGAGAGAGACAGAGACAGAGACAGAGACAGAGACAGAGACAGAGAGACAGAGAGAGACAGAGAGAGAGAGACAGAGAGACAGAGAGAGAGACAGAGACAGAGACAGAAGCTAAAATAGACTTCCTTTACCTAATTTTGTGCAAGACTCGAATTCAAAGTAAGTTAAATTTCTGATTTCCTTTTGGAAGAGATTTGTGAGGTCTTGACAGAAACATTGGCATCCTACCTAGGACTGTGGATGCATCTGTTTGTTCTTGGAGTGCTCTCAGTTTTGTGTGCTATGGTGTGCCGTATTCCATTCTTGAACAGTTCTACTTATCCTGAAATTTACCTTGCATTCCTTTGCTTTCTGCTGACCAGCTTTAAATTTTCTAAATAATTTATTCAGATTACATTCTGATTGTTATCCCCTCAGTTGTATCTTCGCCCTTCCCCTCCCTATTTAGCCCTATTCCCCTCCTCTAGACTTCAGAAAGAAGGGGACTTAGGGGTCTTCCTCTATCTTCATGTGACCACAGCCTAGATTTGTTATGCTGTTCAGCTTTTAAATCAACATTACCCAGTTACTATATATATATATATATATATATATATATATATATATATATATATATATATATATATATATATCATATGCATGCATGTGTCTGTGTGCCTGTGTGTGTAAACTTAACTTTCATATATCTCACGCTGTGTTTTTCTAGGTTGGCTGAAATCTCATTGAACTTATGGCAATCACTATGCTACTACCTCTGAAATGGTATTTGCACTGATTTTAACTCATTGGAATCATTGTTTTTGAAGCATGTTGAGTGTCCATATAGCCATTGGGTAAGAACGCTTTATTTTACTCTAATTTTAAGTTATTATGTTAAGGTAGTTTTACATTATTGAAGTTACTGAAATACTTTGCAGATTCTTTTATCTCAGTTATTTCATTTTTCCTATTTAATTTTACCAAGCACAGAACTTTTCAGTATAGTGCTCAATGGAGTTCTGTTCCCAAGGCTTAGAAGTTGTTTGGGAATAAATATATAATAAGATAAGTTCTTGGATTGCTACTGAGGAGATATGCCTTTAGGATGAATACATTTTTCACATAACGCAGACTAGAGTGTGGATGTAGAGAGAGAGGCATCTATTGTGTTGAATAAGCCATCAATAATTTGGTCCAGTTCCTTAAAATTGTAGAGATTAAATTTTTGTAAGGACTTTTAAGGGTTAAAATTTAACTCAAGGTCTTAAAATAAAGAGATTGTTGTCATTATCCAGGTGAATTTATGAACTTATAAACTTATTTTTCCAAGTATTAAATATCACATTATTATATAAAATGCATAGTTTTTATTTTATCCTTTTCCCCCTTAACATTGTTTTCTTTATTTTGATGTGAGGTCTATGTTTGTACTCTGTCTGGGCAATCTTAGCATGTAAGGCTACTTACAAAACAAAATAGAAATTCAATGATCATTGGGATTCTTTCCTAGCAGACACAAAACAACTTTATCGTTTTAATCCATTTAGAACAATAACACGAAGCCCTAACCTGCATGTTGATTTTTTATTATTGTGGTTGCTGATTTATCATGTACGTCGAGTGTGCCAATGTTGGTTGCCGCATCATGAGGCTTTGATAGTTTTATATTTATCTCATTTATATCTAGTTTATACTAACAGAATACAGGCTTTAGAATATCCATACTTGAGAAAAGAGTGATGTTTGTGTTTTAATGCCCTACAGTAAGTAACATTATATTTTTACTTTTTAGAGATATACATTAACTTGAAATTTAAACTCAGTTTTTATTCCCTCCATTTAACATTATGTAAAAGCTTTTTATGATAATTCCTCAACTCATCTAATTCCTATCATTATATATTTTGTTGTGAGTTATATCTGACTCCCTAAATTAGAGGTTTATTAGAGAGATTTGGTTCAAGTGCCCTATCTACCAAATTTCCAGAAAAATGGTATAGCATCTTCATTTTTTCCCTAAAAGAAATTCAATGAGTGACCCCAGCACTGTTTTCACTATTCATATTACTATAAGGTGTATATGTAGCCTGAATTAATTAATAATTGACCATTCCTTCTAAGAGGATTGCAGTAAGTTAATGTGATTTTTATTCATTGCATTGTAACAATAAAATATAATATAATAATATATTATAATAATATAATATAATAAATTTGTTATGCATTTCTGGTTAAAATAATCTTATCCAGTGCTAATTACTTAGCACTGAATATACAGCCAATAGCATTGCAACAAATATCTAAACATGGTTTATCACCAACACTTAGTTTCTTAAAAATACTTCATAGAATTTTGTATTTAGGGGTATCACAAAACTGTCAGTGAAATGTTTATGTCCATCTCTAAGCAAGAAGAAAAATATACATGAAAAGCATTTTTTAAAGTATGAGTGAAGGCTTTTTCCAGCTTGCAGTCTGGTCACAAGCCTGGCCATCCAAGTGTGATTTCTCTGTCTGTCTTAAAATGTATTAATGTATGGGGCCACTATATGTTTGAATTTCAATATATACATTTATTGTTCTGCACACTTTGTTTATAAATTACTGGTTATTAAAGATGGTTACGAAAAAAAAGTATGAGTGAATTAAGTCTCTTCTTGGTAACCTGCTATCCTTCCTCTGAGTGCCACTCAGGACCAGTCATAGGGGAGGGGAATAAGGGCAAAATGGGAGGGAGGGAAGAATGGGAGGACACAAGGAATGGGATAACCATTGAGATATAACAAGAATAAATTAATAAAAATTAAAAAAAATAAAGTATGAGTGAGAGTTGAAAGAAGAAGGCATGTGAGAATATTTGTGAGAGATGAATAAAAGTTTGGTGGATTTCTCAATACCGTGGATAGCCACAAGTTTAATGTTTAAAAAACTTGTTACCATATGAGTAAATAGGCAAGTGTAGAAGTCATGACTAATGAGGGCTAATTTTATATTCCTTAAGACACGACCTGGTTGTACAAGTTTGCATTCCCACCAGCAATGAAATGAAACTTGTACAACCACTTTGGAAATTTATCTGGCACTTTCTCAGAAAACTGGGACTAGGGCTTCCTCAAGACCCAGCTATTCCACTCTTTGGAATATACCCAGAAAATGCTCTAGCACACACACACAAAAAAACATATGCTCAACCATGTTCATAGCAGCCTTATTCATAATAGCCAGAACCTGGAAACAGCCTAAATGTCCCTCAGTCGAAGAATGGACAAAGAAACTGTGGTACATTTACACTATGGAATACTACTCGGCTATTAAAAACAAGGAAGTCCCAAAATTTGTGGACAAATGAATGGGACTAGAAATGATCATGATGAGTTAGTTAACCCAGAAGAAGAAAGACTCACATAGTATTTACTCACTTATAATTGGGCACTAGCCAAAAGCCATGTCCCAGGAAAGTCTTCACTTACCAGGAGATTGGGATAAATGTGAGGACATCCTACTGAGACTCTAGGTAAGACAAATATAAGAGTTGGGGAAATAGAAGGACCCAGAGGGTCCTAGAAACCTACAAGAAGAGCATCTTTTAAAAATACATTTTATTAATTTATTCATATTACATCTCAATAGTTATCCCATCCCTTGTATCCTCCCATTCCTCCCTCCCTCCCATTTTCCCTTTACTCCCCTCTCCTATGACTGTGACTGAGGATCTTCAAAGGTGGATCGGGCCCAGGAGGGTCTGCTCAAACTATTGCACTAACCAAGGACAATACAAGTAGTAAACATTGAACCCCTACTGTGATAACCCAGTGGACAGGACATTCCCCACAGTTATGTGGAGAGCGGGCACTGACTATGACATAAACTCTGGTGCCCCATATTTGACCACCTCTCCTTGCTGGGAGGCCCTATGTCACTCAAAGAAAGAATAATATGAGGCTTGATAGCCTATGACCATATAGTGTGGAAGGAGGCCCCCTCAGTCTTAGACCTAGGGGAGGGGAATGGGTGAAAGCGACAGGGAGGGAGGGACGGAAGGATACAGGTGATGGGAGAGCAATTGAGTTGTAATCTGAATAAATTAATAAAATTAAAATTAAAAAAAGAGACTGGACTTGCAGGATGCCTACAGTAGGGGGTGATACTGGGATGAGGACTGCTGTCCCCACAGTGCACTGAGCAGAGGAAGAGGGAGGCATGCTGCTCACATATTCTGGCATTCCCCTTCCTGGAATAAAATAGGGGCGTCTGAGAGGTAGAGGGTTCTCTGCTTAGGTTGCTCGTAAGATAAATCTGGAGAAGCATGGTTGTACCATTGAACAATATTTGAGCAAAAAACTACTGTAAATAACTGGTTTTTTTTTTTTTTTGGTCTTTTGTCAAATAAGGTTGTTTTCATTTTGTTTATTTAGAAAAAAAGACAAGACTTGGTGCTAGGAGTTCCCAACAATGATGTTACGGCACCATGCTGGTACTTTCCTTGTTTTGTTTGTAAGGCCATCCTGATGAAGGACTGGGAAGAATCACGAGGTGAGTATTTTAAGTTCCTGATTCCACCAAGGGACACAGTATTATTTTCTGAAATACACAGTGTACACTTTTGACTTTCCCATGCTCCAAAGTCTAGTAATTCATGAAGTTCAGTCTATTTGTCAAATAGATTATAGCAATGAAAGTTAATCAATAATTCATATCTATTTAAAAAAGAAAAAACGATAAATCAAATAGTCCAGTGCCCACCACTTACATTTGTAATCCCTCTTAGTCTCACAGAGATCTGTGACTGATTATATTTTTCTTATTTTTCCAAACAGAAACTCAAGGCTCAAAAAGGTTACTCAACTTGCCTACGGCTTCATGGAACAACATGGTGGGCAGGAGCAGAAAAGACAGCTGTGTCGGACTGCAGAGTGCATGCCCCTCTTTGCATTGCCTTCTCTGTGTGACAGTGATTAGGGTGAGTTTCTTTAACTCAGCGACAAAACTATATTTGTCTTGTCTGTAATTTCACAGTATTGTGATACTCCTTGAAATTGTATTTTACTCTATCAGCTCTGAAGTATTTAAAACAAAGGGGTTATTTTCCTTGAGGAAACTCATTGGTGAAATAATTTTCTACAGGGGAGCATTTAGTAAAATGCTATTTTTAGAAGTATGAAATATTACAACATACACACACACATTACATAAGACAATCAGACGATTCTAAAATATTTTGAAACATCCATCCCAATATTTTCTTTTCTATTAGGTAGCATGTATAAGCATGCATGCCTAAACAAGAGAATGCTAATGATATATGTAATAAGTTCTTATTTTTCTATTTCTACTTTGAACACATATACAACTATGTACTCATGCAGAAAAAAATATTTTATAAATTGAATTCATTTCAAACATATAAACCTTGTTATTTTTTATGAAAATCACAAAATCAAATTTTCCTGTTGACAATTAATTGTCAATCATGTGCACAAAACCCTTCTTATTTATAATCCCAGTACAACTCTCAAAATACTTTACTTGCATTTTTTTCTCTAATCCATGTCCAATTTTAATTGTTCCTCTAAAGCAAAGGACACTAGTATCCTCTAAAGCAAAGGACCAAGCTTGAAATCACTTACTGAGTTCAGTTTCTATACCCTTTTTTCTCTATTACAGTAAAAAAGTTGTGTCTGAATTTCTGAACATTTATGCTTTTGTTACTTTTCACTAAAAGATTGTTAATTTGTAAAGTGTTTCCTTACCTTTGTGCAGTAACTGGACTCCACAAAA
The DNA here is from genome assembly GCF_964271855.1 of Acomys minous. Taxonomy (NCBI): domain Eukaryota; kingdom Metazoa; phylum Chordata; class Mammalia; order Rodentia; family Muridae; genus Acomys; species Acomys minous. Next base: position 26,594,044 of record NC_140499.1, on the reverse strand, counting down.
ATATCACAAAAGTGTTGGGAGAAAAGTTTGTTTTATAATTAACTTCATGTATATATTTAATCAGATTGAGGTAGGCTTGGAAAGTTTGTTAAACACTATTCTTGGTGTGTCTTTGAGGGTCCCTGAGAGATGTCACACATCAGTGTATTAGCAGAGGATATCTGCCCTCATTAGAAGTAAACAATATCCAAATGGCATCTGGACAGGAATTTGAGGCAACGGAAACAGGAATTCCTTCTCTTACAGATCCTGGGCAACCTCTTTACCTTCTCTTTGACATCAGATGAATAGGGTATCTGGAATTTTAGTGTAAATTATTATATAAGCAGTCTCCAAATTCTTAGATTGTTTACTTTATACTTAAAGTTATTCTGCCATCTTCCTGTGTCTGATGCCTTTGCTGTGAACTGGGCTGTGCTACCTATATGTCAAGGTCTCCAGAGTTCAGATAGTTAGCTGTGATGCTCATCCTCCCTTCTCGTGTCAGCCAATCCCAGTAATAGCATTTTCCATACCTATCAATCAACAATCTATTTAGTATTTTTGTATAGTTAACATCTACAAACTAATAATTTATCAATCACCAATCAAGCCATCTATTTATAATTCTATCATTTATCTATTGCTTTGGCTGTGTTCCTTGAATAATAACAATAACAACAATAACAACAACAACAACAACAACAATAATAATAATAATAATAATAATAATAATAATAATAATAATAATAAATTATTTATTGCCGTGGAATGCTTTAAGAATTGTTTATACCTATATTTACTTTGAATTTTGTTTTGTTCAGTTAATTACAATAGTACCTGCTTTATCAATCATTTTGTACATAGAACATCTCTTTATAGAGGAAATTACATATTTACCTATAGTTTCTTCTTGAACTTCCAGACAATTATCTTTCAATTTGACATCCCATATAGATTTAAAAGTAACTTTTATTCATCTGATGTAATTGTTGTCTCTGAGGCTTACTGCCTCTGTCTGCTAACCTAGGCCTAGTCCTGGAAGCTTCTAGCCTCCAGACAACTTAATCTAGTATGTTTTTTAGTCTCTGAGAATTACTGTTGAATAAGATTACCTTTTCTTGTTCTTTCCCTGTAAAATTCTGGAGGTAAAAACTGCCTCTGAATTCCATGAACTTAATTTCCACAAACTCAAATCTACTGTACTGCCTCTCAACTCACTCTCATCTGAACTGCCTGGTCTTAGAGATCTGCATGTCTCTGTCTCTGGAGGGCTGGGATTTAAGGCATGTACCACTACTCATGGACCTAAGCTTTTCTTTACCTGAAACTTGCTCTATAACAGGCCATCCTTGAACTAAGAGATCCACTTGCCTCTGTCTTCTAGGACTAAAGATATGTCTGTATTCCAGCTGGATCACACAGATCCATAAAGTCTTTGGATATAATCTCTTGTCAGAGCACCATGTTCTGAATTAAAATTCCTCTACATGTAGGCTAGCATTTCCTACTTTGTTCAGTTGATGATAGTTCATCAATACCATTATTTATGTAGATGCTCACACTGAAGACAATTGGAGTGATGTAATATTTTCAGTGTGGCTCAGGGTGTTAGTAATATCTCTTGCACTTTCTTCTTTAGTAAAAGAAATTATTCTACTTTCATTTAGTCAATGGGAAAAAATCCAATCTGACTTTTATTCTGCTTTTCATGGGATAAACTTTCTATTCAAAGAACTCTTCCCTATTTTAGTGGGAACATAGTATCGAGAATTTAGACTTTGGCTTCAATAAAAACATTGTTCATTGGTTATCTCTAATTACAAATCTTACAGAGAAAGAACAGAAATATTTTTATAGTGACAGTGAAAACTATTCTCATGTGTAAGTGCTTATCCAAGTACTTGATGCATTTTCTCAATCTTAGTAACCTCTTATTATAGTAGCACATGCCATTTAATGTTAATATATTTTCTCTGTTTCTTCATCATTATTCATATCTATCTATCTATCTCTGGTAGACTGGCATGTTACTAGACTTGAGGATATTAAAAATGATTATACATTCAAATGCTAAAAAAAGAATAGTCTTTATTGGCATTTATATCAAGGATATGAATAAGAAATCATACTCAATATTTCCATATGTCAGGCCAAATCACTAGGATAGAAGTAAGTCAACCATCTCTTTCTGTCTGTCTTCTCTCTCTCTTTTTCTTCCTTATAGATGATCTCATTTTATAGCCCAGGTTGTCCTAGAGCCCAGGACTTTATCCTTGAAATCTCAATGGTTCTGTCACAGTCTCCCAATTGCTTGTTTAATTTTACAATAATGTATGAAAACAATAACAAAACCAATCTTCAGTTATAAAATATACTTGTTTTTTTTTTTTTTTTTGGTTAAAAAAAAAAAACTGACAAAGCTGAGCCCAGCAGTCTCTTTTGAACTCATCTAGGGCAACCAATATCCACAAGGGTTTGATTATTGGACATCGATTGGACTGCATAGCACACCAGCTTCTTTTCATTTCCAAAGAATGTGGGAGTGACATGAATCCTGACCATCATTAATAGTATACACTAATAGTTTCACTTAACAACTTACAATCCATAGAATAACCAAACATTTTACTTAAAAGAAACCTAGCAGACATGTATACATGGATGCTTTAGATTCAGATGAAATAGAGCCACCAATGTGTTTATCTTCTTATTCCCAGTTGAATATTCTATCTATCTGCTTGCAAGACAGCACTCTCCTTCTTTTCTACATCTGATGTGCTATGCTTGGAAGGCAGAGGGTGGATGAACAACTTGATTCATTTTTCCCATGAAGCATTGCAACAGACCAGGGAAAACCTAGTATTGTTGTTATCAGAATAAACTTGATCCCTTCTAGAGCTCATGTTGAAATTCGAATTTTGTGATCACAGAAATAGATGAATGGGTAAATTGCATGTGGCACAAATGGGAGAACTGGAGTTTGGATACTAAACCCATTTTTAAAACCCAGGAAAGCTTTGAATCAAGCCTGTTTATCCAGTCCTTGAGAGGCATGGGAACGGGTTCCCAGGAGAACCTGGCTGGCAAGACTAGGCAAAACAGAGCTCAGGGTTATGTGGAGGCTCAAAGATGAGAGTAATCAAGGTTTCCACATGCATGTATAAGCACCCCTACCCACTCTGCACACATAGGAATATTCAAATATATATGTATCCATACATACATACATACATACATACATAAAATTTTTCTCAATGAAACTTTGTTAACAGGGCGAAATATTTAAAACATGATGAGTAAAGAGGGATTAATATAATTCTTGTGGGATTTAATTAGTGGTTTTTGAAAGCAATTGTGACAAATCTACACCACATTAAGACATCTTCCAATTTCTCTTATGTAATCACACAATGTGGGGCTCCCTGCAGATAAAGATGCTGAATCTTGGATATCTAGTTCTAAGCACTCTGAAATAAATAAATAAATGCACTTTCTAGTATAAATTACCAGTTTTATATATTTTATTACATCAACAAAACAAGGCAAGGTGTGTGCTCGCACACATGCATACACACACACACACACACACACACACACACACACACACACACAAAATCACAAGCATACATGCACACATGACAAAGGGGCATGGTGGAAAGAGCAAGAGAAACCAAAGGAGAGAAAGAAAGAAGGTAGACGCTAGGACATAATAGGTCCATTGTAACAAAATTATGCCTTAGACGCCATTTAATCCCTGTGGATGAACATATGGGATACATAGAAAGAGGCACATATTGGAGAGGCTGTTAGGGGGTCACCTTCTGGAGTTGTAGCACATGAGTCTGAATAGGAGATTTCTCCTAATTTTATTTGTTTATATCTGCATTTATTTTGAAGATATTTTAAATTACTAAGCTGACAATAAAATAATCATTTTTATATTTTATAAAATACTACAACATTTCTTACAAGAAATCTCTGTATGCCCATACAGAATACATTTAGGTACAAATAAGTTTCTAAATTCCACATGCAAAAGACTATACAATAGAGTACTTCCATTTATAAAATAGTATGCTATTCATTCAATAAGAAAGTATGTACATCTATGGTTATTAATTATGCAAATACTATTGAATTACATTCAAAATCAAATAATAATAAATCTGGACATGGAACCCTGCCTGTTTGGCATGGAGTTGCTGAGAACATTATAAATGTTTACATCTAAAACTTTAAACTCCCTTCTCAGACAAGAAGAAAATATTCTAATAAGTCAAAGTGTGCACAGAAGCACAGAGTTTGTGACATTTTTTGAAAATATTGTTGATGTCTACATAAGTCCATGTTCCAGAAAGCAGGCTTATTAGTGAAGAAAAGTGACACTCAGGGCAGCAACAGACCCACCCTTTCCATTTTCCTATCACCTTTCTAAATCCATGTATAAGGTCAGCTGTCTGGTGGTGGTTAACATTTTTATGCCAATAAAATAAATTTTAAAGAACAAATAGGAAAAGATCAAGAGAGAAGCAATTGGAAGTACTAATACTGTGAACTGTCTCCGGGGACTGATCACACTCTGTACACATGCAGGAACTCCAAGTGACATAAACTCACATTAACAGCTGTACATAAGTATAGCTACTTGTATGAAAATATAATTGCTGTATCTTCAGTACTGCAGAAAGGTAAGCAAAATGTCATAAGTTTGAAGCTGGTTTCTTTTCCATAGTTAGATTCTGTGAAAAAGGACAAATAAGAAGAAAGAAAAAGAGGAAGATTTAATTTTCCTCACTCTGTGGCTTGAGTTTATTTCCAACAGGCTCTTTTTTTTTTTTTTTTTTATTCACTTGAGAGAGTTTCTATTTTCAAATCAGAGAATTTTTAAAAAATTGGAAGAAAGTGTATATAATCACATATAAATGGTCTATATAGTGAGTCCCTAGTCAGCTAGCTAGAGAGAATTTTACACTTATAAAATGATATGAGATTCCAGTTGCTATAACTGTGAAATAAAATGCCTTTCACATTCCAGTCATTTCACTTATTCTTATAGGACTTAATTGATTTTAAAATAGTGTTAACAAACAGACTACTTCTCAAATTCATCTCATTTATTTTGGGTTATGGGTCCACAAATAAAGTAATGGCATAGTCAAATACAAGATAAGATCCCAGCAACTACATTTAATAAATGATTATTATCCTTCTAATAAAAAAATAGAGATTAAAGTAAAGACAAGTCATGGGACATAATCATAAATTAGGTGTAACAAGCTGTTATTTCCCTAAATTGATATGTTTAAATTCTGATCTACAGCACTCCAGATTGTAATATTATTTGAAGACAGGTCTTTAAAGTAATTTAAATAAAATTATTTTAGTAGGTGGCTTCTCTCTTGACTAATGGCCTTATAAGATGGCATTGGGACTCACAAAGGTACTAGGATATCTTTTATATAGAGCAGACCATGTTGATATGCCAAGAAGGTGACAGTCCCACAGTTTCTTTATCCATTCTTCTATTGAGGGACACTTAGGCTGTTTCCATGTTCTGGCTATTATGAATAAGGCTGCTATGAACATGGTTGAGCAAATTTTCTTGTTGTGTGCTAGAGCATCTTCTGGATATATTCCAAGGAGTGGAATAGCTGGATCTTGAGGAAGCCCTATTCCCATTTTTCTGACTTAGCACCAGATAGATTTCCAAAGTGGTTGTACTAGTTTGCATTCCCACCAGCAATGAAGGAGTGTTCCTCTCTCCCCACATCCTCGCCAGCATGTGGTGTCGCTTGAATTTTTGATCTTAGCCATTTTGATGGGTGTAAGATGGAATCTCAGAGTTGTTTTGATTTGCATTTCCCTGATGATTGGTACATATACACTATGGAATACTATTCAGCTATTAAAAACAAGGAATTCCCGAAATTTGTGGATAAATGGATTGAGCTAGAAATGATCATAATGAGTGAGTTAACCCAGAAGCAGAAAGACTCAAATGGTATATACTCACTTATATCTGCATATTAGCCCAAGGGGCATGTCCCACGAAAGCCTTCACTTACCAGGAAACTGAGACAGAGGAGAGGACATTCTAGTGGGATTCTAGATGAGAGAATCATGGGAGAAAGGCAAAGTAGAAGGACCCAGAGGGTCCTAGAAGCCTACAAGTAGAACATTATGATAGGCAGATTTGGGCACAGGGGTCCCGCTCAAACTAAGGCACCAGCCAAGGACAATACAGGCGGTAAACCTTAAACCCCTACCTAGATCTAGCCAATGGACGGAACACTCTCCACAGTAGAGTGGAGAGTGGGATATTACTTTCTCACATACTCTGGTGCCTCACCTTTGACCATGTCCCCTGGAGGGGGAGACCTGATGGCACTCAGAGGAAGGACATCAGGTTACCAAGAAGAGACTTGATACCCTATGATCATATAGAGGGGAAGGTAATCCCCCTCAGGAATAGTCATAGGGGAGGGGAGTAAGGGGAAAATGGGAGGGAGGGAAGAATGGGAGGATACAAGGGAGGGGATAACCATTGAGATATAACAAGAATAAATTAATAAAGAAAAAAAAAAAAGAAGGTTACAGTCTACAAGGCTGTGTAGTCACTGAAGACCAAAGAGGCTGGCTCTAATCTCAGAAAACTGCCTGTTGTTATGCCACCCAGTGGTATTTTACTAGTCCACCTCTCTTTATGTATAAGACCTTCTCATATAAATAACACAATATTAATAAAATTTCCATTTATACAAAAAACATTTAACTAAATACTCAAAATAATGTGAGATACCATAAAGTTGATGCAATGATAATTTATTAGCTTCATTCCACAACGATTGCTCTTTTAGTTTCTTTCTATTAATCTGAAAAAATTTTGGAGTCGCAATTTTGAAAATATTTTAAACAGAACATTAAACTCCTAATAAAAAGTAAAGGCACAACAATAAGTGATTACCCTGAAAGTCAAAGTTTATGAATATATATTATGATTATAAGACATGATTTTGCAGTTGTTACAGGTTGTTTAAATATATAGTTCATTTAGCAAAGTACACAAGTGAGCAAAGCCTAAGAGATCTCGGAGCTCATAACTCATAATGTATAAAACACTGTCAACAGTCTAGAATATGCATGAGGTAAGCCTGTGAAATATGTAATGTGAGCAATAAAATATGTAAAATCAAGAGCTAAAGTATATAGCTTAGTCAGTAAAACTTGGCAAGCATAATGATTAAACAATTTACTGAAACAGCAAAATATGCAAAAAGGAGCAAGCAATCTTATTTATTAAACTGTGGTATTGGATCACCAATAGATAGCTGCAGAAGGTTTGATTTGAAAAGCAAGCTATTCGAATGATCTATGCTGCTCTGTCAGCAGATTATGTACCTCAATCATTGAGCTCTATGAAAAATTAATTGGCTAACTACAGGATTTTATGATTGCAACAGAGGAAATTCATTGAGATACTTAAGAGTTTATGTGTATGATTTTAAAATCTTAAATGGCATCTTAGAGGGTTTTGCTGCTTAGTTTTATTAAATGCTGTCTACATTTGTACCCTTCCTATTTGATAAATGTTGGCTGACAGATTAAGTAGGTTACAAAATTCAAAACATGAATAAATAATAATAATAATAATATTATTATTATTATTATTATTATCCTCATCATCATCTTGTTAGTATCATATAAAATGACTGCCTATTAATTGATATATTGTCCTTTCACCTCCCAATAAAAATAGATGCAAAATATGAAACAGCTGTTTCCAAAAAAGAAATAGCAAAGATTGTAGGAGTAATGTATCAGAAAGCAGAAAGTCATTCAGTGAACACAACACTGGACAGACTCTTGGAGCAGGGACTTGATCTAAGCACAGAACACCAATGGAGAGGTGGAACACCCTGCTGCCTCTCAGCTGCAGACCGAGCTCACAGATCACATCAGCTGGAGCACAGCACAGACAGAATGCTAGCTGTGCTGAGACACCACCCTAATCCTGTGCATATCCTCCTAAGATTAGTGTTTTTATTCTAGAAATCTGAAGACTTTGGGGAGCTGACAAACATGGGAAGTCACAAAAAATGTCAAAACTTGTATCCGAGAAGGGAGGGCAGTATTCTCTAGTGACTTTATTCTCTAGTCTTATTTATATAATTGATGATTAATTTGTTGATTTGACATTCTATTTCTTTTTAAGAAAGTCGTTTTGAAAAATCCAGCAGCACGAAAAGGCTTCAGAATATTCAAGAACATTAACAAAAAAAAAATCAAATTCAATAGGTGATGAGCCTGAGGTATGTCTGGCAGCAGGTGCCCATGGTGCATCACCAGACTTCAGAACACAGAACACGCACACGTTGCGCGGTTTGCGTGTCCAGGCTGCACGAGGTCAGTGTGCACAACCCCAGACACTGTGATTCAATGTCAAGACAAGAAGTGAAGAAGTGCATAATATCCATTCTTACAAAAAACCCTAATAATTAAATAGAACAAACCAGGTGTCTTAAGCATTTTCCTACCATGTTTCTTCCTCATGTAAAAATCAAGTTAGTATATCTTTGGATCGGATTGTGCTAAAATTTTTGAGTTTCAAAGATACTATTTGAGTTGCTGATGTATTTCCTAAGAAATAATTAAAAGAATTTTGCATTTTGGGAGAAGACATAATTTTCAACAATTTCTTTTTCTTTTCTTTTTAAAAAACATTTATTCTTCTCTCATATATTATATTCTCACCTCAGATTCTCCTCTCTCCGCTCCTTTCAGTCTATCTGCATATCCTCTTTCCATGAGATCCGTTTCTCCCTCATTTCCCTTCTTTCTATCTATCTGTGTATGTATCTATCATCTATCTATCAATTATCTATCGATCTATCATCTATCTATCAATTATCTATCTATCTATCAACTATCTATCTATCTATCATCTATCTATCAATTATCTATCTATCTATCTATCAACTATCTATCTATCATCTATCAATTATCTATCTATCTATCTATCTGTCTATCTATCTATCATCTATCTATCAATTATCTATCTATCTATCAATTATCTATCTATCTATCTATCTATCTATCTATCTATCATCTATCTATCAATTATCTATCTATCTATCTATCTATCTATCTATCTATCTATGTATCTATCAACTATGTATCAATTATCTATCTATCTATCTATCTATCTATCTATCATCTATCTATCAATTATCTATCTATCTATCTATCTATCTATCTATCTATCTATCTTGGCTACACAGTGAGATCAAAGCCAGCTTGGGTGACATGCAACTCTGTCTCAAAAAAAATCTTTTGAAGTAAAAATAAGTATGTTTTTTAATTAATTCATTTCTGTTCTTTGCATTCTTGCAGACTGTACAATTTTGTTTATAACATGGATGAGCTCATGTTATAATCCTAAGGAAGAAGAATAATGGCTTTATAATATTAAGTAATAACATATTGAATATTTTAATAAAGTTCTAGACATATTCCTGTCATTTTGTATTTTATATTTATATGGTCTCCTCAGTGTTTATGATTATAAAATCAAAATATCAGTACTGAAATGCATTAAGATAATCATGTTCTGTCAGACAAACATGGAATTAAGATTTAATGATTTATGCAAAAATATAATCCATCTATTTATACACATTTCTTCCTTCTTTTATAATATTATATATAATTGTTTTAAAATAAAAATTTACATTTATTTTTAGTAATTGTTTTGTACATCCATTTTCACACTTGTGTATGTGAAATTATATAAAAATTACTCAGAAAAAAAGGGGATAATGAGTGAAATTCTTGTTATAAAGCACCAAATGGGAAGCTGAGTTTACCCCATACACAAGACATGCAGATTGTGACAGAAAAACATAGGGTACCATGTCCTTTCCCCAAACTTGTCCATCAAAATTAATAGCATTTCACGTGGACGTTAAAATAAAACTTTACAAGTGGGACAGCATAAGAGAGATCCATTTAGAAATTATGACTTTGGGGCTGAGAGGTGCCTCCTTGGTTAAGAGCACTTGCTGCTTTTGCAGGGGACCTAAGTTCAGGGCTCAGCACCAACATTGCTGGTATAGTCTCCTTAGCTCCTGTTTGAGGATGTCTATTGCTCTCTCCTGGTAACCATGGCATCTTATCCATTTAGTTACCAAGCATCTAGGCAAACATTCACACTCATAAAAATACATATTTTTAAATTATATTTCCTGAATTTATTTTTTGATAATTTAGTTCATATAATGGGATATCCTCTTATAACTGTAATGTCCTCACCTCTCTTAATATTTCTCCAAAACCTATTAACCACCTTTTTTTCTATAATTCCTTTTCAAGTGTCTTTCTCTATTTCTCTTTCTCTCTTTCTCCTTCCCTCCTGTTCTTCATATCTCCCCTACTCTCTCCCTCTACCTCCCTGACTCTGTTTACCTATAATCCCTACAATGTTTTAGCAAGACTATCTGTGGGACCACAGGTTTGGACCCCCATAGTAGCTTGGTAGCTTCCTTTTAATCTATCAATAATGGGGAAATTATAATTTAGTATTCAGAAAAAATGAGCAGAAACCTTCCTTTGTTAAGAAAACATAGAAAATGACACCTCTGAGGTTGAGGTGTGATATTTCATGTAAAAACATATTAAGACAGCTGTTATTAAGTATACATGCAAGAAAATAATTTAGCGTACAATCTGAAAATGAAAAATAAACAAGCATAAAAAACCCAAAATTTTAAATGAAGAAACTATCACTAACTAGGATGACTAGTAGTCTGGATATGGGAGAAGAAAAGTTCCTGTCAGTAAGAAAAATCTGGTCAATTGTTTGTGAAACTTTGCCTTTGTTTGTGCCATTTATGGCAAGACCAGCTGGGAATAATGCCCAAAGGAGGAAGTTACACTCCTCAGATCACTTTAGAAAGGTTATTCTGTGCTAAGTGCAATAGAGTTGGAAGCAAAGGTTGAAAAGAATATGCTCACAAGAGGTGTCTGTGATACACGTGAAATGAAGTAGAAATAGTATAATCAATATGAGATACAAACATCAATTCCATCAGGCAGAAGTAGTAAAACTACCTAATTTATCACATGTAGGGTAGGAGAGATTTGAAAGCCTGGCAACATGGCGCATTTCTATAATCCCAACACAAGAAAAGCTGAAAATGGGAGATTTTGTGTTTCAAGACATCTTAGGCTATATAGTAGAACTATGTATCATTCAACAATACCAACACACACACACACACACACACACACACACACACACACACACACACACACACACACACATACACACGAGAGAGAGAGAGAGAGAGAGAGAGAGAGAGAGAGAGAGAGAGAGAGAGAGAGAGACAGACAGACAGACAGACAGACAGACAGACAGACAGACAGAGTTCCAGAGAGAGTGAATTGTATTTCCTAGCTTGATTAATGGACAATATGTATAGAAAAGTTCATTTGTCTCCTCCAAAATATCTTAAAACCATACCATAGATCAGGAAATATTTTTGGTGTTAGAGATTATGTGGCAAACCTCATAGTCAGAAATGTGAGATTTCTTAGGGTTGTTTCATGATGAAAATAACATCAGACAACAACAATTACCTTGAAATATTCATGTTTTTCTGTGTAAATCAAAATTCAATTAAACTATCAGACTGAAAAAACAATAGTCTTCTATCGTTTGTAAAAGATAAAACAAAACAACAAAAAAAGAACATCAAACCCCTGAAGTACACTTTTGGAATAAGTAACTGACATCTACCTCCTTTATCACATCCACATAATGGATATAGACTAGAAAAAAATAGCAGGGACACTTAGCAACACACAAGTCACCCTTGCAGCCACTCTGCTACGTGAAGTTTCCTCTGGCAGATAGCCAATCATATGTGCAAATAGAACAGTAAATACTTTTGACCAAGAATAGTCTTAATATCTGAATAAGATCAATCTACTTAAAACTGCATCTGTATCTATAGGACCTTGTTGGGGTAATCTTTTGTACACTGTGTGAATGTATCTCTGTATATTAAATTGTTGATTCCTGAAGGAGAAGTTCTGAGTATGTTCTGGACTTTGGTATTATTATCCTTAAGGATCGGCACCTGTACCGTACTTGTAAACCATCTTCTTCCCTCTCTTTTGATTGGTTTAATGACAATCTGATGGCCAACATCTCGGCAGGAGAGGACAGGCAGGATTTCAAGGATAAAAGAAGGTCTCTGGGAGAAGATTCAGGCCTGGTTGGGGGAGGGGTGGTTTGTTAGATTGACACTGAGACAGGTGCCAGGACTGAGTGAGGAAGAGGAAACTGGCCACGTGGCAGGACATAAGCATAGATCCTTGTTATTAGCTGATTAGAATAATTGCAAGTTTCTTCAAAGGCTCCCCTCACCCCCAGCTCCCCCCACTTGCAAATGAACACTTAACTATGTTGACAAGTCTCATGGCTGCAAAGTCACTGAGTGGAGATTACGAATAAGAGAAATTTCCTGAGAAACAGAAACAACTGTTAGACTCACACACACACACACACACACACACACACACACACACACACACACACAATTTAAATGTCACTAACAGAAAAATACAGGGAGTGTTGTCTAGTATGAGTGTTGATTATCATGGCTGAGGTTTGAGATTCAATCCTGTCACTGAAAACAACCATTTCATTGTGTCTGACAGTGCATGTCACATGACAATGTCAAATTACTGCAAAGGATCTAAACTGTTCCCCAGACTATCTTAGCTATTCTTCTATTGCTCCGATAAAATGCCATGACCACAACAATTATAGACGGACTGGTATATTTGTCTCCAGGAGGATGCTATTTTATCTTGGCAGGATGGCTTGGTGGTAAATGGTAGGCGTGGCAGAAGGAACAGGATCCTGAAAGATCACAACTTTAACTACAAGCAGAAAGAGACAGGGAACTGGAAGTGAGGCAAGGCTATTCACTCTCCAAGCCTGTCCCTGAGATGTGATTCCTCCAGAAAACCTAATCCCTGACATAACTTCCCCAGACAATGCCAATCACTAGGGAGAGTCTACATGCTTTAGTACCCAAGTGTCTGGGTGACATTTCTCATTCAAATCATCTGTCTCTGTTCCTTTTCTATTGCTGTCAAGAGTCATTACCACCAAGGTAACTCCTAATCCTTCCTGAAAAGTTCCACCAACTGTGAAATAAGCATTGGAATATATAAACTGCTTGGGGCTATGTTCATGTATGCCATCACAGCGCCCCACCATATAGAGTCTTCACACTTAATAGTTTGGTTAAGACCCTTTGTGCAGAAGAAACCAAACGGAATATAGTTTTACACATGCAGAAAGTTGGTTCTAGATGAGAAGATGCCCGAGAATCAACGAACATCTCCATTCCAGTTCTCTGAGTGCTGCCTTCAGACACAGCCAATAGTGTGGAGGATTAAGACCACGTCCTGTGACACATGGAAAGAAACCATATCACACTGAAGTTGCATTCTTTGATTTCATTCACATCCAATTTACTCCTTGGATTGAATCTTTTCACATATGAGAAAAATGGAATGTCTCACGGAAGAAAAACATATTTTTATCTCATTAATTGCATGAGTTATTGACGCTATCACAGTACAAGTTGAAAACAATCAGCCAATTAAGTTTATAAAATAAGAGATTTTTGTTTATAAAATAAGAAATTTCCTTTTGTAGAAATACCTCTTCTGAAGAAAGTAGTAAAGCTTATGAACAACCCCATGACATGGTTCTTACTTGACTGTGATTTTATTCAGATACAGGACAGACCTTGCTAGGTGTAATATTTTCAAGAAAAAGGGCTGGAATGAAGACTCACTGGTCAAGGGTACTTAGCACCCTTAGAGAGGACTTAAAGGTTGCATTTTTGGCCTAACTATCTCTAACTTCATCTCCACAGAATTCTATGCCTTCTTCTGGTCTCTGTAAGGTGCACACAAGCAGATACACAACACACACACACATACATACATATCCACACTCATACATACATACATACATACATACATACATACATACATACGTACATACATACAATTAATAATAAAGTTAAATTAGATGTACTTTTGTTAAGTATTTGGGCATACCATGAAATGCCTTTTTTAGCAGTGACTGTTAAATAAATTAAGGAAGCACTGTTACTTAAAAAGTGCAGGTAAGGGGGCTGGAGAGATGGCTCAGTGGTTAAGAGCATCACCTGCTCATCCAAAGGTCCTGAGTTCAATTCCCAGAAACCACATGATGGCTCATAACCATCTGTAATGTGATATGGCACCCTCTTCTGGCTTGCAGGAGTACATACAAGCAGAGCACTGTATACATAATAATAAATTAATAAAATATTAAAAAGTACAGGAAAGGTATCATTTATATCACAAATTTTATGTGTTAGTCTTTTTCTGAGGTGATACTATTAAGTTTTTAAGGCATCAATGGGCATCCTTGGACACTTTTTAAAAATGAAGACAATAAACAAACTTCAGAGCAGAAGGCACATATATGGCAGAGAGTTCATCACCGTATGAACAGTGTAAGAAACTGAGGGGACATTTGACTTGCATTGAGTCAACAAATAAAGGTCATGACATCATAGCTTAAAAGAACAGTCTTCTAGAAAGAAAGCTTCTGAGGAGAGCAATGGTTCATACCTGTAATTCTATGACTCAGAAATCTGAGACAAAAGGATCTCCACAATTTTTAGGCCAACCTAGTCTTCATTATGAACGTCAGTTGGAGGTCCTCTTCTCATGACAGATTTAACCCCGACATAGTCTTATGTAAACCTTGCATAAGTTGGCCCAACTTTTGTTATGATTTATGTACTGTAAGAAATAATTCACAAGATTGTGATCTTAGAGGCTGAAATGTTTTCATTGTGGTTAATATGCATCTGTGGAAACTTTGTTCAAAATTAGTGATATAAAACTTAGAAAAATGATGCTTATCACTTTGTTGCTGGAATTTGGGCAAGTCTTTTTATGGAACCCATATGCTAAAAGAGAAGTAAAAGTCTCTTCTCAGACTCCTTAGTCAGTTGATGAAATTATTTTAGAATGGACTCAAGCAGAGGCTTGAGAAAATTTTATTGGAATTTGAAAGAAAATCCCCATGGCAGGCAAAGGATGTGAATAAGGAAGGGGGAAAAAGAGGGAGGGAAGAAGAAAGAGAGAGAGAGACAGACAGACAGACAGACAGAGGTGTCAGGCTTTCTAAACTGGCATACAAGTAAGACAATGACAGACAAGCAACCACATGGAAAAGAGGGAGAGACTCTCTTTTTAGAGACAGTATACAGAAAGACTAAGAAAGCCCAAACCTTAAGGACAGGCATTCCCAGGCTCTAGCCAGACTGCAAAAGAAAGAGACAGGAGAAATACAAATGGGAGGGAGGAACAGGAGGATTCAAGTGATGGGATAACAAGTGAGTTGTATTCTGAATAAATTAATTTAATTAAAAAGAAGAAAAAAGCTGGATAAATAAAAAAAAAGAAGAATTCATTTAGTCTTTCAGACGTGAGCCATACATAGGAACATAGAATCACCTGACCCTCAAGGTGGTCCTCAGGAATTGTACTGTGGTGAAATTCTGGGAGGACAAATTTTCTCATTAAAGAGAAACTATTTCTTATTCCACTTTAACAGGGCTTAATGGTGAACACATCTTCCTAAGGGTTACACCCTCCAAGGCAGTTCCCTTGGGTATATGATTGACAGGCCAAATTGGAATGTTAGTTCCCCATGCAGGGCAGAGATTATATTCTCCAGATCAGAAGGACTTTTCCTTTAGTGGAACTTTATTGATTTCTAAAAATGTTATGTTTTATTTCATTATACACTAAAATGTTGATGCATTTTTGCATATGATTATTTAGCTCAATATTAAAAAATACTCAAACATGTAATCCTTATTCATTTCATCCTTATTCATTATTTTTTCATAGCCTTACCAATGTGCTTTTTCACAATGATGGACTAGGAAATGATGAACTCTGTTTTTCTATCAGATTTGTGACATGAAATGTATGTGTAATTTTTATAATATTCCAAAGTTGTCTTAGTCTCCTAGAATTTTAAATATTTATTTATATTTTTAGGTATATGTGTGTTTTGCCTGCGTGAATATGTGTGGACCATTGTGTCTATCTGCTGCCAGAGGAGGGCAACAGACGCACAGGAGCTGGAATTACAGAGAGTAGTGAGGCACCATTTGTGTACTGGGATTCAAACCCTCGTCCTCTGCAAGAGTAGCAAGTGGTTTTAATTGAATCATCTCCCTATGCCCAATTTTCTAGAACTGTCATGATAATATGTCATAAACAATGTCAAAATTATTTAGTAAATATTTGTGTCCATGAAAACACAAATAACATTAATGTTGAAACAACGTATGGGGATTGTGTGTGTGTGTGTGTGTGTGTGTGTGTGTGTGTAATTTATGTGTTTGTGTGAATAGATATATACATGTAACCACACATACACATGCATGTAGAAGTCACAAGAGAACATCTGCTGTGCTCAACTGCTACAATTGCCTTGGCTTGAGATAGCATCTCCCACTGAACCTGGAACATGGTGTGTTTTCAGCATGGCTCTCTTTGCAGCACTTCCCAGCATGCCTTTGTTCGCCTTCAACACCCAACTCCTCCCCACAAGTGTGGAGTGGTCCCAGCAGTAAAGCCAGATACTTACATGAATTGTGGGATCCAAACTGAGGTCCTCACGTCTGTAAGATTTCCTACCCTCTCAGCCATTTCTTCAGCCCCACCCTATGTTTTTTGCTGTGGACAGTCAGAGTGGAAAATTTGTGAAATGGAATTTTAATGATGAGTTTACCGTGACTAATGAATGTTAGTTGTGAATAAGTTTATCAACCTTTTTTTTTTCTAATCTCACTTCCAACAAATTTTTACTGTTTTATTATTTTTCTT
Source organism: Acomys minous (assembly GCF_964271855.1). NCBI lineage: Eukaryota > Metazoa > Chordata > Mammalia > Rodentia > Muridae > Acomys > Acomys minous. Next base: position 26,577,079 of record NC_140499.1, on the reverse strand, counting down.
CTTTGAAAATCTTATCTCACACTGGTTGTGATACTTGTACTTAGAATCAATTTAGAGCATTGATTTGTGTAGGAGTATCAAACTCAAAGTACAATATCTTTCTCCCATCTCTTTTGAGCAGCTAAATAGTGAGTCATCTCAGAAGAAAACATAGAGAGCACCAAAATTATAGTCCTGACCAACACTAACAGAGTGATTTAGATTAGTATATGGCCATCACCCTGGCTGTAATGTCTGAGACTATTTTCATTTTCTTACTAAAGACTCAAAGCATCTCATTTTCAATAACAGTACGTCTTAAACATCATAGTAAATAAACCATATGCCAACTTCTATTAGCCAGACTTTCTGCAAACACACACACACACACACACACACACACACACACACACACACAGAGAGAGAGAGAGAGAGAGAGAGAGAGAGAGAGAGAGAGAGAGAGACAGACCTTGGAACACTCAACTCTAAAAGTGATGTGTCCATCAAATCCGTCCCCTCAGAGTCCAGGGAAATCTGGAGAAGTAGAGGTGGAAAAGCGTAAGAGCCAGAAGAGATGAGGACACCAGGAGAATCAACTGAACAAAACTCATAGGAAGTCACAGACACTGAAGCAGCATGCACTGAGAAGATATGGGTCTATACAGATCTTCTGCGTGTATATTATGGCTTTCAGTTTAATGTTTTTATGGGATTTCGGAGTTTATAGATAAGTGTATCTCTTTCTTACTCTCATGCCTTCTCGAGGGCTCTTTTCTTTGTGTTGGTTTGGATTGCCCAATTTTGTTGTGGTAGGGTTTTTTTGTTTTATATTATCATATTATATTTTGTTGTTTTGTTGTTATCTCACAGAAGCCTGCACCTGTTCTTTTCCAATGAGAGACAAAAAATAGTGGATCTGGATGAGAGGGTATATGAGGAGAAACTGGGAGGAATAGAGGGAGAGGGGAACTGTCACCCAGATATATTGTATGACATTAGTCTATTTCCAATAAAAGGTGGGACAGGGGAAGATAGAGTGGAGAACTTTTACAACATTGGAAATATAGTACCGTAGGTCTGTGTTGAGTGTTTAGTCAAAATCTACTACATAACACTTTATATTTATTGTCTATTGTTATATTTCACTATTTCCTATCTCCTGCAATGTCTTCAGCAGAGGAATGAGATGGAAACAATCCAGATATTTTTAGAAAAAGTCTGCATTATAAATTAAAGGTACTTTGATGGACTCAAGTCACAAGGTCTAAGAGTGTTTCTTAACAATGGTGGTAAAACCATCATAAATACTGTAGAAAGGGCAATATAAATGCAAAGCAGCCGCTTCTGTGTTGAGAAGACAAAACTGAATCTACCGTTTACTTTAACATTTCATATTTGACTTCTCTGTTCTTGGCTGACCTGATAATGTAATAACAGCTTATCTTGTCCTCTCAATCTGCTGACATGAGCACCCTATGTATTTATGTTTCTATTGAACATCGTAAATAGGACATTTGCCACAGTCCTCTGCTACTAACACAGAAACCTGTATTGCTACCTTTTAGCCCTGAACTATTCTTTTTAATAATGAAAATATTTTGAAAAAAATGAGATTGATGTCACCATGGCTTCATTGTCTAAATGTACATGCATTGTATTTGTTGCTGCAGTTTTGTTATTGTGGAATTCTGGAGAGTAGAGCAAAGACAGAGAAGATAGAACTTGTCTGTTAACAGATGGATAGAGATGTTTCTAGAGAGATGACCTCAACAAGATGGATTGAAAAATCCTTGATCTGAAAGGACTTAAATTATTTATTTTGTTTTTACATGAAATATTGGAAATAGCTTATTTTATTAACAATTTCAGTGGAATTTTTGTTATTCACACTTATGAAATGTAACATTTAATGAAAATGTTCCAAGTATTGCTATATATGGTCTGAAATTTTGTTAGCAATTACCTAGATGATGCTGAATGACACCTCAATCCCTTTAATTATATAGTTTGTTGCAATGACTGACCTCTATTTTTGTCTATTTCCTTTCGAGTACTCTTTAAAATTATTTCCTTTATGATGGAGAAATAACCTTTGGATCTTGTTGCAGCTAGTGAAAAGACGATGAGATGGGATCAGACCAATATTCAACACATCAAACTATAATTCTGAACATAAAGGGCTGATTTTTTTCTTTTTAGCTATGCCAGTGGCATCTTGATTTCCAAATCAGAAAACTACAAATCATACGGCAATCAACACCCTATTACTTCCTGACATGAATCTGAGTTTTCATAGAAGGCAGAAATTAAAATGATACCAAAGGGGGGAATATACTTCTCCAATGATTAGTTCTGCCTCTTTGGTTCCATCTGGGATGATTTTTCAAATTACTGGCTTCAATAGGCACAGGGAATTTGCTACACAGTGAGAAAGCCTGAGACTCAAGATTTATCAAAATACATTGTGACACAGCAACATATATGACCTTGTGAAATGTGGTCAGTAGATATTCATTCATGTTTGCCACAATGATGTGTTTTATAAACCCTGCTATAGGGTAGAGCCAGGCCAAGAAGGGTGTTCTCCAGTTAGAGGATAATGTCAGCTGCTCTCCTTCATTTGATGAAACCCTTCACAGAAATACACTACCATTGTACTTCTTGGTATAAGCTGGAGCTGCCTATCTAAATATTGATATTCACTTTCAGTTGTTATTCTATGGATGCCTTTGTTGTAGAAAGAGTTCATGAAGCTTAACTTACGGCCCTATGAATCTCTTTTATTTGTGGTTTTAAAAAATTATTATGTTTGAGAAGATTTTATAGAAGAAACTTTTCTAAACTTGAATTAAACTGCCCTGTATGGTAGTGCTAATTGTTAATGTGACCATATCTATAATTACTTGTGAGAGATGCCTGTGGCCATACCTATATGGATGATCTTAGGTGATTGGTACAATCCAGCCTGAATATAATGCACACATCTCTTGGATTGAGGCCCTGAACTGAACAAAAAAAGAGAAATCCAGTTTAGCACATGAATAATCCCACCTCTTTCTGCTTCAACACCAAAGGACCAATGTGATGAGCAACATCAAGTTCCTTGAACTGGGATATGAAATAATCACTTTTTACCTTAGGTTACTTTTGTCATTTTATCATAGCAATGGCAAAGAAACTAAAAGACCTTGTGAGAACAAGGGTAGTAAGTAAATTACAATTTAAAAAAAACCAAAGTATCATATGTGGGATTATTAAAGAGAATAAGACGGTATATTTAATAATATATTAATAATATGTAATCTCTGTTTAAAACCCACTGTAATCACCCTGGCTTGGTGGCACATGCCCTTTAGTCCTAGCACTCAGGAGGCAGAAGCTGAAATGTCTACCAGCATTTTTCCCCACTGCCTTTTTAATATTTCAATTATGTATCGGTTTCTGGTATTCATGAGTTCTTCAAGGACAAGGTCCTGTCTTTGAGTTTGTATGTAGTGTATATCACCACAGTATAATTACTACAGCATGTTGTTTGCTCATTGAATATAACTGAGAGACCAAGGGATAGAATTCAATTATTGTTCATCTCACACACACACTTACACAGATAATCAGCTATAGAAAATACTCATATAAATCTTGTCTTCTAGAATTTGAGTTCCACAATTCCAACTTTTTAGCTTGTGGGACAAACTATAAAGTCTTGAACCCAAGGTAGGCACCTACACATTAGCAATTAGCCTGCTCTGGGAATAACCCTTATATTGGAACATGCTTTAAACAAAAACACAGAACGTCTGTGGATTTGGTTTTGGAAAACGTGTAAAATCTTTACTAGAATGTGAACAGGTAGCAAATGACACATCTTTGTGTGTCTTTTGAAACCTGAGAGGTGCTTGCATGCCTCATGAGATCACAGGAGATCATTTTCTTGCTTTGACGGTTAAACAATATTTCTCCTAGAATACTTCATCTCCTGTATTAGCCAAAATGGCTTGACACTTACCTTCACTTTGAAGACAATGAAATGAAGTAATGTGGAGAGAAAAAGCATGCTATTTTCTGAGTAGGGAAATCAGATCTATAGTTTACACAATATATAGCAATCAAAGCAAGCCCATTTTTATAATGTTCTCATCTGCTATAATACTGTCAACAAGGATTGCCTTGCTATTTCATTAATTTTGAAAGCCACAATATATTTATGAAGAATATTATCCTTTCATTTCCATTTTCTTCAGTAAAAGAAACTGCAGTAGATGAGATTTTGAATATTTTTATGTTTTCTTTGAGTATTTGATTATTTAGGAAATAAATTAGGATCAGAACTCTGAAAAATGTATAATGTTCTACAGTTATTTTCCAGGTTACTACTGAAAAAATAATACATACAAAACTTTTATGCAAAAGAGTTTAAGTTGTTTGAGGGCCCTTATTCTTCTACTTGGCTCCCCTGTTTAGCCTTAATATGAGGGGATGTGCCTAGTCTTATTGCAACTTTAAATGCCATGTTTGGTTGGTGACTCTGGAAGGCTTGCTGTTTTCTGAAGGGGGATGGAGACAGATGGATTGGGAGGAAGGAGGCAGGGAATGGGCTGGCAGGAGAGGTGGAAGGGGAAACTGCTGTCAGGATGTAATATGGGAGAAAATAAATAAATTTAGAAAAGTTGTGGTAGAACTATTGTTAATATTAGATTAGTTTGTCATGCCATCAAAATAATATTTCTGATGGTGTCCTCTACCCCTCTGGCTCCTACAATACTTCCTTCTTTTCTTACCCAACCTTTGCCTAATGTTTGGCTTGGGTCTCTGTATCTGTTCCTATGAGTTGCTGGTTGAAGCCTCTCTGATGACAATTGGGCTAAGCACCAATCTATGACTATAGCAATATCACTAGCAATCATTCATTGACTTTTTTTTTTTTTTGCCAGTGATATTGGTTCTATCCTGGGTTTCTAAACTGTCATGCTTCTTGTTCCAGGGCATCTAGGCAGTGTCAGGCATGGGATCCCTCTCTTGGCATGGGTCTCAAGTTGGACCAGTCATTGGCTGGCCACTGTGCCAAGTTTGCACCACCTTTATGCCAGCACAACTTATACGCCAGAATACAGTCCACAGAATCAACTAAGACATCATTGGCTTTCACAAAGACTGAAGCCAAAGACACAGACTTTGGTGGGTGGGTCTGAGATTGGTCCTCTGCCTATATGTTATGCTTATTGTTGTGTATTTCACTGTCCTTGTGGGACTCCAAAAAGTGTGTATGTGTGTGTGTGTGGGGGGGTGACTCTGACTCTTCCGCTTCCAGTTGGGAACCTTTTTTTCCTACTGGATTGTCTCATTTGGCCTTGATATGAGGGTTATGCTATATTCACTGGACATCCCTGAGAGGCCTGACTTTATTTTAAGGCAAACAGGAGGAACAGTGGATCTCATGGAGAGGGGAGGAAGGTGGGGGAGACTGGGAGGAACTGAAGCATGGAAAACTGTGGTTGAGTTGTCATGGATCAGAAGAATAAAAAGAAAAATGTAACCTTTTTTCTCTAGGGAAGTGCAATTTCACCAATTTCATTATAAATGGACTGTTTTATACTTGCCTTGATCATGATTGTTGGTAAATGAAATAACTCCTACAGTGTTGTGAAACTATATTGGATAAATGAAAGAATTTTAGCAAATGACTGAGGCATACAATCAGATAGGCAACTCCACAATGTGGGATTTCTGTTCTCCTATTGTTTCAGATTGGATTAGCTACTCTTTTTTGCAAATGTCTGGGAGTCAGATTAAGTTCAATTTGTCTAGGTTTTTCTGTGTTAGTCTTGCCTTTTGTTTTACAGCGTGTCCAGTGTTTTTATTTTAATCGTTGTTTAGTTGTTTTGTTGGTGGTATGTTTGTCTTCGTTTATATTTGCTTCATCTAAGGAACATTAATTGCATTGTTCATTTCAGAAATAAAAATGTAGCCAACACATAGAAAAAGAATAAAACAAATAAATAAATAAACAAATAATAGAAAGTCAAGGCATGAATATTGCCTTTTGTTTCTGTTGGGATTTCCCCCTCACTTTCTGTAGCTCTCCATTAGTGTTTTACTGGAAACAAAAGAAAACCTAATTGGAAAAACAACAAACAAACAAACAAACAGTTTTAGACTGTATGGGGCCTCTTCTGCTGGCTTTTATATTGAGTCATTCAAAATGAAAAAGGAATTTCAATGGCATTCTTATAATTTATTAAAGTGTGAGGTTTGTAAGATCAGTTCCTTTAGGGAGTGTGACCCTATGCAGTTTTTACTAGTTGTAATTTTATTTTCATGCTCTTATTTGGTTGGAAAACATCTTTTGAATTATGAAGCTACAATCTGAGTGTTGGACTAGTGTGGCACTTGCAGCACAAAAATCTTACAGAGAAAACAGTCCATGCTCTCAGGACTTAGGAATAGACCTCACAATTCTGAGTTTGAACTGCTTTCTGTGTCCTCTGGGTCCAGCTCAGAGTGTAGTTGCATTAATACATGCATGCAGACCATACATAGATGTGGTTTATGAATGAAATACATAGTGGAGCCCCTGCCATCCTCTCAGAAAATGTCCATGGAGTGGTCTGCTTTGGGAGTTTTACTTCTCCTTTAAGGCCAGCAGTTCTAGAAGTTTTCTCTCTCTAGCAGTATTGCCATTCTTTTTTTTTTTATCATTTCTTTTTTTTCTCCTTTATTAACTTATTCTTGTTACATCTCAATGGTTATCCCATCCCTTGTATCCTCCCATTCTTCCCTCCCTCCCATTTTCCCCTTATTCCCCTTCCCTATGACTGTTCCTGAGGGGGATTACCTCCCCCTGTATATGCTCATAGGGTATCAAGTCTCTTCTTGGTAACCTGCTGTCCTTCCTCTGAGTGCCACCAGGTCTCCCCCTCCAGGGGACATGGTCAAAGGTGAGGCACCAGAGTATGTGAGAAAGTAATATCCCACTCTCCACTCTACTGTGGAGAGTGTTCTGTCCGTTGGTTAGATCTGGGTAGGGGTTTAAGGTTTACCGCCTGTATTGTCCTTGGCTGGTGCCTTAGTTTGAGTGGGACCCCTGTGCCCAAATCTGCTTATCATAATGTTCTACTTGTAGGCTTCTAGGACCCTCTGGATCCTTCTACTTTGCCATTCTCCCGTGCTTCTCTCATCTAGAGTCCCACTAGAATGTCCTCCCCTCTGTCTCAGTTTCCTGTATTTTTTTTATTAATTTATTCTTGTTACATCTCAGTGGTTATCCCATCCCTTGTATCCTCCCATTCTTCCCTCCCTCCCATTTTCCCCTTATTCCCCTCCCCTATGACTGTTCCTGAGGGGGAATTACCTCCCCCTGTATATGCTCATAGGGTATCAAGTCTCTTCTCGGTAACCTCTTGATGTGGAGTTTCTTGGATAGGCACAAGACCTTCTCTGTATTTATGACACAGTTGTCTGACTGAGGACTTACTTGAGATCTACACACAACTCTAGGCATGTAGCCAGTAGGATCACTCAGGGGCAGTGAAGAGTAACAGCGGTTCTTTCCTGTTTCTCCTTTAAAAGTACAACAGCAGATGTCCAAATAAATGTGGGGCGGACAGTTCATGTATATTCAAAGCAGAAATGCTTAAGAAGTGTAGTTAGAAAAGCCGGGCGTGGTGGCGCACACCTTTAATCCCAGCACTCGGGAGGCAGAGGCGGGCAGATCGCTGTGAGTTCGAGGCCAGCCTGGTCTACAAAGTGAGTCCAGGACAGCCAAGGCTCCACAGAGAGACCCTGTCTCCAAAAACCAAAAAAAAAAAAAAAAAAAAAAAAGTGTAGTTAGCTTGGACATTAAAAGATGGTTGGCTGGAACTTGGAGAAGGTCTCACTGCAGTGAAAGACTGTCTTGCTTTGAGTCTCAGTGTGGACTGCTCAAGCCCAGCCCAGTAAGGTAAGGTAGAGCTGTCTTACTTTCTTCACTAGTGACAAATGAAAAGATGTGTGGCCAACTGCAGGTAGAAGGGTGAAGAGTCAACAGGCTTCCAAACATCAACTCAAATTGAGCAGTTTATTTTGTCTGGTTTAGTAGCAGAACTAGTGGCCATGTCTGCATCATACCTAAACCCTATCAGGCTACTGACACCCTGTTATGTTACAGTCACTAGTGCTTGTATATGTGAGGTTTGCATCCACTAATGAGAAGCTTGTAATTGACTTGGATTTCTTTTGTAGGACCTAAGAGGTGAAAGAAGATGTAATTTCAAAAAGTCTATACACCCATTGTATTGTACAGGAAATAGAAGATGGAACTGCTTACTAGTATAAGGATCAATTAGGTGGTGACTGGAGTTTGTGAGAGTGTTACCAGGACATATCAGGAGAAAATTGGTTATCATTTGTGCATCAGATACAGAATTTATCTAACTTTTCCATTTGAAAAGAGTGATAAAACCCTTTTGTATCTTCTTACCAAAACTTGATTGAGAGGCAATGCAATTGCTAGAAAAAACAAGAGATCTAGAGAAGAGTGCTAAAGAAAGAACAGATGAAAAGACCAGCTCCATTTTCTAGGCAGAACCAGCAGCCACTTGGATTAATTCTGTATTTATTCTACATCACCTGACAAAAAAAGTTAAATCTTTTCCTCTCAAGAGTCAGAGTAAAGGGAGTATGTCAAGTTTTCAAGTTTGGGAAAAAGTTTAGGAAAACATCCTCAAAAGACAATTGGTTTTTTTTTTAAAATTTTTTTGTTAATTTATTATTTTAAGGTCCTTAAATTTTCTATGAGCTACAGTAGCTCTCTGTGTTTTTGTTTTTGTTTTTGTTTTTACTCTTTCCCCATTAAGTGTGTTGTATGTTTTTACATGCATTGAAATATTTTTAAAGTCATTTGACACTTAAAACAGTTTTTTAAAATTGAAGGCTGAGCATGATGTCTTCCATGTTTAAGGAAAAATAATTTAAGAAAGTAAAACAAAAGCACGTGTTCAAAGAATAGCACATGTTCTTATTACTACTAATTGGCATGAGTTTTATTCATCCTTTTAGTTACAGTTTTATGAATTATGCTGTCCATTTTGGTGTTCTTGTAGCTTCCTGTCTAAACAGGTAATAATTGTCCGTATCATTTACCTACATCTAAGTACCTTATGTATGAGAGATACGTTCCTAATATTTATTGTCTGTCCCCCAAGCGGTATGGCATTTCATTCTATTTTGCTGATGAGAAAATTGGAGCTTTGAGCTACACACACTTAGCACAGAACAGGAAAAATAGAAATTAAGCGTAAAAATATTTCAGCAGACAATGTACCATCAAACTTTGAGCCAACTCTGGGAATTTTCCGCTTTAGAAATGCATCAGTGTAGGGGATGTAGGTCCAGTCCGTGCATTGTCCTTGGCTGGTGCTTCAGTCTCTGTAAGGCACTCTGGGCCCATGTTAGTTGATTCTGTTGGTCTTCTTGTAGCATTCTTATCTCCACCACATCCTTCTACCCCCCACCCACCCCCTCTTCCGCAAGGCTCCCCAAATTCTGCCTAATGTTTGGCTGTGAGTTTCAGCATCTGTTTCAAACAGCTGCTGGGTGGAGCCTCTTAGAGACAAATATGCTAGCCTCCTTTTGTCTGAAAGTATACTAAGGTATCATTAACATTTGGGTCTCTTTCATAGGGTGGGTCTCATGGTGGGCCAAGCATTGGTTGGGCATTTCTTCTACTTCTGCTATATCTTTATCCCTGCACATAGTGTAGGCAGGGTAAAGTTTGGTTTGAAGTTCTTGTGGAGAGGTTGGTGTTCCCCTTCCTTCACTAGAAGTCCTGTTTGGCTAGAAGGCAGCCTCTTTACTTTCCTTGGCTGCCACTGCTAGGTGTCTTAGCTAGAGTCCCCTTCACATCCTCTCAGGAGCCTACCCTAGTGTAGGTTTGCAGTTTGTCTCAGAGATGCCCCCACCTTCAGTTTCTCTTCTCTCTCCAAGCCTTGTGGCCTCCTGCCCCCACTCTTCCCACATGCGATCCCCATTTGCATTTTATTTGGAATACATAACATTCAAGTGAAAGGAATGAATGTTATATGTCTCAGACCTCTAAATTTTGAAAACATTAAAATGTTCTAGAACTACTAAGGCACTAAGTGCTGATATCACTTGAAATAACAATTACCAACTTTTTATACATTTAAGGTTCAGATGTTCATAGTATTATTTCTAAGAAAGTTTTATTAAAAGTTATTCAGCTAAAAAGCACATTAGAGCATCAAAGCAATAGGTTATACTGCCTTGGCATGATATCTCACACAACAGCATTTCCTTCATTACCTGAACTATATGCAGACAAACACGTTGATAGGATAGATCATTCACTGACACTCTTAACTGATTATTTTTACCCTAGATTGTGACTGATACAATCCTGTAGAAGAATGAGCATTTTGAGTCACCAAATGCTATATATGCTTCTGCCAGCTGTCATTGTAAGTACATGTCTGTGAATTTATTTGAATATTTTATATCATTAGTTTCAAAATGAGTAGAAAATGGAAAAGTAACAATAACCTTACATCTCATTAACTAAATTCCTTTAGAGACAATGTTAGAAATTATTATAGTACTTCTAGCAGTGAGTCTTAAGATTCATGGTGTTCCTTGTTTTTTCATTTCTGGTGGTACATATGGCAGAAAATAATAAAAAATATGTGTGCATGAAATGACATAGAATTTGAAATTCTGTTCATCAAATATAACATTTGGGATAATTTTAACACTATAGGTTTTATGTTTTAATCTCCATTATATAATCTACTAATTAAAATATGCACTTAAGAATATAGTGTTGAAACAATTGTAATAAACAAATAAATTAATTTTTAATTTTTAAATTTGTTAGATGTGTGTGCGTGTGTGCGTGTGCGTGTGCGTGTGCGTGTGTGTGTGGTGGGAAATAGTGATGCCAAGATAAATGTATGAGCACCAGAAGAGAACTTGTGGACTCAGCTCTCCTACCACTTTCATGTGCTTTTAAAGACTAGACTGAAGCTGCCAGCTTAGGCATCATGTACTTTTACCCACTGAGCTACTTCAACTGTTGGTGCATGTTATTTTGATTATTGAAAACGTTGTACCTAGCCTCACTATTTGCCTGTGATGTATTTTGTTTTCCTATGATAATGTTCTACTATGAAGCCCAGATTATTTCACGATCCCCCAGGCTCGGTTTGCTGAGTGGTCAAATGATGACAGTGCAGGGACACATAGGCTTCTCACATGCTTGCAGCTGTTCAGCACCTCTGGAAGTTGTGATAGAAACATCATCGATTTATTATACTTATGAAAGTTCATCAAGTAGTGAGCAAAGCTTAGCCATAACAGAGAACTGATGTACATTTCTATACAGTTTTCTCCTTTGTCTACAAATAATAACAGGTACATGGTTCGTCAGAAATATGATTGCACATTTCTAAAGCAAAGCTTAGCAGAAATTATTAGAGACGGATATGCTGAGCTCTTTCCTAAAGAAGTCATTTCCTTTCATACTGTCAGGATCTATTGTAAGTCGATGCTATGCTTTCTCTCTGAAATAAGAAAGTTGATGTTCATTTATGTTTTTTTCTCTTTTCTTAAAAAATACAGATTTTTTTTTTCATGGATGGATGGGTGGATGGACTGTTGTGGTGATGGTGCTGGTGGTGTGTGTGTGCCTGTGTATGCACAAATGCATGTGCAGGCATGTGCATGTTGTGGTGCATGTGAGAGGAAAAGCACAGTGTTTGAGTCAGTTCTCTCTTCCCACTTATGTGAGTTCTGGAGGTTGAAATCAGGACATTTGGATCACTAAACCTATGCCACACCCACTGGGCACCACCCACTCCCTTGTCCTCTTTTTATTGTTGGTAATTATTCCTCAGTGTTTATTTTTCATCCTTTGTTCTCTTTTCTGTCAATTGCTTTTCTACTAGTCAATGTCTAGGAATTACTGTGGCATAAGTTTCAATAAATACGTTTATATTGCAAAATATTTAACATATTTGAATGAAACTAGTGAATAAGAACCATTTTTACTTTCCTTGTCTACATGTGGTTAACAAGGTTACTTGGAGGTGTTTTCTGTTATGTCTTGTTATTCACCTTGTAAATTATTTCTGGAAGACAATAAAAATAATGATCTTTAAGATGGGTGATAATGGAGAATTTATTCCTGAAACTTGATTTCTTATTGAATAGTTATAATAAAATATACCAGTACACATAATAAAAATACTGATAACAATAAGAAAATAAGATTCAGTAAAAACAACAACAACAACAACAACAACAACAACAACAAAAATACCTTTAATTTGGAGTTTCCAGATCTCTATTTTAAGGAGATCTTCCCATAAGACACTTAGGGCCAGAATTCAACATTTAGGTTTGAACACAAGCATAACTTCAAGAGTTATATACTTTATGTGGGAAAGGATATCAATGCGCGCGCGTGTGCGTGCGTGTGCACACACATACACACTTAGAAGAAAACAGTATAGTTGAGGGAAAACATATTTTCCTCTTATCAATATCTAATATAATTATTTCGGGTTTTGACCCTCAGTAAGTAACCATGTACTTTAGATTTTGCCCCCTTTGCTTACTGACTTTCTCCAACTCATGCTCCACTTGCCCCCATATTTGAATATTTAATTCAAATTATCCTTCTTATGAATAAGCAAAGCACATGTCTAGAGTCTCCTTTGTGCTCACCCAAGAAAAAACAATCTCTCTGAAAATGACAGTTTTCAAGAGTCTATACTGTTCAAGTGAAGCCTGGGCTCTCTCTGAAGAGATGTCTGCCTTGCTTATCTTTAACCATCTGCTCCCTCACCTCCCACAGAACCTCCACAATCTGAATTTCATGACTATGCAAATGTCTGATCCTTTGGGTGTAAATCATCTCGGCAGAAATTGATTCTAAGTCATTAACTAATACAGGCTCTGCATCTAATAGACAGCCCATAATTTATTTGCTAGTTTGATTTAAGGAAAATTATACATCTTTGGATGTATACTGTGTAATGATTCATTTTCAATTAAATTTCCAATTCAAAGAGGTAGTTTAACTGTCCAGAAATATCTTATCCACCTTTAATATCTGCTCCATGTTCAGTTTTATATACTTTTCTGTTTATTATTCTTTATTAATTCAAAGGCCAGACTTTATTTAGATTTATATATAATATACTGTATCACATCCCTTCATAAATTTGGAGCACCAAAAGAGAACCAAAGCTTTATTTTCTGTTTGTGGTGGTGTATTACTGCAATAATTGGACATTTATTTTCCTCTAATAGACTATCACTCTTGGTTTGCCAATCAGGTCCCTTATATACGACTAAGTTGAAAAGCTTAAACCTTCTCTGATTCAGTCTATAAAGTGCCTTCAGCATAGTGCCTTCAGAAAGTGGAATTAAGACATAATGAATGCATTCATGGTAAACAAGTAATTAGACAGGGTGTATAAAACAGATAGTAATGAATCTATTTTATTTTGTATTGAATTTTCTTTTTAAAAAACAAAATCTGACTATTTTTTTTCCAGAATAGATAGTACATCAATATGTACTTCAATGAAATACACTGGTATCTTTATCACGAAAAAAAGCAAGTTTGAAAGTGGATTGAGAAAATATGTTAGCCATTTCCTTTATTTATTTTTTCATGAGATCAGTTCTCTGTACCTGGCAGTATCTGAGAGGACATATTGATGAATACAATTATAAAAATATATGAGAAGAAACAGAGAAATGGAAGGAAAGTGGAAGGTCCGCAGGGCTTCTGATAGTATTAACATTAGGACATCCATTTCTTTTATATGTAAATTTTACCCCCTGAAGAAAAACAATCACATTTCTACTGAATGTACAAGACAGGAGAGAAATCAGCAATTACAAACCCACTGCTCTTCCCATAAATAGCTAAAATTGTATGTGTGTGTGTGAGTGTGTGTGTGTGTGTGTGCATTTTTACATATTTATGCACTCCAGATGTTTTAGTCATATATCTTATGAACTATTATGGGCAAGTAAAAGTTTTACACAAGAGTCTGGGTAATTTAAGCACATATTTAGTTATTATGTCACACTAGAATTATGCAGTATTAAAGAAATTTGAGCTTTTCAAACAGGTCTATTAATACAAGCTGGCATAAACTAAGTACTCCCCACTTTCTCCAATAAACAACCTAGGGATCATGAGGCAGAAACAATAGTGTTGTTTTCTTCTGAAATGCTGCATCTGGGTAAGCTCTTCGACATGGAGCTCTGCTAATCTCACCCTGCAATTTTTTTCCCTTCTTGATCCTTCTTTTATTAGCTATTCTTATGAGAAAATGCCACCACTACTTTCCTACAAATGTTAAGGCACAAGCATTTGTGAAGTCAAAAAATATTTCAAAGTCATCTTTTCTGATGAAAGTATCCCCTATAATGTGGGTCTCAGTGTGGCCGACTATTTCTCCTTCTACTCACTTATGCTCTTTATTCTATGGAGAAATACAAGCCCAGGAAAGTCGACTTTGAACAGGACTGAAATTCAGTGTTCTATAATGTTGATGGGCTTCATGTGTCCATCACCTAAGTAGTTCCCCTCAAAGTCGGAAGTGCACATGCATGCATACTTACTCATGTGTTTTTCTATTTTGTTGTTTATGGGATCTAACTCAGCCTTGTACACATGCTAGGCCAACAGCTTACTTTCGGCCTAAACCCCTAGTTGAAAGCTATTTTTAAAAGATAAAGTAGATGTGTAAGTGAGTTGAGATTATTTGCATTTTCTAAAGCCTGAAAATTCCAGCAATTAAAGTGAGGGCGGTACTTTCCCAGCATGGTGAGTTACAGAAAATAAGACATGAACATGCAGGTAGACTCCTTTGTAGAAAGGGTAAGAGGGAATTAAATGTGGGAAACAGAAGGTAGATGTTTTCCTAATTCATTGTATTCTTTTAAAAAATCTCAAGATTAGAGAAAAAGTAAAAGACCGGAAAAGGACTTGCTACATAGCACAGAGAGGAAGGAAAGACTGGCTACTGCAAGCTGCATGCTCTCTAAATACAAGCCACATCACAAAAACATCATAATGACAAAATAAACTTTTGTAAAAAAAAAAAAAAGAAAGAAAGAAAGAAAGAAAGAAAGAAAGAAAAGAAAGAAAAGAAAATGAATTTAAAAAACAAGAAGGTGGACAATAATACTGATTCACATTTTTTGCCTTTACTACTTCCTAGTAGAGGTTCTCAACTAAAATATCATTTAGTTAAATGTTCATGAAAAATAAACTTATATTTAGCTATTTCAATTTATTTATTTCTAGTTCTGTACAGATTCCACAGTGTAAATTATCACACAATCCACAATTTGTTATTTTATGAGGTACCTCTTTAAATATAAATTCTTAGTAAGGCAATACAAATAAACACAAAGAAGTTGCCGTGTAACTGGTGACCATGATACAGGAAAAACTGTCAATGGAATTCTTAAACCTTCAAAAAGTTGTCCTAGAATATATAGGACCAAGGAATTGAATCAAGGCGCACCCACGATTTGAAAAGTAAGATTAAATAGAACAAAATAAATGAGAACAAAAAAGAATTACACTAAGTCTATTTTATATAATTTTAGTGTTTTGTGAGGCCTCTTGTCTTTCAAACACCACAGAGAAAGAAAAAAAGGAAGTTTGTAAGGCAGATATTTTGCACATAGTAGTGCATTCCATATCATAGTCATTATGGATTATGATACAGTCTGGAGGTGAGACATAGTAGCAGGTGTTCCTAGGAGAGGTAATGAGAAGTCATTTGATTCTGGTTGGTTATTATTTTTTTTACTGTTTTAGGACACATTTTATGTGGAATGTCAATTAAAGGGAAGTATAAATAATAAACTCTTTCTCAATGGCTGAGTATTAATTTATTGTATTATTATAGCACATTTTATTTATCAATTCTTCCACTGAATGGCATCTAGGTTGATTCCAGTACCTGGCTATTATGAACAGAACAGCAATGAACCTGGCTAAACAAGTGTCTCTGTCGTGTGATAAAGCATCTAGAGCTGTTGGCCAAACGGATCACAGGGAAATTCCCAAAACCCAGGCTGACAACAAGACTCCATATACAATTTACTGACCATGGAGATGGTGACTACATAGAACCTTCAACCCAATGTCTTAGCATCTACGGTACAGGAAGGTACAAAGCCAACAGCAAAAGTCTTTGATCAGGAATGGTGACCTACCTACAAGATATGCTAGTGCAATGATTGCACAAAACGTGTGGGTATAGCCAATAAATATCTGACTTGACTTAAAGTCCACTCTACAAAATGGAGTCAATAACCAACACTGCTTTGGTGACCAAGATTCTGAACCTAGATAGCCCAGAATCTCTTGGAAAATCAAATACTACCATTCTAAAATTATAGCAACAAACTGAATCCTAATAACATTCTTCTATACTCATTGGTTAGTGTCTTGCTCAGCCATCATCAGAGAATTCTTTTCCTGAAGCAGAAGGAAATAAATACAGAGACTCATAGTCAGACATTATTCAGAAATAAGAGACCTTAGCACACAGGCCTAAATGAGAAGCCTTTATAAAATCCTTCTCCTCCATGGCTCAGGGAATCTGCATCAGAGGAGGCAGAGAGAGAGAGTGGGATTCAGAGATTATGCAAGTCCACAAGAAACTAGGCCTTCTAAGCAAACATGATCAAAGCTCTTATGAACTCACAGAGACCGAGGAAGCTTGCATAAGGACTTCATGAGTCTGCATGAGTTCCTTAATGTATATATTATGAATATTCCTGATTGTTAAAAGAAATGAGTCTCCATTTATTTTGTCTTCTTTTGGGCTCCTTCATTTCTGTTTGTTTATTTTTCTAATTCAAATGTGTTCATTTTTGTTTTGTCATATTATATTATATTATATTATATTATATTATATTATATTATATTATGTTATATTAAAATTCCCTAGAAGTGTACTTGTTCAATAATGAAAGAAAGAAAGTGCATCCAAATGGGAGGGGAGATGGAGAGGGACTAGGAGAAGTAGATGGACAGCCATAGTCAAAATATATAACTTGAGGAAAATTTATTTTCAATAAAATGAAAACATAAAAATATAAATTTTAAATATAAATTCAATAAAATTTTAATCAAATAAAATAATGAAATTACCATTAGCATAATGGAAAATTTTTGAGAAAAATTATTATTGGTAAGTTGATAAATGTGTTTTGAAAATGTGTTTTAAGTTTAACCATGTAGGCACAGGTGCATAGGTATCTATAGGTGCACACACACACACACACACACACATACAAAGAGACAGAGAGAGAGAGAGAGACAGACAGACAGACAACAACAGAGACAGAGAGAGAAAGAGAAACAGAGAGACAGAGAAAGAGAAAGAATATATCTAACTCCATTTAAACATGCCTGTCCATAATTCAAGGGATAAAACTGTATTGAAGTAGTACAGTTTTAAATTTCATTTTTGAATATTTCTTTTATTTTTTAGATTATTGTATAATTAAATAATTTATTTCCTCCTTTTTCTCTTTCCAAACACCTCCTTTATCTCTTTCAAATAGATGGAATCCTTTTTGTTGTTGTTGCTGTTGTTGTTAATTGTATACATTCATATACATGTATATTCCTAAATATAACCTGCTCCGTCTTTACTCTTCTTTTTTTCTCATTTTTATTTTTTATTTTTGTCTTTTCATAACATGGTTTCTCTGTGTAACCTTGGCTGTCCTGGATTCCCTTTGTATAGCAGGCTGTCCTCAAACTCACAGAGATCTGTCTGCCTCTGACTCCCAAGTGCTGGGATTACAGGTGTGCACCACCACGTCTGGCTATGTAGTTCTCATTTTTTAAAATATATTTTATTAATTTATTCATATTACACCTCAATTGTTATCCCTTCCCTTGTATTCTCCCATTCCTCCCTCCCTCCCATTTCCCCTTACTCCCCTCCCCTATGACTGTTTTACTTGCAGTGTATTTTAAAAATCAAAGACCTAAACATAAGTACATATCACTTTAGGCATTTAGTATTTGACAAAGGTGCCAAAAACATAAAGTAAAGAAAGTACCTTCAAAAAATGGGACAAGGAAATGTATGTTTCAAGCAGAAGAATGAAATTAGCTATGTATCTGTCACCTTATACAAAAATTAACTCTGATTAGATCAAAGACGTAAATGCCAAGCCAGAGACATTGAAAATACTATGAAAATACCATAGGCAGTACCCTGAGTGATATAGGTGTAGAAAAAGCCTTCCTAAATAAGACGCCTTTTGTTCAAGAGTGAGAGCCAATGGTGACAAGTGGGACTTGATAAAACCAAAAGCTCTGTGCAGTTAAAGAAGAAATACACTTGGTGAAGATACAGCACACTGATTGCCAGTGAATTTTTGGCATCCATATATCTGAAAGATAATTTTATCCAAACTAGATAGAAGGAACCCAAGAAATATAGTCAAAAGAAGTCCAACTTAGAAGTGCCCAGAGCACACAGTTTCAAAGTAACAGGACCTCAGTGACTGCAGAATGAGCGAGAGGACATGTTATGGAGTCCACAACACTAGCATCTGTTTCCCAGGTGAGAGAAGATCACACTGGTGCTAGGAAGAGTGGTTCCAAGCCACTGGCCAACCAGATGCTTGTTCCAAAATGGTGTCACTCAGCCCTGAGAGTATGTGAGTAGCTTGAGCTCAAATATCATGGAGCTAAGGACTGAGCAGCAGAGGTGCTGTCTCCAGGGGTTCCTTGGAGAAAGGAGGGATCCTGGGTTTCTGAAGAGACATGCTGGTCACCAGGATCCCCTACTCCTAGTGCTGCCAGTTGATCTAATTGGGCTACAGTTGTTTGAGGAGAATCATAGCACATTCCCTAAGATCTATGAAAAAATCAGTAGCTCTCCTGTATACAAATGATAATTGGGCTGAGAAAGAAATTAGAGAAACAACATTCTTCACAATAGCCACAAATAATATAAAGTATCTTGGTGTAATCCTAACCAACTGAGTTAGAAGCCTGTATGACAAGAAGGTATCAGAAGATGGAAAGATCTCCCATGCTCATGGGCAGGTAGGATTGTCATAGTAAAAGTGTCCATCTTACCATCATCAATCTCTATATTCAATGCAATTCCCATTAAATAACAACACAATTCTTCACAGACTTTGAAAGGACACTTCTCAATTTCAAATGGAAAAAACAGAAAAAAAACCCAAAATACATAAAACCATCATATACCTTTTGGAGGTATCCCTATTCCTCATTTCAAACTGTACTATAGAACAACAGTAATAAAAATTGCATGGTGTTGTTCTAGAAACAGGGGTGTTGATGAATGGAATTGAATGAAAGACCCAGAAACAAACCCACATACTTATAGACACCTGAATTTTGACAAAGACGCCAAAACTATACCTTGGAGAAAATAAAGCAGCTTCACAGATGTTGGTGGTCCAATAGAATGTCTGCATGTAGAAAAATGCAAATAGATCCATATATATCACCATGACCAAAACTCAAGTCCAAGTGGTTCAAAAATCTCAACATAAAACCAGAAACACAAAATCTATTAGAAGGGAAAGTGGGAGCCAATTTTGAACTCATTTGCATTGGAGAAAACTACTTGAACAGAACACCAACAGGTCATGCACTAATATCAACAATTAATAAAATGGGACTTCATGAAGCTGAAAATATTTGGCAAGGCAATGAACACTGTTAACTTAACAAAGTGGTATCCTACAAATTGGGGAAAAACTTCACTACCCAAATATTTGAGAAAGGGCTAATACCAAAATACATAAATAATACAAAAAGTTAAATAGCAATAAACCAAATATTCCAATAAAAACTGAGGTATAAAAGTAAACAGATAATTCTCAACTGAAAAATCTCAAAGGGCTGAGAAGCACTTAGAAATTGTTCAACATCCTTAGTCATCAGGGAAATACAAATTAAAACTACACTGAGATTTCAACTTCCATCTGTCAGAATGGCTAAGATAAAAAAAAAAAAACTCAAAGTATAGCACATGCTGTCTAGGATGTGGAGAAAGGAGAGCACTCCTCCATTGCTGGTGGGATTTCAAATCTGTACAAGTAGTTTGGAAGTCAATCTGGATTTTTCTTTAAAAATGGACATAGTGCAACCTCAAGACCCAGCAAATCCGCTTTTGGGCATATTCACAAAGATGTTCCACCATACTGCAAGGACGTTTGCCCAACTATGTTCATAGCAGCTTTATTCATAATAGCCAGAAACTGGACACAACGTACATGTCTCTCAACTCAAGAACACATAAAGAGACTATTGTACATTTACACAATTGAATATTACTTAGCTACTAATAACAAGGAAATTATGAAATTTGCAAACAAATGGATGGAATTAGAAAGGATCATCCTGAGTGAGGTGACACAGACTAATAAAGGCACACATGGTATATATTCACTTATAAGAGGATATTAGCCATGTATTACTGAATACAGCAAATCAAGGACCTAAGGAAGCTAAGTAACAAGAAGGTTCCAAGGGAGACCACCCTTGAATCTCACCCAGATGAAGAAATAGAATAGACAGTGGAAGAGGATGTAGAGAGGGAACTGGGTAGGAGAGGGTGGGGGAAGGGAAATGAGGGGGATTAAGATTTAGTGAGGGTGCAGAAGAGAAACTTGTTGGGCAAGAGGAAAAAGGGAAACTGAAGGCATCACAGAGACACGCTGAAGACGTGACAGGGTAGGCTACAAAGGAGGATATGTGGACGTCTCTAGCTGAGCCTCCTAGCAGTTGGGGACAGGAGACTGAGGAGGCCACCTCCTAGGCTGGAGCTATAGAGGTGGAAGGGGAACACCAACCCACCTACAAAACATTGGGATCAAAATGTACCCTACTTATAAGATGGGCAGAGACAAGGACAGAGTAGACAATGAGGGAATGACCAATCAATGCCTAGCCCAACCTGAGACCCACTCCATGGTGGAGAGCCAACCCCAGACACCATTATGTTTACAGACAGGAGCCTAACTTAACCATTCTGTGAGAGGTAGCCTCAGCAGCGGATTGAATCTGATGCTGAGACTCACATCCAAGCATTAGGTAGAACTCAGGGATGTGGTTCAGGGTCCAGTGGGGCATCCTGGGTCCCACCGCCTGCCTTGTTGGTCCAGGCCCTGCTTGCTTCTAGATGAGAACAAAAGGACCTTGAGATGAAAGGTACCAAGGTCCCTTTCTTGCTTGGGGAAGCTTAGAGTGCTCAGAGTGAGGCTCATGGCCTGAGCACTACACCAGTTTCCCAGCCTCACTGGGACAGGTAGAAAATGAGTTTTTCACAGAGTGTTACAATTTAGCTCTTTTTGAATGAGATGGCTGGTATAAGAAAGCAGTGGAGACTTGGAAGCTCCACGAGCCCGTGATGATACCAAAAGTGTTAGAGCTCCTCGCTTGAGCTGCTTTGCCAAGCATAGCAGAGTAAGCAGGTAAATATCTGAAACCTGCTGGCAGGCAGGTTACGTGAGACAAATGCCAGGCATTGTGTTATCAGGGGTCAGCATTGAGCCAGTGGTGGTGGTGGAGCAGGCCCCAGCTGATGAAAAGGCAGTCTTGTCAATGTTGCCTGACCACTGGCTGTCCAGCTGCAGTTCTCACCCTCCTAATCCCCAGAATAAATGGAGTCTCAGTCACTGTGGAGTAATGGCAAGAAAGATAGCATACAATCATGCCAGCCAGACTTTATTTATAAACCTTGGGCAGTGGGGAGTGGTTTTAAGGGTGAATTTCTGTACCCAGATTGTGGAAACCCTAAAAAAGACCACCAGGACTCAATACCAATGCAATACACACAAGGACCTTTAATTTTTCAACTCTAGCCACGCTCTGATGGTCACCAATACAGTGGTATCCAGAAAGAACCTCGAACTCTGAGAGGAGGGTAAATTTATAGGTTCCTATCCCTCCAAGTGCCCCAAAGCAGGGGATTTCCAACCTGGCAAGTGCCTATTGGTTGATATATGAAAGGGATATTGTGCATTAAAATGATTGGTTGTGAGAGGGCGCCAAAATAACAAATGATTCTGGTTTTCTCTCTCCCCCCCCCCACTCTCTCTCTCTCTCTCTCTCTCTCTCTCTCTCTCTCTCTCTCTCTCTCTCTCTCTCTCTCTCTCTCTCTCTCTCTCCTGGTTTCCTAGCAATCTTATCTCCTCTGGATAGAGAGGAGTGCAACAAGACTCCTTGCTGATTTTTCCTTGCAGCTGGCCAGATTATCTCCTGTGCTTGATGGACAAGTTCCTTATCAGGAAAGGTTCTGGCCTATAATATTCCTTGAGTGCTCTGTGACACTACTTACAAAACCTGGGGTTACCAGATCAGGTGGAATGGCGACCCTGCTGAGAAACGGGAGTGCAAAAGTGGTTTTCTGCAGATGTCAAACTTCCAAGTATTCTAGCAGATTCCTGCACAGGGAGTCCTGTGGAAGAATGACAGAGAAGGATAAAAGGACCCAGAGGGGACAAGGGCACTGCATGAAGACCGACAGAGTCAACTAACTTAGACCCATGGGGGCTTACAAAGATGAGAGGCCCAACCCAAAGACCATGCATAGACTACACATATGTAACCCATGGGCAGTTTGATATCATGTGAGACCCCTAGTAAGTTCAGCAGGTGCTGTCTGTGACATTTACTCTATTGCCTGCTTTTGATCACTTAGGTCTAACTGGGTTGCCTCAGTAGATGAAGAGGAAACTCAGTCCTGAAATGAAATGATATGCTGGGCTGGGTTGGTAGTGGTGTAGAACCAGAGACAAGGTTCACCCCTTATCAAGGACACTTCTTTTGGAATGGATGTAGACTGTTATGAAAAGCCACAGCCAATAAAAATGCATAGTAGTGGAGCCTAGTCCAACCGGATATATCTATAATACAGGGAAAGATTGTGAGAGCCAGAAAATTAGAGATTTTTTTTATGAGATTATATCTCCTAGAAATATCAGAAGCTGTGCTCAGAAAGTCTTACCAACATGACTGCCCAAATGTGACTTGAACAAGGATGGTACCGATGAACATTCCAAACTGGAGAGAAAAAGCCCAAGAGATCTCAGCCTTACCCAGAGAACTATGGGTAAACAAAACAATACTGAAATCCCAAAATATTATTTTCTCCAGGGAAGTGCACACCAATGGAAATTATGTCTGGTGCTGGAAACTAGCTATTTATTTTCTCAGTGGTAGTGAAGTCATAGGTATTAGGGAAGAATCTACAACTAACTATTTACTAAACCAGCATAACATTGAACAGCAACCTAAACATTTATCCTTATACTAAACTGTACAAATAGCATCAAATTATCAGTCCTGAAAACTGAGCAGGTTATAGCCAGGCACAATGGCACATGATTATAATCCCAGAACTCTGGGAGGAAGAGACAGGCAGATCTCTACGTGTTTGAGGACATCCTGGTTTACAAAGTGAGACCAGGACAAACAAGGGTACACAGAGAAGCCCTGTCTCAAAAAAAAAAAAAAAAAAAAAAAAAAAAAAAAAAAAAAAACTAAAGAGCTTATATTTATGAATATATAAGTATATACTTATACATACATGCACACAACAATTATATGTGGGAAAAAAGGCCACAACTTTGAAAAAGAACAATGAAGTGTGCTTATGAGTTTTTGGAGACAGAAGGGGGAAGAGATATTTTTTAAAAAGCTAAAAATAACAAAGTATTATTTTACGTATTTGTTTTTTTTTTATATAATGCCATGATTGAATTCATGGGGATTCACAAAAGAAGAAAGTAATATACTTTAAAAGATGTAAAAACAAAACAAAAAATCAATCAAATTAAAAAATACCTGGTGGAGTATTATCTTTCTGTAGTGAATGCCAAAGTGAATCCAAAAGCTGCAAGAAAGTAGGAACAAGACCATCTTACTCATTGGAAACAAGAAAAAGATGTCATAATACTATGGCTACAAGTTCTGGATGATGGGTTTATAGGAAGATGAGTGTGTATTGGGTAATTTTTCCATATACTGTCATTTTACCAGCATATAAAAAAGTATGTACTTATTAGTATTTAAATACACATTTATAGACCTCCTATATACAATTTACTAATATGGTTTATGTTATAGATATGTGAGATGAGTTAAAATTCATTAAAAAGGAAGTTTATTAGAAACACAGAGCATGGTATTAGTTAATTAATCAATTAGTTAATTAATTTTGAAGTTTTTCAAGAAAGGGTTTCTCTGTGTAACAAAACCCAGAGCCCTGGCTGTCCTGTATTCACTTTGTAGACCAGGCTGAAATTGAACTCAAAAAGATGCTCCTTCCTCTGGCTTTTGAGTACTGGAATTAAAGACATGTACCACCACACGCAACTAGTATATGTAACTGTAATAAAAAAAATAGTAAGCTTTTAAAAAGATAATTTACATCACTTGTTTTGACAAATTCTCACTCTGTACCCATTCTGGCTTCAAAACCGATAGGGATCTCCCTTTCAGTCACCAAGTGTTACGTTTACAGAAATATTCTGTAACAGATTGCTAATTTTACCCTATTTTTATTAAATTACATAATTCCCAAACAGTCAGTATTCTGAATTACTTGGTTGGCTTCTCAAAATTATTGTGATACCTGAAGAGTGGGTTATTATCAAAAGATGTGAACAAGTGGTAGCTCCTTCTATTAATATATGTCGCAACATGGGTTGTATATGCTATAATTGGAAAGAAGATAAAATCTAGTTTTGAAAAATATTTGTCCTTAAGGACACAAAATAAAGTGATGTGAATACAGAGTATCAAAGTAAGTGGAAATGATTTATTTTATCTATCTAGCTGTTTGTGTACATATTGTCCATTTACAATCTATCATCTATTTATCATCTGTCTACCTACCTATCTACCTATCATCTATCTATCTATCATCTATCCTATCAAGCCATTCTATCTATGTAACGCTGTGACCATTTCACTAATTTTTAACCTCTTTAGAAAATTTGAAACTATTAGGAAAATTTAGCAAGAGAACCTCGGTCATGTGGGTTCAGAAGTGGATTTGTAGGTAAGTGATCTTTTCAAATAATATAATTTCTACTCTAACCTTACAAACTGTGCTACCGTTTGTTTTGGATACATGTAGAAAAGTGTTGCAAAGTTATAGTTAATTGAAGCTCCCCTTTGCTTTATAATGCTCATGATTTATGATAGAAACCCCGCTTTAGTGTGTCAAGGACATAGGAATATGCAAGAGTTTGTAAATTAAAGAACAAACTCAGAGCCAATGACTGGAAAACTGTAGAAAGATTAATAATATCATTGGAAATCCAATTTGCCTGAACAGAGAATCATATTTTCTGGGAGAAATATTAATAGCAGGGATGTCTAAATTGGTTATTTAAAGATTAAATTTCAAAGGATAAAGAAGTAAGAACAAAAACAAAGTCAAACAGTTGAGAACTAATATTGAAGCAACTGGGGAGTCTTAGTGATGAATGTTGCCACGTATCTCAATAACTTTGGATATCTGTAAGATATAAAATGCTTTCAAGTGACCTACATTTTGAGATATTTGTGGAAGTTATTAAGTGAATATTACTTAAATTAGGCAAGACATATGTAAGTTCCTTGGTGGATCAATAAAAATGGCCAAGTATCAAGATAGCTAATACACACAAGCACACAACACACACTTTGGCACATAATAAAAAATTTTAAATGATCTAAATATTTTATTTTAAGAACACTTTAAGATTGAAAAGGAGTGAAGATTGTGGCAAATCTTGTATTCACATTCTATTTTTATTTTTTATACAATTTTATACAATTTATCTTTTATACAATTCTATTATATACATCAAGTTTAATTTTTAATATGGTATTATTAAAATTAACATTAACTTCTTGGCATTCTAGAAAGCTTTATTTTATTCATTTCTTGCAGAAACTCATGTGTGTATTGCCAATCTTCCACATTTGAAATATTTAACTAAGTGAGTAGAATTTTATTTGGCAATTGGTAAATTTAGGATTTTACTTTTAAGTTTTCTAAAATACTGGTAAACCACTTTTAAACAGACATTATCAGGATTGTCTTCATTTTTCTTTGCTATATTTTGAATATGTAACATGTCACATTGCAAATAAGCAGAGAATTACACAAGGGTAGCAACTTACCCTCCCTTTCTTCTCAGTAATCCTCAACTTGTTTTACTTTTCATTAAGGATAGGAAATAGAATATGTGTCTTGCAACATCAAAAACTCAGTGAAGACATATCTCCTATATATTCTTAGGAATATCTAAACAGCATGAGAAGCTGTAATTTGATTACTTACTTGAAGCGTTCCACTGAATAGAATTATTTAATATTTCTATTCCTTACAAATTTTGTGTTTCAAAGACACCACTTCTGGATAACTATTGAATAAAGATTGGAAAAAAATGAACTGAATACTTAGCTCTAACCATATAATGTCTATATGTAAGAGTGAGTAGATTGTAGCACAAGATATATGCAAAATATTCGTGTGATGTAAAATGCATTTACTATTTTTCACTCTTTTAAGTTTGCTTTGCTTTTGCTGAGGTTTCACCCCATGAACTGATTAGCATATTTCACATAGAGCCAGGCTCTTTATTTTTTTTTATTTTTTCTCCTTTATTAATTTATTCTAGTTACATCTCAATGGATCCCATCCCTTGTATCCTCCCATTCTTCCCTCCCTCCCATTTTCCCCTTATTCTCCTCCCCTATGACTGTTCCTGGGGGGGATTTCCTCCCCCTGTATATGTTCATAGGGTATCAAGTCTCTTCTTGGTAACTTGCTGTCCTTCCTCTGAGTGCCACCAGGTCTCCCCCTCCAGGGGACATGGTCAAAGGTGAGGCACCAGAGTATGTGAGAAGGTAATATCCCACTCTCCTCTTTACTGTGGAGAGTGTTCTGTCCATTGGCTAGATCTGGATTGAGCTAGAAATGATCATAATGAGTGAGTTAACCCAGAAGCAGAAAGACTCAAATGGTATATACTCACTTATATCTGCATATTAGCCCAACGGGCATGTCCCACGAAAGCCTTCACTTACCAGGAAACTGAGACAGAGGAGAGGACATTCTAGTGGGACTCTAGATGAGAGAATCATGGGAGAAAGGCAAAGTAGAAGGATCCAGAGGGTCCTAGAAGCCTACAAGTAGAACATTATGATAGGTAGGCAGATTTGGGCACAGGGGTCCCGCTCAAACTAAGGCACCAGCCAAGGACAATACAGGCGGTAAACCTTAAACCCCTACCCAGATCCAGGCTCTTTAAACACCCTCCAAATGTAACACCTTTAGCGAAGTAATTCTTGTAACTTTGAATGCATAGTCCTGCAAGAAGTCATACAAATGAGGTCTTTACCATTAATCATAAATGAGGATAAAAGTACTCATAAATAATTATTTGTTATCTTCCTCTTAATCTTCTTATTAAAGAAGTAACTTTGTAAATTAATGAGATAGATGTACTTATTAGAGTTTAAATAAAAGTTAATTTTGCCTAACTATTTGATATTTCAGTATGTGGGGTGCTTTCAATGTTTTTAGGTAGATGTGTACTTTGATTTTACAATTGTTAATTATGAAAATGTTGATTTCTATAAACACATGGTAAGAATGATTGATATATGCTTAGGATGACTTCAGAAATTACATCAAATTTTATCTTAATCCCAAGTCAAAATTCTATTAAAATTTCTTATGACACATATGTCAGCCACTCAAACACCAATTTTTAGTATCAAGCATCCTAATACCATGCAATTCCAACACACATCAATTTGATGTTTACATATGGAAAAACATTTATTTATTTATTTATTTATTTATTTATTTATTTATTTATTTTATTTTTGAGACAAGGTTTCTCTGTGTAGCCTCGGCTGTCCTGAACTCACTTTGTAGACCAGACTGGTCTCGAACTCACAGACTTCTGCCTGCCTCTGCCTCCAAAGCGGTGGGGTTAAAGGCATGCACCACCACACCCAGGTATATGTGGAAAAATTATTAGAAAAAAATAAGTCTTTTGCTTTCTGCAATTGAACAACTACACTTGTGTGCAAGCAGAAGATAGTATGGAAGCCTGTTGGATTTTGTTCTGTTGTTGTGTGTGTTCAGATGATAAATACTAGCTGGCCTCAAGATCTTGTTGCTATCCAGAGAAGCACATTCTCAAAGACTGATGAATGCTGTTGTGTAAACTTGATCCCAATATTCTCTACTTGGTTAAAACAAAGAAAGGCTAGAGCCAGTATCTGGTTAAAGTAGAGGCAGGCAGAGGTTCGGTTTCTGGACTAGGGGTCTCAGGAGGGACCCCGTGGCTGTAGAAGCACAGAAATAGGAGAAGGGAGAAAAATGGAGAAAGGAGATATGGCCTGATGGAGCAGATCCAGCCCTGCCAGGACTACTTATTGGTAGGTATCTTGGGGTTTGTAACTGAGAAATAGTAAAATAGCTGAGAGGATTGACATCTGTCCAGCTTTAGTGCTTCAGAGCTTATTAAATAGATTCATAGTCTCTCTGTGTCAATTATTTTGGGAGCTAGCTGGGTTAAAGGAAACTGTTGCCTTGTTGATGTCACGATACAGAAGCCCTGTGTTCTTATCACAGGGCATTCTAGCTAGCTATGGGGTGGCAGTGATTGCTGTGTTGCTCGTGGTGACTAGTAGAGGTTGGGTGTAGTGAAGTCCCGCAATTGCAGCATGGGTTACCCCAGACAGGAATAAACGATGGTCTTCACAAGCTCATGTACACACTTGGGTTCCCGCTGGTGGTGCTGTTGAGAGGAGCTAAGGGGAGGAACTATGTCCTTGGGTACAGGCTTTGTTGCTTTCTAGGCTCTCCTTACTTCCTGGTCTCCGTGTTCTGTGCATGTGTGAAATATGAGACATAACAGGCAGCTTCCTGTTTTTGCGTTAGGTCTTCCTGCCTTCATAGTCTCCACCAAAAGGAGATTTCTTCTATAAGCTGGTATTGTTTGTGATATTTCATTACTACTACAGAAAAGTAACTAATGTACTGCATCATTTAGCAATGCCATCTACAGTCTCGATTACACGCAGGCTTAAATAAATTCTTTTGTGTCTTGTTTTAAATGGGCTTGGCTTGAAAACTGGTGGACTGTGTGTTTCAATGGTCAGAACAGAGTCTACTTAAGCATGAATTCAAGTTTCTTCAAATACTCACTTGACCTCACAGAACATTCTTAACTTCCTCTGCCTATTACTCTACCACTATGATGATGCGCTGTTGGTGTATCCCATGATGCAGGCAAATTGAATCAGCTAAGTGGGTGTGTGTCTTACTCTTAGTAGATCATTTATCAAAGTCTGTAACTCTAATAACCAAAGGGACATTAAGTCATAAATATTGTGTTATCCCAAGTTAGTAACTCTACAATAGATGTCTAGCAGAAAATTGCAAGTAGCAGAAAGCCTGTTGACAACTTTGCCCCTGCCTGAGAGGCTATGTCCCAGGACTGCTTGCTGTCCATCTACTCTGCCCTGTGCCAGTGTGAGATGAGTCTGGCTTGAAAGTCCCACAGCATAGCATGACTTGATGCATATTGCGTTAAATCTCATGGAAATTCCAGTCTTCCGGATAAGGTTGTGTTTTCTTTGCCACTGTCACAATTTACGACCGAGTGACAAATGACATTTTCCATGAGTCATACTCTCTGAATGTGTGGCAGCTTTATTAAGTGTGAGAATGCCCATGGGAGCTGAGCACTGGAAGAAAGATTTTGAATCAGCATTCATCGTGCGTTCCTGACAAGTCCATTCTGAATGACAGCACTGGCAACTTTTTGTCTTTTCATCCTGGAACATTTAATAAAAAATCAATGTAGTATTTGTTGAATTGAATTAAATGTCATATATCATAAATAATTCTGTGCAGAATTACAAACACTAGATGCATTTAGGAGGCAGTGTAGTGCATAGTGTTAGTCTAGAGACAGTGAGAAAAGCACAGAAAGGAATGATCGTCCCTGTACATATTCGAGATAGGATTTTATTTCCTGAATCCTTTGGCATACCTAACAACCTGTGTTTTGGTTCATAGTAAAAATCTATAGAAATGAGACAAAAATGTAAGGAAGGAATGGTTCCTCTGAGCTCAGTGTAGAGTGGCAGCTGCTTTGACTGCTGCAGTGTCTGTTTTAGCTCTGGTTTGCTGCAAAGCCCGGGCTGACTGAAAAACTGACGTGCAGAGACCTCTAGAGACTAGAGCGTGTAACTGCACTTAGCTCTATGCTTCAGTGAAGACCTGTAATTGAGTTATTCGGGGAGCTATAACACAGCTGTAAAGAGAACAAGGTACTATTCTATTCCTGGTGATATGGTTAAAATCAGTGTTCTCAAAGGCCTGATGGTTGTTGGCTATTTTCCTCTTAATGAGTTAATTAAGGTAAAATATGTTTTGCATTTGCTCTACTGCAAAAACAATGATTAAAGAACATCTGTTCAGGCCAAAAATATAAATTATCAATGTGTGCAGAATATTTACCTTTAGAAGAACAAGAGTAAGTATTTACCTTCTGCCAAAGCATGCGTTACCTCTCATCTAAAATATAGGTGATGCTATATTCATTTTCTTTTTTTATATATTTAAATTTCTCCCTTTTAAACCATTTACTCTGGCTGCAGACTTCTTTAAATGTTCATTAGTAATCATATGAGAATGCATTAGAATCCAAATAGCATCATTTACAATACTGTAAATAGATTTTATAATCACATTTGTATCTTCATTCGTAATATTTTTTTTTGTGCCTGGTACAACAAAGCCATGAATTCCAAATATTTGCTGCTGCAAGGAAAGAGATGGTTTAAATAAATGTTTTTTTTGTATATACACACTATGGCCTCTGTCTGACTGACTTGTGTACATGAATGAATTAGCCATTGGTACATTAGGTTTATTCACACAAGGAGAAGCAACAGGATGAATGTGAGAATGGAGGATGGTGTGGGGATATGGACATATGCGTGTATGTGTGGACATATGTGTGTATGTGTGAACATATGTGTGTATGTGTGGACATGTGCATGTACACATAGAGAGAAAGAACTAAGGATGAAAAGACGTAATTCATGGCGGATGTTATTGCCCTTACAAGTACGAAGGCTGCAAGAAAAACTGAAAGGCTGGAGACATCAGGGAATGCTGAGGCTCTAGTCAAATGCATTGAGGTGCCTTTTTAAGGCCTCAATCAATTAGATTAAGTGCACTTTCATGTTGGGAGGTAATATGTCTTACTTATTGTCTGCTACTCTGAGAGGCACATTTGATCTCTAAGTGTAGTTCAGTGGTCACGATTGGCCTGTACATGGCCTGCAAGAATCAGTGTTTGATATCTACCACAGGGTAATTAATAAAACATATCTTTTCAGCAATATTTAGATTGTGGTTAACTGTTAACTAAGTGTCATGGCACACTCAAGTACACACATCAAATTCACTGTCTTAGTAAGTGGTTTTACAGTGTTATGCAATTCACCTAGTTATTAATGAATCAAAACAAAACAAAGCACAAAATACACACAAAACATAAATGCAAGGATAAAGACAATAGTAGTAATTAGAATTTTGTTATGTTTTATTGTAAAATTTACCTAATCACTATAAGGGTTGATTGCAAGGATATATTTTTTCAAATGACTATGAATTTCACTTATAACATTGCACAATCTCTAGTCTCCTTCATAAAGATATTGTTTTACCATTCATTTTGTATTAAAAATAAATCTGAACTTGGAATTGCTTCATATTTTAATTTATCTTGAAGTAACAATTATTGATTTAGAAGTATGTCTTGAATCCCAGTGTCTCAATAGAACTTGGGTGAAAATATAACATCATTATCAAAACAAATCTAGGGAAAAACCAGGGATGATAAAAGCACTTGTAATAGAACCGTACCCATGTAGTAAGACTAGATCAAAAAACTGACAAGTTCTAAATCTTGGAATAAAGATAATGGATATGTGAGAACACTTTCTTTCTTAGCCTTCAGTACTGTAAGGAATAAAGGTCATAAATTAAATTGTGGATTAGCTTTTCTAGAATAATTTGTAATAGTAATAGTAATCAATAATGAATGCAAATAGTAATCAACAATGAATGACTACGTTTGGCAAAGTCCATGTATGGTAAATTGAATAAGCGAGAATATCATGACTCCAATTTAGATATAATGAACTCGGAGAGATTCACTTCTGGCATCTTCTAGGTGAAAGAATACAAAGGACATGCTCTACCACTTTTGATAAACAAAGTGACAGAATTTGTTTTTTGTTTTTGTTTTTTGTTTGTTTGTTTGTCTTTTTGTACTCCAAGCTAGTACATTAGAATTTATGTCTCCTTACTTTACCAACCTTTCCCAGTGAAGATTCTCAAATATCTTCCAGTAATAGTTTCTACTTGATTTATGCATGCCTGATTGAGACAACAATAACAAAACAAAAGAAAGCAAGAATTTTGTTGTTAGCCAAACGATTTTACTATGCCATTCATATATCAAAATTTTCAATAAGCAAGATTGTCTTTTTTTTATACTTTATTAATTTATTCTTGTTACATCTCAATGGTTATCCCCTCCCTTGTATCCTCCCATTCTTCCCTCCCTCCCATTTTCCCCTTATTCCCCTCCCCTATGACTGTTCCTGAGGGGGATTACCTCCCCCTGTATATGTTCATAGGGTATCAAGTCTCTTCTTGGTAACCTGATGTCCTTCCTCTGAGTGCCACCAGGTCTCCCCTCCAGGGAACATGGTCAAAGGTGAGGCACCAGAGTATGTGAGAAAGTAATATCCCACTCTCCAATCTACTGTGGAGAGTGTTCCGTCCATTGGCTAGATCTGGGTAGGGGTTTAAGGTTTACCGCCTGTATTGTCCTTGGCTGGTGCCTTAGATTGAGCGGGATGTCATATATCCATGTGTGTCACTATTGGTTGGTTTTGTTTGAATCATATATATTCTCAAAATATGTACCATTTTACTATCAGTTGTTGTGATTAGTTAAGCTATTTTGCAAATTTTTTCAAAATTATTCTTTATCAGAAATCTGTACCTTGTATAATCTCATTGACTTTCAAAAAATTATTTTATTTTATTTATGCATGTACATTTGTGTGTCTGTGGGGGAATGTACACATGAGCATAAGTGCCCAGAGAACCCATAATGCAGTCTAGAATCTCTAGGAGCTAGATTTAGAGGAACCTGAGATCTACCTAACTTGGATGCTAGGAATAAAAGTCAGATCCGCTACAAGAGTGGTAAGTACTCTTAAACCTTGAGCTACCTCTCCAACTCCTTCATTTGTTTTTAAGTCAAGTAACAGGCAGCCTTCTGTAAATATGGTGGTAGAAGTTTGTGATTTTTCTGATTAGAATATGAACTGCTATCAATAGTCTCAATAATCTTACCTTTTTTACCTTAGAAACACACTACAAAGTCTGCAGGTGATGGTATATATAGCTAGGCAGACAAATGAGTTAATTCAAATTATAATTATATTATTTCTGAAAAAAAGCATTTCTTTAAGTATATTTATATCTCAGTTGATTTCTGTCAGAAAAAAATTCCAATTTCCAATGTAGCAAGGAACAAGCATGTTTTAAAGACTTATAATAATTTAAGTATTTATATGGTAATTTGTTATGATATAATCATAAAGACATAATTATTACTGTTGTCTCAGTTTTTATCTTTTTCTTGTTTATTTTCTTCCCTACTACATTGCCTGAATGTAAGTCTACAAAAGTTCATGTAAAGAATTAACTATTTTTTCTACCTTCCCTTCTTATCATTCCAACTAAGGGCATAAACATGGAATCTTCTGACAAGGGAATAAAAATTTGTTGACAGACTGGTTGCAGCACAACTCTACACAAATCATGTGTCACATTATAGGCAATAGCCAGCTGCGACAGATTCCAGTGAGGCCAGGTTTCCATGGTTTCCTAACAAGATCTTCTCTACCCAGTTGATGTATCTAGACAGAGTAGAGAGATCCCTTTTCTGGCTTTCAAAATTCCAGGGACATATTTCTGAAGAATGAAAATATATTTGAAACAGAGGAAAGTGAGATTACCCTCTTGGGGTTCTTGTCTTATTAATTAATTTAAGAATGGACTCAAATAGAACCTTTAGGATAACTGTAGTAGAGTGTAAAGGAAAAGAACAGGGTGGGCAGGCTCTAACGCTCAGCAACTGCTGGAAGATGTTGAAAAGGCAAGAGAAATCTTGTTAATTTAGTTGTCGTGGAGTTCAGACATGTGAATGATGATGAACAAATAGTCATATGGTAGATGTGGAGGCTTTATAAAAGAGTATAGAAGCTCCACATATGAGAAAAAGCACATTTAGGATATCTGGCTAGCGTGCAAAAGAAAAAGACAGAGAAATCAGGAAGGGGTAGTTACATAGGCTTCAGAACGCTGGGTAGATTCAGCCAAGCTTCAAGGTACACTAGCTCACAGGGACAGTGACAGGGGCAGGAATTCTGGAAAGAAAAAGTATAGTATCTCATTAAAGAAAGTATGTGTTCTAACCTTTCTTTAGTGTGATTTAAAGCAATCTTTCTTAAGCTTGTCTGCTGGCATGTAATTGACATGGTCTATTTTGAGTGTTAGGTCTCTACCGATAAGGAGATTATATTTTTCGGTCTACATAAAGTATTCCCTTAATATATCTTTAGTACATCTCTAACAGTCTGATTTCTCAGAATGTTGTTTTTCATGTACTCTTGAGGATGAGGACAGGTAGGCCTGTTGCCAATTCACTTTATGGACTAAACAAATTCAGCAGAAGCAGGGCCTTGTGCACTTCTTTATGTAATTCATACATCATTGTGCAAATCACAACTACTTTAACTAAGTTATTACTTGTTGCAATGATAGTAGTAGGGGCCTTTTCTTGTAGACTCAACTCCCAAATAATTGACACAGACACCAGTTAGATTTATTAAACAAGTTTTAAACACTATAACTTGGCAGCTGTTCATCTATTCTAACCCAATTGTGCTGGTCAAGCTACTTCTCATCCATGTGCCCTTTGTTATTTGCCATCTCATTCTGTCATTTACCTTTGGCTGTATCTCTCTGTCCTCATAGTGAATTCCTCATGGCACCTTCTCCATTTCCCTCTCTCTCTTCTTTCTTTCCCCTCTGGTCCCTACCTGAGACACCGCCTCCTTACCACTGGGAATGGAAACCTCCTGTCCTCTCTTGCCCAGCTATAATCTGATCAGATTCTTATTAACCAATCAGAGATAATTGTGGAACATTGTTTACAGAACATTAGTACAGGGAATTCTACAGTGATTATGATAATGCCCATGTCTGGACAGTAATCAGGTCTCATACCTGAGCCACATAGATAAACATTACCTGAGAATAAAGAGCCATAAGGAGGTTGTCAAACCAAATGGACACAAGGAGCAAGCTGGAGTAGCCATTCTAAGATCTAATAAAATAGACTTTGAACCAAAATAATCAAAAGAGATGAGAAAAGATACTTCATTTTCGTTAAAAAACAAACAAACAAAAAAAAAAAAAAACAACTCAACCAACATGACATCTCAGTTCTGAACATCTATGCCCCAAAATACAAGGCCACCCAAAGTTGTAAGATTTCCCACGATCCTGGATCAGGAGGATCAACATAGTAAAAACTGGCCTTCATATCAATATCAATCTACAGATTCAATGCAATCCCTATCAAAATATCTACACAATTTTTTCATTTAAATAATTTTTACTTTGTTCACTTTATGTGCTGAGTATAGCCCCTTCTATCATTGCATTCCAGTCCCACCCTCCCTCTCTCAGACCCCTGACTGCTTCCTCTAGTCCTCATAAAGGGAAGCCATCCTCCATTGACAGATAACATCAGTCTATCAAGTCTCATCTGGTTTGCCTGTATTTTCTTCCTCTGTAGCCTGGT
The DNA here is from genome assembly GCF_964271855.1 of Acomys minous. NCBI lineage: Eukaryota > Metazoa > Chordata > Mammalia > Rodentia > Muridae > Acomys > Acomys minous. The sequence continues at coordinate 26,541,073 of NC_140499.1, read as the reverse complement.
AAGGCCTCTCCACCAAGAGGAAGTGTTCAGTGTGTGTGGGCCAGAGTCCATGACAGAAGTAGTCCCTACTCCCCATATTATGGGACCCACAAAAAGACTGTGTTTCCTATCTATGACATCTGAACAAAGGGTGTAAGTCCTTACCATGCATGGTCCTTGGTTGGTGCATCTTAATAGACCTTGAAAGATCAATTCTCAACTTCATCTGGAAAAACAAAAACAAAAACAAAAAAACCCAGAATATCTGAAATAATCCTGTACAATATAAGGTATTCCAGAGGAATCTCTATCCATGATCTCAGGCTTTACTATCGAGCAAGAGTAAAAAAATGGCATGGTACTGGCATAGAAATAAGCTAGTTGACAAAGGAATAAATTTGAAGATCAAGAAATAAATTCACACACCTATGGCCACTTGATTTTTGACAAAGAAGGCAAAGCCATACAATGGAAAAAAGACAGCATCTTCAACAAATGGTATTGGTCTAACTGGATGGCTACATGTAGAAAATGCAAATAGACTCATATTTATCATCCTACACAAAACTCAAATCCAAGTGGATTTAAACCATATACTAACCTGTTAGAGAAAAAGCATAGAATAGCCTTGAACTCATTAACACAGGAGACAACTTCCTGAACAGAACACCAATAGCTCAGGCTCTAAGAACAACAATTAATAAATGAGACATCATGTAACTGAAAACCTATGAGGCAAAGGACACGGTGAACAGAATTTAAAAAAAAAAAAGGAGAGACTACAAACTGGGAAAAGAACTTCACAAACCCTACATCTGACAAGGGGCTAGTGTCCAAAATATATAAAGAAGTCAATAAACATCACCAAAACAAAGAATCCAATTAGAAAATATGGTTCAGAGCTAAACAGAATTTTCAACAGAGGAACATCGACTAGCTGAGAAACACTTAAAGAAATGTTCAATGTTCAATATCCTTAGTCATCAATGAAATGCAAGTCAAAATGACTCTGACAATCCATTTTACACCTATCACAATGGCGATGATCAAAACCTCAACTGACAACACATGTTGGCAAGGATGTGGAGGAAAAAGACCAGTCCTCCATCACTGATGGGAGTGCAAACTTGTACGACCACTTTGTAAATCAATCTGGTGCTTTCTCAGAATATTGGGAATAACTCTACCTCAATACCCAGCCATATCACTCTTGGGCATATACCCAAAAGATGTTCCATCATACAACAAGGACATTTGCCTAACTATGTTCATAACAGCTTTATTCGTAATAGCCAGAGTCTGGAAATAACCTAGACGTCCCTTAATTAGTGAATGGATAGAGAAACTGTGGTACATTTATACAATGCAATACTACTCAACCATTTAAAACAAGAAAATATTGAAATTTGCAGGAAAATGGATGGAATTTTAAAAGATCATCCCTAGTGATCCAGAAATACACTTGGTATATTCTCACTTATAAGTGGATATTAAGCCAACATAGATATCCTCTGAGAGACTCCACCCAGCAGGGGATGGGACAGAGGCTGGGACTTCCAGCTGGACTTCGTGTTGAATGCTGAGAGTGGTATGGAAGAGTTGGAAAAGGAAAGACCCAAATAGATCAGGACCCCACAGGGAGAACATCATGGCTGGTGGATCTGGACCCAGGGGAGCCTGCACCAACTGATGCACCAACAAAGGACAATGCTTACAGAGAACTTAGACCTCTTGCTGTGACATAGCCAATGGACAGCTCATTCTCCAAGGTTGTGAGGGGAGTGATCAGTACCTCTGACATGAACTTTGTTGCCTGTGATTTGACCACTTCTCATTGGCAGGGAGGCCCTGAAGGCACACAGAGGAAGGGGATGCAGGCTATCTAAATGATACTTAATAGGATGTGGTCAGATGGTTGAGAAGGAAGGCCCCCTCAGCAAAGGTCTAGGGCAAGGAAATAGGGCAGAGGAAGGAGGAAAGGTGGGGACAGGAAGACACAAATGAGAGGATAACAATCAGGATGTAAGATGAATAAATTATAATAAATAAATTCAAAACATCTTTAAATACTGTATTCTGTAGATCTTTAAAGCTTTTGAAGACCGAATATTTATCTATAGTATATCTGAATATGCAAATGTTGCTCATTTCTAACTGTTTACTGTCTGATTTACTTAAACATTTATAAGAGGCTAAATAAAGCTTGTTTTGTGATTAACTAAATTAGTGCCTGTCATGACCACAAGTTTGGTTGATGGTTACTAACTTGCAGTTTTTAGATTTTCCTGACAGTTTGAAATAGTAGCTTTTAAGGGCTAGAACTTCACATTACATTTTTAAATGAGCCACATAGTTGCAATAGCTTATACAAGAATTGAGACATAAATAAATATATGCTATACAGCAAACAACTTTAAATTTGTATTAAATAGCACTAATCTATATCACACCTACACTTTAGAAATTAGTAGTTTCTCCTTAAAGTAGCTTTATTAATATACCCCTTTATACCATTGTTCCTATATCCACCTTTTCATTTTCATCCCTTTTGCCCAACAATTCCCTTAACATTAGATAAGAGAGGAAGATGGATAGGGGAAAGAAAAAGGAAGACAAAAGAAATACCTGACTCTAACCTTCTATACTTTGTTTCATCTCTGACAAAACTTCTGCCCATCACCCACCAAATTACCAAGCCCAACATTCCCCAATAATTACTACATTAATTCAAGTATGAAACCTGCTTTATTTCTCTTTCTGTCATGAGTTATTAATTAATTAACACTTTAATGGCAATATTAGTGTCTTTGTGTTTATCCTCATCAAAAATTGCCTGGCTGTACATTGTTCAAGATGGACATCAATTAACTTCATTGTAGTTAATCTTTGCACTGGACACTTCGAAAACCCCTCCAGTACATAAAATTCTAATGTTTTTTTAAACATAAAAGAGAAGTGCATGAAACTAAAACCATCACCAAATTTATCCCACTCTGGGAAGTAATTCAAGGAAACATAAGACAATATAGATATAAATACAAACACATTGAAAAAATGATTTATGGAAGGAAACATGGTCTGAGTGTAAGTGGTCTTGGCTGTATAGATGGATCTTATTGTTCCTGAAGAAAGAAATGCTGTCAGCTAACTCCGGCTGTAGTGACTTTAGGAGTTCATTCTTCCCAGTTATGACAATAGGTTCTGCCCATAGGCAGTCACTGTCTTATGCCAGACCGCAAAACCCACTTTAATACAAAGACCTTTGAGAAGCCTCATGGTCCCTATAGGACCTGGATCAAGCCTGGTCTCTTTGTCCAATATTGCCTTACAAAACCTCACCTTAATAAGGTTCCTGAACATTAAGTTCTTTCAGACCCTGCTTCCCTCAGGGAAAACAGTCTTCCTGGTTACTTGAGTCACAAACCTGTGCAATGCGTATTTGCAGGTTATTCCACCTGTCCAATGAAATTTTATGCATAGCATGCATTTATTGGTGTTATAAATTTTGTTATTACAAGACAACCCTCTGGGGATTGCTTTGCTTTATCTACTTAAACTTTACCTGAGATTAATTTTTCACCTTGTAAATATGAACAAGGGCCCTTTTAGTAAAGGAATGTACATTTATTACAGTAGACATGACTTACTTCAGACTTCATTTTTTTTCTTATTTCTGTTTTCCTTTTCTTTTACGTATTGTATATGGTTTATAAATGTATATTTTGTTCATATTATCTGGTCATCTGAGAGACATGATGCTCCTATACTTGGATTTCATAAACATAAACTCCAAAATTGCCCCTTCTGAGTTGGACACAGTGCCACATGGCTGTAATCCCAGAGTTAGGAGTGCTGTGAGTTCATCCAATCCCTGGCTAGCAAGAGCCTCCCTTTAAAAAAGGACAGAAAGAATAACTTCATAACCAAAAGAGCATAGGCAGTACATCTCTTATGCATTTTAATTTACTCCCGATCCTAAGAAACTAATTATAGGAAATGAGTTTTTCAACAGTTCCTCCTTACTAACATAAGGCAATGAGCAATTTGGATACATGAAAACATTTTACAGTTTAGGATCCAAATTTAGTAATTTTGGAATTGTTTTGTTTACTATTTTTATATGACTAACATTAAACTAACACAAAAGTGGTTTGATATTGAAAAGACTTGAGCTCAGTGTCTGTGCAGCATCTCTCTCATATACCAAAATAATTTCAATGACATCAGACACAGTTTACTTAACAACACATTTAGAAAATATTGCAAGTGTTTCCCCAGCAAACATGCCATTCAGAAGCCACAAATTTGATGTTTCCACTAACCTTTCCATCAAAAACTGCTTCAGAGAAGATGGAAGAAGATTAGAAAACGACCAGTTTAAACTTTCTATTTTTGTGTAATCAAATAGTTCACATTTCTAGACTGCACTTTTCTTTTTAATCGACTCGCATTATTCTCTTACTCAGCCCAGCTGTTTTTGACAGACGGAACAGTGCAATTTGGGAAATAGCAAGGGAAGTTTATAATCAGACTACAGAGATGGGAAATTACCTCCAGCACTAAATATGAAGGGATTCTACACGATAAGCGCAAAATGAAATGCCACAGTCTACTGCAATGGTGAAGACTACTGGTCTCAGAAAAGCACGAGAACACTTGTTTTGGTGGCAATAAATGTCACATACTTTTGTATTAAGAAATTGAATATTTATTGTGATCCATAATTATAACTACTATTGTTTATTATTTTACACTTTATAATAGTAATTATTTGATATGTTGTAGTCTAAGTTGTTAATTATGAACTGATTAAGGATATGCATATGATGAAATTTCTTTATATTCTTATTTATATTTTGGTTACCATGGAATTTAATTTTCAGTCTATGTTAAATTTAATTGTTTTTGACAATTTAATACCGGGATATAATCAATTCTTATTACTCTCTTTTTAATAGACTTCTAAAATTTCTTTCAACCCTATCATACCCTGCCCCAGGTGCTTTCCCATATACATGACTTTTGGTGAGTTTAACAATGTACAGTGAATTGGATCTAGACAGTGTAGCTTTATAAGGTCAGCAGTAGGAACAAAACAAATTTCTACACACACACACACACACACACACACACACACACACACACACACATATATATATATTAGATGGCCCATAAGGTTAATATCTACCGATACCCTCTTACATCCATGCCTGACCGTTCTGTAATTTGTTATGGGAGCCATGTATAAATCTGGGACTTTCTTAGAGTACTCTATTAGCCATCATTCTAAATACTGCTATCCCAGAGACATATGTGCTCTTCAGAACTCTGTGTTCTACATACAAGACAGCACTATAATTCTCCAAAAACAGATAACATTAATTATCAAGTTAGAATTACTTTCAAATTCAGACAGACATAAAAAGAATCATAATCCAGCATTGTCCCAATCAGATCTCCAAGTCTGTCAGCAACGTCCCCTCACTCTCTATGGATGCAGAGTGAAGGAGAGAAGCCATTGACAGCTAAAAGACATATTTCCTTAGCCAGATGATGCCTGTCTGGGGAGACCTGTAGTACAGCACATCAGCAAGCACAGAACGTGGCTGGAGTCTCCTGGCCTGTTGGATCTCCATCACTGGTGCTAGGAAACAGCAAGTTAAGTTTCCCTCAAGTATGCATCATATGTGTGATACCACAAAAGAAAAGGTGGTGGTCCTTTCAATGGTGCTGATTTTTTAAAAATCTAACAAATATACATTCTCCATCTGCTTCAAAAGAAGCATCTGCATGACTTTCTCAACACCAACCATCTGACTTGACAGTCTCTACCACAATCGTCTTTCTAGTTAGCACTTTGGTTCTAATATCAACTGCTGCTGCCATAAAGCCCCCAAAACAGAACATCACGCTCTTAACTCTTTATTCTTCATTTTAAGTTTTCAGTGTTTCATCCACATAACTCGCAAAAAGCATAATCTTGAAAGAATGGGAGGATACAAGGGATGGGATAACCATTGAGATGTAACAAGTATAAATTAATAATAAAAAGGGAAAAAAAGAAACACATTTTGATTTCAAGTTGAAGAATCAAGTACTATCAGAAAAAGAAAAGTATTCTTTTTTTTTTATTCTGACAAAGTAAGTTTTAAAAGCAACTGGTTAACCAGGACTATTTAAAAATACAACCTGTGCTCAATAGCAAAATTCAAAATTTGAGATTGGCAGCCGTTAATGTTTAGGTAGAAGCAAAAGTGTATCTAAATCTTTGCATAGCATCATATGGCATGATGCCTTTGATATGTCTGACTTATCAACTCTTCCTCCCTCTGCCTGGGCAATGTATCTGGCTCCTCCTCAAGCTTACTAGGCCCAGTTGGAACATAGCATCTATGCTGAGGTAGCCAGAAGAGCAAGTGCATCACATATTGTTTCTAAGACTATAGGTGCTACTTTGTTACTCCTGAAGTAAATGTCAAAATCCTAACAGTTGTTCTGGGACCATCTTCATCCTTGGGCATCTCTCTACCTCCTTCCACACCAATCCCTGAGTCAGTATTTTCTTGACCCGCTTTTGCTGAAGACCTGACTTTTGGTAAAAATTCTTCCAAATACCATATTAAAAATGTAATTTTCCAATTCATAAATTTGCAATTTACCAATTGTGAAGCATATTTGATCAATCTGATTTATACTTACATTTTCATGATTTATTATTTTGTAGAAAAGTATATATTTTAATGCTATTATTTTACTTGATCATTAAAGTTTAAAATAACTAAGCTTCTGTACTTTTTTCATGCCATGTTTTGACCAAATACACATAATGCTGTATCCTTAGTAAATATTTACTCTCTATATGAAAGAATTCATCTGGAACAAGTTATTTTACCTCATTAGCTTTGATTTCTTTAATTTAATGGAATAGTCATAGGATTCTCAAGGACACTAGTAACTATGACTAGCAACTGCGGTAGTCTTTGTCCAGCAGTTAGAATGGTGTTGGATTAATTATAGGCAATTAACAATTATCCAATATTTTTACTTTTTACTTTTTCAATTATTTTCAAGACTTAGATTCCTAACTCTTAATGTTCATCATTAAGAAAAAAACAAAGAGAGAAAACAGAAATCTATATATAAGTAAAATTCAGTATATGGTTATTTAATTATTAATTTCAGGAAAAATAAGTAAAGACATGTATGTGACAGTCTGAAATATTAAAATGACAGCAAATGTTTTAATTGATAAACATTTCATTGATAGGAGGAAGATTATTTCAATTTATAATTATGAAAAATACTAGTGCAATATTTGCCAAAAAATCACCTCCTAGTGAATAAGGTCTTATTTTTCCTGATTTATAAGAATTTTCTACTACAGCAGCTATTTCTTAAGGAATAAAAGCTACATTTTATGGAGATGTGAAAAGAAATTCAGAGGCTAAATTCATCTTTTTGGTTTTCACCTTTCCATAGATAACACACATGCTTAAACGGCTGTTTTTTAATCTCCCGTTGTAGATTTTTTTCTATTGTTTTGCATTGTTGGTAGATGACTTATGGTGCGATTTACTTCTTTACCCTCACTATCCTCCTTTTTGCAATTCTTGGTAATTTTTAACACATTAGTAAATTCAATTGTCATTGTTAGTTTTTAAAACAAAGCAACTGCTATTTCTAAATTTTATCCACTGTAAGATTTTTTATAATTCCCATTTCCACTTCATTAGATGACCATACTACTATGTATCCTTGAAACTTTTGTTAAATCTAATGGCGATGACATTAAATTCTACATAAATTTGTGTTCAGAGGCCTCAATGTTAGTTAAACATCTGAGTTAAAAACCTGACAACCTGGAATTTTAAGTAAAAAATGATATTGGAGTTCATTTTATTTGTTTGTTTCATGTGTGACTGTGTACATGCTTATGAATATGTGAAATGAGAGATTGATGTTGTTTCATTCTTATTGGTCTCCACTGTATTTTTAGAGCAGGGTCTAGCACAGCAGTGGTGGCACATGCCTTTAATCTGAGCACTCCAGAGGCAGAAGCAAGCACATGTCTGAGTTCAAGGCCAGCCTGGTCTACTGAGTGAGTTCCTGGAGAGCCAATGCTACATAGATAAACTATGTCTCAAAAATCTCGATAGATAGATGATAGATAGATAGATAGATAGATAGATAGATAGATAGATAGATAAAAATAAAAGAAACAATAAAGGCAGAGGTTCTCACTGAAACCAGAGTTTACCACTCAACTAGACTAGCAAGCAAGCCCCAGAGATCTGCCTGGATATCTGGCTGTCTTACTTCAACAGCTTTTGGATTACAGATAATATCACTCTGCCTTGATATTTTTAATAACGTGGATGTTGGTAGTTTACTCAGGTCCCCACACTTGCACAGCAAACTTTTACCTAATGAGCCATTTCCCTCTATGCCCCTTTCTATAATTTATTAGAGAAGTCTCATTGTATGATCCCAGGTTGGCCTTGAACTTATCCTCCTCCTGATTCAGCAGGAATTGCAGGTATATGACACCATGTAAAGCTCTTAATCTTGTTTTATATTTTCTGACTTTATGTTAGGAAGCAGGAACTTCTGAAAACTCACTGAACTTTTCAGAATCCCCTGAAAATTCAGTTGCTCAGCGTTTAAGGAGTTGAAGGCATTGGCTTCTTTGCTCTGTGAATGCAACACACACAAACTCAGATGTCTAAAGGATGATGATGATGATTGTGTGTGTGTGTGTGTGTGTGTGTGTGTGTGTGTGTGTGTGTGTGTGTGTGTGTTTAGGGGTTCATAGAGGATAAAACACCAAAAAATGTAAGCACATGAAAAATGATGTAGTGAGGAGATGCTGTAAGCCCAACACATGTGAGATTCTGCCATTTTAACATGGCATATATCTTATAAATAACAAGTTTTACCAAGTAGGAAGATTCTGCTTCAAGTCACTGAGACAATGTAGAGCACAGTGCATAATCTGTGCCATAGTTGTTCTTTACCTTTCCGAGTTTTATTTTGTGTGAACTGCAGGTCCTGTCTTTTTATAGGTGATAGTGCAGGATTATCTAAACCAGCTTTACCAGTAACATTACAGTGGATTGTACTCTTCAACTATAGTGGTCATGACACACCAGGCATTGTGATTTAATGAAGACCAGTCCTACACACAGTTCCTCACTGACTGTAGTAATGCTATGTGGCACATGGCTGTATTCTATAACACATGCCTATCTATGGTTAGGTCATTTGTTATTAAAGCAAAAATTTCTTTTTGTTGATTCTGATTATTCTGTGTCCTTGGTTTACCTCTCTCTCCTTGTATCTCTCCTTTCCTCCAATGTGTGTGTGTGTGTGTGTGTGTGTGTGTGTATGTGTGTGTATGTGTGTGTGTGTGTGAGTATGTTTGTGTTTGTGTGTATGTGTGTGTGTGTTTGTGAATGTGTCTATGTTAGACTTTTAGTAAAAGGGGTATCTGTTTTCAATATTTTATACAACATCGATAGTTTTTTTCTTGCTGTAAATAATTAATTGAATACTATTTTAGAATGAAATGAACACAGTGGTTTCCCATTAGCTGGTACAGGGGGTCTTAGCAACATGTGAATAGTTTTTAAAATTTTACTTTCTATGTAGTTCACATGATTATTAAAATGCTAAGAAGAAATTATCTGTCACTTTTCCCTTACAGTTGTATTGAATTTCCAAGAGTGTCTAATTAAAGAAAGATCATGGAAACAGCAACACCTCGATACATTATTTATGCAAACATTTGTAGAGCAGAAAATTGTAAATTAACATTATATCAAGTTTCACAAATATTGTGTAACTCCTGTTTACAAACCAGGATCAGATTCTATGAGAATACTGTTAGCACATATAATTAGCAATCAGAAGATTCATTTTGGGCCAATGAAAGTAAGATGTGAAAAGACAAGAGTAAGCAATCCTATGTAATTACATTTCTTCTCAGCTTTCAACTAGAAGTGGGACGTTAGGCAAACACAGTGAGGTTTTGGGCTTGGTTGGTTTGAACGATCCCTGATGAGAAATTAAGTATGCTCATGTATTTGGAATCAGCCATCTTTTTCTGTAATGTCTACTTCAGGTTAATAAGACTAGTTGTACAACATTTGTATTTTTGAGATAGGGTCTTAAGTTTCCCACAATGCACTTGTGATTTTCCTGACACTACATCCTAATTCCTGGGATAGCAGACATGTTCCCCCATCCCTGGTTTACACGGTACTCCAGATAGACCTCAGGGCTTCCTGCAGGCTATGCATGCACTCTTTCAAATAGTTACATTCAAAGCTATTTTGCAGCTTCACAGGTACAACATTTCTTGTCCCAGTGCGCATGGAAAATTTATTTAGAAATTGATTCTTAGAAACTTTTTTAGAAAGGCAGTATTGAAATTTGTAGTCATAAAGAAGTATGCATTTTAGTAGATAAAATTTACCATTAGTAGATTTGAAGCCAAAACACTTATTTTCAATGCTAATATCCCGAGGCTATAAGAAATAATTAATAAAATTAAGTATGGACTGAAGATAAAATGGAAGCTTACATGACTTCAAAAATAATGTACATGAATTTTTGTTCTTCATATATATTCAATAGTCAAATATCGTATAATGTATATATATACATACATACATATTACCAGCTTTACATCTCACACTAGTCATAGCCCTGTTATACTTCCTAGACTTATTAACTATATATTAAGAAACCTTCTGGACTTTTTAAGTCAATAACTGATATTTTGTTTTGTTTTGTTTTGTTTTGTTTTGTTTTTATCATATTTCTTTTTTAAGACATACATTTAGATTATTACACATAAATAAAATAAACCACATAGAGCAGAAATGATATTTTTATATGCAATCCCAAAAACACGTTCTATACAAGAAAAAAAAGCAGACCAATTGACTTGATGACCATTGCTGATTTGTGGAAATCTTCATTAGAAGAATGGATAATCAAGTTGGAGAAGACTGACCCATTGGGATACAGAGAGACTCCTGAGACTGCCTGTAATAGGTACAAGGAACTACAGGGCTGCAAATTCACAAAAGTTGGTGCGGACTTCTGGTTGCTATGGCACATTTGTGAGTCCTCCCTGCTCCTGTAAGAGGCTCTTCACTTATACTTCTGCCAGTGACCCCAGTGGAAACTGTTGGTTTGCCAACTTGGTATCTTGTGCAGTGATAACTTTGGTCCTTTGTGTGCTCCTCGTCTGTGGTGAGAAACATCCATGTGTATTTCCTCTCCTCTGAAAAAGTCTGTCGCAAACAGATATTTATCAACAACGACTGCATCATTATGACTTCTGACCACATGGTCAGTTAAATATTATCCTCATGTCTATATTGTTGTCCATACTTTTTTCTTCTTATGTTAGCCAGTCATTCGTATTAATAAGGCAAATGCTAGAAGATACGATCAAATATTATTACTAAATATTATCTTCATGTGCATAATACCCACATTCTTTTCTTCTTACATTAGCTAGTCAATGGAATAAGTTGTATGCTAGAGGACAAAGCCAAAGATCCTTCCTTAAGATCACATTGAAAAAGCCTTTGTAAGGGATTTTAGGAGGAGGTTGGACAGTACATGTGGAAACAAGGCACCTCAGGTGCCTTCACTAGATGTGTAGTGGCTCATGCTCTAGTCTTATGACATCTGTGGTCTTCTCTAAATCTTGCTGTTTTTTTCTGGAGTCACAGTAGTTGGGGAGTTTGACTTACAAATTCAGGCTGTTTCATTCTCCTTATAACATTTGGGATCCCAGAATCTGCTATAAAGGCTACCATGAGCAGACTGAGAGAGGCTCACCTTTGTGCTTTTGCATTTCCTGAAAGCTGGAGCATCCTGGGACCTCCTCACAAAGGTAAAGAAATATATCCTTGGTAAGATACCTGCTGCTATGTTTGCTGCTGTAAGGAAATGTGCTCTGATTGGCCCTTGGCTCAAACCTAACAACCTCATTTACCTCCATCACCGAAATGAGTGAGTCTGTATAATGGAACGTCCCCAGGTACAGGGGTGAGAACTCAAAATTCTGAAGAGAAAGTGGCAAGTTCCAATTTTTGTAATTTCTTCATCCTTGGCCCAACTTCTGTTTCCTGGTATTAAATGACGTTTTTCGTTGCAATTATTCTATCCTTTTGCCCATGTTCTCAATATTATTCAGTGTATGCTCCTGTTCACACTAAACAAGTTTTATCCAAATGCAGCCTTTTCTAATGTGATACATTAAAACTCAGAAGATGAAAATTAAATAAATCTCCGATATAGTATAAGTAAACATTGCTAAATTTTCTCCTGAGTATTTCTTCTACAACTGAAATTCACATTTTGAGCAGCTTTCTACTGATCACAAAGCTCCTCACTGTATTTCACCTCCATGAGCACATGTGAGCTGATTGAAATCTGCACATGTGTTAGTATATATTTTACTCCAAAGGGAAAGATGAACACATGAGCAAAACACCATTAAGTAATTGCATGTGTGAGCATATTTTCGTTAGACAAGCTGTAAAATGTGTATCTGTGGACTGTGGGCACGTTGAGCCTCCACTATAAGCCCTAAATGAATGTTTATCTTCTCATTAGATAGGAGAAAAAAATAGCCTATACTATTTTAATCATACAATGATATAGATTTAAAAAATAGAATTATTTAAGAAAGAAGGCTGTCTCATATCTCAAAATGTCATTTTAGCCTTGAAGCATGTTTTAGACATGGAGGATAAAAAGATGGATAATATATATAAATATGGTACAAGTCAACAAAAATAAAAGATGTTTTGTTATTTCTATCTATAATTCCTGTCTCTCTTTCCTCTGGAAAATTTGAAATCATTTCCCAAAACTAACCAAATGCTACTTTTTCTTAGTCCTCTCCTTCCTTTGTAAAAGCCATACACAGTAGAATTGGTACAATTGCCAAGAACAGTATTATTTTAAGATATTAATGATATTGAATTTAATAAATTGCAGTTTTAGTTTACCAATTTTGGTTCTTATTATTTCAATATTTTCTTTAATAGCATTTTAATTTCATTATGTTTGTTATATTTTCACTAACTGTATTGCTTGCTTTATATCCTGTGTTAATTACTTTGTTTCCTCTTCTAAACTAATTTTCTCCTTCTCTACTCAAGAGAGTTTGCTTTCACACATAGTAGAAGAAAAAACCAACAACTTTAAAATATACGCTATAGCTTAAAAAACAATAATTCAATTTATTAGAAAATATCTGGTGATAATCATTACATATTTACAATGCACTAGGCCCAGTAATAAAAACAGAGAAAACAGGGCCATCAACTTTCCAGAGCTTGCAATAAAGCCAACCCAGAAAATAAGTAGACACTCAATCATGCTATAAATTAAAATTAGAGGAATAAGTAAGTTAAAATAACTGAATATTCTGAAGATTGAGATACTGAGGTATAGAGAAGTGGAGAAAAAGGAAATGATGCTTAGGTAAGATGTTCACAAGGGCTAATTACACAGTCTGCCCTATGGGATTCTGTGGGTCAAGACAGTCATCATCATGCAGCCCATTGAAATCTCCTTCTGACCCTAAACATTGTAGTTCTTGAGAAAGTAACCATTTTTCATTTGCTTTGTTTGAGAAAGAACGTTTCCAGGTGGCCCTGGCTGACTTGATACTTGGTATATAGACCATGAGGCCTAGAATTCAACAACTCTTCCTGCCTCTACCGTCCTAATGTTGTGATTAAAAGTTTGCTGTAGAACAATGCTACAAAGTGTGATTAATTGAATTGTTATACACTAAGCAAGATAAAAAAAAAAGAACACAGGAGTTTAAAAAGACAAAATTGACAACATGATGCACAAGCACACATTTAAAAAGAATATCTAACTTTTTATGGATTTTAATAAAAATTTTTAAAAATTTAAAAATTTATTCATTACATCCTGATTCTAGGCCCTTCCTTTGTCTCCTCCTGGTCCAATTTCCCTCCCTTATCCCCTCTTGCTAGTCCTCAGAAAGGTGGAGCCCTCCTTCCCTATCATCTGACCCTAGCCAATTAAATCTTATTTAAACAGCCTGCATCCTCTTCCTCTGTGATGAATGAGTAGACACCAGAGTCCACACCAGAGATATCCCCTGCTTCTCATGTTATAAATCCCACAAGGAGGCTTGGCTGCCTATTGATTATATCTGCACAGGGGGGATCTAGGTCCTCACCTTGCATGGTCATTAGTTGGTTCTTCAATACTCTGGTGCCTCACCTTTGACCATTTCCCCTGGAGGGGGAGACCTGGTGGCACTCAGAGGAAGGACAGCAGGTTACCAAGAAGAGACTTGATACCCTATGAGCATATACAGGGGGAGGTAATCCCCCTCAGTCACAGTCATAGGGGAGGGGAATAAGGGGAAAAGAGGAGGGAGGGAAGAATGGGAGGATACAAGGGATGGGATAACCATTGAGATGTAACAAGAATAAATTAATATTAATTAATTAATAAATTAAGAAAAAAATCTTGCCAGATACACCTGGGCCCAGATTTGTTGATTCTGTTGGTCTCCTGGTGGAGCTCCTGTCCCTTCCATGTCCTTCTGTCTCCCAACTCTTCCATAAGACTCTCTGTGCTCCACACCAAAGTTTGTCTGTGAGTCTTAGCCTCTTCTTCGATTCCCTGAAGGGCAGAGTCTTTCAGAGGATCTCTATGGTTGACTCCATCTTGTTCTTTTTCTTCAACCACTTCTGGTGTCTGTTTTATTTACCCTTCTGAATGAGAATTAAGCACTCTCCCTAGGGTCCTCCTTATTATTTAGCTCCTTTAAGTCTGTGGATTGTAGTGTGGTTATCCTGTATTATGTGGCTAATATCTGCTTATAAGTGAGTATATACCATATGTGTCCTTTTGAGTCTAAGATACCTCACTCAGAATGATCTTTCCTAGTCCCATCCATTTGCTTGCACATTACGTGATGCCCTTGTTTTTAATAGCTGAGTGCTATTCCATTGTGTAAATGTATCACAGTTTCTTTATCCGTTCTTTGACTGATGGACATAAGGTTTGTTTCCATTTTTCTTTTTCTTTTTTTTTTTTTTTTTTTGGCTATTATGAATAAAGGTGTTGAGAACGAAGTTGAGCTAGTTAGTGTTCTTGTGGTTTGGTAGAATGTGCTTTGGGTATATGTCCAGGCGTGGTAAGTATGGCTGGATCTTGTTGTAGATCTATTATTCCAAATATTCTGAAAAACCTTCAGATTGATTTCCACATGTGTTGTACATGTTTACAGTCCCACCAGCAACGGAGGAATGTTTCCCCTTCTCCACATCCTTGCCAGCATGTACTGTGACTTGAGATTTTCAGTTTAGCTATTCTGACATGTTTAAAATAGAATCTCGAGTAATTGTAATTTACATTTTCCTAATGACTAAGGAAATTGAACACTTCTTTAAGTGTCTCTTGGCCATTTGCTATTCCTCTATTGAGAATTCTATGTTTGGCTCTGTTCCCCAATTTTCAATTGGATTATTTGGTGTGCTGGGTTTAATTTCTCCAGGTTTTTAAATATATTATGGTTATCAGTCATTTCTGGGATCTAGGCTTGGTAAGTATCTTTTCCCAGTCTGTATACTTTCATTTTTTTTAAATCAAAGTCATGAAGGTAGACAAAACTTAATATACAGCATTTTTAGGAATATAGAAGCATTTTATTATTATAAAAATTTCAAATATTAAACAGTAAATTCAATGTGTTCCTAGTGAAACTTCCTTTGGTATAAATTAAGAAAATTTCCATAAAATATAGATGTACGTGACTATTTAAGAACAAGGAAAGGTTTAATGCATTGCTCAACTCAGGGTGTTTATGAAGAAATAGTAATTGAGCAATTCTGACTTTTTGTCTTTTTTTTTCCATAATAATATTTTCTACTTTTGAACATTAACTATACAGATGATATATTTTGTTATAACAATTATTTTCATATTATGAATATATTATTTTTACTATCACTTTTCTTTTGGTAAAACCACTTCTTCAACCAGTAACTCTATGGTCTAATTGGTTCTATCATTCTTTCTTGCTTTGTTGGTAGTAACCCGAACATGAGACCAGACTTGGAAGCAATTTTATATCACAGTGCACATACATTTCTTGTTAATCTTTTGGATAAAATTCCAATTTTGAATACTTAACATGTTTATCATTTGCAAAGAGAAGTCATGGTTCTTTGAGTTTCATCCATATGTGTCTTTGTGCATTTCTTACAAAAGCCATGTTAATATTATCATGCTATATATTGGAAGAGCAGGGACCATACAGGTTAAATGGAATCCTATAGGATATTTGGTTTAATAGATGATAGACCACTTTTTAGTAGTCTACCCAAACAATTTGGCCAGTATCTGAGCTGTAAACAATGTCCTATAATTCATTAAACCCCTCATCACTTATTAAAGAAGGTTGCTCATTTCATGATATTTCTGGATCTGACAATGTGTGTCTAATATCCTGAAAGGGGACAAGCTTCATCAGTACATGTTAATCTGTGATGTGTCTGAACATTTCAGTTATGTTGTGTTGTAGGCAATAGAAGTTGATGTCTTCATATATTACTACTGAATTTCCTTTAGAACAATGACAAGGACTTTTTTTTTACTGTGACAAAATGTTTGTCATTAAGAACATCAGTAAAGAATAATCTATTTTAGCCAATGTTGTCAGAACTTAGCAGGAATCCTCATCCTGGAGAGAAAGCAGAGAGAGAGGGACCTAAAGTCAGGTAGCACTCGGTTTAGGCTTCCACCGGGACTCTACCACCTCCAAAGTTCCTAAATGACCCTGGGGGGGTTTCTTTTTTCAGATGATAACAATTTGTGACTACTAAGATATTTAAATAAGATGCATTTCTATTACAACTTGTCCCAGTACTTGTCACTTTAGTGTGTATACTGGGGATACATTGTACAAAATTTAAGTTGCACATGATGAGCAAGTAGGAGCAAATAGGCAAGAAGGGAAACAAACAAGCAAACAACAAGAAAAAAAACCAACCATACAACCCACCAAATAAACAAACAAAACATAAGGGCAGGCCCTGTACATACATGGGCAAGCATGCCAGAAAATGTGATGCCACTAGATTTTAAACCATAGATTTAATGTCACCAAGAAATAAAAGACCACAGTAGGTCATAGTATGGGTATGATTAACAGAGAGTAGCCACAGTCAAAAAGGCTTTTCTGATGAAAAGAAAAAATATTAGGTGCCTCTTATTAGTAATTTAATATCTTTTCAGATAACTAAGAGTATGACGATCAGAGAATTTCTTAATGGTGTGATAGGAAAATACTCAAACGGAAAGAAAATCTATATTGCAGTTTGTGGAAGGAGATCAAACAGAGTCAAGGCAGTTAAATCAGAGCAGTAGGCATTTTAGAAGTCTCAAAGCTCTGACAGATAATGCAAAATAGAAACAGTTTGTGAGTATGGAGTAACAGATCAACAGTAGCATAGGTTCGGAAGTCACTCAACATTCAGTCATCACAGGGGAGTGAGGAAGGTAGCTGTAAAAAGCAGTGGGGCTGCAAAGATGATTTTCACTTAATGTGAGATTTTTATTATTTTCAGTCCAGTTAGAAAGATTTACTGCAATTTCAGGGTACTGGAGACAAAGAGATATCAGGTTAGAAGCAACGCAACAAATGTGAAGGGATGTGAATCTCCGACGCCACACACAGTGAGCAAGAACTGATGTAATAAAGACTTTTATCCTAGTGAAAGACACACCATGAAAATTTACCATCTGGGCCATTATGCATCATAAGTTTAGCATTCTTGATCGCTCTTACTTTTAGTAATGATAATTTTCAATGTTGCATATCTTTATCGGTCAAGAATAATTGTATTCTGTAGAATTCCTAAATAAGTAAACAGTCTTAATAAAGTTGGAAAATTGCTTTAAAGAGTCTTTTAAAAAGAAATGCCTCCTCAGGATTAAATTACTTGGGCCTTCTATGATTTTGTAATAATTTTGTTTATAAAAGATAAGTGTCCTGAATAGACAATATTTTCAAGGAAAATATCGAAACACAAAAAAACAATCTAGGCAAAAGTTATACTAAAGCCTGATCTGTTACAGGTATCTCTAGGGAAACCAAATGAGACATCAAGTCACACAAGTTTACTATTAATACTATTATTAAAATAGCAATAAACAAATATAGACCATGTAAATAAAGAAGAACTTACACAATTTTCTATGTCTGTAAGTTGGCACAGCCACTATAGAGAACACATGGATGTCAGAAGTTCCATGTGACTCAGTTTTACATAGACATGCTATTCATCAGAACACTGTGCCGAATACTCAGGATACATAGGAAAATCTTACAGTTACTTAGTGTGTAGATAGATAAATAAGCTGTGGTTGGTATCCAATAGAAAATTTGTGTAAGATAGGCAACAAGAACGATGACGATTGTGACAACAGAAAACATATTGAAGAGCACTAAGGTAATAGAAATAAACCAGACACAGGGACAAATATTACATGATGTGTGTGAGAGTACAGAACCACCAAACCAAACAGTGTTGAACAAATAGAGGCAGAGAGTTTAAGTGGAGGAGATATGAGTCACAGGATACAACACCGAGGTTAAATAAAAAGAGTTTGTGTAGGGTCTAATGCATAGACATAGGAATATAATTAGATTAATGTATGCCTGACATATGTAATTAATATACTATAATTTCTCTTATTTTAAAAGAAAGTATGCAATGGTTAAAAGCTACATGAGGGGATAGATGTGTATAATAACTTGCTTCATTGCAGTGATCATTTCATCATGTGTATCATGATATCATGCTGTATACTTTATGTGGACATATATAACAAGGCAAATGAAAGGTCTGTGGAGATGGCTTAGTCGTGACATCACTTGCTGCTATTGTCTTGCACCTGGGTTAGAATATCAATGCACATATCCAACAATTCACCTTTGCCTGTTATTCCTGTTTTAGGGGTTTTCATGTCTTCTATGAAGTCATCCACATGAGGTGGTGAACAAACACACATTCAAACAAGCACACGTACACATAAACTACCCAATAACAAATACAAGATTAATTTTGTAAAATTAACAAAGAAAACATAAATTAGAATAGACATAACAACATCTCTATCATTTGTCTCTAATGTCTGTACCAAGGATCTTAGGGTTGACTCTGTTAACATTGTTACCAATTCTTTCTTGTTTCCACTAAGACTGAATTTCTCTGTTACAGTTGGGAAACCCGTAAGTGATATAGGTCATCTAAATGTAATAGAATGTTGCAAATTATAAAACGTAATGTCACCAATCAGTTTTCTCTTCTTATATCAGTGCTCAGCAACATTTATATTCTGCTTTTTGAAACACGTATCTTATGTTTAGATCTTCTTTTTGACCTCATGTTGCCAGAGGAAGTCACTGTGGGACAAATATGGAAGAGAATCATGTGGCTCATTAGGCTAGAGAGTATTTACCCTGACTAGGTGGAGCTGCTAGAGTTGCTGATCCTCAGTATAACAAGTTATCAAAAAGTGGCGCCTTAACCAACAAGGGTTATTTCTTAAGGTTCTCAGGTTAAGAACCCTACAAGGTCCAAGTATAGTTATGTACCCTACCACTTCTTCCTTGTGTGTCCTCATGTGAGAAAAATTTCTAGAATATTCTGCATTCCTTATTGTATTGAAAATATTCCATCCACAAGTGTTGTATCTGTTTGTTTGGGCTTTTTTTCTAGGGGCCTGCATTCCTAGAATTATTACATTTCAGACTTGGGTTTTCACATGAGAATTTGTGTATCAGGGTCAAAACACTGATCTCAATTTGGGTCCCGTTGTATTATACATTATTAAAGAGATGACCTTAATACTCCAAATTGTGGACTATGGTAGGCTTATGAGAATCCTCTTCTGGTAATGTTAGGTATGAAGGCCACATAAAACAACAACTCTAGTAATAATTTAATCAGTCTTAAATTTTTTTTACTATTTTTTAAATTTTCTTCTAATTTATTTATTTGTTGTGTGTGCACATGCATGCGTGCACATGTAATTATGTCAAGAGTAAGCACACCTTCATGTAGACTTGAAGGTCAGAGGACAGCTTAAAGTAATTGCTTCTCTAATCATATGGCTATCAGAGACTAAGGTCAGATCAGGTTTGACAAGTATCTTTTTGCGTGAACCACCTCTAACTTAAGATGACATTAGTTTTTGTTGTTGTTTTGGGTTTCCTTACCTTCTGAATCTTTAAAGCAAAGATAAAATTTGAGATCATCAACAGACAAAGTTAGCATTTGGTTCTAGATTTTAATCAGCCCAGATAATCTTTATAATTATATTTTCTAATTTATTACTAAAAATTCAGCATTGTTATTAGCATTATTATCCTGTTTGAAAAGCATCTAGTTATCCTATAGATACAAATAAGAGGGTAATTGTATTCTAGATCTAGTGCTGAAAATTATAAAAGTAACTTGTAGTTGTTCTCTGTTGATATTCCCCAGTGACCAAAAGTAAACAGAGCTTTCACACCACCCTCTCGCCATGTGCTGCAGCCATGTGTCTTATGATCAAGTCACCCATCACAGGTTTTCTACTTCAGTGCACTGATGAGGAATGGCAATATAGCACATAAAAATGTGGAGATTTTTGTCTCTCTCCAGTCTACAAATTAAAAAAAAATATTTAAAATTATGTACTTGCTATTTATTGATATGAGATATTTAACACACTAAAGACATTTTTCTTACTTCTTTGTAAAATGTTATTTAAATCATGAGAATGTAAAAAGATCTGTCATTATTATGGTACACAACTAAGAATGCTACAAAACTCACAAGATATTTATTGTTATCATCATTATAAATACATTTCAACTAATATAGAAAACATGTGACCGGATTAATAAAACTATAGTTATACTTCTGAAATAACTCACACTTTTCCCCCATTTGTTTGATTTTATTTATTTATTCTTTCTAACATTAACTTAGGTTCTTCAAGCATCTTTATTACATTTTAGTGTTGTTTTGTTATATAAACAAATGCATATAATGTGGGTCAAACTCCCCCACTGTATTCTCCTTTTCCTCTGTCTCATTCAACCATTATTTTTACATGACAATTTATTGTGGGTTTTATTTTTTGGTAGACCCATTCAGTCCCATTAGAGCTTCCTGCATATAAATGGGTGTGGGAACTTTTACTGGACCATAGTCAGACTCTTATATTTCTCATCCCTGAATAAAACTGATTCTCCATTCACCAGTATCCTTGAATTCCCAATAGCTCGTTTGCTGAGCACTGCATTTCCTGAGCCTGTTCTCCATGCTGTCATTTACACTGCTATGATGCTGTGCAGATCTTATGCATGCAGTCATGGTGGCTGTGAGTCATGTGTACAAGAGCTGGTCATGTCTATCTGTTCCTTCTTTACTTCTGTGAATGTTAATTGCCTCTTTCTTGTTCTGTTTGCCTGCCTATAGTTTAATGCACTACTAGAGGTATCTTATATTGTATTATTATTTTCTTAAATGAGCTTTAATTTGCTCTTCTTCCATGTTCTATATTAATTTTTCACTGACATTTATTCTTGGTTTTAGAATATTCTTTATTATGATTAATTCTCTTACACTTTTATTCTTTGAATTGTGGTAATTGGTTTTATTTCCACTTATTGTAGATTTGTAATCACCTAGGATAGCGAGGTAGACTTCTGGATATGTCTATGAGGGCATTTCAGGATATGAGTAACATTGGAATACCTCACCCTGAGCCTCATCCTGTGAGTTGGTCATCTGCCTCTAATAAAAAAGAAAATTGGGCAAAGAAGAAAGCCAATAATCTTTTTCTGCTTCCCGGCCACCTTGATGTGAAAAGTCCTGTGGCACCATGCTCTGTGTGCCAGCACATATTGTACATATGAGACTAAAAAGAAACTAATTTGTCCTCTTTGGTTGCTCTGTCATCGTGATGTAGAAGTGGTTACAGTAACACAAGCGTGATTTATCCTTCCTCTCTTTTAAAATCTTTGTGCTCAACGTGAATGCTGTTCCTGACCACTCCTCCACCTTACTTGGTATGTCTCCGCCAACTATGCCAGTGGCTACTTACTAAGTACATATCAACTACTGCTTTTTCAGTTTTATAATATATATTAATACTTTTCCATATATCCTATAACATTGATTAGATCTTTCAATTTCACCTACCTCCTCAATACCATTCTCTGCTATTTTAAGCACATTTATATTCCTTGTCTGCAATACTAAATAATTTATCTTGATTTTCCTCAGGAAAGTTTTCTATGTGTTATGTGTTGAGCGATATTTGAGTATTGATATTTTCTTGCCTCTTAATATAACTTAGAAATTATAAAATATGGATATATTGTATAAATCTTATCAACTTTAGGTAAGCATTCTTCACTTCTGATCTGTGGATGATTGATGCACCAGGTTTGTCTTGACACAAACAATCATGGGTATGAGTCAGATTGTCATTTCATGACAGTAGCATAGAACTTGGCCCGTCCTGGCTACTAGCATTCAATTAACCGTCTACAGAGCATTTTCTTCTGTAACTCCTGGATAGTGTGGGAAGCTCATGAAGGACTATTTTTCCACTGTCTGTTGAATAAAAATTGAGTCTGAGTTTTGAGGAGAGGTCGACTGTTCTAGAAGTGTTCTATAAGAGAAAAAAAAAACTGAGGGAGCAGGAAGGGTCAGGGAAACATGGGAAGACCTACAGTATAAACTAACCGTGGATCATGGAGACTCACAGAGACTGAACCACCAACCAAAGAGCATGTATGGGCTGGCCCTAGATCCCCTACATATATGTAGTAGATGTTCAGGTTGGTCATTAGGTGGGTCCCCTAACAATGGAAGCAGGGTCTGTCTCTGACTCTGATGCATGTTTCAGATCCCTTTACACAAACTCAACTAGCTTGGCTGGCCTCAGAGGGAAAGGATGCTCTTAATCCTGCTGTAACTAGAGGTACCAGGGTAGGTGGTAACACATGGGGGCTTGCCCTTCTCTGAGACTAAGGATGGAGCGGAATGAAGGGAAGAGGGTGTGAGGGTAGGACTGGGAAGAGAGGAAGGAGGGGGTTGTTATCAGGCTATAAAGTGATTAAATAAATAAATAAATGAAAAAAAAAACTCTAAGTTTGTTGATTCTAGAGTATGCCTTCACCAATAACCAAGCACGTGCATAACCCAGGCACCACTCTGATTTCTCAGACTCTAATTGGTCTGATATCTGTAACCCACCGTCTTACCACAAGCATTGCTCCAGGATTTCTGCTCTTGTGTGTAGACTTAATAGCCCATTCTTCTTATGTTATTTTTTCTGTGTTGAGAGTCTTAGGAATGTGTACCCTGTTCTAAAAGCGGTTGTGGCAACCTGCTTGAGCCCTATGAATGATCAAGCAAAGAAAATGTAGCGTAATCACATTTGTTCTCTTGTATTCACAATTGAATATAGCCTTCTTTTCATAAGACACACCCTCATTCATATGACAACCACTAAAACAAACAAACAAGGGGACTGCTTCACATCAGCACAGATCGCTTGTTACTTCTCAATTAATTTCCTGTCCCAGCTGCCCCAAATTCTGGGACAAAGGTGTGCATCACTTCCTGTATCCCCACCATAATTTCTGCTTCGCATATTGACTTAGGTTACTGAAAACACTGCACTGATTTTAAAACAATATTTTTCCACTTTAAGAATTACATCATGCAGGTAGATATTTGCATGATTTCACTCTTTGGTGAATGCAAATTGATTTTTAAAATGTTATTCTGTGTCAAGTCTACAACCTCAGTGCTTACTAAAAAAAAAAAAAGGCAGCAAATTGTTGTGTGAAAAATATCTTAATTACCTTAACATATACTTCTTAGAGAAAAGATCTCTGCTTAGGTGGGCCTGAGAGTCCACAGAGGTGTGAATTCAGTATTTTCTCTCTATTCCCACAATCCCCCCAGTTTGCTATCACAAGATAAACTTTACTCAAATATCTTCCATATTGGAATCTCACCTATTTGTGTAAAACATTGTGATATCTAATCTCCTCCAGTGTCCCTTGTTTTCATTTCCTTTGTTTCTGGTATTGTGTTTGATGATGAGTGATTATAAAGCCTTTAGACTCATCTTCAATGAATATTTATTTATGCTAACACTGCTGTTCATCGCCTCCAAATTATATGTACTTCTTTGTACTTCTTTGGAACCAGGTGTAGTTCATAATTTTCCTTCCTCAGAGTGAAGGGTTGTATTGTGGACTGTAAAGAGACAGATGTAGATTTTTCCAAGATATTATAATTATAATGAAAAATTATAATTAGCAAGAAGTTAAAAGAGAATGTCTTCTTTTTAGAAGAAACTTTGTTCAGGTGCACGTGTTTGTGTATGTGTGTCTTTGTGTGTCTGGGAATATGTGTGTGTTTTTTATTTATCTGTATGTGTATGTTTGTATGTGTGTTTATTAGTGTGTGTGTTTGTGCATGCATGTGTTGGTGGGTGTCTGTGTGTATGTGTGTCTGTCTGTGTCTGTGTCTCTGTTGTGTGTATTTCTGTGTATGAGTGTGTATGTGTCTCTGTGTTCATGTGTATGTGAATGTATGTGTGCCCACGTATGTGTGTCTGTTTGTGTTTATGTATGTATAAGTGTCTGGGTATGTTTGTCTGTGTGTGTCTACGTGTTTGTATGTATGTGTGTAATACATACTTCACAATAGAAATGGGGAACTTTCCTCAAAAGCCACATTCTTATCTTTTTTGTGTTTACAAAAAATAAATCTATTAGAACTTTGCTGAATCAATTTTTAGACTAGAGAATTTGAAATACTTTATTGGAGTCTAAAACTATCTAAATTATGTGAATAAAAAATAAAACTATTTTTAAGTTAGTCAATATATTATATTTATTTTATACATTACAGGTAGAAAATTTGGACGCTTTTTTTTTATGAGGCACATTCCAAATCCTTTACATTGGTTACTACATTTATTAGTATTATGATTTATGACTTATTTGCATACATTTTTACTGCTGGAATCAGTGGAAAGTTATGAAAAGCTAACATTTTCAATACAAAGCAATGCTTTTCCACCTTGTAATAATAAAGCATGTGTACACAAGACACTTGAAAAGCTGTCCATTCTTTCAAATATTCACATTTAAATATTGAATATCTTTAAAATTTGCGTTTAAATAATAAAGTATTTAAAATATCGGAAAATATCTTCAGAGTGGGAAAAGTATCTTAGCATCCATGGGTGCTGCTTCCTTGGTACGGAAAAAATTTCTCAGGAGGTTTGATTTCTCATTGCCCACTGGGACTCTGTGATGCTTTAAGCTTAGTAACCATTAGTGTTTTCCAAGATGGCATGGTGCAGAGTTACACATCTTTAAATTGACACGCTTCACAGTAGCACAGCATTCTGAGAATCAGTGTGCTACCTAATCCATATGCTTTAAATCACTATGTTTAAGTAATAGACATGCTCCTTTCTATCCACTAAGGATTGCCAGAAACTACGGGTACAGGATAATTTGCCTCCAGGAGACTGCTTAAGTAAACAATCAAGGGCGGCTATAGTAAGAATACAGATCTTAATAGTCTGTAAAATCATGCAGACATGGCCCCCTCCCAGCTCTCTTTCTGTGCTGTACTTTGCATGTCACTGTGATTGGGGAGCTCTCACAGAAGATGAAAGCTCTGAAGCTTTGCGCTGAGCATTTCATTTGAATTTCAGCTCTCAATCAGCTGGAGTTAAGCTGTCGAAGCGTTCACAAAGATAAGTCTGAAGTTCCAGAAAGATATGCAATTTGCCGATTTTATCACAGGGAACAGCCAGCCAGTCTGAGAAAGAAATGCAATCTTCAATCATTTAAATATTTCTCGAAGCAAAAAAGAGTAAATTGATCTGAGGGGCAACAGTTTGGAAAGAGAGCACCACAAGTTACTCTATCATTGAACATTAAGAAGTGTTCATTAGGAATGATTCTTTTTCTGGCTATTTAATGGCTGCAGATGGTTACATTTTGCTTCGTGATTGTGGTTTTCAGTTTTGTTTGTTTGTCTTGTTTTAGTTCAGACACTATTATAGAGAAACGGCTAAAATATCAGCATTTCTACTCATTAAGGTACTTAACAGACTTGAGTGTTGCTTATAGACAATTGCATGCCAATTTATCTATAACTTATGATGGATTTGATCATTTTTAATGATCAAATTTGATCATTTTAATGATTGAAACGCAGAGCATAATTTTGTTCACAAACGTACACTTTATTGGTCTCACTATATATTTAGTATATGCACTATATTGTAAGCAGACATCAGACTCAAAGACAAATATGGTTAAAGTCTGAGTCGATGGGGGAAATCAATTGCTTATAAAGCAGTGTGGGGGGCTGTGCAGGGCGAACAGCAAAACAACTCTAGAATTCATGGAACATGCGTGGCCCACCAGTTGGCACAAGCACAATGGATGTGTCTCGGAGAGACAGAGCCCTGAGGGCTACATGTCCTGAAGACTTCGTGCTATGATGTAGCGTAGATCTGCTAGCTGCCCTTGTGTTCACCACATCCCTCATACTGCATGAGTTGTATGAGAACTCTAAGGGGGTTTCCAGCCTTCAGTAGGCAGTATTACTGCCACTCACAATAATAATGCTTACTCTCTTTCAGGCATTGCTGCTACAACAGATTAATGATTCATCCACCGCCCTTGAAAAGAACCTACAGATGTAGATTGCTAGCAATGGCCACTACTATTAGAAAGAATTTGAAAAACTAGAGAGTTGAGCAAGGTAAGGTAAAGATGTTTTTGCTATTGGCTCAGATGTAGAAAATCTTAGAAAGCAATTTCAAGTTAAGGGAAGCACACTATTAATAGTAAAACCAGGGCTGGGTGTGGTAGCACCCATTCTTTAATCCTAATTGAGTGAACTCAGGAGGCAGAGGCAGGTGGATCTCTGTGAGTTCCAGGCCTGCCTGGAATACAAAGTGAGTCCAGTACAGCCATGGCTACACAGAGACACCTGTCTTTAAAAAAATAAACAAATAAATTCCCAAACCGAAACAACAACAAAGCCAAATAGTTAAACGAGAGAGCTTTTGAGTTTGTGGAGCAAGAACAGTACCCAGAATAACACTGGTTGATATGACTCTTTCAATCTGGGCTGGTGACTGAGACAATAATTTTCTTATGCTTATTTTTACCCTCAGCATTCTGATATGATTTAGTAAAAATTACTAATGAGTAGATGCATACCTTAATGCTTAAGTAGAAATGGCTTCTTTGTCAGAAATCAAGTGTCCATAGGTGTGTGCATTTATTTCTGGGTCTTCAATTCAATTCCATTGATCGACCAGCCTTTTCTATGCCAACACCACGGTCATTGCTATTACTGTTTCTCTACTACAACTTGAGATCAGAGATGGATATTTCTCTGGATGATCTTTGTTGTACAGGATTGTTTTTATCTATCTGGGGTTTTTGTTTTGCCATATGAAGTTGAGAATTGATCTTTCTACATCTGTAAAAATAATTGTGTAGTTATTTTGATAGGGGTTGCATTGAATCTGTAGATTGACTCTGTTGGATAAACAACCGCTAGGTAGGTTGTTTACACCTACTTATATGATCTACACAAAAACAAACAATG
The DNA here is from genome assembly GCF_964271855.1 of Acomys minous. Taxonomy (NCBI): domain Eukaryota; kingdom Metazoa; phylum Chordata; class Mammalia; order Rodentia; family Muridae; genus Acomys; species Acomys minous. The sequence goes on along the minus strand of NC_140499.1, from coordinate 26,513,342 downwards.
AAACAAAAATGGAGGAAGGAAGTGGGGGAAGAAGTAAAGGAGGGAGGCAGTTGGAGGGTAAAGATAGAGTTGAAAATGAGCATATTTCATGGCATATACTTATAATTCTCAAAGAATAAAAAATTATTATTGTTTTAAAAGATAAATCATTATTGGCCTAAGAAAAAATGTAGCAATGTCAACAGTGATAAGCAGTGTAGAGTATATAGGAGAAAAGTTTTGGGAGGCTGAATCCTACCACCCAGATTCAGTAATGTTTTGCTATAAGTGCCCCAGTTTCCAGGGTAGTTATCTCCAAAGTAAAGTGGACATGAGTTTATTGATTGAAATTTTTTCCTCCTTTATTAATCTATTCTTGTTACATATCAATGGTTATCCCATCCCTTGTATCCTCCCATTCTTCCCTCCCTCCCAATTTCCCCTTATTCCCCTCCCCTATGACTGTTCCTGAGGGGGATTACCTCCCCCTCTATATGATCATACGGTATCAAGTCTCTTCTTGGTAACTTGCTGTCCTTCCTCTGAGTGCCACCAGGTCTCCCCCTCCAGGGGACATGGTCAAAGGTGAGGCACCACAGTATGTGAGAAAGTCATATCCCACTCTCCACTCTACTGTGGGGAGTGTTCTGTCCATTGGCTAGATCTGGGTAGGGGCTTAAGGTTTACCGCCTGTATTGTCCTTGGCTGGTGCCTTAGTTTGAGCGGGACCCCTGGGCCCAAATCTGCCTATCATAATGTTCTACTTGTAGGCTTCTAGGACCCTCTGGGTCCTTATACTTTGCCTTTCTCCCATGCTTCTCTCATCTAGAGTCCCACTAGAATGTCCTCTCCTCTGTCTCAGTTTCCTGGTAAGTGAAGGCTTTCGTGGGACATGCCCATTGGGCTAATATGCAGATATAAGTGAGTATATACCATTTGAGTATTTCTGCTTCTGGGTTAACTCACTCATTATGATCATTTCTAGCTCAATCCATTTATCCACAAATTTTGGGAATTCCTTGTTTTTAATAGCTGAATAGTATTCCATAGTGTATATGTACCACAGTTTCTTTATCCATTCTTCTATTGAGGGACACTTCGGCTGTTTCCATGTTCTGGCTATTATGAATAAGGCTGCTATGAACATGGTTGAGCAAATTTTCTTGCTGTGTGCTGGAGCATCTTCTGGGTATATTCCAAGGAGTGGAATAGCTGGGTCTTGAGGAAGCCCTATTCCCATTTTTCTGAGATAGCACCAGATAGATTTCCAAAGTGGTTGTACTAGTTTGCATTCCCACCAGCAATGAAGGAGTGTTCCTCTCTCCCCACATCCTCGCCAGCATGTGGTGTCGCTTGAATTTTTGATCTTAGCCATCCTGATGGGTGTAAGATGGAATCTCAGCGTTGTTTTGATTTGCATTTCTCTGATGACTAGAGATGTTGAGCATTTCTTTAAGTGTGTCTCAGCCATTTGATATTCCTCTGTTGAGAATTCTCTGTTTAGTTCCATGCCCCATTTTCTCGATTGGGTTTTTTGGTTTGGTGGTATTTAATTTCTTGAGTTCTTTATATATTTTGGATATTAGACCTTTGTCAGATGTGGGGTTAGTGAAGATCTTTTCCCAGTCTGTAGGCTGTCGCTTTGTTCTCTTGACAGTGTCACCTGCCTTACAGAAGCTTCTCAGCCTCATGAGGTCCCATTTATTAATTGTTGACATTAATGCCTGGGCTGTTGGTGTTCTGTTCAGGAAGTTGTCTCCTGTGCCAATATGTTCCAGGCTCTTCCCCACTTTTTCTTCTAAGTGATTTAGTGTCTCTGGTTTTATGTTGAGGTCTTTAATCCACTTGGATTTGAGTTTTGTACAAGGTGACAAATATGGGTCCAGTTGCATTTTTTTACACATAGACATCCAGTTAGACCAGCACCATTTGTTGAAGATGCTATTCCTTTTCCATCAAATGGATTTGGCTTCTTTGTCAAAAATCAAATGCCCATATGTGTGTGGATTCATATCTGGGTCTTCGATTCGATTCCACTGATCAACCGGCCTGTTGCTGTGCCAGTACCATGCTGTTTTAATTACTATTGCTTTATAGTACAGTTGAGATCAGGTATGGAGACTCCTCCAGAGCACCTTTTATTGTACAAGATTGTTTTAGCTATTCCTGGTTTTTTGAAAAATTTTTTTTTAATCCCAATAAGTCCCTGTTCAATACCTCCTTTAGAATTTAATCTGTGCAGCAGTTTTCCAGGTAACTCCCCTTATATTTTTGTAAGAGCTTATTTAAATACATTTTACAATGAAGGGCATTTCTGATGTTTTAACAATCATGGTGCCGAATCCACTAATAATTAAAGCGTGACTTCCAAGTCTTTTCTTGGTTCCAAGGAAATATACTATCTCATGTCACTATAAAATCTTAGATGTTAATGTCCCCTTGGTAGTAGAACGAAGACAAACAGTGATCTGTATCAAATGGGAATTAAAAATATTCAAGCCCACTCTCATTCATTGCTATAGTTTTACCAAATATTTCACTGTGCTATGTAGTAATATAATTGTTATTACTGTTTAATTTTTCAGGTATTGAAAATGATTTGTGATAAATTACTTGCCTAAACCAGAACTCTACTGAGGTAGTTATTAAAACAAAGAAGATACAAAAATTTATATAAAAATATAGTAACCTTTATATTTTTTGTTAAAATTTATAATAATAGAAAATAATTTATTATTCATTAAAATGAAAATACTAAGGTAGAATGAAAGAAATATTAAGGAGTACAAAGACAATACCCATACATATTAATGTCTGTATGTAGACATAGATGGAAAAAATATTAGAAGAAAATCAGTATTTCAATCATTCATATAGAAAAAAGTACATTTTCAGTCAACTATTTGAGATAACTTACTAGATTCTATGCGAACCAAAACATGAACATATGACAAGAAGAAGAGGTTGGCAAAGATACATTAAAGTGAAAACATACTACTCTTCTTCAAAAGAACTGTTATATGACATCAAAAAATTATAAAAAAGCAGTGCTGGCCGGACGACTCAGTGGCTAAAATTATATGCTTCTCTTGCAGAGGACTTTAGTGCCATTTCCAGCACCTATTTCTAGTGGCTCCCAACTGTTTGTAATTACTACTCCAGAAGACACTGTAGCCCAGAAGGCACCTGAACTCAGATGTTCAAAGTCCCCAGAAGACACAAGACACATAGATACAATCACCAAAAACAAAATAAGTCACTAAATTGATTATATACTTAAATAGCGGATGTAGTAAAAATAAAATCAATATCAAATCAATTTCAGCACCTGATGCAAACTCATAACAAAAAATATTAAAAATAATTCATGTTGGCCATGTAAATTTCCCAATTAGATAAAAATATAGCCAATAGAAAATTAGCAGGATATGACTTATCATTTGAACCATGATGTAAATTGATTATAAAACAAGAGGCCAAAAGGTAAATAATAAATATACAAATGAATAATAAACGGCCAAATTTGATCATAAAAATAATACTAAATATCACTCATAAAATCAAAGTGTCAAGGCTATAAATATTTAGTATCTCACAATTTGAATGCAATAAAGCAGTGGGGGAGACTAGGTATCATCCCAGCCCTGCTTGGCATCATCATTTAAAGTAACCAGGCCTGCATTCCTGCCTGGTGAGTTGCATTTGGCATAACTGTATCCCATATAGTTTCTCTTTATTGCATGTAGAGATGCTCATAAATTGATGTATTTTAAGAATGTCTTAATAAAATATACAAGTATGCAAAGAGTCCAATTATCTTTAAGTAGAGAGCTAACTATGTTGTCTATTATCTTGCTAAAGGGCACTGTAGTGGCTTTGTGTTGTTATCTCTCTCTTTTAAAAATTTTTTAATTTGTTCATTTTACATCCTGATTGTAGCCCCCTCCTTTGTTGCCTCCCAATCCTATGCTCCCTCCCTAATATTTTCTCCCTACCTCTCCCATTTCTCAGAAAGGGGAGCCCTCCTCCCCTAACATCTGACTTCAGCCTATCAAGTCTCATCTATATGCTCTGTATCCTCTTTCTCTGTGGCCTGGCAAGGCCATCCCACCAGGGGGATATGATCAACATGGGCAGGCCAGAGTCCATGTCGGAAGTTGTCCCTGCTCCCCATATATGGGACCCACAAGAAAACTGTGCTGCCTATCTATTACATCTGTGCAGAAAAGCTAGGTCCACATCATACTTGGTCCTTACTTGGTGCATAAGTCTCTGTATTATAGTGTGATTATCCTGTATTCTGTGGCTAATATCCACTTATAACTAAGTATATACCATGCATGTCTCTCTGGAGTTTGGTTAATATATGAATAGTTTCTCACAGTGTAAATATACCACATAGTTTACCACATGTCCTTGTTGCATGGTCAAGCATCTTTCAGGTAAATGTCCAGGAGTTGTATGGCTGCGTCTTGAGTATCATTATTCTCAATTTTCTTACAAAGCAGAGATACATTTCCAAAGTTGTTGTACTAGTTTTCACTTCCACCAGTAATGGAGGAGTGTTCCCCTTTCCCTACACCCTTGTCACCATGTGCTGTCACTTGAGATTTTGATCTGAGCCATTCTCACAGGTGTAAGATGAAATCTCAGCGTCATTTTGATATGCATTTTCCTGACTACCAGGAACTTTTAGCATTTCTTTAAGTGTTCCTTGGACATTCAGTATTCCCCATTTTTTAATTGGGTTATTTGGTTTGGTGGTGCTTAATTTCTTGGTTTCTTTATATATTTTGTTTATTAGCCATTGGTCAGACTGAGGAGTGGTGAAGATCTTTTCCCAGTTTGTAGGTTGCGGTTTTATTCTGTTGACAGTGTCCTATGCCTTACAGAAGCTTTTAAGTTTCATGAGACCCCATTTATTAACTGTTGATATTAGAGCCTGAACTGTTCTGTTCAGGAAGTTGTCTCCTGTGCCAACGTGCTAAGGCTCTTCCCCACTTCTCTTCGAACAGATTTAATGTGTCTGTTTTTATGTTGAGATCTTTAATCCACTTGGGCTTTAGTTTTTTCTCTTTAATTTATATATGTCAACTAAATTGAAAAGCAGGAAATTAAAAGCTTGGTCTTACATGAAAAGGAAAAATATAATTGTAGGGAAAAATTTTGTAATGGTATAAATATCCTTCTAATGATAAAGACATTCACAGAATATGAATTATAAATCCCAATTTCTACACCATTGTTACACTTCAATTGACAATGTATGTAAAAATAATCCAGTCACTATGTTAAGAAATGCTATCTCAACCTGATTCTATAGACTTATGAATTATTGAATCCTTACACTAAATCTGAATAAAATATCATAATGGTTTGATTTCAAATTGTGGAAAAGAGATGAAATAGAAATGAAACGTTATCTATCTATCTATCTATCTATCTATCTATCTATCATTTATCTATCTATCTATCTATCTATCTATCTATCTATCTATCTATCTTACTAACTAAGTAACTAAGTTATTTAGCTAACTAAGTAACTAACTAACTAACTAGTGTATGAGTGGCCATGGAGCCCTGTTTTTATCACTTTTATGTCTGTGGCCTTCACTATAGTATGCTTCAGACAAAAGAACTGAGCTTGCTGACAAGATTCTACCCTTTATTTCAGAAGGTTATATTACATTTCAATGTGGAAGGAACATGTGATTTTATATTAATCAAAGATAAGCTAGCATCTGAGGAAGTAAATCAGGGTATTTATCTCTTTTTCATGTATACAGAGTTCTACAATATTCAAGTTTCTCTTATTTCCGACAGACCCATCCTTGAAATGACTTAATTTGTAGGCTCTGAGATTTTCTAATCTTTCTGCAAAAAACTCAGTTCATGAGGGTACTAAAATAAGTAATCATTTTAAAAATAAGTTATCTTTATTTTCCCTATAAAATGCAAATGTTTTGACAAGCTTATCCATGCCTAAGAGTTCTTTTTAGTAGTTGTTACATCTTTCAGAAAAACAAACATCTGCATAGCTAAACATAGAATCATATTTGTGCCTGCAGCATAAAGGTTGGAGATGTGGTGCTGCTCAAAGGAGATGCAGAGATGACTGTGTAGTGAGCCACAGACAGGTCGGCTCTGGAAAGGGAACTTAATTCTAATTCACCTCATAGGAAAATGCTTGTTTTGTGGGCACATGTATTATGTGTGCTGTTTTTCCAGTATCATCTGAAATTCAAGGCTGAAAAAAAGACATGCTTCATTTTGTGTTTCTAATAGTTATAGCATATCTCAGAGGAAAAAGATTGTTCTACCTAAAATGTATAGTAAGCAAACTATTAACGCATTTTAGTTAAATAATTTAGTTATTGATAAACCTAAGAGCACTCTTTCTCTCCTTCTTACTCTCCCTTAGCCTCTCTCTCTCTCTCTCTCTCTCTCTCTCTCTCTCTCTCTCTCTCTCTCTCTCTCTCTCTCCTTTACTCTGTGTGTGTCTGTGTCTGTGCCCATGAGAATATACTTGGTGCCCAACATCCATTTTGGGTTTCTTCCTCAGTCATTTCTTCAGCATAATTTTGAGACATGGACTCTCACTGGTATCTAGAGGTAGCCATTTCAGCTCTATTGGCTTCTCAGCTAATTTTCAGGATCTGTCTATCCCCCTACCTCTTATCCTGAGATTACAGCTGTGTACAACTGTGTGTAGCATTCACACATGTCTTGAGGATCCAAACTGAAATCTTTATGTATGTACAGCTTTACAGTTTGCCTCAGGTACTAACTTGACACAAATATACACATAGCTAGAAAGAGGAAGTCTGAGTTTAGGACTAGCCTTCACTAGGTTGGCTTGAATGTGTGTGTCAGTGGCATTTTTAAACTTGTGAATTAATGTAAGAGAGTCCAGGCCACTGTGTGCATACCATAACTGGATAGATAGGCCTGGACCTTATTAAAATGAAGCTAAGCATGCTAACCAAAACAAACCTAGAAGTAGTGTTGACTTCCTGCCATGGCTTCCTTCTATGATGTAAGTTGAAATACACAGACCCCTAAATTTGATTTAGCAGATGAACAAAAAACAAACTAGAAAGCCTTCACTTACCAGGAAACTGAGACAGAGAGGAGGACATCCTACTGGGACTCTAGATGAGAGAAGCATGGGAGAATAGCAAAGTAGAAGGATCCAGAGGGTCCTAGAAGCCTACAAGTAGAACATTATGATAGGCAGATTTGGGCCCAGGGGTCCTGCTCAAACTAAGGTACCAGCCAAAGGCAATACAGGTGGTAAACTTTAAACCCCTACCCAGATCTAGCCAATGGATAGAACATTCTCCACAGTTGAGTGGAGAGTGGGGTATGACTTTCACATGAACTCTGGTGCCTCATATTTGACCATGTCCCCTTTAGGGGCACACCTGGTGGCACTCAGAGGAAGGATAGCAGGTTACCAAGAAGAGACTTGATACTCTATGAGCATATACAGGGGGAGGAAATCCCCCTCAGGAACAGTCATAGGGGAGGGGAATAAGGGGAAAATGGGAGGGAGGGAAGAATGGGAGGATACAAGGGATGGGATAATCATTGAGATGTAACAAGAATAAATTAATAAAAAAATTTAAACAACAACAACAAAAAACCAAACTAGGACTTGCATCATGTGCTTTACCCTGAGCTATTTCCTCCGCCCAAACCTAAGACATTTTAAAGAAAAAATGTTTTCTTAAAAATATTTTCAGTTTCTCTTGACAATAGATATTATCTCAAATATATTTATGTTTAATATAAGCTTTAATAAATAAAATTCATAATTATTATTGTATGAATCAAAAAATTTACCATCAAAAATCAAAATTTAAAACACATATCGGCTAAGGCAGGGCGATGAGTAGTGTATTCCACCAGCAGAGACTGAAGTTACCTAGAAGTTTTTAGCCAACTAAAATAGAGTCATTAATCAAATGCTGTATTCCTAATCATTCATTGTTCTTGTCATTTCTCTGCAGAAGTGATCATGACATCTGGTTTTTTATGGTTAATGAGTGTGAAATGATATTGAATTTCTCTTTCCCTAGGGCTCTATGTCCTTTCCCTACTCTCACTGTAGAAATAAATGCATAAAATCAGAAGCTATTTGTGATTCATACACTAATGCAAAATAGTCACAGTACAGCTTTTTACTGTTGCTTTTGATGGAGTGTTTTCTGAGCCTGAAATAATAATGATGAATTTGCCCAAATTGTGACTACTCAAAAGACACTGAAATAAAATCTATGAAGAGAAACCAGTTGAAGTATCCACGTTTGCCCATTTTTGTGCTACAATAATGCTACAGGACATACTTTTACTACATCCACATAAAGTAATTATTCATTTTCCTTTTTGAAAGAAATTAGAAACTTTAAAAACCAAAATCTTCTTTCCCTACTTGGAATGCATCAAACAATAAATCAACCACCACCGTTAACAACAACAGCAACAACAATAACAACAAGTCTATCCTTAATGTGTTCACAATGAAGCAAACCTGTAAGTAGACCATGCCCCTACATATGCTTAAGAGGACATTCCACCATTGGAATAATTAAGAGCACACAAGTGATCTTGTCTTCTTTAGTTATTTTTTTTTCTATTTACCAAATTCATGGCCATATAGACTAGGTATCACATTGTTCAAGCTTAAAATTGGATGTGAATATCGTATTCAAATGCTCTTATGGTTAGTTCCCTTTCCTTCAAATTTGCTATCTATGCTTGCATGCAATGAACCAATCCCCATTTCATTTTTCTCTACCCATGTCTGGCTTTTGCCAACCCCCTCTGACGTGTTTTGTTAAGTGATCCCTCTGCTATTTTTTATGCCAACAAATTCAATAAATGTTACTACAATCAACATTACTTTGGAAACAAAGGAAGGTCTTGATTTTTACACCATAAATTATAATAACAGTCTCATTTCATCACATTCCATTTCTAATTTGAATATCTGCGTCATTCTTCTTATCAACATTTATACTTTTGAAATTGTTTACTAGTTGGTTTTGGCCCATATCTTCTGATTACATAGCAGATGCCAGTGATTCAATCATTGTATGTGACTAATTTCCTACTACTTACTCTGAACTTCCTGCTTAGATGAATCATGAGGGCTTTGAGTTCTAGTAATCTGATATCTATTTATTATTTTCATCTGAACATCTCAATCCCATTAAACACGAAGTGGGATTTTGCTCTTAATTTAACTTCAATCAGGTGCCTCATTCTCTGTAATCTAGTTGCTTACTTGCGTCCTCCATGAGTCACCTCCTATTTATGCACATAAGGATTGTTACTTACTAATCAGTCCCAAAGTCTACCTCAGATGCACAGCACTCCTGCCACTTCTGAGTGTGTGCTATCAGTGCATCTATGTTATATCTGAAAAAAATGTATACTGCTATACCAACCTCTTTGTTGTTTTCCTAAGATCATCCTTGCTTCTCCCAGGTTAACTGATTCTTATTTCTTTATTATTTATTATTATATTTATTAAGCTTTCTACATGAACAATGAATCAACACAATCTGTGTAATATTCTGATCAATTATTTTTACTTAATTAGAATTCCTTCCAGACAGAATGTCAAAGTGCGACTGTTGGTCCATGAAATCTCAAATTGTCAAGGCACTTCCCATTTAAGAATTTGGCACATATTACTTTTCCCCTCACCAACACTTCAGACTCCAATTTTTCCATAAATATAACGCCCAAATCAGTGACCTAACATGATTATCATCTTAAAATATAAAAAAAAATCCAAGCTGCACTGAGCTTTTCCACATTGATAGGAATAGGGGTGCTGGAGGACATGTAATAGGTGTGAGGGAGAAAGAGATGCTTCAGCTGACTGTAGAGGCATTTTATGGCAGCATCATGGCTGCTGTGGGAAGGGTTGACATTTAAGATCTTCTCAGTCTATGTGGTCTGGTGTTCCCTAGTACACATCTTTAATCCTAAAGAATGAAGGCTGGATTATAGACTCACTCTTAGTACACACCTTTAACCCCAAACAATAAAAAGTAAGGGTAGTTTATAGAAGGAAGTAGGCATGTTTGAAAGTGACGTCTAATTGAGGGACAAACATCGTGAGGTATCAGACAGGATTAGTACGATTCAAAGACAGGATAAGCACAGCTCTCATGGGAACATCTTAGTAAAGAGGCTACTTAAGAGCAGAGCAGGGAGAGGGAGAGCAGCTCTGTAGTAGGAATGGTGTGTATGGCAGTTTTACTGGGACAGTTTTACAGAGACAGGATTCAGAGAGAAGGAGGCAGAAGACTAGAACATATTACCAGAGTTAGTTTGAGGCCAAGTACAATTCAATCAGAAGCTGACAGAGAAGGCAGAATGAATTAGTCAGCTTGGAGACCCAGGGGTTTGGGCCGCAAAGGCTGAGTTGAACCAGTCAGGGAGAGTTCAGAACAAGGACGAAAAGGTGAAGCCTTTAGCAGTAAGTCTCTGAGGCTGAAACATTCTAGGCCTAAATGAGCATAACCAGGTTGAAGCTGAGGCCTTTAAGGTTTTTATTTACAGAAGATGAAATAGTAAGGAGTTTAGAACCCAGGTCTCATCCTAGGAATGGATAGAAAAGAGTAAGGAATGCTTTGGCCTCAGCTGAAGCAATTTTTCCCCACAGTTTGGTTACAACTCTAAACTCATCCCTTAATGAGGGGAAAAAAAACAAAAAAAAACAAAAAAACAAAAACCCAACATTTACTTTTACAATTGTTTCATGGTCTCTTTTTTCCTAATTGCTGGACGTCACTTCTAGAGCAATTATAGCAGTGGCTTCTTGTTTTCAAGGAGATCAACTGTGGAAAGCAGTATGAAAGTTCCCAGAATCTAGGAATTTCACTTCCATCATTTCTATTGGTCAGGGCATAAGAATGTCCTTGGATTTAAAATGTGAAAACACAAGTTTCATTTCTTGGTGGGAAAAAGTTCAGTGGATTTGTGGACAGCTTTAATGAGCCACAAACTCCAGTGGATTCCTGCCATGGTTTGCATTTTGCCATAAATATCAAATGTTCTTCAACCTTCCTAGAAGGCTGTATCACCTTCATATACCTGAGTGTTGGTATTTGTATTTAGTTTTAAAATATATTCCTGTTTTTGTCTTTTTCAACTTTTATATTTGACAAATAATTACCTGAAAACAATAAATAGAAAGCAAGTGATTCTTTTTCTTCTTTTATTTGCCTCATGCAGAGCATGATTAAAATCTAGCAGGCTTTGTACGGATGCAGCTTGAATAAGAATATTGCATAGTAATAAATATAAAAAATATTTTATTAAATAGTTGACATAACAATAGAGCAATGAGTGCATATTAGAAAAAAATATAAGAAAAAGAGGAAAATATAGTTGTCCCAAGTCTGGTGCCAGCCATTATGGCGATGGGGAGACTAAGTCACAAAAGGGACCAAGATGCATTAATGGAAGCACAGTTACACAGAGGAGGTCTGTGTCTTCACACAAGCTGCTCTCGTCACAGATGAAATGTTAGTTTGGCTCTGAGAGCTATATTTTGAGAGAGACGGAGAACAACATGAGACTATGACAGTGCACCATCTGAAGCACTTGAGGGAACTTGGAATGCTCAGCTTCTCAAAGCCTGAGGGACAAATATAATTGATATCTTCAAGTGCTGAGCAGCTGTCACACTTAAGATTATGTCCTCTATTTTCCTCAAGAACTCTGATTAATCACATGTCAAAGATGAATTCCACAATTAAAACGACAGTTAAGCAACCCAGGATGATTACTCTAAGGAGGAAAAAGATTTAGAATCTTTCTGCTGGCATTTCCTTAGGTTCATACCATTACTCCATCTTATATTAGGGTGTATATTTGGGGATTTCTTGTCAGTTTTGGTGTCACAATTATGCTTACTTTTACTACTAATAAGTGGGTCCATTAAATTCCCTTCTTTGTGTCATGGCAATCATTTACTCACAGTGTTTTAGCTGTGCTTGAGGCGCCTTGACATTGTCAGTGCTCAGAAGACACAGTAATGAGGAAAATCACAGTGATGCATTTGCACTAGTTTCATATTGGAGAAAGTACACAGGAGTTGAGGGTATAATTTAGCAAATTTATTAACAATGACTAATGGAGTTTTGTTGCTCTTGCAGCGAATGTAGGTTCAATTACCAGTAACCACATGGTGGCACATAAACATAGTTCACCCCTAATTCCCTGGGATCCATCAGGCATGCACATGTTACACATATGTGCATGTGGGCAAAGCCCTCGTACACAGCCCTCGTACACATATAATAAATAGATCTTTAAATTTTATTTTTAAAATGCAATGCGTAGCTTGACACACTTATATAAAGCACATTCATCTGATTTTTATATTTTTCTAAAGTGAAATGTAACATATGTGATAGTTAATATGGTCAAACTGACAGTATGTAGAATCATCTAGAAGCCAGGCCTGTACCCATGCAGCCCTATAAGGGACTAAGTAGATTTCACTGATTGAGGTGGGGCTGCTCACCCTCAGTGGTTGCTGGCACCACGGCATCTGTTGGAGTCCTGAGCAGGATAATAAAGTGAAAAGAATCTGAGGACCAACATTCTGTTTTCTCTGCTTTCTGACTAGAGATACAATTTGACCATCAGAGTCATGTTCCTAGCTGCATCATTTCCACATCATCACAGACTGATTCCCCTGAGACAGTAAGCTATGATAAACCTTTCCTTCCTGAAGTTTCTTTCGTACCCTATTTCTTATGATCAAATAATCAAAACTTTTGCTGGGCGTGGTGCTGTATGCTTCTAATCCTGGTACTCGGGAGGCAGAGGCAGGCAGATAGCTGTGAGTTAAGCCTACTTGGTCTAAAAAGTGAATCCAGGACCAGCCAAGGCTACACAGAGAAACCCTGTCTTTAAAAAAAGCACAAAAAAATCAAAGCCTCCAAATTTTTAAGTAATTATTTGCAGATTAACATAGCTTTCCTTAAAGCTTATATTCAAGTTTATGATGTTCTGTCATTGTGTGTGATATTTCCTTATGATTAGGGAACTATAAGAGTTTGCTATTGTGGTCAAAATAAGCTAATCTTATGGAGTAACAGTAGGAACCAGTTATATATAAGAAATGCAGTTTGCTCAAATGTGAACTTCTAAGAATGTTCACTTTTATTTTTTAAAATTCCTAACACTGTTAGATTTTCTATGAAGCTTTTTAAATATATCCTTTGAATGGATTTCAGTCCTACATGATTAAATTGTAGCAAATCTGATGACAGTATCTATTCTATGAAATGTTGTGTATGACATCTGTTGACACACAAGAATAGTTAAGGCATCATGTCCCTCCTCACATGACAAAGTTGCGAGCATATTCACACTTAGTCATCTCTTTATAGAACTACTGAGTGTTCCCTTTATAATTCTTTTTATTGAATATCATAACAGAATTTTTAGGAATAACAGAATACATACTGGAAATGGAAATAATGTGTATTTGAAAAGGATTTAATAAGCCAGGTTTTGCAGGTGCATGCCTTTAATCTCAGAACTTGGAAGGCAGAAGCAAGGAGATTTCTATGATTTTGAGGCTAGCCTGGTCTTCAGATTGAGTTCCAGGATAGCCAAGGCTATACAGAGAAACCATGTCTCAAAAAACCTAAAAAAGAAAGAAGAAAGAAACAAAGAGTGAAAGGATGAAAGAAAGAGAAATGTAATAAAATACGCTGTAGAAAGGAGACATAATGTGAAATGGAATTTAAAATGATTTAACAGTTCATGGTTTTTATTTAATTTTTTATAAAAAACATCATACTAATAGAATAATTAAGACAGTATTCTCTGTCATTTTAATGTTAAGACAGTATTCTCTGCCATTTTAATGACTAAGCAAAGAGAAAATTGTCATAGGACCTAATATTTCTCCAGTTCGACAAGTGTCAATTTGTTACACAGTATCTAATTATTTTCTCTTCTATTTTATAGTCCAAAAGCTCACATACTGCATTTGCTTTATACATTATCTAATCCATTTTCATTTGTAAAGCAGCTTCATATTTTGCTTACTTGTATAAATAAATATTCTCGCTTAATTTACCTTATATAATTACCTAATATTTTCTATGAGTTAAGAAATATCATTCAATATAGTTTAATTAAAGTTTCTCATTGTTATTATTTCTATATAAGTTGATTAGGTCAAATAGCTTGTTCAGGATGGATTTAGTTTATTTGTGTTGTTTACCGTTTGCTTGTTTGTTTTTAAAAGCCTTATGAAATATAAGAGTTCTTTTAAGCTCTCTTCTTTCTCTGTTACAAAATTATACATTAGTTAGTATTTGATACTTTAATGTCACCAAGAGATTGTAGCAATACTGTATCATAGAAGGAGGCAAAATGGCAAAGTTGGAACCATAGTCTGACTTTTGTGTATTACATAGCCACTACTAATATATAATTTCAAGTTACCACCTATAAACTCTGTATTTAATTTTATAAAATGAATACTGAAAATTGCATTTATATTAAAATAAAATATTTCTTCATTCTATTGTTTTGCCTTCCTTCCTTTATCCTTAAGCTGAAAAAAAATTTTTAAATAACATTACCAAGACAATTTTTGTTTTTCTAAGTATGACTTTTATGTTTTGTTCACATATATGTCCTTGAGCTTTAAAAATAATAGTACTAATATTATTAATGTGACCACTTTAATTTGAAACATTTTGCACAAGCGCACACACACGAATGCCTGGTACAAAGATGGCGGCATTCAGGGAACCACTGGAAGGTTGGGTCTATGGGATAGAAATAGGTCAAGGGCTTAGAAATTACACCCCTCTGGTTTTGTAGTCAGCACTTGGCTTCCTAATCCACCATGTACAGTCACAACCCAATGTTCCTTCTACCATGGACAGAGTCACATGCTTCTCCATGTTACCATAGGTGAAATCTCTATGAAACAAGGAACCAAATGAACCTTTCATTCCATTGCATGAGTAACTTATCTAATACAGTGAATAATATTACTGAATACTGATTGATATGACTTACTTTTCATTCTTTTGAGAGGTGTGTGTGTGTGTGTGTGTGTGTGTGTGTGTGTGTGCATATGTCATGTGCATAATTTCAATACTTTTCCTGAGCTGGGCGTGGTGCTGCACTCCTGTAATCCCAGCACTCAGGAGGCAGAGGCAGGTGGATCTCTGTGAGTTCATCGCCAGCCTGGTCTACAAAGGGAGTCCAGGACCACTATGGCTGTTACACAGAGAAGCCCTGTCTCAGTACACAAAAGCACCCACCCACACACACACTTGCCAATGCTTTTCCTGGAAAAAAATTAGGGAACTACCAAAGGAGTAATTGTTATGTAAAGGAACAAATCATTAAGTTGTTTTTAAAACTTAGTGCCGAGTTTCTACATATTTCTTAGCAACTCCATGGCTGGACATGAAATGAATATATTACTTGTAACCACATAGAGTCTCTTTCTAGTATTTTATTCTTTTAAAAATGGAACGCTTGGTTCATTGATCTTAAAGGTGAAAAATGTTTCTGCTGAAAATGCTGCACAGAAGGCTGCATTTCCTGCCACAAAAATCAAATAACATCACTGACATCTAGTGCTCTATAGTTATGTCACTTTTGAGGTTGATAGTGATTGGTAACTGGTATTAATTATTTGGTCATTTTCCCGAATAAACACTTCTCAGTAGATAGTTTGTCACAAGATATTAATTAGGAATCTTCTTGTCTGGCAAAAGGGTGCAAATTTAAGGAAAAATTTAAAGAGTGGCAGCCTCCTGCATGGTATACTCCAGTCAACTTGATGTTCATATCAGAATTTTTTGCTGAGGTCTAGCGTAAAATGTTGTTTTTATCTTATCAACCACATCTGCAGAGATGAGAATCAGGGAGTAACCTTTTTCACACACGTGGGTGTTTGGCAGAGCCTCCAGAATTGTCCCAGCCATTTTTGCAATGTTAATAACACAAGTGCTCTCTTCACTCTACGATAACCATGTTACACTTTACCCATTTGGGTCAGGACCTATTTCTTTGAGTACCATTGCAGAACAGCAGAGTCACTGGAAGGCTAAAGAGTGTGGATGAGAGCAGTTAACCAACACAAAGCACCTGTCAGATGTCCAGCTGGCTCACACATAACTGAACATAAGGCTGACTGGCTCTCTGCCCAGAGATTCTAACGTGTCTTGAAGGGTGCCATATTGACAATTATGGATATGCAAAATTGTTCACACATTTAAGGTGAAGAGCTGACTTATTTTGAGCACATATCTTTATGTGATTTATTTGATGGCATATGGGGTCATGTTGAAGCCGAGTCCCTGGGGGCAAGATTGCTGTAGTTACCAACTGGCTCTAAATTATAGCTGCTATTCAAATACCTTGAAAAGTATTAAACCAGGGTTTAAGCTGTTATTCTGAAAGATTAGGACAACGATAAATTATTATCTCTATAACAAATAATAAATATGTAAATCATAGCTGGGAGAGAGATGATAGATAATAAGACAACCATGCATATTTGATAGTGGTATAGTATAAAATATACAAAAGTAATATAAGACTGTCTTCTGTAAGTTCCCTCCATAATACTAAATTATTTTCTGAAGATAAAATGTGCTCTGTGCATTTGAAATCTTTTATTCTCCTTCTGAATCAGGTTGAATTCACATATATCAGTAGTAAAGACACTTGTCTTATTAATTTAAATACCTCTAATAAGTTCAATTATTTTTACTTTACTTATATTTTTTTGAAAAATACCTAGTACCTTTCCTCTTATATTACCCCCTCCATCAGAAACCTTTCTTACTTAGATCACTTTCTCAGAATACATTTTTTAAGTGTGTAAACTATTTCTAAAATGAGTCACATATCTTACTAGGTGCAGTACCTTTGTTATTAAAGAAGTGAAAGAGTATACCATTTGATTCTCTCTGCTTCTGGGTTAGCACACTCATTATGATCATTTCTAGTTCAATCCATTTGTCCACAAATTTCGGGAATTCCTTGTTTTTAATAGCTGAGTAGTATGCCATAGTGTAAATGTACCACAGTTTCTTTATCCATTCTTCTACTGAGGGACACTTAGGCTGTTTTCATGTTCTGGCGATTATGAATAAGGCTGCTATGAACATGGTTGAGAAAATTTTCTTGTTGTGTGCTGGAGCATCTTCTGGGTATATTCTAAGGAGTGGAATAGCTGGGTCTTGAGGAAGCCCTATTCCCAGTTTTCTGAGATAGCACCAGATAGATTTCCAAAATGGCTGTACTAGTTTGCATTCCCACCAGCAATGAAGAGTGTTCCTCTCTCTCCACATCCTCACCAGCATGTGTTGTCACTTGAATGTTTGATTTTAGCCATTCTGATGGGTATAAGATGGAATCTCAGAGTTCTTTTGATTTACATTTCTCTGATGACTAGAGATGTTGAGCATTTCTTTAAGTGTGTCTCAGCCATTTGATAT
The DNA here is from genome assembly GCF_964271855.1 of Acomys minous. Lineage (NCBI taxonomy): Eukaryota > Metazoa > Chordata > Mammalia > Rodentia > Muridae > Acomys > Acomys minous. The sequence goes on along the minus strand of NC_140499.1, from coordinate 26,495,844 downwards.
TCCTCTGTTGAGAATTCTCTGTTTAATTCTGAGCCCCATTGGGGCAGGTCCCATGAAAGACTGCACCCACCAGGAAACTGGGATAGAGGTGAGAACATTCTATTGAGACTCTAGGTGAGAAAAATATAGGGGATAGGGAAGTAGGTGGATCCAGTGGGTCCTAGAAACCTACAAGAGGAACATTATGATGGGTGGATCCGAGCCCAGGGGTTCTGCTTGATCTAAGGCACTAACCAAGGACAAAACATGCAGTCATCATCAAACCCCTACCAGATCTAGCCAAGGGACAGAACATTCTCCACAGTTAAGTGGAGACTGGGGACTGACTTACATTGGATCACTGGTGCCCCATATTTGGCCATGTCCTTTTGTTGGGGAGGCCCAATGGCACTCGGAGGAAGGATAGCAGACTACGAAGAAGAGACTTGATCCCCTAGCACCATATTCAGGGGGAGGAGGTCCCCCTCAGTCACAGTCATAGGGAAGGGGGATTGGGGTGAAAGTGGGAGGGAGGGAGGAATGGGAGGATGCATGGGATGGGATAGAAAATGAGATGTAATATGAATTATTTTATTTTTCAATAAAAATGTGTTGAAAAAAGAAAAAAACAAAATAACAAAGTCAGTACTAAAAGAGGCAAAAAAATAATAATAATAAAGAAGTGAAAGATGTCCTTATTCTGGATCTAGACAAACACATGTATTTCAGTTATTGTCCAGATAAATTTTTTGTTAATTTATTGTTAAAATTGTGCACAAAAATTCCTTGTTTAAATCACTAGGAAAAAAAACAACTACAATAACAAAAGTATTGCTGTAGCATACAGGGAATCCATGTTATAGACACTTTCAAATAATTTGTAATGATGTTAGAGAATTATTTCTTTTGTAGATTAACAAATATAGAAACATATCTGTTCCTCTTTTGCTTCTGAAAACACATTTATATAAATTCATGTTATTCTAGGTAAGATATATGATTTAGATTTAGGTGATTCAATCTGGCCATTGCTATTTGTATATTAATTTGTTGGTTACTATATAATTTTAATACTTTTCTCTCTTCAAGTTGTCTGTTTTCTATAAGTCCTTCTACTATTATTTTTTTTTCACTTTAGATCTGGCAAACATTTACATGCTCTATGATTACTTTACACATTGGTTTTGCTTAACTACTGAGTCTTCCAGTAAGCACAGTTTTTCTACTCTTGATTTGGAAATTATGGAAGATTCACCGTTTTTCTTTAGCAAAATTATCTGCAGAGGAGTTCACCAAAGCACGTTCACTGTGAATGCCCAACTTCACCAGGCTCACAAACCCAAAATAACTCAGCTACTGTGCTTTAAGCCTATATAAAGACTGGTGGCACCTGGAGGGAGATTTTAGGGCATGCAGTGGCCACCAGTGAGGCACACATCCAATCACTCTTGGTCCTGTAAGTAACCAAACTGTCATTTTTTTCCCTGAGGAAACAGCTTTGTTTTATTTATTTTATTTTATTTTATTTTATTTGCTTGCTTGCTTTGTTTTAAGTTTTTCCTTTTCCTTGGGAAGGTTGAACTTTTTTGCATTTATTGATCAATTTTTTTCTACAAATAAAACATGTGTAATTATTTTTACTCTTGTATTATTTTTCTCCTTTTTTATTACTGTTTAATGTGTCTACTTTAGTACTTCAATGCTATTCCTTTAGTTGTATCCATAATAGAAGTAAATCATCATCCAAATATCCTAATAAGGGATTCGTAGCTATCAGTGAGGCAGCATATACCTTTACTGCACCTCGTAGGCAATTAACACCTATTGCTTCGCTTATGCCCACATTTACAGAACTTGCATAGATATTACATAACTTAGCTTCCATTACAGTACATGCAAATGTAGAATTATGATTTTCTTCATATGGACCACTTCTCACTATCACTTCTCCTCCATAAACATTTATTTCTAAATAATTAGATGGTATTTCCTTCCATCCTCTTTTACTCATTCACTTATGCATTCATTCATTTGCCCAAAATGGTTTTCATTTCTTGTCTCAAACTGCACAATTCTTATTAAAAATGTATTCATCGTGTCATCTAAATAAAACACAGGGATTAATAAATGTCAATCTGGGTCAACATATTTTAATATATCCTATCTATAGTTTTTTGTTAAATAATGAAATTAATCAACATATATGATTAGCAAGCAAGTGGAAAGGCCACTAAAGAAACTCATAGAAATGATCCATTTAAAATGGCAGAGAAAAAAAAACCCATGTTTCTGAAGAAGGTGGAAAAATTAAAGAGAAAGTTAATAGCATTACTTGCAATTTTCCATTCAAGTCTCATAAGCACAGAATGTAATGGGTGGAAAGAAATCATATTCAATTTTAATTTACAAACCATTTACTAGAAGATATAGGTTACAAATGAGAAACAACGGTGAGATTCTGAGTAGCAAACATAAGAATTTTTACCTCTGAAGCCTTAGCCAGTACAGCTCCCCAAAAAGAAGCAGCAGAGAATTGATAAGCAGCAGTTGTTTGCCTACTGTCAAGAGAAGCAAAAACTATACCCCCCCCCACACACAGGAGCGCATGCACACGCACGCACACACACACACACACACACACACACACACACACACACACACACACACACCTCTTAGTTAATCATCTCTGTACTTACTAACAAACAAATTATTTTATTTGCCATGGGAAGAGTGAGTAAAAATATAGAACGACTCTGGGACTTCATGGACTTCTGATTCTGTTTTGCAAACTGAACACTATATGCAGAAGAATCATGCTCTAACAAACATTATACACTTAATTAATATTAATGACCATTGGTTAAAATAAGACACCTGGAAACCAATGCATTCTGGACTTTAAAACATTGTTATTAAAGCACATTTGTATTGAAACAAAAATATGATTTCCCAAGTTTCAAAAACTAATCACGAATACAAGCATAAATGAGAGAATTTTAGAGGAAAGAGCTATTTTGATATTCCTAAATTTGCTTGCACATTAGTGTCAAATCATCATACAAGTTGAAAGATAGGGAAACGGTGCTCAGTGCCTCTGCCAAGCAATTTCAGACAATTTGACTGATTTTTTAGATAGTAAGTTCTGAAAACAGAAGCGCCTGAAAGCTATCTGACCTGAATTTATTCCCCAAAAATTTTATTCCAGTCTGAAAGTGTGCCCATGATTTATTCGATGTCACTGCTGTATCTACACTAATGCACCATTATGCACAACCGCTGCTTCAGAGGGGTAACTATGTTACTTCCTGAAGCCAGAACTTCGTGATTACGTCAGACATTGCCTGGCATAGTGAATTGGCTCAGCCTCTTACCTTTCTGATGAACCTGGAATAATTACTTAAATATTTACCTCCTCTATTTAAAATTGGCTGGAACAAAGCGATTATGCATGCAGAAGGTGTACAGAGGGTTGGAAGATAACAAATGGCACAACCAGCACAGACTAATGTGGCTTTACTGGAGTAGAAACTGTGGTAATAAATCACCTGCCAATGTTGATAATAAAATACTGCATTGGCCTCCATCAGCCACAAGAGAAAGGTTAAGTGTTATTTCTCATAATAACCATGTGGTCTTCATAGATGATACCTCCAATATCAAACTCCATCACTATTTTCTGTAGAAAACACTTGATCTTTTTCTCCTAATGGAACATTTTTATAAAGAACTACTTTGTAACCAGCTAATATTCTTGAAATACCTTCATACACTTTTATGCTTATTTTAGCTTTTAAAACATTTTTTCCATATACTATGAAACTGTTTTTATATAACAGGGAACTTTAAGATGTTAAAAATTTTTGTCACCTTTAAGAGTACCTGTAATCAATAGATTCCAAAAAGATAATATTCTTGGGTCAAATGCCAATTCTTATATTATTCTCAGTGATTTATAATTTATTGATAAAGTAAAATATTTATTTGCCCATATTTTACTCTTATTTGTTCCTATTTCACTTAGAGGTCTCACCTCCCATGCAGGTTCTCCCTAAACCTGCGGACATCCTCCAGTTGCTAACATGATCACAACTCTTACTACTAAATTGGAAGTTTTAGTTATAGTCATGTATTACTTGTACAACTATACTGCCAACACAAAATAGTTTCTGTTGTCTGGAGAGATGGCTCAGTAGGTAGCACACTTGCTGTCAAACAGGAATACATGAGCTCATAGTCTTAGAATATACATAAAAATTAACACCTTGGTATTAGAGGCCTCTAACCTGTTTCTGGGAAGACAGAGACAGGGAAGTCCCGGGGCTTTCTTCTCAAATCACCTGGGCAAATCATTGAGTCCCAGCTACAAAGAAAGACACAGTCTCAGAAATCAAAGTGGAGAATATTTAAGGAAGATGTTATTGTTTGTTTTCTCACATTCAAAAATAGAGGAGGTAAGGGAGAGAAAAGAAAGAAAGACAGGATATTCTGGTGTCAGTGCTCACAAATTTTCTAAAAATTTTCAAAATTTTTATTCATCAATTTTTTCAAAATTTTTATTTATCTCCATCAGCAGACCTTTATGAATGGAATATTTGACCTCAGCATATCAAGTCTCATCTGGACTGCCTGTATTGTCTTCCTCTATGGTTTGGCAAGGCCTCCCTGCCAGGGGCAAGCGATCAACAAATGGACACCAGAGTCCCTGTCAGAGGCAGGACCTATTCACCATATTATGGGACCCACAAGGAGGCTGTGCTGTCTGTCTACCACATCTTAGGAGAGGGAATAGGTTCTCACACTGCGTGGTCCTTGGTTAGTGCATCGCTCTCGGCAGCACTCCGTCCCCTACTCCCCAGGCCTGTGCCTGAATTTGTTGGTTCCATTATTCTCCTTCTGGAGCTCATGTCCTTTCTCGAGCATTCTATCTCCCAACTCTTCCATAAGATTCCCTGTGCTCCACCCCAAAGTTTGGCTGTGAGTCTCAGCCTCTGCTGCCATCCCCTGCTGGGTGGAGTCTCTCAGAGGATCTCTATGGTAAGCTCTGGTCCTGTTCTTTTCTTTAATTGCTTCCAGTGTCTATTCTATTTGCCCTTCTGAATGAGAATTAAGCATCCTCCCTAGGGTCCTTCTTGTTATTTAGCTTTTTTAGGTCTCTGTATTGTGGTGTGATTATCCTGTATTATGTGACTAATATCTGCTTATAAGTGAGTATATACTATGTGTGCCTTTCTGCATCCTGGTTATCTCACTTAAGATGATCTTCTCTAGTTCCATCTATTTGCCTGCTAATTTCAAGATTTCTGTGTATTTAATAGCTGTGTGATATACCACTATATAAATGTCCAACAGTTTTCTTTATCCAGTCTTCAGTTCTGAGACATCTATGTTGTTTCCAGATTCTGGCTATTATAAATAAAGCTGCTATGAACATAGTTGAGCAAATATCCTTGTATGCTGGAGCATCTTTGGGGTATATGCTCAGGCGTGGTATAGCTAGCCGGGTCTTGAGGGAGCACTATTCCCAATTTCCTGAGAATCAGCCAGGTTGATTTATAAAGTGGCTATGTAAGTTTGTACTCCCCCCAGCAATGGAGAAGTATTCCCCTTTCTCCACACCCTTGCCAGTATGTGCTGCCACTTCAGTTTTCCATCTTAGCCATTCCTAGTGGTATAAGGTGGAATCTCAGAGTTGTTTTTTTTAAATACGTTTTCAATATTACGCCTTTAATTCCTTTTGTTATTTTGTGCCATTTTCTGAGGACTACGGGACAGAGAACAGGGAGTATGAGGGAGAATGGGACCTGCAGGCAATTAGGGATGGGGTTATAATCTGAATGTAAAGTGAAAATTTTTTAATTAAAAAAAGAATGTATTAGCCCTCTATAGCCTAAGAAAGCAACCAAAAAACATACCCGACTCCCTTAAAGGAAATGGGGCAACATTCTCTTCAGGTTTCTTCTGGCTGATTTGGGATGAATAATACCTAGTAGGGACCCAAATAAAATTGGGGAAATGGTTAAACAAGCTGGGAAGCACATTTGTGGTCCAGTTCCTAAACGTTGAGAAATTCCAGGCCTAATTAGAGTCCTGTGTGGGACAGTCTGAAGTTCTGGACCAACTGAGATTGGAAGCTTTCTATGAAAGGTAGGAGCTGTATTGTTCTGATGAAGAACAGCAATTAAAGCACTTGGTGCTGGAACATGAAAGATACTGGACGTCAGTGTCCAGCCTGCTGAGAGGAATACATCCTGTCAGGTCTGATCCAATGTTCAAGTCCAGTCCTTTTTTTCTGAAAGTACATAATTTCTCACAAGCATTATACAGTCCTAAAATTATAAGTGTATAAGGTGTGCATGAAGCACAGAAAAATTAAGGCTGTCTTTCTGTTCTTTGTATGAGGAGAAATAAAGACACCCATAAATCTTTATTCATGCCATATGAAGAATGGCATCTAGTAGTAATTTTATAGGTTCTCTAGCCAAGAAAATAAGGTTAGACTCCATCATGTCTCTCTTTTCCCTTATCTTAAATTCTTAGGTTTGGAGATAGAGGTTTATTATTTTTTTTAGTAAATATTTTATTTTGTTTTTTTAATAATAACACATTTTTATTGAAAATTAAAAATAATTCATATTACATCTCATTTTCTATCCCATCCCATGCATCCTCCCATTCCTCCCTCCCTCCCACTTTCACCCCAATCCCCCTTCATTATGACTGTGGCTGTGGGGGACCTCCTCCCCCTGAATATGGTGCTAGGGTATCAAGTCTTTTCTTGGTAGTCTGCTATCCTTCCTCCAAGTGCCATTGGGCCTCCCCAACAAAGGGACTTGGCCAAATATGGGGCACCAGAGATCCTGTGAAAGTCAGTCCCCAGTCTCCACTTAACTGTGGAGAATGTTCTGTCCCTTGGCTAGATCTGGATAGGGGTTTGATGATGACTGCATGTTTTGTCCTTGGTTGGTGCCTTAGATCAAGCAGAACCCCTGGGCTCAGATCTACCCATCATATTGTTCTTCTTGTAGGTTTCTAGGACCCTCTGGGTCCCCCTACTTGCCTATCCCCTATATTTTCCTCATCTGGAGTCTCAATAGGATGTCCTCACAACAAGCAAGTTAAAATATCTAGGAGTAACTCTAACCAAACAAGTGAAAGACTTGTTTGAAAAAAACTTTAAGTTCCTAAAGAAAGAGATTGAAGGGGACTTGAGAAGATGGAGGGATCTCTCCTGTTCGTGGATCGGGAGAATCAACATAGTAAAAATGGCCATTTTACCAAAAGCAATTGACAGATTCAATGCAATCCCTATCAAAATACCTACACAATTTTTTAAAGACATTGAAAGGTCAATTCTGAACTATATATGGAAAAACAAAAAACCCATAATAGCTAAAACAATCTTATACAATAAAAGATCCTCAGGAGGAATCTCCATACCTGATCTCAAGCTGTACTATAGAGCAATAGTACTTAAAACAGCATGGTACTGGCACAGCAATAGGCTGGTTGATCAATGGAATCGAATTGAAGACCCAGATATGAATCCACACACATATAGTCACCTGATTTTTGACAAAGAAGCCACATCTATTCAATGGAAAAAGGATAGCATCTTCAACAAATGGTGCTGGTCTAACTGGATTTCTACATGTAGAAAAATGCAATTGGACCCATACTTGTCACCATGCATAAAACTCAAGTCCAAATGGATTAAAAACCTCAATATAAAACCAGAGACACTAAATCAGTTAGAAGAAAAAGTGGGGAAGAGCCTGGAACACATTGGCACAGGAGACAACTTCCTGAACAGAACACCAACAGCCCAGGCCTTAAGGTCAACAATTAATAAATGGGACCTCATGAGGCTGAGAAGCTTCTGTAAGGCAGGAGACACTGTCAAAAGAACAAAGCAACAGCCTACAAACTGGAAAAAGATCTTCACCAACCCTGCATCTGACAAAGGTCTAATATCCAAACTTTATAAAGAACTCAAGAAATTAAATGCCACCAAACCAAATAACCCAATTGAGAAATGGGGCTCAGAATTAAACAGAGAATTCTCAACAGAGGAATATCAAATGGCTGAGACACACTTAAAGAAATGCTCAACATCTCTAGTCATCAGAGAAATGCAAATCAAAACAACCCTGAGATTCCATCTTACACCCATCAGAATGGCTAAAATCAAACATTCAAGTGACAACACATGCTGGCGAGGATGTGGCGAGAGAGGAACACTCCTTCATTGCTGGTGGGAATGCAAACTAGTACAGCCACTTTGGAATTCTATCTGGTGCTATCTCAGAAAACTGGGAATAGGGCTTCCTTAAGACCCAGCTATTCCACTCCTAGGAGTATACCCAGAAGATGCTCCAGCACACAACAAGAAAATTTGCTCAACCATGTTCATAGCAGCCTTATTCATAATCGCCAGAACATGGAAACAGCCTAAGTGTCCCTCAGTAGATGAATGGATAAAGAAACTGTGGTACATATACACTATGGAATACTACTCAGCTATTAAAAACAAAGATTTTCCAAAATTTGTGGACAAATGGATTGAACTAGAAATGATCATAATGAGTGAGCTAACCCAGAAGCAGAAAGACTCAAATGGTATATACTCACTCATAACTGGACACTAGCCCAAGGGACAGGTCCCACGAAAGTCTGCACCTACCAGGAAATGGAGATAGAGGTTTAAAAGAAAGAAGAGGGGGAATATACAGATATACAGGGAAGGCAAGACAAAAATAGATTAGTGAATCTACTCCTCAACTTAGTGCCTCAATTGTCACTCACACGGTTATTTTTAACTCACTGGTATAGAATTTTGTATATAGATGCAAAATTAGCTTAATTCTAGATACAACTGTATAGAATTCAAATGTCAGTTTAATCTTCACACACACACATACACACACACACTATATATATATATATATATATATATATATATATATATATATATATATTTCTACTCTAATATGAGTACCAATATAACAATTATAATACAAGATTTACTTCCAATACTTTGAAAGTGTAATTGCAGGCTGTTTAGGATAAATAAGTTATATAAGTTAATTGTTAGTTTATCAAATCATGGTCATGTCAATCCCTAGTCTACTTTTATCACAAGAATATACATCTTAGATGCAGCAGATAGATATGATTATATAGAAAGATAAGGTAGGGTAGTTAGATAGGGTCTTCAAAAACCTCAGAGATGTGCAGAATATGGCATTTAAAAATGTTTTTATTATTTTAAAGGTTTCCTGACAATGAGACAGGTTAACTCCTAGCAACACCCATCCTACCTCAAAGAGGATGATGAGCATCAAAGGACCTCCTTATGGAGATGGCTTCAAATGTGGAAAACAAACCACTGGGCAAAATGTCCTCATTTCTACCACAGATAGAATTCTGCCTAAAAGAGGGCAAACTTGGATGCAGGTAGAGTTGACAGCTAAACTCTGCCAAGACAAAGTAAGCAAGTCCTCAATAGTTCCTGCCTCACAAATATGTCTGTCAGATATATTGGGCCAGAAGGCTAAAGAAGATGCTCCAACATTACAGAGAGTTTTGGGTGACTATTCAAGCAGCAAACTGTTTCTGTTATCTTCTTTCTCATTTGGGAAGCTACTAACCTGTACTCCTGGCCTACTCAGATAATCACATTTATTCCTAACAGAGTTGAAGACCAGATATTTTAGTTTTATAATTAAGTTTAGTTGTTTAGGGGTTAAGATGTTTTTAGGTCTACATAGATATTTTAAGTTGATAATGACTAGATGTGATGGAGATTAATCTACATTCAGAATTTTAGACTCATCAAGATAGGAAAGATGTTTTCTTCAAGGCTGTCAATTACGAATAGCCAAAACACTAAGAATGTAACATTTATGTAATTTCTGATTATGTCATGGTTCTTCTTGCTATAGATAATTTATTGTATATATGTGTAACAATATAAATGTATATGCAAAAATTAAAAAATTAATTAATAAAAAGAATGGTATTTCTATTGGCCAATGTGTGATAGAGTGCTTTCCTCAGTATTGAAGAGATCACAATTGAATTGTGAGTAGATGCCAGCATCACTATGAAATGGAGACAAAGTACACTTAAACCCCATCAACATAAGTTGTAATTTTCCAAGTAACTTGACCCACAACTTTATGTGAGGAGTTTACTGTTCAGTAATTCCAGTCAATATCATATTTGCTTTTAAATCTTCATTCATACCTTTTCTGAACCCTGAACTACATATTTCTTGCAGAATCATAACTTGAGAATGCAACCCACTATATATAGAAAAACTAATATATATTTATATATATATAATATATTATAAGTATATATTAATTTGTTATATTTACATCCTTATATCTTGATTGTATCCCCCTCCCTCATCACCTCCTGTTTCCACTCACACTCCCTCATCTGCTTTTACACATTCCCCTAGCCCTCAGAATGAGGGAGCCCTCCGCTCCTCTTACTTGACTCAGCATATGAAGTATCATCTGGTCTGCCTGTATCCTCTTCTTCTGTCCCCTGGCAAGGTTGCACTAATCAAAGAGTGGGTACCAGATTCCATGTAAGAAAATAGCCCCTACCCCTCAAAGTATGGAAACCAGAGGAGACTATGCTGCATATCTACCTCATCTGAGCAGAGGATCTAAGTCCGCATCATGGCACTTTCTCAGACAACTGGGGATATTTCTACCTCAAAACCCAGCTATACCACTCCTGGGAATATACTGGATATATGCTTCTCCATGCAACAAGGACATTTGCTCAAAAATATTCATAGCAGCTTCATTTGTAATAGCCAAAATCTGGAAACAACTTAGATGCATCACAACAGAAGAATGGATAAAGAAACTGTGGCATATTTACACAATGGAATACTACTCAGCTATTAAAAACAAGGAAATCTTGAAATTTGCAGGCAAATAGGTGAAACTAGAAAAGATTATCCTGAGTGAGGTGACCCAGACTCAAACAGATATACATGGTATATACTCGCTTATAAGCAGATATTATCCACATAATACAGCATAACACCACACTACAATATAGAGTCTTAAAGAAGATAAATAAAAAGGAGGACAAATCAATTTTTTAATATGGAAAGGATGGTTAATTGGGAGCAAGGCAGCTTGTTTCATTCCCAGGACAGTAACTCCATGATTTCTGTCTTAGGTAGTAGGCTGTATCCCTAGGGCTCTTTCTGGCAAAAGCCTTTGCTTTTGTTTTCTTTTCCCCTCTAAGCTAAAAAAACACACATAAAAGTTTACCCCATTCCCTCATTCATCCAAAGTTCTGTCCTAGCACTGAGTGCTTTTAGAGAACACATAAATAAATAGATGAAGGGCCATTTGGTTTTTTTCTCAAAAAATCGATCAATCTATATAAAGCCTACTCAATATTCTACATCACTAAAATCCACAAACAATGCATATATGAGGGATCTTGACATTGCAAATGTCTGCTATCATAACCAGATTTTGAACTATGTAGTATAAGTTATGTGTTTCTAGGGCATATGTATATCTTTATATCATTATTAATGGAAAAGGAAGAGTTAATATAGAATATAGCTTGTAAACTGTAACACATTTTTGTAACCATGGTAAAGATATTTCGTTTTACTTTGCTGTTATCACTTATAGGACAAATATATGGAAAAATTAAAGGATAAGTTCTCATAGTTATATTATGTTATGCCTCAGGTGTCTTGCACCTAGAAGTAATTACAAATTGAAAACTGAAAAATATTTTTATTCCTTAAAGTATTTGTATTTTACACTTTCCTCTATAGAAAGTGTATTACCATGGTCATATATTTGATTATGTCTCAACAGTAAAATGTATGCAATTTGATCTATAATTATAAATATTGTACAAATGCATTGAGAAACAAGGAATAGGAGAATAAAGGTTTTTCTTTCTTTTAATTTTCTTAAGGGTGTTCAGACCCAGATAGCCTAAAAATGAAAATGTTCCTCATATACAAAATATACAATTTTCCTTAGAAAAACTCTATGAATATTTATTAAAATGAATCTTTCTAACTATTTATAATAATTATGCATATTAATTATAGAATGTGATACTGTGGAACAAGTGTGCAGTTTGCAATGATCTCACCAAGACAATAGCTTTAATGGAACTTTTTCCATCTAGATATTTTGCATTGGATATAATAAAATACTTTCTCCTACGTATTTTGATGTACACACTCAGTCTTTAGCTGTAGCCAAGCCACTATGCTGCAGAGGACTGGCAGAGCCAGGTACCCTGCATAAAGTAGTCAGGACAAGAGTAAGGGAAGTGTAAAAGCTCTCCTTTTCCCCTCCTCCTCTTTTCCCTCATCTTCTTATCCCTCCACTCCCTGGTGTTCTCCATCCTCCTTCCAGCTCCTTCTATCAATTCACTCTTACTCTCCCATATATATGAAACACAGGAAGGCAGTACAGTAGAAAGATAAAACTTGCACATTTGAAATTGTAACCTAGAAACAATGATAATCTTTCATATTTTAAAATCTGTATATAATCATGATGTTTTAAACAAGACCATCTTAAACATATATTTCTAGCAATTATATTTTTTCTGTCGCTTCTCTCTCTCTAACAAAGACTAGCAAGATGATGAATAAATTTAAAATCTTGATATAATTATATTGCAATACAGCATCTATATCAAACATTACACTCTCCTCATAAACATATATAATTAGTAGTTGTTATTCAGAGAGGAGAGAGGAGTCTATGACTTGATGTAAAACGAATATTTAATAAAAATAAAATAAAATCATTTTCAATCAAGTTTAAAAAAAATGAAATACAGGATATATTATCAGAGTTGCTCACTTAATCTCTCCTGGATATCTGGGGCTTTGTACATGCAGTCACCCTAACTGAGCCCTATTAGCCCAGCATCTGATTACTAGCCATCTAACCAAACTCAGTCATGTTTAAAACAGATGTTAATTATAGCACAAATTTAAGTAAAATAGAAATACAAGTTGAACTAAAATGCAGTAACATCAAGAAATCAGTATTTTTAAAAGTCAAAATTCTTTCAGTGCTCCCTGTGGCCCTGTTCTCAACACACCATTTACATTTCAATGCAAATCTGTGACTTTGTGGACATCTTCACCATAATGGGACACAAATGCAAAATTTAGTGAAAAGGTTTCTGTCCTTGTAAAATCTGTTTGTAGTAATCTTAGGACAGATTGCTTATTTTGGTTTCTGAAAATAATTTATGGTCTCCAAAAGAACATTCCCAAACATAATTCACAAAAGTGAGTGTCCCAAGTGAAATTTACTATTGATTTTCTTTGTTATTATTTCTAAATGTCACATATTTCTTTGTAAAAACAGAATTAATCCCTTTCAAACATCTGGGGAAGAAAGCACAGTGTTGCAATATAGTTTCATTTGTTTCTATGTTTCTAGTTATGACTTAATTTTACTGAACTTGAATGTATGGATACTACAAATTATATGCAAAAGAAATACTTTCACTATCAAAATGTACTTTGTAAAACTCAAAACACAGTTTAAAAGTACCAAGTCACTTGAAATAGAAAATTTATTTTGACAATTCTATGCATGTAATTTCTTTAGAAGCATAAAATATATTATTCCTTAAACATTTTATATGTGTATATGTGTGTGTGTGTGTGTGTGTGTGTGTGCGTGTGTGTGTGTGTTTGTACAAAGATAGTTAAACAGGTAGAGAAAGAGTTTTCCCCTTTATTGTAAGAGGATTTATTCTATGTCTCAACTTGACTGGCTTGTAAGGAGATTGCTTCTGTAAGGACATATTTGGTTCGTTTTAACATGTGACTTGACTAACATTTTTTCTATTTGTAATGTGAATAGATCTCTGAATAGAAAGGTTTAAAAATGACAAAAAGATTCACCTTTCCCCATTCAGATAGATAATTCTTTCTGTTTTGCTGACCTCAAATATCATAAGAAAGCCTAAGTGCTTATTGGATTTGACCCTGTGGACCCTCAGACTCCATCATAGACTTTTGGTCATTATATTGAAATTTGAGCCTCAATTTCTAATCATCTGTGGTTCTCCAGCTTTATATCTTACTCTACTGAGTTCAATTTGTGATTATCTTTATGCTAGAGAGAAGTTTCCTATGCATCTGTTATTGCTTAGTGTCATATGGAGTTTCTATGTATTTGTACTAGGAAATACACACAAACTACTTCATGAACATGCATACCTAAAAGTGTGGTTTCACCAATTTCTCCAACCTGGAAGAGTGGCTTGTGCTTTCCTACTTGGGCCCTTTTGGGACTCATTCTGTTTTCTGTCTTTAAAACAGAGTTGTTGTTTTCTTTTCATTCTCTGAAGCATTGACATTATGAAGCTCTTAGAATATTTAAATGATTGATCTGAATCCCCAAGAATGCACTTTAACTAGCCCCATTTGTGGATAGGAATCCCAAGTGGGTATGCAACACATTTTGTGATGCAAAAAACCATGTTGTTTTCTTCAACAGGGAAAGGATATAATCCCATCCCCAGTGTTGATAAGGATATAGTAAAGTCCTTTAGAAAGATATCCCTCTGGTGCCCCATATTGACTACTTCCCCTTGGTGGGGAGGCTTGGTGGCACTCAGAGAAAGGATAAGCAGGCTACCAAGATGAGACCTGATAGGCTGTGACCATATAGTGGTGGAGGAGGTCCCCTTTTGTCACAGACTTGGGAGGGTAATATGGTTAAAAAAGGAGGGACGGAGGGAAGAATGGGAGGATACAAGTGAAGGAATAACTGAAGGATGTAACTGAATAAATTAATAAAAATAAATAAAATTAATAAAAAAATAAAAATTATTGAAAAAAGAAAAAAGGATGGCCCTAAAATCCTCACTGTGACAAATGTAAATTACCTCTCAGGAGTCCCTATTAACTTGTCAGTAAGATGTTTACTTACTTCACTAAAACTAAGAATCACAGTAGAAGATTCTGAATGGAGCCTCTAAGTCAATGTGGTGTCTCAGCAGGTAAGGGTGCTTGCCATGCAAGTTTGATTTTTAAGTAATACAACAAAAAGTGAAAAATAACTCCCAAAAGTTTTCATTTTTTTCCTACATAGGCAGGCACATCACCTTGTGTACATGAACTTTCACACTACTAGTAGTACATATAATAAATTAAGCAAGTCCTCAATAGTTCCACATCACAAATATGTCTGTCAGACATATTGGGCCAGAAGGCTGAAGATGATGCTCCAACATTATAGACAGTTTTGGGTGACTATTCAGGGAGCAAACTGTCTCTGTCATCTTCTCATTTGGAAAGCTACTAACCTGAACTCCAGGTATACTCAGATAATTAAGTTTATTCTTTCTTGAGTCTCTGATGGGTGAAGGAGAGATAAATATGTTTATGTTTAGATTACAAGTGAGGGATGAGAAAAAAAAAACCTGTGAGAGAGCAGGTAATGTTTATCTCCTTAGAAGCTGAATCACCATGTGAGGGAGATTGGTTGTTAAGCAGCTGAATAACATCCTTGAACATTGGTATCCTTGTGGAGTTCCTTTTCCCTCCAGCCCCTTCTATGGCCGCACTGCTCCATAAGACTCCTGTGCTCCATCCAGAAGTTTGGTTGTGAGTCTCAGCATCTGCTTTGATCCCTTGCTCAGTTGTAGTCCGTAGACAGCACAGTCTCCTTGTGAGTCCCATAATATAGGGAGTAGGGGCTACTTCTGACAGGAACTCTGATGCCCCATTCACAGATCACTTTCCTCTCACTGGCCATGCCACAGAGAAAGAGGATGCAGGCAGACCAGATGAGCCATGATGGGTTGAGGTCAGAAGATAGGGGAAGAGGGCTCCGCCTTTGTGAGAATTAGGGGAAGGGAGAGAGGGGGAGGGGAGAAGGAGGGGCATCTGGGAGGCAACAAGGGAGGGGACTAAATTTAGCATGTAAAGTGAACAAAGAAAAAGTAATACATACATACATACATATATAGTGTGAATACCATGACTGTGTATGTGTATGAAACAATTATCCTTACACTCATTTGTACAAAATCATTTAATGTTTTGCATTATTTTTCCCACCTCATTAATTCAGAATTTGTTTTTATTTTAAAATTTTTCATCTGCTTACATGTAGATGTCTATGAATGCCTGCCAACAATGGTTCATGGTGTGGCTGAGCTGATGTAGGATAGGAGAAGATGTTCAATTGTAGCAGGTTATTCCAGACTTTAAAACTGTAAAAACAAGTAAATACATTTTAAAAGATTCTAAATAAGAGCTATCATTTGATGCTACGTTTAGCTTTTTCTTTTTGATTCAACTGTTTGTATATGTAATAACATTTTACTTTTTTTTAATCTTAGAAACATTTATTAATAAAAATTAAATTTAATAAAATAATTCCTATAAACACAATTGATCATGGGAGATCTGAAACATCCTATTTTTTGAGTGACATTCTAACAGATTGTCAGGAAAACTGGAAAATATACCTATTCTTACAATACATAAGATAATACAATCTCAAGTTAAAGAAAAATTTAAATTATATAATTTTCTTTCTCTTTACTTACTTGTCACTTTATAGACCTTGATTTATAATGGCCATGCTTCAGTGTATTGGTTTAAAGTATCACATGAGCTTTTAGAATCTCACCAGCTCACAGATGTTGGAAAAGAATACATTCCTATAGTTCCTAGCTTTCCTCAGTGTATTTCATAAATAAAAAAAAAAAGAAATTATACATTAGATATCTGTCATCAATTAAAAACCAAGCTTCCTTGCTATAGCATCAGATAACTTTCCATGTTCATGTGTACACACGGTAGCTTAAAGCTGATCAATGCAAAAAAACTGAATAATATTTCTGCACCTTTGTATATTTGTGTGTGTGTATATACATTGAGAAACTATATTCTTCCTAAATATATAAAGACAGTTCTGGATTGATGAGGTGGTTCAGCAGTTAAGCGTTTGCCGTGTAAGCCTGAGAACATGATTTAATTCCAGAAACCCATGTAAAAGGAGGAGAGAATGAACTCCTCAAAGTTGTTCTCTAGCATCTTCAGGGGCACTGAGACACAAGAGAGGCATGTGCCCTACACACACACACACACACACACACACACACACACACACAAATGCATGCACATATACAAATCACACACACATACTTTTCATATACATGCCATATACACATGTACACACATACATATCTTACACTCCACATACTCACACACACCATACACAAACATATCACACACACATACATACATTCGCATACACTCTAAGATAGATAGATAGATAGATGGATAGATAGATAGATAGATAGATAGATAGGTAGGTAGGTAGATAGATAGATAGATATACATATAGATAGATAAATAAAACTTTTAAAATAATGTATGTCTTCTGACCTAAGAGAAGGAATTCAGAAGTGAGAGATGTCAAACCAACACCATATTTACCATTAATTAATATGCAAAGTCTATAATTGACATTTCATTACACTATACCCAGCAATTATGAAATTCAGATGCCCACAAGCCTTGCTTATAATAAAACTATATGTAAGGATGCCTTATTTTTACACAACTCACATGATGCTTTTCTTCCCTTTCTTTGTTTTTTTTTTGTTTGTTTTTTGTTTTTTGTTTTTGTTTTTTTTGGGGGGGGGGTTTCCATGCAGGGTTTCTCTGTGTAGCTTTGGCTGTCCTGTACTGGCTTTGTAAGCCAGCCTGGCCTTGAACTCACAGACACTTGCCTGCCTCTACCTCCCCAGTGCTGGGATTAAAGGTGTGCGCCACCATGCCCAGTTGCTTTTCTTCCCTTTCTAAAGGAAACAGAAGTACTTGATCTCTCTAATTTCACTAAGATTTCTTTCATAAATAAAAGAGTATGCAGAATCAGACTGTAGTAATAAGTATATCCATTACTTACTATCTTTCTTTGGAGTTTCTCAAAGTTCTAATTTTATGTGCGATGTCATTATTAATTGTTTGTTTATAACCGCAGGCCAGAGACAGACAATACCTGAACTGAGTTTTAGTAAGACATACTTATCTACAAAATAACAATTACAACTTCACTTTTTCCTGCTCCTTGTTATAAATTGTGGACAATAGATGATAAAAAGCCACGGTGGCTTAGGTAGAAGACAGGTTCATGAATGAGTTAGAACATGCAAAATATCTCCAAGTATATCTTTGCAAGAACTTTCCAATGTGAGATGGGCATGAAAGCCATGATTTTATTTTCTGTTTCATGGCTAATATAGGGGGAAATTATCATATCACTTAGAGTGGGCTTCACTGCAAGGGATAGGAAAGCTGAAAAGAACACAACTTGAGGGGTACTTTAAAAATATTTTATTAATTTATTTATATTACATCTCAATTCTTAGCCCATCCCTTGTATCCTTCCATTCCTCCTTCCCTCCTACTTTTCCCCTGTTCCCCTCCCCTTTGACTGTGACTGAGGGGGATTTCCTCCCCCTGTATATGCTCATAGGGTATCAAGTCTCTTCTTGGTAGCTTGCTATCCCTCCTCTGTGTGCCACCGGGCCTCCCCATCAAGAGGACGTGGTCAAAAATAGGGCACCATTGTTCATCTGAAAGTCAGCCCCCACTCTCCACTCAGTGGTGAAGAATGTCCTGTCTATCGGCTAGATCTGGCTAGGAGTTAAAAGTTTACTGCCTATATTGTCCTTGACTGTTGCCATACTTTGAGCAGGACCCCTGGGTCCAGATCTGCCCATCATAATGTTCTTCTTGTAGGTTTCTAGGACCCTCTGGATCCTTCTATTTCCCCATTCTCCCATGCTTCTCTCACCTAAAGTCCCAATAGGATGTCCTTCCTCTGACCCACTTTCCTGGTAAGTGACGACTTTCATGGGACATGCCCCTTGGGCTAGTGTCCAGATATAAGTGAATATATACCATTTGAGTCTTTCTGCTTCTCGGTGAACTCACTCATTATGATCACTTCTAGTTCAATCCATTTGTCTACAATTTTCTGGAATTCCTTGTTTTTAATAGCTGAGTAGTATTCTATAGTATAAATCTACCACAGTTTCTTTATCCATTCTTCTACTGAGGGACACTTAGGCTGTTTCCATGTTCTGGTTATTATGAATAAGGCCGCTATGAACATGGTTGAGCATATGTTCCTGTTGTGTGGTGGAGAATTTTCTGGGTATATTCCAAGGAGTGGAATACCTGGGTCTTGAGGAACCCCTATTCCCATTTTTCTGAGAAAGTGCCAGATAGATTTCCAAAGTCATTGTACCAGTTTGCATCCCCACCAGCAATGAAGGAGTGTTATTGAGCGGTACTTTTTGTACTCATTATATTAATAACACAGAATTGGCTTTGTCTAGAATTTAAATCTCATCTTCTACCATCTTCCTTAATCCCTTCTCTTTGTACTATTACTACTACTACTCTAAAATGACACCATTACAAGGTCCAACTAGTTGTTGACAATAACAGCATGCTAATACTATAGGCCTTACATTACACAAGACAAAATGACTGTATGTTCATACATGCTCAATTGCTTACTTAAAGAAGCTTGAGTTGCAGACACTGCAGAATCAGTGGAACCAGCAAATGTTCAATCTGTCCCATGTTCCTCATGAAACCACGTGTTGTTTTAATCACCTGAAATGAGAATAGGAAAAACTGTTTATTTTTCCTCATTTCTGCTTTAACCTAAATTTTGTGGTCCCAAGAGAAGGGAAGCAGGCTGGCAAGGCAGAAATGATAAGCGAAAATTCCAGCTATGAAAATGAAAAACAGAACAGTTGGTGAGTATTTTTTCCTTTTCTGTCTAATTTTTCAGCATATTTTCTTGGTAAATGACAGTCCCAGTGGCATATATGTGAGACTGATATGTCACGTGCACTGCTGTAGCAGAAAGCACGGTGGGAAGCTCTGATGAGAACGTTTCTGGAGCAGTGTTCCCAGTGTGTTTGCCGATAGGAATTCAGACACTTGCTGGCCAGATGGGAGGACAAATGTCTTCAGAATGGAGAGTGACTTTATATTCATGCTTAAGCAATGAATGTCAGTTTCTTGGTTAAAAAGATTGAAAAAAAAAAAAGGAGGGCCTCTACTCACAAGTAACTAAAGGAGCATTTTAAACAGGGATTCACAATGCTCAAACTGTGGGAAGGGAATTAAAGAGCTGGCAAACAATGGTCTCCTCTTTTGGAATCCCCTTTTTAATATTTCGAAGCAAAACCAATGTTATAAATCAGTAACTGAAAATGCAGAAGAGTTTGTCTATACAAGATCTAGACAGGTACTTTTCCTCACTCATATGGGATGGCCAATGGTATACGAAATGTGACTAGTAACACTGACATTCCCAAAGATCACTTTCAGCTGTTGCCTCTGGGAATCACTCAGGATACTCTTCAACAGTTCACTCCTATATATAATAGACTATACTCCTCGACTTATACAATAAAACATGATCTATAGTCAAAAAGATCGATCGATCAGAATTGAAAAAGTTTGCTTAAAGGATATCTATGATCATTATTTCATTATATTTATGATTCCCAAAGCATACGAAATGTTGCAAAATTAACATTTCAACTTTATATTTTGTTTTACTCTCATCTTAACGAAGTTGGTGATCCCTAATTAATTGTTCCCAATACCTTCTAGATATATTTCTAACTTTTTACACTTGCCATTTTTTATTTAGGTGCCCATTCTGACAATGCTGTTGTTACATGATAGCCATCTTTTAATGTTGATAAGGTAAGTGGAGTTTTATATTATAAAATTTTACATGTTTCAAACATCAATGTGATTATTTTTAAAGTAGCTGAATTTTGTATATTGATGCAAATCATGCTCATGTCAAAAACTAGTCTAATTTTATCACAAGAATATATACTTTAAGTCTAACATCTAGATAAGATTCCATAGATATATGAGGTAAAATAGTAAAATAAGGTCTTCAAAAACCTCAGAGACCTATAGAATATGGCATTTAAAGATGCTTTTAATTATTCTGTAGAATTTTTGACAACAAGATATATTAAGCCCTGGTAACACCCAGCCAGCCTTACAGAAGATGAACATCAAAGAACCTCCTTATGGAGATGGTTTCAAATATGCCAAACTAGCCACTGGTCAAAATGTCCTCATTTCTGCCACAGACATAATTCTACCTAAAAAGGGGCAAGCTTAGATGCAGGCAGAGTTGATGGCCAAACTCTGCTAAAACAGGGTAAGCAAGTCCTCAATAGTTCCTGCCTTGCAATTATGTCTGTCAGATGTCTTGGGCTAGAAGGCTGAAGATGATGCTCCAACGTTATGGAAAGTGTTGGGTGACTGTTCAAGTAGTATACTGTCTCAGTCGTTTTTTCATTTTGGAAGTTGCTAACCTGCACTCCAGGTTTACTCAGGCATTTAAGTTTTATCCCTTCTCAAGTCTCTGATGGGTTTGAAGAGCAAATAGTTTAGTCTTTCAATTAAGCTTAGTAGGTTAAGGGTTAAGATATTTTTAGATCAAGACACATGTTTTAAGTTAATAGAGATGAAATAGGATAGATATTAATCTCCATTCAGAAACTTAGACACAACAAGATAGGAAAGATGTTTACTTCAAGTTTGCCAAATACAAATAGCCAAATCACAATGAATGTAACATTTATATAATTCCTGATTGTCTCGTGCTTCTTCCTACTATATGCAGCTTATTTTACTCATGTGTAATAATGTAAATGTATATGTTAAAAAAGAAACATAATAAAAACTTTCAAAACTAAGTAGCTGAATAGCTGTTTTCTTTTCTAGTATATATAGTTCTTTCATGTTAATTTGTTATGTGTTATACTTTGTAAAGAGGATGATGCAGAGATTCTGTCCACAAGAAAAAAATGACAGAAGTTATGAAAAGAGATTCACCAAGGTACGGAAATACTCTCATACCTGTAACATCTACATCTCTACTTACATTACACAATGAACATTATATATTTTGTGTATGAGCAACTGCTGTATAAGAGTCTAGCATGATTTCTGAAATGAGGCACAATACTATATACTTCAGAATCCAAAGTTAAATTTGTAATATTTAAAGCAAACTTGTTGTAAGTAGAGAGAGGTGGCCTGTAGGCGAACTTTAACTGTTCATATGTAATGAAAGGCCTTTGTTTATAACTGCAAAAACAGGAGTGTGGATGCTTGATGACACAGACAAAAATGTAGAGCCATATTCACTGACAAAACACACATGGTATAAGTATGCATGGGAAATAGCTATGTGCAAGCAGGTTTCAAAATCCAAAAATTCAAATTTGAAAAGCTACTAACTCTCTCATGCTCTTAAAGAAAATTCAATGCAAGCCCAGTTCTTGTCTCTGGTTTTTGTGTGGCTTTCCTTTCTTTTAGTTCTGAAGCACAAATGAGATCCATGATGAGCCAGACAATTCAGAAGATGCTTAAGAGGCTTTATAAACCACTAAAGGCAATGTTTTCAAACTGGCATAATAAGAGAGCAATTTTATGCTACTACAAAACACTGCTCAAACGCGCGTTATTGGAAAAATGGTGTACTTGCTACTTAGGGTAGGAATTAGGCGATATTTTGCCACATAAGTGATTATGTATTAACCACAAGTAAGTTAACTACTTTAATATAGAACCTTTCAAACGTACAATAATAGCTTCATTTAATTTACATGTAGTATGCAAATCCTGGAATAAACAATATTATATCTTTCTGAACAAACACAAATCTATTTGTTAGCAATTTGGTATATTAATATATATGAAAAACATAATATATAGTAAGTTAACTTGAGTCTATAAAATAATTTATAATTTTTATTTAGTTTTGAATTCCTATAATAATTATGTAATACATGTTAGCTATATAAATATGGCCTCCATTTTGCATGCAAGAAATTACAATAAAAAGATTAATATTAATGCAGAATTATAATACTCTTGTTGTCATTAATATTTGCATATTCAATGCCACAGATATTTGACATTTTATTTATTTATTTATTTTCTATTAAATTATTTTGAAGAAAGTAATCTGCTGAAGTCTCAGTCAACTTTGAACTCACCAGCTTCCTGCTTCTGCATTTCAAGTGCTGAAACAAAAGGTGTGTACCCTTATGTTCAGCTGACTTTCTTTATAAATTTAAGCTTAAAAATCATCCTAGAGATTTTTTGTTTGTTTTAGACCTCTAAAACATTTATTATGTGGATGTCATTTATTACTTTCTTAACTTCTTTCTAAGTTGTGCTTTCTTGTTTTATACATTCTTGCTATTGTTTGATACAAAAATTGTCACATATAAAGAGAAGCTATTATGTTCAAAATGTTTGATACTGCCGGGAGTGCTGGTGCATGCCTTTTGTCCCAGCACTCTGGAGGCAGAGGCAGATGGATCCTTGTGAGTCTGAGGCAAGTCTGGTCTACAGAGCATTCCAGGTCAGCCAGGACCATTACACAGAGAAACCCTGTCTTGAATAACAAAAAAAAGTTATGTACTAAAAAACATTACTTTTATTTGAAGTCATAGAGAAAACAATTGTTCCAAATTGAGCCAAACGATGGTTAACTATTTACCCAAATCTCAACAACTTCAGAAGAAAAGAAGACAGTACCAAGGTGTGTTGTGTCAGGAAAATATGCAAAGTACTGCATCATCAATAACAACTCAAGGTTAATGGCCATGTTATGTGATAGTTAAAGACATCTGCCTTAGAAGCCTGCATCACTGGCCTAACCAAAAAAAATTAGAAAGTTTGAATCCCAAATCCAAATCAGACTGATTTATTTGTGTATTTAGTTTTGATTATTGTACTGGAGAGATAGATAGAGGTATAGACGGATAGGCAGATAAGTATATAAATAGATGATATATACATACATATATAAATACATACATACACACATTTACATAATTCCATAAATAGTATACTGGGTACATGTCCTTTGGGTCAGTTTATTTCTATTTTTTCTCTCACAAATTCAACTTTTTGAAATAATTTTCTCAAATATTTGCCTATTGTACTTGATTTTCTTCTAACAAAGAATGTTAATCATTTAACATTTCAACTGAATTTCAAATAGTATTTAAACTTTGTTTTATATGTTGTTATATTTTTTAAATTAATACTGAGATGATATTAGACTCTGCTTTTTGAATTCTCATTTTTCTAAATCCAAAATTCAACATTGTCTTTGTAGAAAAACTTGTATAGGTGGTAAATTTCTCTTCAATAATTCGACTTTTTGATATAAGGTGCAAAAATTATCTTATAAATTTGGGCAAATTTACAATATATTAGACATAATTTAAAATTTATTTTGTTTGAATATGTGGATTGAAGCTAAAATGGTAATTTATTGTCAAATTTTACTTTTGTAAATGCTATTTTTAAAGGAATAAAAGATTTTTTGCATATTTTTCAGTGTTTATGATTCTATTTGAGTTTCTAGTATTGTTATTAATTAATGCCCATAGTATTAAATAGAAAGAAAATTAAATATTAAAAATTTACCAGTGAAAACTGTAAATTTAATCTATACTAAGGTTAGTTTAGAGTAAATTTTGCTATACAAATTGATTACTATATAAAGAATGCATTATTTAAGTTAATGCATATTTTATGCAAGCTTGGCCTTTGCTTTGGCATTTCAAGCTGTCTGTAGCTGTAACCAAAAATCATTCCATATTCTCAATGTTTGAATAAATAAAATCTAATTAATCTGACACTTGCAAATATTTCAGAGACTGAAAGCTGAAGAATGCACTGTGGACTATGTGAATCCTCAGGTTTTTTTTATTATCAAAGAACAGGCTTGGGGCTGGAGAGATGGCTCAGCAGCTAACATGCAGTTTTACCTTGGACTTTTTTAAAATTTTAATTTTATTAATTTATTCAGATTACAACTCAATTGTTATCCCATCACTTGTATCCTCCCATTCCTCCCTCCCTCCTGCTTTCACTCTATTCCCCTCCCCTAGATCTAAAACTGAGGGGCACCTCCTCCTCCCCCACTATATGGTTATAGGCTATTAAATCTCATGTTGGTAGCCTGCTTATTCTTCCTTTCAGTGCCATCAGGCCTCCCCACCAAGGGGAAGTGATCAAATATGGAGCACCAGAGTTCCTGTCAGAGTCAGTCCCCGCTCTCCACATAACTGTGGAGAATGTCCTGTCCATTGTGTGATCAGAGTGGAGGTTTGATATTTACTTCTTGTCTTGTCCAGGTTAGTGAAATAGTTTGAACACACCGCCCCACCCCCGGCCCCCGATCCATAGCAGCCTAGTAAATCAGGTGCTGCGTTGAAGATGGTAGGATTTAAACTTTACTCTGGCCTATCCTGAAGCTCCACGCTTTGTGGCATTGGCCCTGCTGAATGCCTACAAGAATGGCTTCTTATAAAAGTGTTATTAGATTTCTGTAAACATTTTATTATGATATTGTTGTTACCTGATCATTTTGTAAACCTCTGTGCATGTGTTTATCTATGAAGAGCCATTGTCTGTAGCATGTGTTCCTATGTTTTCTCCACTAACATTGATTTCACAGATGTTATCAATGTAGTCAGTCCTATAGCCTGAGCAATTTTCAAGCAATGGGTCTTTTTATGATATAGCAGTGCAAACCTTAATCCATGGAGTAGTATTACTCTAAGGGAAACCCAAGGATGATATTGTAACCTCCTCAACAAAAGTTCATGAATGGAAAGTGTAAGAATGTGAAAACTATAGTAGAAAATAAAGTTGTGACAGGAAGATTTCTTCACAGTTTGATGCCTGAAACGAGGAAGCCTCATATTTCCTTTCTGTCCTCAGTTACAGATACACAAGCTGAACACCTCCAGGGTTTCCTGGTTTTCTACATGCTTCTGAGCATAAGAACATGTTTCTCTTGAGACTCTATATAAGTTTTAACATGGATGTAAACTCATGAGTAACAATTATTGCCGACATATGACTAAAATTATGATCGTCTACCACCTAGGTCATTCCAATAATATATTTGGCAGTTCTCTGTGTTTCTCCTGTTGCTTCTTTCTATTTTACTTCCTACTCTAAAGCTGCTACGTGGAGCTATGGGGAGATGTCAAAAGGCTACAGCTCATCCAAACAGTAAATGTAATAGCTCTGCATAGCTTTGTTCTCAATTAATTCAATAAATAGATAAGTAAATCTTCTTTTTTGGCAAAGGCAAAGTACTGCTTATTATCATGAATGTGTACCTTGTGTGATAAACATTTCAGAGGTGTTAAAAATCTGGAGAAATACTTATTAACACTGGTAAAATACAATATGTTGTTTATTTTGTATTTTAAATAGAGTAATAACTAAATATCTCACACTGGGACATATTAATGTCTTACTCTTATGTATTCAGGAATCAGCAAGACAAGTACCACTCCATCACTGAAACTGTGTCTCCTAATGTCTATTAATGTTCACTATGATTAACTCAGAATTGACTCTTTTTTTAAATGAAGGTGAATTAACTTATAGAAAGTAACATGAGCAAACTCAGTGAATGGGCTGAATGAAAAGCAAGGGGCAGAGAGAAAATTGCAGAAGCAATAAATTAACTGATAACATACAACACAAAGTCAATTAAAATCAAAGAGTAGCCTACTCAACTCCACATAAAGGGTAACAGGCTGCTTGACAAGCAGTTTTCTCATTCAGGTGGAAATGCTAATCTGTTAGCATAGAAATTGAATTCACCCTGTCTAAACTTCTTTCCACACACTTCTCTCTATTGTCTTTCATCCCTTTTCCTCCTTCTGCCCTCATCACTCTGTCCATCCACCCCTTCCTTTTATCTAGTTTTCTTTAGATTTCTTCCTTTCTTCTTTCTTCCTCCTTTTCTTTCATTTTATTTCCTATTATTACTTTTCTTCTTTTACTATTTTAAATTACTGTACAATGATTAAGATATATGCTGTAGATACAGAAATATTTTTCCTAACATATAAAGCATCTATATATCTATACATATAATAACACACATACACACACAATATATATATATATGTTTATGTATATATTTAATATATATACATATATATCATATTATTTGACTCTGATCAAGCAGATTTTCATACTAGACCTCAGAACTAGATAATAGATGGAAAAGTTTCTTGACATTGGTATGATTCCATGTTGGTTATTATTTAAACTAATATGATAACTTTATGCAATAAATTATTTATGCTATTTTAATTGGCTCAGTCATGCTAAATTTTCATAAATATATATATTAATTGAGACATGTGGTATTTCAATGAAATACTAAAATGAATGGGATGAGGATAAGTAATGGACACGGATTCACTGGACCATTGTATAGAGTAATATGTTCTGCACTTATAATATTAAAATTAAGTGCTTTACGTGGGAACTTTTCAATTAGTCCATGAAAGTCTGCTTAAGGACATATTAGTTTTTGCCAACCTAAAATTTATTTTCATGTGTTATCCTTATTTAAACATGGATTTAATATTCATATTAAACAAACTTTCCACTTCTAATTTCCCCCCAGCATAGTTACTACATTGTGGTGGCATAAACTTGAAAATTAAATTTACTTGCCATCTAACTGTTCTTCCAAAATTCATAAGTGTGCACTATAGAAAAATGGTAAATGGTAATGGTGAAGGGTCCTCTAGTATGAGGGCCAGAACTGAAAGGAGAGGATGCATACACAAAGAATATATCACATTCTCAGCACCTCCCCAAACCTTCTCCAAAACTGACCACATACTTGGTCACAAAGAAAGTCTTAACAGATACAAGAAAACTGAAATAAGCAGCTGTATCATGTCAGACCATCATGGAGTAAAGCTGGATATTCACAACATCACAAACAGTAAGCCAACAAACTCATGGAAATTGAACAACTTCCTACTGAATGACTTCTGGGGGTTAATATAACCAAACAACTGAAAAACTTATATGGCAAGAACTTCAAGTCTTTGAGGAAAGAAATTGGAGACGATATCAGATGATGGAACTTCCTATGCTCATTAATTAATAGAATTAACATAGTAAAATTGGCCATCTTACCAGAAGTAATCTACAGATTCAATGCAATCTCCATAATGTTCTGAAACAATTATGTACAGATTTAAAAGAACAATAATCAACTTCATATGGGAAAACAAAAACAAAAACAACAAAACTCAGGGTATTTAAAACAAATTATACAATATAATAACTTCCTCAGGTATTAAAATCCCTGATTTTAAGATCTCTTTCAGTAATAAAAAAAAACGTATAATAATGACATAACAATGAATGGAATTGATTTAAAGACCCATTAGTAAATCCACACACCTATGGACACTTGATTTTTGACAAAGAATTAAAAATTAAACAGTGAAAAAATTAAAGCATCTTCAACAAATGGTACTAGTTCATCTGGATGTCTGCCCCCACAGAGCAGTTCCTGAAGGAGAGAAGAAGAAAAAATTTGAAGATTCTGGAGTATGGAGAATAGAGCAAGCAGTGAACAACAGCTGGATAAGGGAAACCAACTCTTGGTTGAACAACTAATCAGAGGAACTACTTATTAAGGAGAGTTTGAGGAACAGAGGAGAAAAAAATTGGCCCAGGCATAAATGTGGCAAAAATTGAAAGGTCTTATGGCCCAGGAGACTTTTTTTCCCTCTATTTATCCTTCCCCCTTGGGCCAACCACAGTACTTTATTTAAGGTGAAATTCAGTTTTTTTTCATTAGAGATTGCATCATGATTTTTTTTTTATCTTTTACAATCAATAGAGTCTTTAAAAATGAACAAAGCAAGACAACAATCTAACAAAAAATACAGAGTTATATATAATAAGGCACATAGTAAAAATCAATCAATTTCCAAAACAGTGGTCAGCATTGTTGACCTGATGATTATATCTTAAACAATACACGGGAAGTTTAATTATAAATTTCTCTGGGCTATAGCCATTGTGTTTACATGATTGTCATAGCAACAAAGCTTGAAAATAAATGTCCTTAACACAGAAAACTCTTGGCTTACTTCTAATCCCAAACCAACAGGTACGCTAGCCAAGCCTAGGCTAACTGCCAAGGAGTCCTCTATTGTAAAATATCTATAAAGCATGACATTCTAGGAGCACCTTCTGTTACTTTCAAATCAGAGTCTAAAGAAATAAGTTTTACTTTTCTACAGTGACCATTATCTACCAGGTAGTGTAATATTAAAGTCGTAACTTTCTTTTCAATCAGTTTCTACCTGGCAGCACACAATAACTAAAACCAAGACCCTTTCAATGTCTCAAGCAAGATGCCTTCTTTCAACATTTTCTATGGGAAAAAGTTTTGCCAGTGTGAGTTTCATTAGGGCCTGTAGTCAAAGTGAATAATAAAGTATTTCTTCTTTAGGAGAAGAAATAGACGTCAAGGTAGTTTTTAGCCAGATTACACCTGGACCATACATAACATTTAAGGGCAGTGTCGATCAGCTGGAGAACTTTGGAACTTTGTTAAGCAAAGCCTATATGATTTGTCCTTATCTCCATGATAGTCTACAAGTAGAAGAATGAAAATAGATCCATATCTGTCACCCTGAATAAAACGCAAGTCCAAGTAGATCAAAGACCCTAACAAAACCAGATTCACTGAACCTGATAGAAGACATTTTTGACAAAAGGCTTGAACACATTGGCACTGGAGACTTATTTATGAACAGAACAGCCGCAACTTAGGTCTAAGATCAACAATTAATAAATGGGACCTCATGAAAATGAAAAAAAAGTAAGGCCACTGAATCAGAAGTAAGGCAAAGGACATCATCAATACAACAAGGCAGTACTATCCAAAATTGGAAAAGATCTTCATCAACTTTATATCTGACTGATGGCTAATTTCCAAAATATATAAAGAACTCAAGAAATTAGACCTCAACAAATGAAATAATCCAATTAAAAATGGGGTATAGTTATAAACAGAAAATTATCAGCACATGAATTAATGCCCAATAATTACTTAAATAAATGTTCAACATCCTTAGCCATCACAGAAATGCAAACCAAAATGTCTCTGAGACTTCATTTTATTCTTATATAGTGGCTAAGATAAAAAAAATCCTAACGATATCGCATGCTGGAGAAGATGTGGAACAAGGGGAACACTTATTCATTGATCGTGGAATGCAAACTTATTTAGACACTTTGGAAATCAAGAGTGGTTTCTCAGAACATTGGAATCTACCTACCTAATACCCAGCTATACCACTCCTGGGCATACACAAAAAGGATGTTGCATCCTACTACAAGGACACTTTCTCAACTATGTTCACAGCAACTTTATTCATAGTAGCCAGAAACTGGGAACAACCTAGATATTCCTCAAACAAATAACTCATGATGAAAATGTGGGACATTTACACAATGAGCTATTAATCAGCTGCTCACAAAGTGCTTCAGTTGCTGTTCCTTACCAGAACAAGACAGCTCCAAGGATACCTTGGAAGAAATCTTCCAATCCCAATTGGTCCAGCATTTCAGACTGACCTACACAGGACTCTAATTCATCCTGGAATTTCTCAACATTTACAATCTGGACCACAAATGCTATTCCTAGGTTGTTTATGCTTTTTCCAAATTTTATTCAGGCCCCTACAAAGGTATTATTAATTTCAAATCAACTGGAAGAAATCTTGATAGAAGGATGCCCCATTTCCTTTGGGGGGGTTGGGTAGGTTTTTGGTTGCTTTCTTGGGTTATAGAGGGTTATTTTCAGTGAAATTTGGTTATAAGTTATTATTGGTATTATTTAGAAAGAAAACAAGGTTGGACTCAGGAATGTCTCTCTTTTCTTTTACTCCCATTCTTAGATTTGGAGATAGTGGTTGAAAAGAAAGAAGGGGGAATATAGAAGTATATAGGGAAGATAGAACAAGAAGTAGATTAGTGAATCTATTCCTCAATGCCTCAATTGTCACTTACAAAGATATTTTTAATTCACTGGTACAGAATTTTATATAGATGCACAAATATGTTTAATTTTAGATACAGTAATATAGAATTCCAATGTAAGATTATTCTTCACACATTGTATATATTACTGCTCTAATATGAGGTATTGTACCCATAAAACTCATTTATAATACAAGGTTTACTTCCAATACTTTGAAAGTGCTATTATGGGCTATTTAGGATAAATAAGTTATACAAGTTAATTGTTAATTGATCAAGTCATAGTCATGTCAATTACTAGTCTATTTTTATCACAAAAATATACACCTTAGGTGCAACAGATAGATATGATTTTATAGAAAGAAAAAGTAGAATAGACAAGGTCTTCAAAAACCTTAGAGACACACAGAATATGGCATTAAAAACTTTCTACTATTTTAAAGATTCACTGCCAATAAGACAGGTTAACTCCTGACAATACCCAGCTTACCTCAAAGAGGATGATGAATATCAAATAACCACCTTATGGAGTTGGCTTCAAATGTGGCAAATAAGCCACTAAGCTTAATTGTAAAACTAAATTATATCATCTTCAACCCCATCGGAGACTTGAGAAGGAATAAAATTGATTACCTGAGTAGGCCAGGAGTGCAGGTTAGTAGCTTTCCAAATGAGAGGATGACAGAGACAGTTTGCTGCCTGAACAGTTACCCAAAACTCTCTATAATGTTGGAGGATCATCTTTAGCCTTCTGGCCCAATATATCTGATAGACATATTTGTGAGGCAGGAACTATTGAGGACTCACTTACCCTGGTTTTGCAGAATTTGGCTGGTGACTCTGCCTCCAGGCAAACTTGTATATATAATATGTGTGTAGTACTATAAGTGTATGTATAAAAATGTTTAATAAAAAAGAAATACTACTCAGATGTTTAAAAAAATGACATAATAAAATTTCCAGGCATGAAATCATCCCAAGTAAGGTAATTCTGACCCAAAAAGACGTACACGGTTTGTATTGACTTATAAATAGATATTAGATTTAAAGCAAAGAATAACAATGCTACAATCCACATACCCAAGGAATCTAATTAATAATGAGATCTCAATGAGGGGATTTGTGAATCTCACTGAGAAGGGGAAGTAGAATAGACATCCTAAGTGGATAAGAGAAAAGGAGAGAACAGAAACAGGATGGATCAGATAGGAAGATTGTAAAGGGAGAGAATACTGGGAGAGACAAATGGAATTGGGGGCATCCCTGGACAAGCTAGTTACTTATTCAATGGGAACTCCCAGGAGTGTATGACTCAAAGAAGTGGGTAATGTGGAGCCTGAATCAGCCGTCTCCTTTAACCAGGCAAGGATTTCTATAGTTGAATTGGGACATTGCCCCAGCCACAAAACCTTCACCCTACAATTTTCCCTGCCCACACAATGTGCTTGGGTAAAAGCAGTTCAGAGGTTATGGCAGTGAAAATGAAACGGCTAGTCCCTTGAGATCCATGCCAGAAAAGGTAGCCCAACCCTGACACCACTTGTAGGGCCATGACCCAGAAGCTGGATAGCATCGAGACCTAGGATAGAACCAAACATGACTGGCAGAAAAATAAAAAGGCAATGAAATAATCACTAATTATATCCTGTTATATTCATAAGCTAGTACCCAGCTCACATGTCATCAGAGAAGCTTCACCAGCAACAGACGATTGCAGATGCAAAGACCCGTAGCCAAACATCAGTGGAGCTTTGGGAATCTTGTGGAAGAGGTGGAGGAAGAATGGTAGGAACCAAAGGGATCAAGAACATCCTAAGACAACACACAGAATCAACTAACCTGAGCTCATAGGGGGGCTCACAGAGACTGAACGAACTACCATGGGCTTACATAGAACTGATAGATGCCCTCTGCATATATGTTGCAGATGTGTAGCTTGGTGTTCTTGTGGGACACCTAACAGTGGGAGCAAGGGCTATATCTGACTTTTTTTTTTTTTTTTTTTTTTTTTTTTTTTTGCATTTAGGACCCTTTTCCTCTATTGAATTGCATAGTCTAACCTCAATATGAGGGAAGGTGCCTAGTTTTACTGCAACTTGCTATGCAATCTTTGGTTGATAACCATGGGATGCTTATCTTTTTCTGAAGGAAAATGGAAAAGGAGTTGATTGGGTGGTGGGCAAAGGGAAGGGATAAGGGATGGTAGGAGAGAAGGGATAGAAGACTGTGTTCTGGATGTTAAAAAAAAAATAATTATAAAAAGAAAATAAATAGAGAAGCTACTTAGTATAGTATCCGTTTGAAAATCCAGAATCTTCTATAAAAAACAGGAATTTATAAATCCAGTGTGATTTAGATACTGAAATACCACATGTACTAGAGTGCTCCTTATCCCAATCTAGCGTGGAACTGGACCTGCATACAAACATTGTCACATATGTAAGGTGACATAAACAGTGAGTTGCATTCTCAATATCCAACTATAAGTAGTTTATGACCTGCTGTTTAAGGTTTCCTCAGCATGCTTCAATATAAACTAATCACGTGTGTGTGTGTGTGTGTGTGTGTGTGTGTGTGTGTGTGTGTGTATGTGTGTGTGTAATTTTAATATTCTGGCAACATAATTGTTCTTCTGGAACAAGTTAAAGCGTAAATAAATTAATAAAAATTTATTTCATATGGGAATAGACAGCTGGCTCAGTCAACAAAGCAGTTTCCTGAAAGCATGAGGTTCCGAGTTCAGATCTCCATTACCCATTAAAAGGCTAGGTCTCCACAAGAATCTGTAATATAAGAAAGATGAGGCAAGGGAGTACCTAAGACTTGCAAGAAAACTGCCCTTGGGGAACCAATGACTTCCAAGTACAATGAGAGATCTGTTTCCAAAAACTGAGACAGAAAATGTTTGTGGAAGACCTTTAGCTTCTGTTACTTGTTATATGCCCTCATGTACCTGTTCACACAAAGGAACAGTGACACGTGACAGCTCACCACCATTGTTAACTCTAGTTACAGAGTGTCTGCTCCCCTCTTCTGTCTTCTGAGGGTCCCTGCATAGACGTACTGTACAGAAACACAGGTACACCTATATAAATAAAAAAGGAATAAAGGAATTCCTTTCTGAAAGTACCTACAATGGAAGATAGCTCAGAGCCATTATTATATAGTAATAAAAATTTTTAACACTGGATAATTGAAAACTTTAGTTATGCTCATTTTATTGTGTCACATAAGGAAAGTATTTGGAAAATCTTTCATTTTCTTTATCAGATTCCAAGTCCTTAAGTATCATATAGGTTACCTAACCAGCAGATAGTTACTATCTTATCATGTGAACTGTATGACACAAACTATAAATGAGCAGTATCAGTTTATATCTATTGTCTGTACAGCTACAAGACATCTTCCTCCACTGCACTCTGAAAGGGTTCTCAATTGTGTTCTCTTGAAGTGATGGGGACTTAGGGAGGACTTCTGACTTTGTGGGCCTCACACCCATAAGAGATTAGTGTAGGACTCTAGGAGTGAGTTGGGTCTCTTAGGTCTGGATTGGTTACCATGAAGTCAGGTTGTAAGTGAGCCTGGCGCCACTTCTTCCAGACCCACTTCTGCTAGAGTTCCTGCTTTGAGATGCTATTTCCATGCTGCGTGTTGGGATGTAGAAAGAAGGTCCTCGCTATAAACCAAAACGATGGTGCTTCCTAGTACTTCAGATGCAGACCGCAATCTAAATAAATCTATTTTTTTTATATAGAACTCAGATTTGTTATGTCAATACAAAACAGACGCAAGGGTAAGTTAAAAGATATTAAGGCACAAGGTGAGAATGACCATTGTGCTCCCAGATCTACTAGGTAGGCAACGAAACACACAAGTGTAATAAATAGATAAGGCAAAACTAAGACAGTGTGCTTATACAAGCAAGTAGTTAACACTATTAGTCGAATGGTACCACCAGAAGGTATTAGGATCGCATCAATGAGCATCAAGACCTGTTGTTCCACCTCCAGACCTCTTGGGTCTCTCTGATTAAGTTATCCCTTCTCACTACTAAAACCTGAGCCTCAGCAACTTAGACAAGCTACTGTTACTCTCCTACAATGATAAGCCCAGTCACCACTTTTCCCATTGCACTTTGTCAGATATGGGAGAAGGGTGTTCTTCCAAGCCTTTGAACAGACAACTGCCAGGCTATCTTGGTCAGGGAATGAGGCAGTCACTCCCCCAGTAAAATCTTCAAGTTTTGACAACTCAAGGAAATGATTCAGCTCTCACTCCATGACCTAACTGCCATCAGTTTTCATCATTACACTAACCTTCTTTGTTAACAATTGCTTTTATATTGATTGCATTAAAGAGTCTAATGATTTCTTTTCCCAAAAAAAGAAAAGAGTCATATCTTCATCACAGTCTCTCTGCTGTAGTTCTGGAAGACAACAAAGATTCCAAACCTGTCACTTTTACAATAAAAAATAACTTTTGCAAACGTTAAGTGGTTATAGTTTTCTTTTTTTAATTTTTTATTAATTTATTCTTGTTACATCTCAATGGTTATCCCATCCCTTGTATCCTCCCATTCTTCCCTCCCTCCCATTTTCCCCTTATTCCCCTCCCCTATGACTGTTCCTGAGGGGGATTTCCTCCCCCTGTATATGCTCATAGGGTATCAAGTCTCTTCTTGGTAACCTGCTATCCTTCCTCTGAGTGCCACCAGGTCTCCGCCTTCAGGGGACATGGTCAAATATGAGGGTAATAGTTTTCTTTAATAAATTTCACAAAATCAAAATGTGCTTTATATATTTAACAAAAATAAGATATGTAATTCTGACACATATTAACTTATTTCAGTTAGTATTTGTTTCTTATACCCTTGTAACTATGAGTGTGAGTGAGAGAGATAGGGGAGGTGAATGTAAATTTTTTTACATAGCGTACCATATAAGTTATTTTTAATAATTTCAGCCATTGGTAAAACACAAATATAAAACATTATTATTCCATACTTTATATCTAGAATTATTCCATACTTGACATATATAGAACTCTTTTTTTTTTATAATGACTAAGTATTCAACATACAATAAAATGTCTAAAACGTATATGGAGAGACATTTATTATAGTTCTTTTTCACAAGGAAGTCTGAGCAGGTGTGAAATTTTTCCTTATAGCCTCTAGCATATTCATGTCAGAACCCAAAATGCCTACATTTCAGCATGAGTCAGTCACCAATTAGAACAAACATGGATTTTCTTTTTCTGTTTGGTGGGATGAATCAGCGGGCAAGAGCACTTGACACCAAACCTGAAGATTAAATACATTCTTTCCTCAAATTATCAGGTTATAAAATGAAGCTTTAAAATAATTAGTAGTTGTACTTTCATCAGCAGCATATATAGTAAAGTAATCAGTAGCTAGCACTTTCTGGGTTGTTGCAAGATATTTAATCACATTGTGAACCCTGAGACTATGTACTTTAAAAACCTGTGTCTAATGGTGTTATGGCCCAGTCTTTGACCTTAGAGCTTTCTGTTTACAGTAAACAAGTAGTTGTGGTGTGGCTCAGCCTTAGTGCACATCTTTAATCTAAGAACTTTCTGCTCATTGTAAACAGGTGGTTGTGGTGTGGCTAAGCCCTAGAACATACACTTGATCCAAGAGTTTCTGTAAAAAGGATTAAATAAAGTTAATCCTAGGTCAAGATGCTGAGCAAGTAACCAGTTGACAGATGGAAGAGAAAGCAAGGACACTGAGAGAAGGGTATTTAATACAGCAAGATTGCATGGAGAAGAAGAAATGGCTCATGGTTTCTTCCTCCTGGGACATGAGATGAGTAGAAAAGCCTTTTTTTCTGGGATGTCAGCTGAGTATGAAAATTAGCTGGGTTCTTTTTCTGCCTCTATGACCTAGTATGTTTTCATGCCAGCATCTGGTTCCTGAATCGTTGTTGGTAAAATCAAACATAATTGGGATTTTCCTTCTCTATAATAACACTAAGTAACACTGATTAGACAGACTCTGGGCTCAGGCTTGTATGAAAAAGTGAAATATAGTAAATAAAAAGAAAAGGGAAAGAGAAGGGCATGGTGGCACACACCATTAGTCCCAGCACTTGAAGGCAGAGGCAGGTTGACCACTGTGAGTTTGAGGCCAGCCTGGTCTACAGAGTGAGTCCAGAACAGCTAATGCTACACAGAGAAACCCTGCCTCAGAAAAAAAAAGAAACAAACAAACAAAGAAACAAAGAAAGAAACAGAAAGAAAGAAACAGAAAGAAAGAAAGAAAGAAAGAAAGAAAGAAGGGTTAAAAACAAAACAAAACAAAACAAGTTTTACATCCACTAGGGTCCAAGAATGGCTGCGATGGGTCCAAAGGCTTTTGATCTAGGCCTATTAGGATTAAGAACTGGTTGCATCTAGCATTTCTCTTTGTACTTTAACTACTAAACTTTCATGCTGCCTGGGGCCCCTGGTCACAGAATAAACTCTGAACTTTCTTAACTCTTAACTGTCAGGCTGATAGCTCTGGCTCCTGTACTACTACCTTTAAGTTTCAGGCTGATAGCCTTGCTATTCAGAAACTCTCTCTTGTAAACTCTCAGGCTTGTAGCCTCACTATTCCAGACTGCTGGTTGAGGCAAAAAGAAGGAATGAAGGAAGGAAAGAAAGAAAGAAAGAAAGAAAGAAAGAAAACAAAGAAACTGTACAGTCACACAAACGTGGAGCTCCAACAGATCATTAATAAGCATATACAAAGACACAACCAGACAGACAGACAGACACATATTTCATAGATGGTGAATGGAAGAAAACTCCAATCAAACAAAAACAAATTTATTTCTGTCCTGGGTTTTTTATAATATGTATGATCAATTACCTCTTTCAAAAACAGATACAATCATTACATTAAAAGGAAGTTACAGAAAGAATGTTAGTTCTAAGTTCTCTCATTACAACTATACATAACAGATACTTCTGTGTATTATAAGTTTAAACTAGTGGTCTTATCTATATAATCATTATGAGGTCAAAACAGAAAATTTTATATTTTTCTTATTTTAAATTATGTTATGGGTTCAAAACAAAACAAGAGTTTTTATGTCAGGGTTTTTCTAAAAAAAAAAAACAGGTGTCTTTTTGTCTTGTATAGATAGCCATTTATTCTTTGTATCTATATTCATATGGTATTTCTTATCATGGTGTAAACCTGGGCCATATCCTTGGACTAAACCTAGAATGAATGTATCTCTTTGATAATAACTTTTTCAATCTTGTTTTCCCTCTTAGTGTAAATCAAATGCTTGACATATGGAGATTCATAGAGCTCCTAGCAAATTTTGCTATACTTTAGGAAATTTTTTAAATTAATTGAATCAAGTCAGAAATTCTTTAAAATCATCAAGGATTATGCAATCATCAATTTGTTTAAAAACATTATGTCATGAAAGTACATCTTCAAAATAATCTTCAGGAAATATGCCCAACATAGTGAAGCATTAGCCAAGGAGGGTCTCTGCCATGCCAGATGTATGAGACAAGCATGGAGAGGTATTAAGACAACATTAAGCAGTCCTAGGGCAAAATTCTTGCGGCCTTGTCTAACCAGGAATACACCCATTGGTAAACTGTGCAAACCAAAACCAAAACCAAAACGAGTTGGCTACCTCCAGGAAGCTCACTGGCTTGCTTTTGCTAATCCAACATGCAATTGCTCCCAGCAGAGATGGACACACGGTTGTGGGAATATGTGCTAGGGACATGGGGTACTGAATGAGAAAGTATGGGCCAGATAATAGCCAGTTTCATTGTGCATGTGCATGACATTTTCAATGGAAAAAAAATAAGTAATTGCATGCCAAGACTGGATAGTATCCAAATCTAAAGGGCTTAGTGAATGCCACTCTCCATTGGCAAACCAAAGCCTCAAGAAAACAAAGCTAAAACTTGTTTTCCATGTTTACACACCTTAGAAGCTCTGTTTGTCTGGACAACTTGAACACACATTTGGCATTACTTCAGGGAAATAGTAACACACAAATAGGTAACTTAACAAGTTGTGCCACACTATAGTCCTGTTCCCAACACTTTTTAAAGTATACTATTAGTGTAGTATATTTATTTTAAGTGAGTAAGCTATATCCAGCTACATAAGATAGCCATTAATTATCTTGATATTTTAGACACAATGAGAGAAAAAAGGAGTGTGAGTCTGCCCATACCAAGTTGGCTCTGTTAGACTTATGCCTAACATTTGTTGCTTTTGTTTGATCTCATGCAGTTGTGTTGCTATTTGCTGCTGTGGAATTATATGATGTACTT
This sequence comes from Acomys minous, assembly GCF_964271855.1. NCBI lineage: Eukaryota > Metazoa > Chordata > Mammalia > Rodentia > Muridae > Acomys > Acomys minous. The sequence continues at coordinate 26,456,570 of NC_140499.1, read as the reverse complement.
CCATTCTGGTGCTATTGTTAGCAAACATCTTCTGTTTCTAAATTTTACTAGGCAAAGAATACAATTATTTGCACATTATGTTATGTAATTGCCTTTTAAGCCTACAGATAAGGAAGGGAAGAAGCATGCAATTTTACTGTCTTTTTTATGTATCCATAATTTAGTTCATGGACACTCTCTGTTAGAATTGTAATTACTCTGCTCGACTCTTGATATCAGCACAAGTAATCACTTATATTAATATTTCAAATGTTAGGTGGTTTTGAGAATTTCACACATTGGGTACTTATGTTTACACCATTTCCATTCTTCCCATTAATCTCTGTTAAGATTTTTAAGGTCTAGATAGGTGATTTAAATTGATAATGATGAGACGTGATAGATATTGATTTACATTCAGAATTTTAGATGCACCAAGTTAGGAAGGATGTCTTCTTCACATCTGTCAAATACAAATAGCCAAAACACTAGACTGTAACATATATATATATATTCCTGATAGTTTCATGGTTCTTCTTGATATAAGTAGTTTATTGTATATATGTGTAATAATATAAATGTATATTTATATTACATGTATGTAATATGTAAATAATTAAAAATATTTAATAAATTTTTTAAAAATATTTTTAAAAGGTAGGATTTTTTTATTTTGAACTAGAACCTTACTTTATAGCTCTGGTTATCTAGAAATTCACTATTTAGATGATATTGACATTGAACTCATAAAAATCCATCTGTTTCTACCTCCCAAGTGCTGTCATAAAAGATGTGCATCACTACTCTTGGAACTTAAGAAAAGAATTGTTAAAAAAAAGAATTGTTACAATCAGGTTTTAATTAATAATTATAGCTTATTATGAACATTGCTTTTTAAGCAATATATACATATATATTTACAATACTCTTAAAAAAAGGTGGCAACTTAGTCTTCTTCAACTTAAATAGTCAACATAGGTGTAATACCTGCCCTGGCAAGTGTGGTAAACAGATTGGCAAGGGAAGGTGAACTCTATGCCCCAGGTGTTTGCTTGGGAGGTAGAAATAATGACAGAAGACAAGAGAGAACATAAAATATTTATGTGGTGTCACTTGTTCTATCCAATTGGGAAACCAGTATTTTAACAACAATATTTTACAATACCCAGGATCATGAGTCCACACTGCTTAGAACAGCAGAGTTTGTATAGCTGGAAGCTGAAAACACCCAGTCTATAAACCCACTCTAAAAAGTAATTTCTCTCTCCGAAGAGAGAAATCATAGCACGGCTACATAAACCAATAAAAGGCTTGTTTTTGCTTCAGATACATTAAAACACTGCTGTCCAAGTTATTATTCATTTCTTATAATACTTAATTTCTTTCCTATTACATTCTTTAAATGAAATTATATTGTTATTCACATGTTTTTAAAAAAAACAATCCTTAGAAATAAGTATAAATATCGAAGAGTCACAGTAAATCTTAAAATACATTTGTAAACACAAAACATCCCATAAAGCCCCAAAATTGTGAACAATAAAAATACTGTTACAGATTTCACTCTAACTCATTCCATGTTACATGACATAGGCATCATAGTAAAAACAACAAAGGACTGACACAAACAGACACATTGATCAATGAAAGAGAATTAAAGATTGAGACAATAAGTTCATGGACCTACAGTCACTTGTGTTATTTTGACAAATAAGACAAGAAATAATATTGGAGAAAAGACAGCCTCTTCAAATATGTTGATGCAAAATTTGGGTATTCTATATAAATGAATGATGAGATGATTCAAAATGTCAAAACATTTGACCCCAAGCCTGAGGCTTAGAGTTTCATGCCATGAATTCATATGGAAGGAGGATTGAACTAATTCCTTAAAATTGTCCTCTGACCTTGGCATGCATTCAGTGGCATGTACACACACATACACACACACACACACACACACACACACACACACACACACACACAAACTAAGGAAGTAAAAGAATGTAGTTAAAGGAGAACGAAACTTGATTTTTATCTCTCATTCTACATAAAATCAATTCCAAAGGTATCAACAACCTTAATATTAAACACGAGGCTGTGAAACTTCTAAAGCAAAAAGTATAGGAAGCACTTTAGAATACAGACTTGGCAAGGGCTTTCTGAGTAGGACCATACACAGAAAATGAGGCCAATTATTAAGGAGAGGGGCCTCATTTAAAATTTTAAATGTTTTGCACTTCAAGGAAACTGTTTTTGATGGCTGAATATTGGAAGAAACTCTCTGAAGACTAGAAAGTATGTGTCTAGAATATATTTAAAAAAAAAAAAACACTAAAACGAAACAAAAGCCAAACCAAACCAAACAGGCAAAAGATAGAGCCACTTAATTAGAAAATAGATTCTGGAACTACAGAGAGTTCCCAAATGATGACATACAAATGATTAAGAAATATTTTTAATCTACCAGCCTTGATGATCTCCTTGGTCAGCTCCTGACTCTGCCCAGGCCTTCCTTCCCCCCACTCCACCCTACAACTCTAAGCATTCTGTCATGAGTCCAGTTTAGAGTCCCAGTATCTGTCCAGATTCTCTGCTGAGTGGAGTCTTTCAGAGGACATCTATGTTGGGCTAATATCCACTTATAAGTGAATATATACCATGTGTCTGGGTTTGGGTTACCTCACTCAGGATGATTGTTGCTAGTTTCATCCATTTGCCTTCAAATGTCAAACTTTCTTTGTTTGTAATTGCTGAATAGTATTCCATTGTGTAATTGTACTACAGTTTCTTTACCCAGTCTTCTGCTGAGGGACATCTAGGTTGTTGCCACATTCTGTCTATTATGAATAAAGCTGCTATGAACATAGTTGAGCAAATGTCCTTGATGTATGGTGGATCAACTTTCCAGTATATGCCCAGGAGTGGTATAGATGGGTCTTGAAGTTTCACTATTTCCAATTCTCTGAGAAAGTGCTAGATTGTTTTCCATAGTCATTGTGTAAGTTTGCACTCCCACCAGCAATGAAGAAGTATTCCCATTTCTCCACATCCTTTCCAGAATGTGCTGTCACTTAGACACAGGAGACCTCCACAAACTGATGCACCAACTAAGGACATTGCTTTCAGAGAACCTAAACACTCTGTTCAGATGTAGCAGATGGAGAGCTCATTCTTTAAGTCGGGGAGCGGTCTGCTGCTGAACCTCTGACACACTTTGGCGCCCATGACTTGATCACTGCCCCTTGGCATGAAGGTCTTCTGGGCTCACAGGAAAGGGGGATTCAGACTATCCTGAGAAGACCTGAAAGGTTGTTGCCAGACAGTGGGGTAGGAGGCCCCACCCAAGTCAGAGGTCTAAGTGAGGAGAATAAGGAAGAAGAGGGAGGGAAGGTGGAAACAAGATGAGAAAAGCAAGGGGATTACAATATGGACATAAGGTGTGAATAAATTATAATAAGTAAAAAATATATATAATGAAACATTATTAATGTTAACATTTTAGCATTTTGTGTTTCATTGATTTGCAAATTAAAAATACACTGAAATTTCATTTTTCCTAGTTAGAGTAGTTGATATCAAGAAAAAAATGAAGAAAAAATATTTTGGTTAGAGAGTAAGAAAACATTATTCTAATTCATTGGGAGTGCAAACTGCTCTATTCACTATGGAAAACAATGTGGACCTTCCACATTAATTTAGATGTATATCTGTCATATGATCCTATTTTATCACTGAGCATATACCCAAATGCCCAATACAGAGATATGTGATAATCCATGTTTATTCCTGTTTTATTTACAGTACCTGGGGATGGAATCAGCTTAGATATCCCTTAGCTCATGAATAAAGGGAAGATTCTACATGTACACAGTTGACTCTTATTCATCTCTAAAGGGAAATAATAATACAAAATTTTCATGTCAATGAATGTAACTGGAAAAAAAAACTCAATAAGTAACCCAGACTCAAAAATAAATACCGCTTGTTTTTCATCAAGGAGGAAGTGTGAGTGGGAACCATGAGAAGTGAATAGTGTAAGAGGTGAAAGAATGGGACAGTAGTGAGCTTGAAGATAGCTATAAATACGAGCAAAGGCCACATGACTGGTTGCAGAAACTAGGATGGCAATTGACAAGAGTGTCTCTGTTTATTTAGTTAAGAATGTGTTTGTATGAATATTCATGTTCTTCCCTTGGTTTCTTTATCATGTAATGAACAATCAATTAGGAGAATATCAATGCTTGCCATATTTAAGTTTTGAGATTATAGAAAGTCAAGGGTCTTTGCCAGCTTTCCTAAAATGGATAATGGGTTGTGTATGAAGGGTAGTTATTTCATGTTAGGAGTAATTATAACTTGGTTAAATACATAACACATTTACATTTGTATATAGGATAGGACAGACAATGTACATATAAGGTTAGACCTGGTTATTGTTTTATTTGAAAACCAATCATGACATAAAGGGATATAATTGTGTGTTAAGTTGACAAGGGGCAGACAAGAGATTATTCTTGCCTCTTAACCATTGGATGAACTAAAACACAAGTGGCCTGGTAGACTTATGAGGTTTTTTTTTTTTAATTATGTAATTTGAAGTAGGAAAACCCACTTTTAATCCAGATTTTGTGAGACGGGAAGATACATTTTAATCTGACCCACATCTTCTTACAGCATCCTGTATCAAGGAATAGAAAAGGGAAGCTGTCCAATTCTTTGTTTGCTTGTTCTCCATTCCTTTCTTCATTGGGTAGAGTATGTTTCTTTAGGATTCTGACCTCTAGATCCAGTCCTGTGGATTTTTGGACCTCCTATTGGTAGACAGACTTGTTGGACTAGCTAGACCACAATATGTAAGACATTTTGATAAAAGTTTACATAGTCTAAAATCAGGGTTTCAATAGGGAATCCTAACAAATAGAGATAAACTAATGATTCATTATAGAATGTGAATATTAACGTTAGAAAATACCTTCACAATGGACTCTTCACAAATTTCTCTACAATCTTTAACATAATTACAAATTCTCTGTGAATTGGTGTGATGTTTAAAATGCTGAAATTAAAGAAAAATGCTGAAAGTTCATGACACTGACTTGTACTTATATAACGGGTAATATCTTCACAATGACTAAGAGATGCTGTATAGTTGTCCATAAAATATCAAAGTACACATTACATCTAACGCATCTAAGGAAAAGATAAAAAAAAAACACTTGTGGGTCTATACTAATATTACTACATGAATAAGTAGGTAAACAAACATGAGAAAAATTAGGTAACTCTATGCCGAATAACCTGGATGAGCTACATTATATATTACATATATAATACCATCACTACTCAGAAGGGCAATATAATTGTCTTATCTTTAAGTTCTGGCTGCACAAGTCACTCCTGAAAGCCTGTTGCCTGGTATAGAGAAAAGAGAGGCTTTTACAGTGAAGAAACATGGCCGTAACATTTTCATCTAGGTAAAGGCTTGTGCTGATAATACCAGGTGACACTGATAAGCTGCCCCTGCAAAATGGTGTAAGGAAAAGGGAAGGTTATTGACTTCCCTTCCATTCATCCCATAATCCTATCTAGTAGTTGAGGAAAGAGACATAAAATTAGGCCAAATTAAATAGTACTAAAATCTAAATATTATTTTACCAGTATTTTTTAAACTTCTGAAATTGTCAAAAAGCTTATGATAGTCTAGAAGATGTTTAAGCTACTAAACACAGTACTGTATCTTAAATGGACTCCTGAAACACACAAAAAAAATGGACACTACGAAAAAATTAAGGAAATTCATATGAAATGTGAGCTTACATTATTCATGATGTATTGTTACTGCCCATAACTCATAAACAATATTCATACAAATTTATTAAAGTTATCATATTAAAACATATTAATTACATATCATATTAAAACAACAAAATTACACATGGATAATATTAAAACCCATCCTTGTTTTCAGAACATATTAAAATTTTAATCTGCAGTAAACTGATATTTAATTTTAGTTATAAATTTAGTTATAAATGGCAAAACATTCTCAATTAAAAACTAATTAGACTGAAGAGGTGATGCAGTGGTTAAGAGTGCTTGCTGCTCCCGAGGAAGACGCACACTTAGTTCCTGCTTCCAGTCAAGAGGCTCACTACTGTCTGCCACTCCAGCTCCCAAGGATCTGACTCCTCATCTTTGACCCAGTGGGCATTCTGACACATCTTGCATACTCAAATCCAGGTTCACATACATACATATACATAAAAGGTAAAGTAAATCTTTAAAAATTAATTAAACAAAATGAGGGTAAATATTGGTAATAAAGTTATAAGCATACTTTGTTCTGTCCTTTCAGGTTAATTTTATTTCCACAAGACCTGTGACAAGTTTCCCAAAATAATATAGAATAAATGTTATTGAGAGAAGCTATTGAAGTTGTTAAAATGTATTTTCCCCAAAAGCTTGTTCGAATTATGCTATTTCGTTCTCTACCAGAACACACTGTATTTAATTCAAACACCTTTGTTTACTTACTTGTTCGCCATTATGGCTTACTCATTTGATATTTGATGCTGATTTCCCTGGGAATTGGCCATCTTTGAGGAAAACTGTTATTTATTTTACAATATATGGCTTTTTACAGATGAGAGATTTATGACAAACGTTTGCCAGTATGAAATATATTGAAGTAAAAATGATATGGAATTCTGGGACATGATTTTTATTATGTCATGAATAATTCCGATGTACCCCTCTTTACTTTCAGTGAATCACTAATGAAAATCAAAGATGGACGGTCTGAAGAGACTGTTCTTCCAGAGGAAGCATTTCTATTAATTTCTTGTAGAGCCAGGGGATTCTAACGCCTCTTCTAGCCTCCATAACATTGCACAAATCCACACTCAAAAAATACTCATGCATAAAACTGATTAAAAGTAATTTGAGAAAGAAATAGAATTTTAAAAACTGACAAGGAACTACTATTGTTGTTTTTCTTTTTCCACGAACACATGAAAGTGTATTGGGTTTGTTGTAATACAGCCTTTTCCTTGACATAAGAAGATCATCCCATGTCCATCCTGAAGTAGACAACACCTTGGCAGGGAGCTGTGCCTTACAGTAAGAAATCAGGAGAGCCATGCAGAGGTGAATATTGGTAATGGAATAAATGTCATTCTGTTGTAGACTCACATGGCCTCCCACTCTTATTGCTATGGTTCCTTCCAAGCTACAAGTGATCTTGGGAGGTGCTCAGGGGCATAGAAAAATGGCACCATAAAATGTTGCAGGTACCAAGGTTTTGCCATCCGTGACAAAGAGGAACTTGGTGGTGACACAGATGAAAAGCTATGTTACAAATGTTGCAAAGACAAAGAAGAGAAAAGTATTTTCCATGATATATGTTCCAGGTAAATTAGTATTTTTCAGTTGTCTATTCACGTATAGGCAGATATATCAACATACAAACATATGGAAACTTTAAAAACTCATTATTTCTTAATCTAATAATAACCTAGTATTGAATACATGATTCATTTAGGTTTATTTAATTCTTAAAGTTACTGTCACATCATTGAAATGTTTGTACATTCTGACCTTGTTGGTAGGCAAGACTTCGTTCACCTTGAATTCCACTGTATAGAGAAGACAAGACTGATTTTATAAGTCAACATAGAAAAAGAACCTACACAAAAGCACTTCTATAAACACGTTAGTCAGTATTCTATTGCTATCAAGAGACACCGTGACCAAGGCCATTCTAATAAAAGAAAGCATTCAATTCCGAGCTTGCTTACAGTTTCAGAGGGTTGGTCCATTATTATCAAGCACTGTCATCATGGTAGGGGCGTGACAGAAGGCAGACATCAGGAACGCTGGTGAAGTAGCTGAGAATTACACAGAAAAGGAGCAGGTAGAGAGAAGGAGAAGGAAGGAGGCCTGGGATGGGCTTTTGAGATCTCAAAGCCCATGCCCAGTGATAAATTTCCTCCAACTAGGCTACGCCTTCTTCTATAATTGAAAACCTAGTCCCCTAAAAGCTGCCCCTCCTAATCCATACCAAACAATTCACCAACTGGAAACCAAATATATTGGCCTATGGAAGGTGGAATTCTCATTTTAACCACAAGAACCATGATTCTCTCTTTTATAAACCAAATCAAATGAGATGTAAGTAGTTAGCGCTATTGTCATAGCTCAGTGGATTGGCAAATATCTGACCACTTTTCAGTATTTCCAAATCACCGTTTGGGTGTATATTCAGAAAAAACTGTGTGTGTCTATGCATACATGATTTTGTGTTTGCCTCTGTTCACATCAGCACATTCATGCATACATATGCATTTACATGTGTTTGGAATATGGAATGAAACCCAGAAATTCATAGACCTTGCAATTTTTTTCTATTTTAGAGATAGATGGTTTTCACACTCATATCTGCTCTATATTCCTCATCCTGACCAACTACAGTAGTCTAGATAGAAGGAAAGGTGGGCAAGGTTAAAGCAAACTCTGTGATAATGCCCTCCCTTCTAAAATTTTCAGAGAAAACCATATTGTGATGATCTACTATTAATTGTTTTTAATTGTTATCAAATTATACTTGAAGACCATTTATTTTGCAAAAAATCCTATTGTCAAATATATTTAAGTATGTAGGGAAGGGGCACACAAATGTGAAATAATGAGCGCCTGTAAAATTTAAGAATATATATATATATGCATCCTGCTGAAAAATTTCCTTCTTCCTACCATCTGTTCACACTATTTTTTAAACACTCTGTTTGAATGATGACTAAATATATCTTTAAAGCTCATTTCCCACAGGCAATAAAGACAAAAGAGAGTTCTTAGCATGAAAAATCCTTTTGTTAAAATTTTATTCATTTAAATCCAGAATGTGGCAATTAGCTCAATATGGAAAAATCAGTCTCACTAGTTTTGAGTAGATGACAAATATTATTGATGAATTCTCCCATTTCCTTTCACAAAGAATATTTTATCTTAAGTTTACAACAACCCTGCTGGATCCACTCTCTGCCCTAAGCATAGTAGTCACTCAATGTTCCAGATCCCAAATTTCATCTGAGAGGTCTGCTAAGCACCTGTATTTACATCTTCACATACAGTCACTTTGGTAGCCCTAAACATGTGAGTTGTTGTATGCTGTGAGGCCTTGGAATGTAATTAGGTCATAGGAGTGGAACACTGCTGTGTTGAAAAAGGTACATTTTAAAAATGATCTTTTTCTCTGCTCTCTAAGAGAACAGGAAGGTGGCCTCAAACTGCACAGAAATATTTCGACAAAAAAATTGTTGGCTGGTGTATTAATCTTGGACCTTCTAAATCTAAAAATGTAAGAAACAAGCATCTGTAGTTTTATCCAGCCTGCTTCTAGGTGTAGTTGAAATCTGCCAAGAAGATGAAGAGAAACTCTGGCAATTGTTTTGGAATGCAGAACACAAACTTAAAACGCTGCTTATTTTCCGAACAGTTCTCTTCTATGAATCTCTTGTTTCTCTAGTGGAGAACAGGTTAACATGGGGGGGAAGTTGGAACAAATACTTATCACAGAAGCAGTATACTTCCAAAGACCCACAGTCTGGAGTTTCTCCCATTTATCTATTTTCCTCTTTTCACTCTTCTACATTACCCTTTGTGATTTTAAAATATATTCCTCTTTCACTATCTTCACTTATAAATTATCTGATTGATAAATTTCATTATTTTTGAGAAAGCTCAAGACCATATGGTTAGTCTTAATGCTGTGTTTGGCTTAAAACATCCTATGACGTTTACTCAAATTAAGGTATCAGGTTGGTCTAAATATTGAAGAATTGTAATGAAATATGAGACTGATAGCTTTCTAGCCTGCACAAAAAAGACAGAGTTTGCGCTATTTTCTAAAAAAAAAATTCTCAGTTCCAAAAATCATATTTATCTAACATCCAACAGATATTTCAGCAAAGTGGACCTTCGTAGGCTATATAGATTATCTATCACCTATCTTCAACCTATGAAAGATACCCACTGGAAAAGTCAACTATTTAGTGAGATTAGTAGACTTCACATTACTGTTCTAAGTCTTCTTTAATGAGCTACAAAAAATTTTGGTTTAATATGGGTGAAATGCTACAAAACTGAAACTTGAGACCAAGAAGGCAGCTGGTTTCCTCCTTCCAAAACTTCTGAGGAAAATACTTTGTTTCCTCTTTCAGATCCTGGAGGTTCCAGGAATTCACTGACATGGGTAAGATAGATCATTAAATACATGGGAAAATATCAGTTAATAATTGTGCATAATTAGATGTATATTGTTTGTTTCTACTAAAGAGTATTTAGGAAGAAACTTCCTCTATTGTCATGAGAGGTTCTAGCCTATAATTCCTTCTTGAAATGAGTTTATGTCATCCTTATGAGTGTGTACTGCTGGCCTTGTAGACTGTGTAGAAAATGTTCCTTCTGATTTTACTTTCTTTGGCAAACCTGGAGACCTGTTAAGATTTCTTCCTTCAGTGAGGCAAAATCCTCCAGCAAGTGCATAGAACTTAGTGCTGTCTTTTTTTTTTTTTCTCTGTAAGGTAATTAAATATTGATTCTGTTTCTTCAGTAGCAAGAGTCCCATTCAGGCTATTTATTTCTCTTTGAGTGAGTTTTGGTCGTGTGTGTTTTTCACAAAATTTGTCTATTTAATCCAACAGCATGATCGTAATATTTCTTTTTTATCTACTTTCAAGTGACTGGGCCACTTTCATTTCTGACATTCATAATTTGTGTATAGTGTTTTTCATTGTTTACCTGGTTAAAGGCTTGGCAATTTTATTGATCATAAAAGCAATTATTTTGGTCTCTTTAATTAGTTTCCTTAATGAAATTGACTTAAATTATTTATTTTTATTTTTTATAAAATATTTTTAAATTGTCATGCTCTTAAGTTGAAGCATTAAATAATTGATTTTATATTTTGATTTCCTAATATTTTAGTGTAATAAAATGTTAATAATTGTTGCTATCTAAGTTTTGAGTATATGTATATAAATTCCTTGTATTTGGTCCTTGTATTTGGAATTCTCTAGAGCAGCAGGTCTCAATAAGTGGGTAGTGACCCCTTTGAAGACTACATATCAGATATTCTATATGTCAGATATTTAAAGTTATGAAGTTGCAACAAAATAATTTTATGGCTGGAGGTCACCACAACATGAGGAACAGCAGCTTTGGAGGCATCACCATTCGGAAGGTTGAGAACCACGGCTGTAGAGAATATATCTGAATACTATAATGTATTGAGGTACTTGTTCAATTTTCAGATACTTTGTGATTTAGGCACTACTTTTTTCCCTTGACTTCTAGTTTAATTTTATCATGAGAAATTATACATTTTTGTGATTTCTATACTTTTAAAATATATAATTTTTATGATATGTTTTTGAGCCAAATGTGACTTACTTTGGTGAATGGTCAGTTAGCCTAAAACTATATGTGTCTTTGGTTATTGAATTCTATATTCCAGAAATGACCTTAAGAGAGGTAAATAATATGTTAAGGCAAAAAAAAAAAATATACAAATCATTGACTTGAAATTTGAAAAAAAATAAAAATAAAAGTAGAAAAAAAAAAGAGAGAGGTAATGGAAGGTCCTGGTCAGCTTATCTCTTCTTTCCTGGACTTCTCACCAGCTGGATCCATCAGTTACTAATACTGGCACCAACTCCCACAACTATAGTTTTGTATGAACCTATGATAGTTTGTCAGTTTGCCATTTCTTTGAATTTTTTGACCAGCATTTTGTAATACTGTTGTGAGAAGCATTTGTATTATCGCTGTCTCTTGAGACAATCAAGCACAGCATGTAATGCTACTTTCATATTTATATATGTGACATATTCATATAATAAAATATGCTCTTTATTAGAATATATATTAATACCAGCCTTTTCTTTCCATTGGTGTTAGATAATTTTCCTTAACTATTTATATCTGTCTGCATATTTATATTTATAGTTGATTTTTATATATGACATATGGTTGTTTGTCAATATTTTAATTGATATATTTAAATCCTATATAAATTTGCCATTGAATAGAGAGCAGTGTAAATCCCTTGGATGCCAGAAGTTCATACGGGGGCATCTTCCTCTCTGTGCCTAATTTTTTGTGTTAGGGTGTCTTGCAGAACTTGGTTAACAGATTGGCTGGAATAGCTAGCCACTTAGCTCCTGAGATCTGCTTGTCTTTGGCCTCTGCATTAGTATTAGAGAAGTTGGCTGCAAAATTTGACTTTTGAATGGTTGTTTGGTGTTACAGACTCATGTCCTCACTCTCACCCAAAAAACATTCTACCAGCCCAGAGATTGTAATGGGTGATGTTCTGTTGTCAGGTGAGAAGTTGGGCTGTGTTTAAGATTTACTGTGACAGGTTTCAGTTTCCTATAGATTTTTTTTTCTCATTGTATCGTCCCTTGTTGCCTTTGTTTTCCCTACAAATTATTGAATCTGGAGATTGTTGTGGGATCTGAATGCTGAGAATATTGTGTTGCTTCAGGAATTTAAAATGCCTTAAACTTTTCCCAAACTGTTTTCTGGGATTTTCACCTCCTAAGCTACTCTATACTTGGCTTTCAGCAGTATATCCAAATTACCATTTAACAATTATTGCATTTAAGTATGTGCATCCCACCTGTGGTTTGCTGTGTGTAGTATCTCTCCAGGTGATGATTCACCCTTTGACTTGTAGCCTGCAGTGAATTAATGGTAAGCCACTGATTTTTAGCACCCTTAGCATCTGTCATCCTCACTGTTGTATTGTGTGTTGTGTAACAGTTTCTTCTGTGGTTGAACCATTTTATCTTGCAGAAGGTAAACCACAATAAAACACTTTCAGGAAATTCCTGAAACTGTCAAGATTCACAAACAGAACTGCAAAGACTCTGAGAAAGAAAAGCTGCCTAGAGGAAGCAGGGAGCATCTGAAGTGTATGGAAGAGATTTACATCAGCTGAGTCCTTTGTAAAGACAGTCTTCAACCTGATGAGCAGCTTGCAGACTGCAGTGTGGTTCAGCTTTCCATAGTTTATGAGTGGTAATCCATGCTGGTGTGGGATTTGGTGATGTAGCTCTTTACACGTCATTTCTGCCCTGTGAGTAACTTTTCATCCATATCCCTGTAAGTAACCCCATGAAACTCATTGTTTCGCCAAGTTGGACTTCGGTGGTATCAGTATGTGGGTCTACTATGGGCTCACTATTTGGAGTAATTAGTTTTTTGTTTAATTTTATTTTATTGATTTATTCATATTACATCTCAATGGTTATCCCATTCCTTGTATCCTCCCATTCCTCCCTCCCTCCCATTTTCCCCTTACTCCCCTCCCCTATGACTGTGACTGAGGGGGACTTCCTCCCCCTGTATATGCTCATAGGGTATCAAGTCTCTTCTTGTTTTCACACAACACAGTGAGAATAAGAACAGCCAAGTTCTGATTCTGTTGAGGCTAAATTCATAAATCGGAGGAATCACAATCTGAAAAGTAGCAGAAGAAAATCTGCCCCGAGGTTTTGCATGGTTAACTTAACTTTTCCCAGAAGTGGGAAATATCCCTTTTTGTACAGTTCTTTTTCATGGTTGTCTGCCTGTTAATATATGACACCAGAACTACAATGTCAGGAAATCTGGGCTAGAAATGCTAAGTAACTGTATTCATTTCTAGTCTGCCGCTTTGGTAAAATACCATAACCAAAAGCACTTTACAGGAAAAAATTTATTTCTGCATACTAATTCTGGAGGGAAAAATCCATACAGTTGAAGGCAAGGCCACAGGCTGTAGAAACAGGAGGTTTAAACACAACAGCTTCATATGTAGATGCAAAGCCCAGAGAGCAATCTCTCTGTTGTGTGTGTTTCTATGTGTATTGAAAATATGTAGAAAGAAAGTCAACATAAGCTCATAAAAAAATATAAAGTATTACCTTCAAAATCAGCACGGAGGCTCACAATATTTTCCTCTGAGGAACCAAGTTGTGTGTATGTCAGGCTTTATGAGACATAGTTCTTTGTAGAAACTGCTCCTGCCTGCCACTATATCATTACTAAAGGAGTAAGTAGGAAAAGAATCAATATAACTGCATTCAAATCAATCTTCACAAAAAAAAAAGAGAGAGAGAGAGAGAGAGAGAGAGAAAGATAAACTTGATTTTACACCACTACCTTGATAGATCTTTTCCAAGTAAACATGTAAAATAAGGTTTAAAGAAAATGTTTATAAAACGGTATTATTTAAATTAGAATTGTATTACAATATTGTTCAAGAATGTGTAATTGCTCTATACTGGATTCCCTGTCCACTTTTCATTTCCTTCTTTCTTTTTTTTCATTGCTTTGCTTTTAGCTGCTAAAGCTGTCTCACATTTTGCATCCCACCCAGAGCCACAGTCACTGCATTTTCTGAACCACTTGTAGCTGACATTGTTTACAAAGTGCCTCAGAATCAGTAGGTTACTGATCACTCCCTTAGTCATTTTAGCCATGCTTATTGAACTCCATTTGTTTCTTAACTGTCCTGTCTCTTCTTTCAAGAGTAGCTCAAATATCACTGACAAACTATATGAGCTCAAATATTTCTTTAAAAATTCATTTAAAAATCAAAAGTTTGTTTTTAGAGACTGGAGAGGTGGCACAGCAATTATGAGCAGAGGACCGGAGTTGGTTTCTGAGTACCTACACCAGGTCACCGAGAACGCCAGCTCCAGGTGATTCAGTGTCCTCTTTTAACCCCTTTGGGCACCCACAGACATGTTTCTACATCCAAAAACATATACAAAGATATATAAGATATTTTTAAATACTTTTGATGAGATCAGTAAAGGAAAAGCAAGTACTTGTGGTAGAATCTCATGTGCATGCAGCAACCACGGTGATTTAGGGAGAACTACAGTTTCTTGCATTGCATGTAGTTTAATCCAGAATAGCAGACTCCACTGGCATGCATCGGCCTCCGTGGTCCAGGGAAAGTAGACTACTATAGTTGAAATATGCCACAGTGCCTTTCACTTTATATTCTACCCGATATTTTCTAAATATGTGTGTCTTTGAGACTCCTCCTGCCCTCCGTCTTCCTATAAATGCATCAGTGTTAAGAAGAAAACTCAAAAAGTCCTTGCTGGTGAAGCCCTTTGGCCATGTATTTGTCTTTGTCCTGCTGTGGGGCTTTGGAATTATCTCCTGCAGTATTTTTGATGCTTTCTCCCAGCTCCTACTGTCACTATAGATTTCCTGTGAGTAGGTCATGGCTCCCATGTATTTATGCCTTATACCAACCTTCTCCATCACCCCTACTCTAAAGTCACCTTAATCCTTGCCAGTGTACAGGACTACATAAATCCCATAGTCAGCAATAGAAACAGTTTCATTCTGCATGGCTCTCACACCTAGAATGAAAGATCAACTACTTCTTGTTGAATCTTAGGGACTCTTAAAAATCGTGAATATGATTGTTGGTATCATATTTCTTTGTCGGGTTTATGGCATGTGGGCATAAGAACTCACACAGGTTTTCAATTTTGAAGGCACAGGGTGCTCAATTGATGTTTCGCTGAGTACCCTCTAGCCATGAAAGCATAAGTGCCTGAGTTGTAATCCTTAGCATGCGTGATAAAAGATTGGCACACAGGGAAGCACCAGTAATCCCAGTGATTGGGGACTCAGAACCAGGAAAGCCATTGAGGTTCACTGAGAAGCTATGATAGTTGAATATGTGAGACGCAAGTTTAGTGAGAAATACTGTCTCAGAAACCTAGGTATATAGCCGTTGAGGAAGTATGGTCAGGTCTTCACAGAAACACAAGGAACTTGTGTACATACACATATATGTAATGATCTCTGGTAGATCATTGGTTTAGAGTCTATTGTAAGTATTTATTTTTGAATTGATTACTTCTGAACAAGACCTATCTTCAAATATACTTGGTTTTCAAAGGACTAGTTATTGATATTTCACATATTAATTTTATCCTTTACCAGTTTACCTAAATAGAAGTTGCTACCTACCTACCAACATATTGCAAAAAGATTAGTCTTGTTTGTCAACTTCCTAACATTAAGACCCACTTAGGAAATATACTTTTGAATGTGTCTGTGAACAAGTTTTCAAAGAGGACAAATTCCCAAGGAAAGAACCATTTTCTAAAATGATATAACCTTCTAGCTAGCTTCTAGCTAGATAGAAAATGGTCTGAGAAACAGATGTGCCTGCCTACCTTCTCTGCCTCTATCTGAGCCAGTGGCACTTTCTCTAACACTGCATTTCAGCCTGACACCAGGCTATGGCTTCTTTTGTCTTCTAGTGCTAATGTGGAATCCATCCCAATGGGTCCTCAAAAACATTCAAGTGTTTGGCACCAGACTTTGGTTGTTGTGGAATCTAGTCTCTTGGCCTGCTCAGATACTGGGCTCTTTGACTTTTCAGTGGACCGCTAATTGCTTTTTTAATTATTCTGATTTAAAAGTCAATCTAATGATGTAATTTATAATATATATATGTATGTATATATATATATATATATTCATTCTTTTCCTGTTCCTAGGGAAAACTGTTCTATTATACTATTTATTGACTACTCTTGTGTTTATGTTTCTCATATACAAAATGTTTCTCATCTAAAAAGACCCTATACTTTACATTTTATTCTCTTTGTTGCATTGCTTCCCTTCTCAGTGGTTCAATAGATGTTTTAAATCCTTCTTTCCTTTTTTTATTTGATCTATGTTTTCATCTTTTCAGCCATTGACAGCAGGCAATCAAAGGTTTTTGATATACACGAAAAAGTATTAGCACAATTGCTCATTTCTGGCTATGGATTAACAGCAGACTTTAAAAAATATCAACCAAACTATATAAAATACTTCCAGCCAACTTTAGAAATAATGTTTGTTTTTGGAAAACCAAAATATCTGCTACCAATAAAATATTGTAAGTGCAGATATAAATTGTAAATAAATAACACACGTAGCTGAAACTCTCTTTTGCGAAGTAATATTAAAATGCAGTTCTTGTTGTATAACATCAGAAATCAATGCAGATTATATCAAATAGTTCAACGGATCTCCAAAGGAATTACACATTTTTCTCTTCAGCATATAATGTTCATAATTTGTCTCCTGGTATTTTTTCTGTAGTCACCTACATTTTTCCTCATATCTCACTGGTATCTTTAGAGGGAGTTAAAGCTTTTAATATACAGAAAATTTAAATAATTACATTTATGTCAAATACTGAACTGTGCTCATGAGGAAGGTTGAACATAAGAAAGAGAATTTCAAAGACATAAAACTATCAGATCTAACTCTACTTCAGAATTTTTCAGTTTTATTTTATTATGCGATGCTTTAAATTCAGTTTAGCTTAATGAAAATGCTTCTCATCTTAGAAAGTACAATGTAAATTTACTCAACTCAAAAATATAAAAGACTCACTTAAGCATTTTTGTTGTTTTTTTTTAACAATAGATCTAGGTAAAATGATGTTTCATGGAAAATTAAACTATAAAATTTAAACTATTATTGAAATAAACCCAAAAACACATCTGAAAAAAACTATGATGAATCAAAGTGACCAGTAAGACTTGATCGTTTTAGTGACACATATGAAATATTATCTTATCAAAGATTCCTGAATTACGTATAACAACTTAAATTTGCATAAGTAAAAAAAATCATGCAAAACTCACATGAGGTTACTCTTGAATTCACTCCTAAATTAGAAAGTCTTTATCATTAAGCGATGAGGATAAAGTAAACCTTGGTTGGCAGGTCACTGAGGCTTCAGGCTGTGGCATAACAATGAATACATTAAAGATGGAGGAATTGCTGAAGAGTTACATATGGCAGATAAGTAGGTATGAAGGCATGAAAGCAAGGGGATCAGCAACACAGGTTCTTGATGCATGATGCATACTTATCTGTGTTAGTCTCTTTCCTATAGTGACAAAGCACCAGAAGCGAACTACTTCGGGGAGAAAATACCAGAACAGAAATGCAGCGGAGAAATTCTCTTCATCTTGTTCCCTCCACAAACATCAAATGATTCCAGAGAAGATTTCTCCAGTCTAGACATGTTGGTGGATTAGTTTCTCCACCCAGGCTTCACTGTGTATTAGGTCATTCAGGACGAATCCATTGGTATATTACATAACAGAGGATATTAGCTTCCTCAACTCAAAGCCACTGGTGGCAGACTCACCAGCTAAAGTCTAAACCTTCAGTACATGAGGCTTTTAGAAAAACCTTTTAAACCTAACCCGTAATAATATCAAACAGATAATGATTCAAATGATTTTGAAATGTTCCTAAGTTTTCAATAGAAGGCAACAGGAAAAAAGCACATGAGTAATAGTCATGGATTCCCCACATATGCAAATATGTGATAGTTGACAATTGGAGGTGGAGAATGAAAACATGTAAGATAGAACTGGTTGTGATTAAAAAAAAAAAAAGAATTGGTTGTGATGAAGATTATCACATGTTCCGAGGCTATATTGTTTATAGTAATCATTCCATAACAGAGATACTAATTTCTAAGTTAATGGTCTCCTAAATATGTTTTATTTTTCCATAATACTCTTAATAAAACCTTTAATAAAATGATGCTTCCAAAAGTATTGAATGGGATAGATTCAATATTTGTAAACGGGGTATCTAACATTTATAAAGTGGCTTCATGGATAATTCACACAAATAAAAGACATTTGCAAATGTGTCATTTCCCCAAAATTAGAGGTATCAAGATCTGAAGTAAAGTTCTTCTTGTAGGTTTCTAGGACCCTCTGGATCCTTCTATTTCCTCGTTCTCTCATGCTTCTCTCGGGTGGATCTGGGCCCGGGTGTCCTGCTCAAACTATGGTACCAGCCAAGGACAATACGGGCAGTAAACTTCCAACTTCTGCTCGGATCCAGCCAATGGACACAGCATTCTCCACACTTGAGTGGAGATTGGGGACTGACTTTGACAAGAACTCTGGTGCCCCATATTCGACCAGGTCCCCTGGATGGGGAGGCCTGGTGGCACTCAGAGGAAGGATAGCAGGCTACTAAGAGACTTGATACCATATGAGCATATACAGGAGGAGGAAGTCCCCCTCAGTCACAGTCATAGGGGAGGGGAGTAAGGGGAAAATGGGAGGGAGGGAGGGAGGGAGCGAGGGAGGGAGGGAGGGAGGGAGGGAGGGAGGAGGATGGGACAACAATTAAGATGTATGTGAATAAATTATATATATATATATATATATATATATATATATATATATAATCTGAATTAACTTGTTTATACATGTTTGGTCTGAAAGGGCAGGATGAAGAGTCAATCAGAATGCCCTACTTCCAAAGGAGTTAGAGTGCTGCTGCTGAATTTTCTTGTGCTGACATTGTTTTTGACAAACAAAAGGCATCTTCAGAACCATATCAGGGCACTTTTTACCTCTTCTTACAATAGTGTTAAACTAAATGGAAAAGTTTCTTCTCTTCCTGTTGATTATAATTGGAAATATCCTAAGGTTCCCATTTAACACCATGCAGCTATTTTCCCTGCCTTCTTTGGGTTATGCATTTATTTATGTTTCTATCTATCTATCTATCTATCTATCTATCTATCTATCTATCTACCTACCTACCTACCTACCTATCTACCTATCTATCTACCTATCTGCTACCCTTCATCTATTTGTGTGTGCATGTACACCATATGTACATAGGTGCCTGTATTGTCCTGAAAAGGGTGTCAGACCCCCTGAAGATGGAGTTACAAGTAGCTGAGGGCTGCTCATCATAGGTGCTGGGAACAAACTTGAGTTGTCTGCAAGGTCTCTTAGCAATCTTGACTGAAGAGCCATCTCTCTAGATCTTCTCCTTCCTTACATAGCAGTTTTGGTCTATGGTTTCTTATGGAAGTTACATTTTGTCTGAAGATATTGGAGCCCAGAGTAATGTTTCTTTTACTACAGTTCCTTAGACATTCTTAGGCTTCTAAACTTCTATCCTTCAAGGAAACAGAAAGAACTGAAGCCAGTTGTTAGTCTGGATGCTTCTCTGCATAACATAGTGTGAATCTATGCTATTTATCCTTCTCTTTGTGTTCATTTCCTGTGCAGAAACTGAGAATAAAGCTGTCTGGGTCCTAGGTACCTATAAATGTCAAATTAAAATGATAGTAGTGTATGAGTGTGTGTGTGAGTGTGTGTGTGTGTGTGTGTGTGTGTGTGTGTGTGTGTGTGTTATGGTGTGCATTGTGTGGTATGAAGTATGTGTGAATTTTTGTTTAACCTAGAGAGTTTGTGTTATTATATTTTTATGTATGTAATGTAGAGAGAAAGAGGAACCACAGGGACACTATTTTTCTGTGTATATACCACAAAACTGGTTCCTGAGATCTCAGTTCCTTGATACCTCTAAATTTCAGGTCAAGTTAATAACATTTCTTTTCATCTACTCCTCTTTACTTCTCCTAATAACCTAGAATAGGATATTTAAATATTCAAAAGGTCGAACTTATATAGTAGAAGCAAGACAAAAGAGAGGCAAGAAATTCTGAGTGTAATTGTCAAGTAAGACTTAATGATTCTATGATTTCACAAAGGTTAGCACCTTCATTCTCATTGTTACTGTGCCGACAGATACTATATCCATTCCTTCTCAGAAAAGGTCTGCTCTACAATTTCCCATAAATATTCTTTTTAAATATTTAGGATTAGATATTAGTTAATGAAGGAGCTCTAGCAGGTAAAGGTATCCAAGTCAACTATGTCAACTTATAAAATTATGCAACACACACATGTTCATGCACTCATGCATGCAAGCATGAACACACTATCTTTACATTGCCTATAGATGTAAGTATACTTCATGGGAACACTCATTTAATCACAATGTTTCAGAACTTGTTACCAAATGCTTTCTCAAAGCTTATTCACACATTTGTGTCTTTCCTGTGCTAGAATAAGTATTTTTCTTTCTGTTTTATTGCTTTGATGATGGTACTTCTAACTCAACCCTGTACCACAAACAGAGTCTCAGACCAATATTTTACTAAGCTTGTGGGAGTGTTTTATGTACTTATTATTATGTGCTGCTGGTTTTTAAAATGCTGTGACAACTTTTGTAAAGCATGTAAAACCTAATGATTCCTGTGTGGAGAAGTTTACTATGCTTGCTTCTGGGTGTACATCGGCTCTCTGTTAGATAATGAGCAGCAAAAAATTTTGCTTTACAAACAACTCTCAATGAAAATAATCACAGTATGTCTATACAGACAAGAAAAGAAGACTGTGCAGTGTGCATGGGATGTTTTTTCCCTATGTCTAGTCACTTTATCCCTTGCCACAAAAACTTGTGAAAATCAGGGAATTGATTCTGCTGACAATGCATGCACAGTTTATTTAAGAACATCATAAGCCCCTTGAAAAGGAGAATGATACCTAAAAATAAATTTTAATGAGTAAGTGTATGTGTGTATAAGCTTTGCAGATACTCAGCTGAGCTCATCTTAGAAAACATACACGTTAAATATTCACGTTTCTGAATTGTATTCTTCACAATACCAAGCATTATGAATATTTTAATATTTCTCATTAAAATCTTTGCCAATATCACTTTAACAATGTTTATTAAAATATTTTAAATTAATTTCTTATTGCTAAATATGTATGTTTTCCTCCTATTCTCATAATCAAACAGTGAATATGCTTTTATTATAATGTGCTAATAAATTCTAAGGATGAATGTTTAGAAAACAAATTTTTCCATGTGAGCTACTTTGTCATGGTCACCAATCCTAGGACCAATATCCCACCTAATAAATACTTAGCTTTTAAGGCTCAAGGTTCATTTATCCAGTGGTATAGATCAGAATCAGGCTTTTGTACAATCTGATCAAAGTTTTACCACTGTATTACATACTCAAACTTTAAAACACACACACACACACACACACACACACACACACACACACACATATTATAGTGTGATTAATGGTACATAGTTTCTGTCTTAAGGTTTTATATTCCTGCTTATGTTTACTATAGGAGATCTACTGTTGGTGCACGTAATACAATACCTATCTTGCAGTTCCATACAGCCTGCCCCCAGGGACATATACAGTACCCTGGAGGCTTCACAAGAGGGCAGAGAAGGAAAAATGAACACACAGGAGAAACTGAAGGTGTGTTTTCATGGCTTGCTTTATAACAAATATCTTTGATACCGTATTAATTCCTTATTTCACTGATGTGACGAAATAACTGACAAGAGCAACTTAATGTGGGAAAGGTTAATTCTGGTCCACAGTTTGAAGGGAGCTAATCCATCACGACAGAGAGTATGTTGTGTAAAGAGCATGCTCAGCTTGTTTTCCAATTTTAATAAATCCAGGAACTCAACCCATTCAATAGTGCCAACCATTGCTAAAGTGCTAAACCAGTGCTAAAGTTTTCCCACCTCAGTGGATCTAAACTAGAATTTATCCCACAGACATCTGGAGACTTTATGTTTTGGTGATTTTAGATTAACAAGTGGACAGACAGAATAAACCACCACAATGTAAGCAGTGCAGCCTCATGACAGCAATAGCTCATTTCCAAGAGAGAACGGGTGTTTCCTAAGAATGCAAATATCTCTTTAAGTACTACTTACAAATCACCACACTATTTCAAAATAAGTTAGATGAGGAGAAATCCACTGAAATATATATCCATTTAAATTGTGTCTTATCAGAACCTTCTCTAAGTCTCAGTGGATTTGTTCATTGTACTTAGATAACTTTTAAACAATTATTATTTTCTGCTAACTAAGTGACAAATGTATTCCCTTTTATGTTTACTGTTTATTCTTAGGCTACATCTTTCTTTATATTCAGAGTAACATGTATTGATTTTTTTCAATGATTTTAATTGTACTTATCTATTTATTTGAGTTTATTTTTACATTTCCTTTGCTACAATAGCAATTATATGTATATTCTAATTTTTATTCTTTATCACTAAATTTAGCTTCTATTTCCTTTTAAATATTTTTATTTAATGTAATTTTAAATGTATATATGTGTGTATTACATAAGTTAGAAATATCTGTATAACCACCCTACAGTTAGATATTTATTTTCTCTTTTTTTTAGCTAATTAAGTATTAAAACATCTCCTTTAAAATTACTTCATGTTTCTAGTGAATTAAAATATTTAATTTCTCTATGAAATCCCATTGAAATTTTAAGTCATTATGAATTTATGCTTATTTAGGAATTTGTAATGTTATGTTCATAAATTCTTTTTAGATATTTCAAAACTTTCAAGCAGCTCATTTATATTTTATTTTCATATTATACTTTTCCAGGTGTTTTTTATTGTTATAATTTTTTAAATCCAGAATTTATTCTTAAATCTTTTTTTGTTTGTTTGTTTTGTTTGTTTGATTGCTTGTTTTGTTTTGTTTTGTTTTATGACCAGAATTAGAAGGAATCCTCAGGTCAAAATTATCCACTGGAAAATCCTCCAGGTTTGTGGAAGAAGGGTACTATGACACCATTCACCCATTGAGACATCCTAGGCTAGCAAAAGTACATCCTTGAGTAGAATGTCATTTTTTATTATATTTTATTAATTTATTCATATTACATTTCAATTGTTATCCCAAATCTTGTATCCTCCCATTCTTCCCTCCCTCCTATTTTCCCCTTACTCCCCTCCCCTATGACTGTGACTGAGGAGGACCTCCTCCCCCTGTATATGCTCATATCCAGAGGGTCCTAGATATCTACAAGAAGAACATTATGATGGGCGGATCTGCGCCCAGGGGTCCTGCTCAAACTATGGCCCTGGCCAAGGACAATACGTGCAGTAAACTCCGAACACCAACCCAGATCTAGCGAATGGACAGTTGAGTGGAGAGTGGGGTCTGACTTTCACACGAACTCTGGTGCCCCATCCAGGGCACCACATCCCCTGGATGGGGAGCCCTGGTGCCACCCAGAGGAAAGATAGCAGGCTACCAAGAGAATGTAACTTTAATTCCTAACTGGCAACTACTGGGATTGTTTCATGAGTAAAACACAGCAAGACTGTGCCACACAGGGTCTTCTTACCATGTTTATAGTGCACCTTCTCCATGGGGCCCATGCCCTCTATCTTGTCTTCATGAAGGATAATTTGATTGCCATTATCTCATTTGTGAGTAAAACTATAAATTAGCTTCTTTCTTCTTGCTTTCTGTTCTAAAGCTCTTCTGTCTTCATTTGTCACCTTGGTAGACTTCGTTGACTGGCCTCGTGCTATAAAACAACATTCACTGTGGTTTATGTAAAATCATAAAAATCTCAAACCAAGTCTGTTGTTCCTTCCCATTTATATTGGAAATGAAGCAACTGAAGGATGAAAGGACTTACATAGGTCACTTGGGATTCTTATAGTGTCCTTTCTGTGTTCGTTGTATCATTACAACCACGGTAGTGCCTTCTATTTCTACCTGCTCGTGCATGCACACAGTGTTTCCTTGGAATAATCTTTTGTAAACATATGTCTTTGTTCAGGGGTTTGTGGTTTTGGTCATGACTTCCAATATTTTAAGAAACACATGTGAGAACACAAAGAACAAAAATTCTTCTATGGCATGGATAGGACCACTCTTGTTTCTATTCTTGTTCTGGGACTCACATGTAATAATTAAGATACAAGATCTCATAGACACTCTTTTATTTAATGTATGCATTGTTGTTTTAGGTTATACTATGCCTTGTTCAATTTCTGAAATTGCATTCAGGCATATAATCTACTGGGCGTTTAGAAGTTGATTCCAAAATTTAGTGAGAATGTTTCTGGGTTATGTTATGGTTTGACCAGTTAGCGATATGGACATGGACTAGCTCTACAGCTTAGTTGTTGTAAAACAGTAATTTTTTTCAGATTCTGTGTTACAGTGGATAATATAGTTGGGAACATAAGTCTCTGGATAATATTACTGTTTGAAGGGCTATGGAAGAGAAAAGTAAACACTTAGCCAGAAGAGGTTCCAGTGCTGATGTGACACTAAACAAAAGACCTTTCCAATTGTAAAGAAATCAAGTCATCCACTTGCCAACAAGTGTCCACTGATGTTCTTAATGGATAGGACCTGAAACCCTGACACAATTTCTTCTTTCAAACATGAGAGACTGTGCTAAAATGGAGGTTAAGTGCAGCTCCCACCCATTTTCAACTTATACCCATATACTGCAATAAACAGCACACAAAGTAGGTTGAAGACATCATTCTTCTTCCAGCTGTTGAGAGGGCTGTCTTCCTCCACAGCACAGCACCTAGGATGAACTGGGCAAGTGTCATGAGTGCAATTGTAGTGGACGGCAGTGGCATCTCAGATATATGGTCAGTTTCTGCAGGTGTTATTTTTTTGACTCAAGTGTTAGCCAGATTTCCATTTTATCATTAATAATTACAAGATGTTGGGCTTCTGAAAATATACAATCTTCGAATCCATACATAAATTAGCACATACTAGGCACTTTTGTATATATTGTCACCCAGGTTTTTTCTTTAACCACACAAAATACACAAGCACAGGAGCTTTTTTTCAAGCTTGAATGCCTCAATATTATACATCTTATCTCTGCCAAAGCTGTTTCTTAAAAGACAAACTAAAACAATTTTTGGAAGCAGATGGATATGCTTTTACATAAATATGAAGAGTTTAGGTCACACTGTTCTACATTGCCACCTCTGTATATTAGAAGTGATAAGTACCTACTATAGAAACATCAAATACCAGTGTGCCTGCTGAGCTGCATAAGCAATCAACAAACCTTTCTAATCCATAGCAACAATGAACTATAAATGTCCTTGCTGGCTTGAACCTCAATCAGATTTAGCTGTGCTTATTATCTGTTATATAGTGTAAATTACAATTATCAGGGTAAGAAAGAAGTACAGTAGTAGGGCTCTTAGTGCAAACCAGACATCACAGGACTAGGCCAATGGTCTCTGTTCTTCCTAGTTCTATGTCAACTTGACCCAAGCTAGAGTTGTCGGAAAGGAGGGAATCTCAATTGAGAAAATGGCTCCATAAGATCCAGCTTTAGAGCATTTTCTTAATTGGTGATTGATCTGTGAGGACCAGCCCATTTAGGGATGATAATCTGGTGGTTCTCAGCTCTGTAGGAAAGCAGGCTCAGAAAACTAGGAAGAGCAAGCCAGTAAGCAGCACCCATTCATGGCCTATGCATGACTCCCTACTTCCAGGTTCTTGCTCTGATTGAATTCCTGTCCTGACTTCCTTTACTGAGGAACAGTGATATGGAAATGTAAGACAAATAAACTCTTTTCTCTCCAAACTGCCTTGGTGATGGTGCTTCAACACAGTAATAGTGATCCTAAATAATAAGTCACTTATAGCACATTTATTTAAAAACTCTTAACTGTTTATCTCACACACTGAAGCATATGTGCCTCTTAACAAAGACCACCTTATGTTTATTATGATTGTTGTGTTGGTTATCTTGGATGATCCCACTAGTGTAGCACAGCATTACAATTTTATATGGAATGCACAAATTGTTCCTCATATTAAATATGCATTTGCCTCCCCGATACTATTAGTGGTTTAATTACAAAATAAATCAGTCAGAAATTAACGGCCACAAAAATACATGTCTCCTTGTTCTTATTGAGGTACTGTACTGTGCCACAGTCCTGATCTCAATACCTGCCCATTGTGTTCCTGGAAATGACTTGTGTGGCAAGAAGTGCCTCTTCGATTTTCAGCACTATGTTGCCATTGTACAGATTTGCCTTCATAGTTCTGTAGCAGAAGCTTTCAGGACCAGGAGTTCATTGCTTCAAGAGCTCAGCATTATGCAAAAAAAAAAAAAAAAAAAAAAAAAAAAAAAAAAAAAAAAAAAAAAAAAAAAAGAAAGAAAGAAAAGAAATGAAAACTAGAGCTGTGGAGATGGGTCAGGTAATGAGGATACTATTACCTGGGATACTATGCAGGGATAAGGAACTCACTAGCACCATAAAATAAGGAAGACGGAGATGCCCAAAGTTGACTGGTGATCTCTACATGTCTATAAGCAACATACACATGCAGAGTAGAAGCACAGAGGCACAGAGAGAGAGAGAGAGAGAGAGAGAGAGAGAGAGAGAGAGAGAGAGAGAGAAGAAGGAGGAGGAGGAGGAGGAGGAGGAGAAGGAGGAGGAGAAGAAGAAGAAGAAGAAGAAGAAGAAGAAGAAGAAGAAGAAGAAGAAGAAGAAGAAGAAGAAAAGGAAGGAGGAGAAGAAGAAGAAGAAGAAGAAGAAGAAGAAGAAGAAGAAGAAGAAGAAGAAGAAAAGGAAGGAGGAGGAGGAGGAGGAGGAGAAGAAGAAGAAGAAGAAGAAGAAGAAGAAGAGAGAGAGAGAGAGAGAGAGAGAGAGAGAGAGAGAGAGAGAGAGAGAGAGAGACAGGGGAGAGAGGGCAAATACAATTTGAAATAATGTTCAACCAACCTGGAAAGCCCCTGAGGCAACCGTTTCTATTTGAGCAATAGCGTGACTCATCAGGATTGAGAAACACTAGGACTAAGATTAATTTTAGTCATTGCTTAGGAAAGAATCTGGAGAGTATGCCAGCTCTTCAAGGCAGAAACGTTAATCAGAATATAGGCTAGTAACATATGGTTTTTAAAAAACTGGATCTATTTTCAATTAAAAAAAATAGTTCACAAAAAAGAAAGTCTTAAACAAGAAAAAAAATCTGGATGCTATGAAATCCCAATGGTCCTATGCAAAAGGAGAGGCAGAGATAAGTTTGTACAGAAGCTTAGAGGCGAGCTAGCCTAGAGTACATAAGCAGGATGCAGTAGGAACAAGAGAAACTCTATATAAACACGAGGTGGAAAAAGAGAACTGGGTTATGAATCTTGCCCCTGTCCTCCATACATACACTCTTATACAAATCTGTGTGCACATACATTAGACACACATAAAAATGCAAATTAATATGTTTACATTTATTATTACGATTTTTATTTTGATTTGATTGTTCTTCCTAAATTCACTTAATTAAATACTTAAAAAGTTACTGATACCACAGTGTACTAAAAAAATTATAGAAATAACAATTAGTATTATTTACTGTTAAAATAAAAGAAACTTTCTTAGTATTTAAAATATATGCAAATTTATTCAGGATTATGTATTTGAAAAGTTTTAATGCAAAAAGCATTTTAAAAATACCCACGGACAGTTAAAGATATGATTTGACACCCCAACTATTAAGCAGATGTTGCAATCCCAGTGTTTCTATCTCCCTCTTTCCCTCCTTTCCTCAATCCCCCCTCCCTTCCTCCCTTCAGCCTTCCTTCCTGCCCTTTCTCCCTCTCTCCTTCCCTCTTTAACATAGGGAAGTAAAATTAACTTGTCCAAAGATGAAGTAATACTCAAGGCTTTAATTTGATGTCAACAACAGCCTTTTTACTTTTCATATGTATGTGGATACAGGTTTTCTCTTTCTTTTGTGTCAATTGTATGTATGTTTGTGTCTACATAAATTTTCTACACCACATACATGTTTGTGTTTGTGTAGACCAGAACTGGTTGTTGAAATGCCTTTAAATAGAGTTACATCAGGTTGTGAGATGTCAGCTGAGTGCTGGGTACCAAACCAGAATACTCTGCAAAAGCCACAAGTGCCCTAGCCCCAGAGCCATTTCTGTAATTCTGCTCCACCTTCTCCTCCTCTTTTTTCTCCTCCTCCTCCTTTTCCTCATTCTCCTTCTCTTGTCTCCTTCCTCATACTCATTCTTCTTCTTCTTCTCTTTACTCATGCCCTGCCTCCATGTCGAATGAAATATCTTATCCAATCTTTCTTTATGCCTAGTGGAAGGACACACATTGTCCTTATAAAGCAAGCAAGCAAACAAACAGTCACTATATTTTACTAATAAAGACTCAGGAACCAGATGCTGGGTAAAAATCTACTAGCTCAGAGGCAGAGAAAGCACCCAGCTGATCTTTCTACTCAGCTTAATTCCCAGAAAGTACAAGCCAAAGCTCAAAAGCTACTTCTTTTTCTCAATCCTATCTTAAATACGCCCTGTAAACTGAATTCTTGCTCTTCCTCTTAACCTGGGTTAACTTAATTTAATCCTGTTAACAGAAAACTTTTGGATTAAATGTGTGATTTAGGGCTGAGGCACACAAAAAATTACCTGTTTACAATAAATGGACTGAGGTGTGTGCTAGCGCTCGGACGCTCTACAACTAGAAACAGGTTTTTGTGGTTAACAATAGAATCAAATATCCTGCAACAACACAATGTTCTTGTAACCCTTATAAATCCAAAGCAAGGAAGCTCTATGCTGAATGTAAAGTAAAACACCTACTTAGCAGTAAATGAAATGGTTGAATACATAAATGCACATGAAGTTAAATCCGGTTTGCTGAAAGATTGCATAAGGGAGTTAACTGGATTTGACTGTGCTTGGAGGCCTCTGTGAAATTTGTAATGAGTAATGCTGAACAATTGCTTGTGTGGCTAATTTAGTTTGAAGGTCATTTTGAATTTTTGGGAAAGAAAAGATGATCAGATGAAGCTTCTAGAGTATTTATAATTATTTCAGGGAACATACTGTGTTTATTTCCATTAATAATATTTAACAATGAACATGAAAGGAAAAACCATTTGAAATTTATGCACTGAATAGGGTAAAGGATTTCAGTGTGTGATTATTTTGTAGTTATTTAGAAAAAAAATCGGGATTCATTTATAAAAATGACAATTATTTGTGAGATCACAATTTGCTCTTTATTATAGGTTATCAATCTACACAGGTGGTAGAAACAAGTACATACATGCCCACAACCCTGTCAACTTGTGTCCTTATCCCCCACACTACTACTGCCTAACCTAAAAAATTTAAAACATTGCTTATTTAATTCTCCTTTGAAATTACCATTGAACTTGAACATTCATTCATATACTTGGTAACTTTTTAGTTTTGCTGGTGTGTTGTATAGTTTATATGATTTAATATTCACCGTACACTCATTGGTTGAGCACCACTGGATATAATTCGGTAGCTTCCCTATTGATAGTCACAAAGGGGGATATTTTTTAATTTTTAATTGCAGGTCACTAAGGGAAACAAAAATGTCTACTGAAGTTCTTCACCACAACTTGCTCTTATCCAAATCCAATCCCCCTGTCTCATCTCTAGTGGTGCAACAGAAGACCAGGTGATTTTTCTCTTCCTTTTTATATCTCCCATAGATCCCTCCTAATTTCCCTTTTTCAGCCTGTTATCTTATCTTAGCCTCAACTCCAGAAGGCATGCCCTGATAACCCACCACTATTACTACTAGTAGGAAGGCTACTAAGGCCAGAGAAGCAGCTACGCTGTCTGTAGATCTCCCTTCACGCTTTTACGAAGTCTTTCTGTTTCTATTGATAGCAGATCCTATGGAGGGCATCTTTTCACCACCTAAGTCCATTTAAAAGTAGTCTAAGTAAGCAGATCCTGGATGAAAACTATGTTCTCCTTCCTCCTGTGAGATCCTGTAGACCCTTAGCCTATCCCATCCCTAAAAGTCAGCTCCCAATACCCAGAAACATATTTTACCTGGATCTGCCAATGGCCACAACTATCAGGGAAGAAGATATTTTCCCCCTGGACAATAGAGCCAACAAAAACTCTGAAAATCCAGAGAGAGAACAGAAACGAAGAAACCAACAACCGCGCAACAAAGACAAACCAGAAACCAGCACCTAGACCTAAAATCATCTAAAACCCAGATGCCTAGATGCCAGTGGGCAGGGGGAATCAGTTAAATATAGGGCAATACGTGTCTCTCAGAGGCCAGGGGTCATACAAGAGCATTTCTTGACTATTCCAACATAGCTGAATCACATGGAAAAATACCTTTAAAAGTATGTGAAGATGAAAGAGGTCTTCCCTCAGTGTCCTAAGGGTTTTGTTAGTTTTATTTTGTTGGTTTTGCTTTTAATCACACAAGTCTTTCACTTCTTTCTTAAGGTTACTGACGATATTTGGCATTTTGGAGCCTACTGTTAATGGTATTGCTCCCCAAATTTCCTTCTCAGTAAGTATATAGAAGGGCTACTAATTTTTCTGTGTTAATTTTGTTTGCTGCTGCTTGCTGAAGAAGTTTACCAGCTGTATGAGTTAACCTGTGGAATGTTTAGGACACTTTTGGGTACTATCACATAATCTTTAAATATTTTTTTTAATTCTTCATATCAACTTTGTATCTCCTTGATCTCCTTCAGCTGTCTCTTTGCTCTATCTAGACTATAAATACTATATGAAACAAGGGTCCTTTGCGACTGAGCAAAGATGAGCACAAGCAGCCATTGATGCCACCATAGGTCACAGGTAAGTAGATGAGGGGCAGCAGATATATGAAGAAAAGCTGTGTGATGGGATGATCACCATCTTTGTAGAGAAAAGGCAGACAGTTACTGGTAAAAGTGTGTTCACTTGACTGAGTATGATATGCCGTTTAATAGACATGAATTTTTTATTTCTAGAAATTTTCATTTTAAACATTTCAGACTCTAGTTGACTGAGTCTGAGTTGACTAATTGAAAACATGGAAAGTGGAAAACGAAAGTATCCAAAAATGGAGAGAGTTTTATATGTGTTTACTTTTGTTTTGTTTATATTATATTTGGAAAATAGTTTGCCTTGTCAGGGAGTAGTGAAAATTCTTCACTTAGACAATCCAAAGGGTCTGCATGGGACAATCCTAAAGAATAATAAGAAGGCATAAAATTTTTGAAAGTTAGAGGGGTACTCCAGGACAACATTTTGTTTCTGAGAGGAAAAAAAAAGAAAGACTCATAAGTCCACTTCAGGTTTTCTAGCCATTGAAAAGTATTGTACATTCTGAGATTTAAGAAAATACACATAAGTCTTATCATCAGCTCTTGGCTACTCCTGACGTGTGAATGTCATTTACTGCACCTATGCTGACATCTTGCCATGCTGGTTACTGTCAGACTTCATAATTACAACAGTTAACTGATTCCTTAGCATGTCACATTGCCTTCTGTTTCTATGCCCTAGAATCTCTGCTTCCAGGTAGAGGCAGCTATATTGAATTCTGAAACATCCTTGTGTGGTTTCTTCAGCAATAAGCATTCACCCTCAACCCTGAAAGGAAAGCAAATGCCTACCTCAAACATCTATATACTGAGGACAGTCATTTTAAATACTTTCACTAAAAATTGGAAAGATTTGTTTCAACAGGATTAAAATCATGTCTGGTATCAGAAATCTTGTCAGCTTCTTAGAGATGATGAGGTCTTGGACCTTAGAAGTTTCTACAATCCTTTACTAAGTCATCCTAATTCCTTACAGCATTCTAAATAATATTCTTATACCCACACATAGTGGGGCAGTCAGTCCCCATCTATGAGGATTCTCTCTACAAAAATGGAGACCATCACAGAAAATCAAAACTGGACACAAGGAATAGATGAGTGGATTGTGGAAAACCGCACCAATAGATACATCTGTCTCACAGATATAGTGTATATAGCACAGGAGCATTGCAAAAGAGGGGTAGGAAAGACTGTAAGAGCCAGCATACACAGCAGTGTATTGTGATATTGTCTCTCATCGAAATGAATACAAAACCACAATGATGCCATTATCAACAGACATATTATCATTCAATGGTCAAACTTTCATGTGGTTCCGCTTTTAGACAAAGAACTGCAGGCTCAGAGAAGTATTAGCTTCTTTCCCAAATGACCTCCTCATTTATTGTCCAATGTAGAGTGTTAACTTGGAAAGCATATACATAAATTAACAATGTGGACTCAAGCTTATAAGTATGGGTCACTATGATTTCCCAAGTAATCTTCTCTTTGTAAAATGTCTTCCATGTGTGTGATCAATTGAAATCTTTTGTTCTCAGTCAATATTGTTAGTACATAACTATGTGGTATGTAATCTAATGTGTCTAAGCAAACATTATGTCTATTTTTGTTGCTGTTGTTCAGTCAGCTAGCAGGCATTACCTCTGCACAGGAGCTAATATCTCCTCTAAATTGCTTGTTCAGGGACACCAAGCCCACTTGTCATATACTCTGGATGTCAGCAGACTTTTTTTCATAATTTGTACAAATTCCTAATATACATAGAAAAGAAATATTTTGTGGAAAAATATAAATCACATAGGTTACTCAAACTACTTTAAATTGTGAAATTCAGGTGAGTCTCAACATTATCCATAGCTCATAACCTGACTCCTAGCTAGAACACTGACTGACATGTAGATTTATTATACTTCCTCCATCAAAACTAGAAACCAAAGAGCATACTTTCAGTAGTGCTGGGATTGCAGACATATCTCCTCTTGGCCCAAAGAACCTCTATTGGCCAGCTAGCCAACTAGTGCACACTTAAGAGATCAATACTTCAGCTCTAATCCTATTTTTAAGTGGCATAGACATACACATTACGGTAATTTCTGCAGGTCAAGGGTTTTTTGCTTCTAACTATAATAATTCTAAATCAAGTGATCTCACTCCACGGACCCATGTGCTCATAAGCAAAAGCTGAGTGAGCCTGGACTTACTCTCTTGTGTGTATTCTTTGAGAGAAAATGGTTCTAGTGACATCCTGTAAATGATGGAGGAAATGGAATGCGTGTCTTTGAATAGTGACTGTAAAGTAAATATCAGAAAGCTGGGTATGTGACACTTTGTGATCCAGAGGTAAACATAGTGGTGTGTACCTGTAATCTCAGCACTCAGAAGAGGAAAACATAAATATCAAGTTAAAGCTCAACTGGGCAAGACAACAATGACCTGGACACTTCTTCCTTAGTTAAATTGATTGGAATGTTCATGTTTAGTCATTAAAAAAATCCTTGATAGTTTCCAGAAACTTGTGGTTGGTACAGGTCTCACAGATTAAACTTTCTGGAAATGCACTGTTTTTATGATTACACTTTGGTAATCACTCAATTGTTCCAACATTTTTAGAGCTGACACATACACCAGGCATGGTTTAAGTCCTTGGGATAGACCAGTCATGACTTCCTATATCATAAATATATATAATAGTTACACAAAACTCACCTTGGCAATTTGCATTGTTCAACATATTTTTATGAATGGGTCTCAGTGTGTGAAAACAAAAAAACTCTCCAGCTATGGCTGGCTCATCTAGTCTGGCAGGGATCTTTCCCTGGTGTCACTGAACATATATGCTTCTCGTAGCATGCTTATCCTCTGAGGATTCCTGAACAAAACATACCAAGGAAAGTTACTGTTGAGCCAGGCATGTGCACAGCTCTGTAGCAACTTCTATGTGCTGCTAATACTATATTTACTGGTAGGTTAGACTAATTATTGAGAAGTGACATGCTATTATGAAAGAAAATTTAGAGTTTGTTACTAAGTGTTCCTGTATAATCTAGTCAGTCAGTCAGTCAGTTGTATACATCATGTATCAATAACCAGGTAGCTTATTCTCCTATAATATGGGGTGCCCTGGTCTATTGTAAACTGTTTCTGAACTGTTGGCATTTATCATGTCTCAAGACCATACTGAGGGTCATGGAAATACTGTATGCCAGAGATGATTAATTTCAGAGATATGTTTATAATCATTAGAATATTAATATTTTGGATCTGTTAATAAGCAGTAATATGAATTGTTTCTCTTCTGAAATATTTGCTCTTCAATATACTTATATAATTTTGGATTTATCTTTATTATTCCATAACTCACTTTTATAGAAATCAATTTGTCAGAAATCAAAATTCAAACTTGTCTTTGGCAATAAGGTTAGAGAGAAGGCAGATCCAAAATGATAACAAAGAAGAAATGTTTCTCATGTAACATGATAATCATCTAAAAAGAGAGTCCAAAGCTCACAATAGCGAAGGAAAGACAAATGAGGCCACCATTTCAGACAAATGCTAAAGTAAAAGTGTTTAAAGATGGGGGCAAGTATGGTTAAAAGTGAATAGTGCTCTTTCTTGGTAAGCACTCAACTATGTTTGCAAGAAAAATACTTGATTCTTATTTAAACACCTAAAGTTCCATTCTAAAATTGCGAAAGCATAGCTTCAATTGAGGAGGAAGGATAGATATCAGTTCAGAAGGAAAGGAAATGAGGAGGCTAAAATCATACAGGTTGTTTAAAAAATCTTTAAAGTATCATATTATTGTTTTATTTAGCAAAAATTGTATATAAAATGCATAAGTGTATGTGTTATAGGTATACACAAAGAAGTAAAATTTTGGGCTGACAATGCACGCTATAATGGTCACAGACTAACAAATATCGCTGAACCAGGTATGAAAAATCACACTTAATGTTGTTCAAAAGAGTCTAAGAGACTCGCAATGGTATACATGTTATTGTTGCTGTTGCACAGAAGTTGAGGGTAAAGCTGTATTGCTAAAGACACCATGCACTTCCGACATAGGAGTTTCAAGATCTAAGCTGGGTTTGACATATAAAACTCCTCCATGAGGACTAAGTTTAGTAGTATTCAAAGGTGCTAGGTAACCTACAAATGGGGCGTGGGGGCAAAGGAAACAATAAGGCTACACAGTTGTATATGTAAAACTCAACAATGACAAGTGTGATATTATGTGATTTTTTTTCAGCAGCAGAAAACCATGCCTGGTACTGTAAACCTTTCAACTATACAGGGATGGTAAAGTCATGTCTCTTAGAGAAGAAGGTCTTGTCCTAAATCTATTCTAACTATTTAAGCTAATACTCATAATGAAACTCTTACCCATTAATCAAAGAAGGTTCTCTTTGCAATGGATGGAAACTATTCCAAAAAAAACCCACATCTATTCAAAGTACAGGGATTAATAGTCCCTGTGGGTCCTAGGCCCAATGGATACATATATATGTTAACTCCTGAATGTTGGGCTCAGGGAACCTTAGTTGAAAGGGTCAGAAAGACTGTAAGGCAGAAGATCAAGCAATCTGCTTTGAGACTGGGTCTCCTAGAATGAAGAAAAAGCTTCACTCATGAATGTTCAACAGTATGGTTGCTTAAACAGGACCTGGCCAAAACATCCAAATTAGTAACACTAACTTGGAATGAGGAGATGTCATGAAGCCGAACTTCTAAGCAAAGGAGTCCCAGTACATAGATACTAATGAAAATGGGAAAATTAGTTTTTCCCAAAGTTAAACTCCTAATTGGTAGTCCAATAACCAATTTGTTAGCTCAGAAGAAGTCATCAGGATGTTTGAACATATGTATGGATTTATATGTATCTATATAATAATAACAAAGAAAATTGGCCATGTATTTGAGAGAAAGTGTAAGAGGAAAAAAACATTAGAGCAAGAAAAAGGAAGGTGTGAAAGATGTAATTGAATTTTAATTATAATAATTAAAATAATATCATTTTATGTAGCTGAAGGGATATCTCAGTTATTAAGAATACCTAGTTCACAGTCATGAGTACATGCATCTGGATACCAATTTGTGTGTGTGTGTGTGTGTGTGTGTGTGTGTGTGTGTGTGTGGTGTGGTGTGTGTGTGTGTGTGTGTGGTGTGTGTGTGGTGTGTGTGTGGTGTGTGTGTGTATGTGTGTTTTTTAAAAAGACAGGGGGCAGAAATCGTGAGATTTGTCTGGTATGTGTATTGAAGATATATATAAAAGAGGCATTTGATCTATATTGAGGAAGAAAATCTGTCTCTCAGAAATAAACTAGAGAGTGACAGAGAATGAAGAGCATTGGTCGCAAAATTCATGTGACTAGGCATGCATACCAGATAATATGTACATGTATAAAATGACCCTTCACATACTATTGTTAACTTGAAATAATTTATGTCCCATGTGTCCTAATGCATCCCTTGAGGAGGATGAGAGATAGTTACATTATTGTTTAGTATGGCTGGTTTATGCTTAAACCCTTATTTTTTATGTTGTGAACATCAGAGGAACCTTTTAGCTGACCTAATATCTATTATCTGTATTTACAGTTACTCAAGGGAATAAAATTTACTCACACAGATTCAGAGCAATCCTAAGTGTTGACAGCTCAAGGACTCTCCCTACCTTTATGACAGATATGACTGTAAGAACACATTCACTGTTTAGGTTTACATCATCTTCATCCAGTTTTTTCTTTACTATTTGGCATGATGTCATGTTAGGTGATGTTATAAAAATGCCCTCAATTTTTGGCCTTTTTTTCCTCTAAGGATGTAGAGCATGTCCTGAAAGGAAGAAAGGCAAATACTTGTCACTCCAGCTACAGCACAGAACACTATATGCTTCTTAAGAGCCAGACCAATGGTGCATGTCATGTATGAAGAGGACCTTGCACTGGTTTTGTGCCTCAATCTTTTGTTGTACCTAGTGTTGTACCACCCTAGTGTTAACCCTGAAACCTCAGAAAACGTTTAATTTTATCAGATTTTCCACTTTAGTAATGTAATTAATCCAATGTTTCCAGTTCCTGGTTTCTGGTGAGTAACCCTCCCCTGCCTTCCTACTCTGAAGCCAATGGTTTGATGCACAATTGTTTCTCCACGTGATGACAGAATTGAAGGGGGTATTTAAGCAGCAGATTTTTGTCCTTAGGACAGTGAGAAGAGAACCCCTTGAGACCTGCCAGAATTGCTGAGGGTAGATTGCCTTCCTCACAAATGGCAGTCAGATCTGTTCCAAAGAGGTTTTTTGTCTTAGCAACTGGCAAGGCTATGCACACTTCATCCTGGTGGGGCAGCTCAGGGATCAGAAGTGATAAAGACCTCCAGAGGGGTTGGTGTTCATCTATGTCTAGGGAAAAGCCTAATACTTTAACTTGATTCTGTAGAAATTTCCAGAAATGATGAAGCCCTCACAGCATACAGCCACCACCTTCCAACCAAGTAGTGCTTAGCCACCATGGCCACCAAGCAGCCAAGCAGCCTTGACCATCCAACACTAGAACCTGCCCCTCTGCCATATTTGGAGGCCTCCTGGGACAGAGAGGAGGACATACTAATGGGACTCTAGATGAGAGAAGCATGGGAGAATAGCAAAGTAGAAGGATCCAGAGGGTCCTAGAAACCTACAAGTACAACATTATGATAGGCAGATTTGGGCCCAGGGGTCCCACTCAAACTAAGGCACCAGCCAAGGACAATACAGGCTGTGAAACTTTAAACCCCTACCCAGATCTAGCCAATGGTCAGAGCATTCTCCACAGTTGAATGGAGAGTGGGATATGACTTTCTCACATACTCTGGTGCCTCATATTTGACCATGTCCCCTGGAGTGGGAGACCTGGTGGCACTCAGAGGAAGGACAGCAAGTTACCAAGAAGAGACTTGATACCCTATGAGCATATACAGGGGGAGGTAATCCCCCTCAGGAACAGTCAGGGGAGGGGAATAAGGGGAAAATGGGAACGAGGGAAGAATAGGAGGATACAAGGGATGGGATAACCATTGAGATGCAACAAGAATAAATTAATAAAAAAATAATAAAAACAAACAAGAAATTGTTAATTATGAATTAAATGAATGAAAAATGTATAAGCTACTTTATTTTTAATGTGTATTTAATTTTAAGACAAAAGAATGGAAATATTGAGAATTCAGAGTTAGAATGTTGAATTCAGCCTGTCTTTTGGTTTTCCTGTAATTACCTTGGAATGGTCTTAGTGCTTCTTTATGGCCAGGACAGAACCACAGTTGGTAGTTTCTGGGAGGTATTCTGGGAGGTAAAAATACCCAACTATCACAAATAATCTGGCAGTAGACTCTTGAAGAGTTTTATCATTTTCTTTCCTTACCGTTTCTAGCTCTCTGGCAGGGATATTTTAGGACCAGTACTAATGATGTGTCTTCTAACCACAGATTTGAATCATTAGGGATGATTTCAGGAGAAAATCCTTGGGTACTTGCCTTTCATCTCTGATGGAGCCTAGATCTACTGATCCATAGTTGGATCTGAATGGCTATGGGGCTAAGAATTTTCATTCACTCATCATCACTAACCAAGAAAAATATTGCAAGGTCTCTTGCTTCTGTCTTCCCAGGCTGTGTGGAATATTGAATTTAAACTTTACATGGCCACACAACCTAGTACCCAAAGAGTCATATAGTCACAGTGACTACGATGGCATGGGCAAAGTAACATTTGGCAGACATGGTAACTTCAGCAACACTTAGGAAAATAGACAAGACAAAAGAGGATTTGAAAGTTCCAAGGAATAAAAACTTCTCGCTTTCATTCAGAGACAGTCAGTCTGAGGAGAGGAGGGACATGTGTCTAACCTGGAAAATAGGTGAGTTGCTGAAAACACATCCACAGTATAATTATTGCACATGGTGCCAAAATCCATTTGAAACAACCGTCTAAATATAATATTCTGTTGAAGTATGTTGCATCTTAAAGAGTGACTAAAGTGAAGATAAGCTTTAATTGGAGTTATCATTAATTGTACTTCATTGTTGTTTCCTAATTAAAGACCATAGCAGTGCCTTACACAATTCCTAAGTATTAAAACTATCAGAAATACACACTCAGGCAGATACCCACTCCACCCTCTCTCTCTCTCTCTCTCTCTCTCTCTCTCTCTCTCACACACACACACACACACACACACACACACACAGTGAGAAATAGAGAGACACACAGAGAGAAAAACAGAGGTAGAAAGAATAACTGATGGAGAGATCATACACAGTCACAGAAGGTGACAGAGAGGGACATAGACACATAGAGATATGTACCCAGGGAGACATAATTACACAGAGATACACATGCACACTTAAAAACAGAAAGCTAAAGAGATACACTAGTAGGTATGCATAAAGAAAGAACAGAAACAGATATACAGAGACATATTTATTGAAGATTTATTAAAGATTTAAAAACACACCAAAACACATACACCTACACCTATACACAGAGAGAAGTGAAAAAAAAAGAATGGGGGAGGAGAAAGAATTATACACCAAGTAGGATGTACAATATAATTTAAAAGAAAATCTCTAATCCCTCAACGATTGGCATCCTTTAAATCAGGTACGTGCATATGACCAAATAATCCATGTAAGTCTTTATCCCATAAGTATTTATATCTAGTAAGACTCAAAGTATAGCTCAATGCCATTGGGCTGTCAGCTTCATTTCACCTGAACCTTAGACAAGAATTAAAGAAAAAAATGTCACTCTAAAAACTATTATTATATTTTAGATGACTTTAGTTCAAAAATGAGATTGTAAAATATGATTTGTAAATTTGTCATAATCAAGTATCTCCTCTCTGTATTTATATGCACTTATGTTGAACGCACAAACAGAACTCAATTTCAACTCAAAGTAATTTGAATGTAACTTACCAGCATTCCTGTCATTGGTACTAGCTTCTCCACAAATCATTCCCTGTATCGATGCTTGTTGCTTTTAAATACTGTGGCTGTACAAATTACATAGAAAAGTGCTACAAAATAACTTGAAAGCACATGATTATACAATTAGTTATTGTCTAATCATTACTTATAATATACAATCAGTAAATGACAGCTCTATTGAATGTAGAATGAATACCTTGATTTCTTTCCTTTATGTAACAACTCTGGAAGACTGTCAGTCTAACAATTATCTTAAAATTAAGTGCTTGGATGATGGGTACTTACACAGAACAGGTAAGAGGTTGTGTATGATGAAGGGAGACTAAGGAGCCGTGAGTGCCGGAACTTAGCATTCTGGCTTTTTGTTTTCATTATGGCAGCAGGGATGGGTGGTAAAACGGGAGTAGAACCCTGTCCTTCATCTGCAACTGTACTCCCACCACTTTACAGATTTACTTTCATGCACAGCGTGTGCACAGTTCTAGAACAATTGGAATAAGAAGTAGCCTCACTTTTTTTATTTTTGTGTAAAATCAATTATGAATGATACTTTATCCATATCGGGCTTCGTATATAGATGATATACAGTGTTGAAATCCACTGTGGTGAAATATCTGGGAATCCAAAATGAATGTTTTAGATATGAAACCCCATCTCTGAAGATTTCAAGAAAAAAAAGGCATGGGGTTTGCTGATAGTATTAGCTTCTATTGCCTCTGACATTTAGAACCTGCTCCAGAGACCAAGGGAGACCTTTTGAAGAAAATAACATTAAATCAATTGATAGGAATCTTAGGTGATACCACTGATACACTGGAATTCTAAGACATCACCATAGGATATGACAATGAGTAGATAGGTATATCTTTATGTAGACACTTTTTATAGTATCAGATTATTTGTAATAAGCATTGTAAGACTCTAGGAAACAGTTTCTTAAAGAAGAAAAACAACACATGTACTCTCTCCTTATCCATAACAATATTGAAGCAAGACCAAAGGAAACTACTGTATAATCCATATCTTTCACAAAAATTTTATTTATTATCTTTTATCTCTTGTATATAACCTACCACCTTGAAAATACAATGTGTGTGTGTGTGTGTGTGTGTGTGTGTGTGTGTGTGTGTTTGTGTGTGTAGTGCTGATTGATCCCAGACTCTACCATAACATGTCAGGTTAATTTAATTTTATGATCAAGGACACCTTATACTTAGTGAATTTACGTGTTACTAACTATAGGCTGAGAATTATGCAAAAGCACCTCAGAATCTGAAAGAAGAGCTCTGACATGGTGGTACTAATGGAAATAGGAAGGAACCAATGTTTGCTTTTGCTCAGGATGTGGATTTTTCATCTCTGGACAGAAAGATATCTTAGAGCTCTCAAAGCATACATGTTGAAAGAAACTAGACTACTCAAGTAAGATTCCTTCTTACCTCAACCTGGGCACTTCGACATACATGATATGGGTACACACACACACACACACACACACACTCTCGTGCATGCGTGCACCTGCCATGCACACTCACATATGCACACGGAATGAGAGTAACAATTTTTAGGATTAAGTAAATTATCTTATATTTTGCTGAATATCTAAAATCTCTTCTTTATAATTTGAAAATAATGAAATATTTTTATAGAAAACATACATGTGATAAGGTAATATTTTAATTTGCATTGTAAAATTTTGTGTTTTCTGAGGATTGGAACATATTATGATCAAAATAATGGTTGCAATGATGTGTGTATTTCTTCCTGATGGGATTTTCTTTATAAATCAGAAACATTTCAAGCGACAAGATCTTTTTAAACAAAATATTTCTAAAAATGATGTTTATTCAAGCATTAAAGTGAAAATGTAACTGAGAATTTTGCTGTTTATTTTAAGAATAAACTCAATACATGATGAACTTGGAATATGTAACAATTCTTACAAGTGAAGACCAACTTCACAATGGCTAACATGTTCAGACTATGAGAAATAAAACATATTTAAACTATGTTCAATGCTATAAGCAAATATATTAATTGTAAAAAATAACTATAGCTTCAGATAGAAATAGAAAAGCTGTAAATATTGAAATTATACATTACAGAAACTAAATGAAAAACAATGATCAGTTTAAATAATAAAATCGATATCACTATCAAGGTATGACTTTCAAAATAGATTACATAAACTCTTCTATATATGAGGAGAAAGTCTGTCTTCTAGCATTGGTATAGCCACTGACTCATGATGACAGTGCAGTTTATTGTTATCTATAAAATATTAAGTAAATAATTCAATACTTCATATACTTGTAATTGAAGTCAATAGGAGTAACAGAGAAAAAATGGAAAAAGAATTTGGAGGATGTCTTTGTCATGAAGCAAATGACTTGGCAGGGCATTTGTATACTTGTGTAAAATTATCAAATAAAGATAATTTTTAAAATCATCTGCATCTATGTGTTTAAAATGTAGAGTGTGAAGGATTAGAGGAAGGATAGCAGGTTACCAAGAAGAGACTTGATACCCTATGAGCATATACAGGGGGAGGAAGTCCCCCTCAGTCATAATCATAGGGGAGGGGAGTAAGGGGGAAATGGAAGGGAGGGAGGAATGGGAGGATATAAGAGAGGGGATAACCATTGAGATGTAATATAAATAAGTTAATAAAAAAAAGTTTAATATGAAAACCAGAAAACAATGGGAGAAAAAATGTACTAAATTGAAAATAGCTAAAAAAATTTCCTATTTTGTCCATAGAGAAAAATAACAGACGTACTTTAAGTGTAATGAGATGCACAGGTGATTCAAAGACTATTGAACATCCAAAGGCCAAACTATAAATGGAAAATCATGGAAAACCATCAAAGAAGTTGATAAATGTATGTATGAAGAATCATTGCTGACTACTCATTGGAGAACAGTAGAAAGAAAAATGATGGAGAATATTTAAATACTAAAAATTTAGAAGAATTTTCTATGATCTGAGAGTATCTTTCCAAGAACAGAAGGAAAATAAACACATCAGCACATGAAGAAAAATAGAAACGTATCTATTTTCAGTCATTTGTACTAAACAATTGCAGGAAAAATTAAAACCCATAGAATCATGGGTGAAAATCAGAAGAATGTTTATTTTAAAGGAATTGACTCTAAATCACAATGATGTTTAAAGAAATCATGGAGATTGCTTGTGTACAGTACTGGGCATTTAACACAACTGAAATCAAGGAAGCAGAAGCAGAGAGCCTTTCCTATCGGTTATCTGCTTTGGTCTACCATGAAGATGTATATATTTGGTTCATCGATGCTAATGAAAGTACTCTCATGATTTTTCTGCCAGTTAGAAATTATTTTTATACCACACTTTCTCTTTAATTACTAATTTGTATAACCTAGATCTGGTAGGAAGAAAAAATTGTGTTGGATATCTAAAATGTCTTCATAACACCTTGGTTATTCTAATGCAATTTTAACAGTAGCACATTAGCAAATTGATCTAAGTGTGTGTTATACCCATTGGGATTTATAAAAGTCAGAAATATGGCAATCTTTCCTGCACCATCCCACCCCTCTCTTACAGCAGGAAAGCTCTTCAGTGCACTGAATTCTACATAATAATTAAACTGTTGA
Organism: Acomys minous; assembly: GCF_964271855.1. NCBI lineage: Eukaryota > Metazoa > Chordata > Mammalia > Rodentia > Muridae > Acomys > Acomys minous. Next base: position 26,412,584 of record NC_140499.1, on the reverse strand, counting down.
TCTACACTGATTCAAATAGTAGGTAAGGAACAATAATATAAAAATTGAAAGATTAGACAATTATTTTAATATATATGATTGTAACTCAATGATAGAATGACTGTGTAGTACACGTGTGGTCATGAGTTCTATCCTAAGCTCTATACACACAGATTACCACACACACACACACACACACACACACACACACACACACACACACACACAAACACACATACACACACACGTTAAGGTTATAAAGATGATTTCTAAACATTAGTTACATGAAAAAATATCTCTATGTCTAGGACATTCATATATATATATAAGGACAAGCATCCATGATTATGTCACTGGGCTTCAAAATAATGTGTGAGAGTGCACAGTGAGAGAAAGAGAAAGAGTAGATGGCAGATTTAGGTAGGTTAAATGCCACTAAACTGGTAAATAATAAGAATAAATGGGATTCTTGCTAACATTTTGCTTAAAATTTGCTTATGTCAATATTCTACGATTAAAATTATTTATTATTAGACAAAAATATCTTAAAATATAAGCAACCGTGGAAACACCACATAAGACTATATATAAACAATAAGGACAGGCAAAAATCAGTTTAATTCTAGTAAAAATACTTGGACTGAAAATGAATGGTGTTGAAACTAACTGAATTAAATTTTAGTAATTTAACAAAAATATTTCCTCTCTTTGGCAATATAGCTATTGTGGATCAGTCTTGACTCATGTTGTTTTCTACTTATCACATGTCAAAGAAGTATGTGTGCATGGCAGTCACATGTATCCTTTCCACACACTACTTAAATTCCTAAATTCTCACTCTCTGTCCTCCACCCTTTTCTTACATCTTCATCCTTCATTACTCCACAAACTGCCTCCCTCACTCCTGGTCATAAACGTGGAAGGTCATTTTTGGTTTTATATCATGTACACTGTCACAGCTTAGGATGTTGTCCGTACATATCTGCAGAGAAAGAGGTCTCCTGTTGCCCTTCTTGGCGTCATTAATGGATCTGATCAAATACAACATGAATACACAATACAGTAAAAGGAATTTGCTAGTCGGATAGTTAAAGAAAATCATTGGTAACATTTTATCAATATTATCTTAGCATTAAATACAAGACTATCAATTCAGCACAATGCAGTGTTAGATTAGGTAATATTCAGAAATGTTTCAGAAAGGAAGACGTGTTCAGGTAATAATAACACGCTGGCCTAGGAAGCATAGCCAGGCTTCAAAATTATTAGTCTGCAAGGGAAGATTGTGAGGGGGAGAAACTTGCTTGATGTCAAAGTAGGAAGCAGCAAATGGCTTGAGCAAACATGGTAGAGTAACCTCTACTGAGTGGACTGCTTACTCTAATACACAGAGGAGAGGCCAAGGAGCACAATGTGTAGAACTTATTCAAAATTAAACAAAATATGCATATTAACAGGAGAGCTTAAATGGTTCTTCAAATTGCTGTCCACACTCCCTAGTGGAATATTCTGGTACTAGTGAGAGACGGCTGCCCAGAAATGAAAGTGGACCTCTAGAGGTCCCAAGGTTGGCTTCTAGCCTCCACAAGCACTCATATACACATGGTCACTAGCACATACAAGGACAAGCCAACACAAGCATTCATACCAAATGAGTGCTTACACACACACACACACACACACACACACACACACACACACACACCAAACAAAAAATTGAATTTCCAATATCATTTCTAAAAATATAGATGTCTTCATTACACAAAAAGTTTTACAAATGATATAATTATTGAACTTCATATCATATATGGTATTTTTCTCATATTTATGCCTTTTGGAGAGTTTTAGTGAAATATTGCTTTCATATTTTATTACTTGTGTGTGTGTGTGTGTGTGTGTGTGTGTGTGTGTGTGTGTGTGTGTGTGTCTACATGCTCCATGGTGCCTATGTTGAAGTCAAAGGACACCTTGTAGAGTAGGTTATCTTCATGTGAGACTCTCGGGTCCTCATTATAAGAAAACTAGATTTATTTGAACTTTTTATTATTTCTTAGCAAAACAGAAGGTAAATCATTATCTCCAATAAAATCATGGTTAGTTCACAGGGGAATGAAGTGGAACTCAGAGCATTTTCACTTGCAAAAGGATTCACTTTACTTTAGCACAGATCTCTTCATGGAATTTTATTTTTAATTATTAAATCAAACCGTAATTGTTAGAATTATATGCATCTTAAGGCATAGACTTCTTTGTCATCCCTGGAACTAAATTCTGTTTCTCCTGCTGTATTTGGTTGGCTACATGGTCTGTCATTAAAGTTTTTCTTGTATATAAAGATAACAACATGCAGATATAAGTGAGTATATACCATTTAACTCTTTCTGCTTCTGGGTGAACTCACTCATTATGATCATTTCTAGTTCAATCCATTTGTCCACAAATTTCAGGAATTCCTTGTTTTTAATAGCTGAGTAGTATTCCATAGTGTAAATGTACCACAGTTTCTTTATCCATTCTTCTACTGAGGAACATTTAGGCTGCTTCCATGTTCTGGCTATTATGAATAAGGCTGCTATGAACATGGTTGAGCAAATGTTCTTGTTGTGTGCTGGAGCATCTTCTGGGTATATTCCAAGGAGTGGAATAGCTGGGTCTTGGGAAGCCCTATACCCATTTTTCTGAGATAGCACCAGATAGATTTCCAAAGTGGCTATACTAGTTTGCATTCCCACCAGCTATGAAGGAGTGTTCCTCTCTCTCCACATCCTCGCCAGCATGTGGTGTCGCTTGAATTTTTTATCTTAGCCATTCTGATGGGTGTAAGATGGAATCTCAGAGATGTTTTGATTTGCATTTCCCTGATGACTAAGGAGGATGAACATTTCTTTAAGTGTTTCTCAGCCTTTGATATTCCCCTGTTGAGAATTCTCTGTTTAGTTCCAAGCCCCATTTCACATGAAAATCTTCACTAACCAGGAAACTGGGACAGAGGGGAGGACATCCTATTGGGACTCTAGATGAGAGAAGCATGGGAGAATGGCAAAGTTGAAGGATCCAGAGGATCCTAGAAACCTACAAGAAGAAAATTATGATAGGCAGATTTGGGCCCAGAGGTCCCGCTCAAACTATGGCACCACCCAAGGACAATACAGGCCGTAAACTTCAAACCCCTACCGAGATCTAGCCAATGGACAGAACATTCTCCACAGTCGAGTGGAGGGTGGGGTCTGACTTTCACATGTACTCTGTTGCTTCATATTTGACCACGTCCCCTGAATGGGGAGACCTGGTGGCACTTAGAGGAAGGATAGCAGGCTACCAAGAAGAGACTTGATACCCTATGAGCATATACAGGGGGAGGAAGTCCCCTCAGTCACAGTCATAGGGGAGAGGAGTAAGGGGAATATAGGAGGGAGGGAGGAATGGGAGGATACAAGGGATGGGATAACCATTGAGATATAATATGAATTAATTAATAAAATTAAATTTAAAAAAATAAAGATGACTACATGAGTTCAGTCTTTAACTAAGACTTATCTCCTATTAAGTGATGTTTGAATTTGACATATCTTTGTTCATACTAACAGGGTTGTGAATCTGAAGGTTTTGGCTCAGCTTTGGTTTTTCTGTGATGATCATTTTGAGAAAAGTAGCTGTCCCATGTCAAAATACCCTGTTTCTTATGTGAATGTTTTTGATCATAACTTCTTTTATTTTCTTTTTATACCCAAATCATTTCCTGTTAGAGAAGTTTTTAAGAGAGACCAGTGATGGTTCACAACAGCTCTTTACCCATGACAACACTATAGCATGACAACATTATGAAGTAAATCATCATAAACTGTCCAAAAGGTGACACGGTATTGATTTTGTCTTATTCAACGAAAATACAACAAGAGATGACTCTAGATAAGAATGATAGTTCATATCATGAGTATATTTCATCAAGCAATTACATTGAAAAAAATTACAATTAAAGTATTATACTATTTTCTTGTTTTATATTGTAGACAAGATGCAGTTATGATGAAGAGCTACAGGTTCAATTAGAAACCATGTCTTACAAAATAAAATGGAGAGCTATGGAGGAAGAAACTTGATATTGACCTGAGGCCTTCAGATAGACATGCACACACAAGCAAAATCTACATACAAACACACACAGTTGTGACATACATGCTCTCATAGGAGCCTGAGGAAAGCAATTTTCTCTTATTCCAAATATGCAGTATCTCATATGAACATGTACCTATTGTTTAAATGATAAAAATTGGGTTCCTCTTTTCTCTGTGGTGAGGACACACTCGTTATAATAAAATGTTTTTAATATATTTAATTAATTTATTCAGGTTAAATCTCAATTGTTACCCCCTCACTTGTATCCTCCCATTCCTCCCTCTCTCCCTCTTTCACCCTATTCCACTCCCCTAGGTCTGTAACAGAAGGGGATCTCCTCCCCCACCTTATGGGCACAGCTTATCAAGTCTCAGCCTGGTAGCCTGCTTATTCTTTCTCTGAGTGCCACCAGGCCTCCCCACCAAGGAGAAGTGGTTAAATATGGCTCACCAGAGTTCATATCAGAGTCAGTTCCCTCTCTCCACACAACCGTGGAGAATGTCCTGTCTATTGGCTATATCTCAATAAAGGTTCAATGTATACTGCATGTACTGTCCTTGGTTGGTATAGTAGTTTGAGTATACCTTTCTGTGTCCAGATCCGCCCATCATGATGCTGTTCTTGTAGGCTTCTAGGACTCTCTGGATCCTTCTATTTCTTCATTCTCCCATACTTCTCTTACACAGAGTGCCAATAGAAAGTCCCTGAATCTATCACAATCTCCTGGTAAGTGAAAACTTTCACGGGACATCATTTTTTGGGCTAGTGTCCAGTTATAAGCGAGTATATACCATATGAGTCATTCTGGGTCTGGGTTAGTTAACTCAGGATAATTATTTCTATCTCCATGCATTTGCCCGTACATTTCAGGACTTCCTTGTTTTTAATAGCTGAGTAGTATTCCATAGTGTAAATGTTCTCAGATGTGCATGTACCTATTTTTTAAATTGTAAAGAAAGGGGTTCCTTTTTTCCTCTATGGTGAAGACACACTGCTTATAAGGTAATTTTGAATCTAATGCTGAGACCATTTAAAGCAACAAATATGATTCTCTTTATGGAATGAATTTCTTTAAGAATGACACTTAAGATATTGGGATATATCCTGAATTTAGGTTTGAGATTATACAGATGTTCACATAAGACTTTTTATTCAGTAAAATGCAATTTTACAATAAATAAATATTCTTATGTAATTATTCTTATTGACATGTATGAGAATGTGATATAAAAGTCTAAATTCTAAGTAGTAAGCAATGACCTACATTCTGAAATGTATCTGATTACATGTTATATAATTGCTATGCTCAGTTCTCCTCAGATATAATGCACCATGTGTTGGATATTCATAAAAGAAACCTGTAACTAATCAATTGCGGTTAAGACACAAACATCAAAACTTGTCAACGTTATTTACCCTGGGCTACACTGAAACAGGTCAACTCCAACTCCTCAGGTAGTCTTTGCACAGCATTTCTCATCTTCGAAGCCATTCCATATCTGTTTGATAAAATTTGAATATTTACTAACAGTCATCCTAAATATACACTGGTTTAAAAATTGGATATAAATGTTGTTTTGAATAAATAGGGCCACCATGAGCACTTCCCATATGCCAGATCACTGACATATCAAGATATTGTGAAAATATAGTGTTAAAATGTTGAATGCAGCACTAGGAATCAGGAATGAACCTGGAGATCACACAAAACTTATTCTTGGTGACAGTGATTTAATTGTCCACATTGCTCTATCCTGGCTTCCATATCTGTAGTATCAGCCTTTTCCACTATTTAAATTTCTATATTCCACTTTAAAAATAACTACAGGCAATTAAGGAATGCTGAGAGTGAAAGAAATAGGCTTCTTCTGGGAAGAACATACCAATTGGTTATCCAGTACCAAATGGTCAGCCATAAGTACACATATACACATAATATTATACAGACTTGGAAGGTTGTCTTTAGGAAATATATGTGTTATATAACAATGGTTAGTGGAAAATGATGCTATACGTTTGAAAGAGGGCAAGTAGAATTAAACAGAAGATTTGGAGGGAAGAGAGGAAAGAGATAATACATAATTAGAACCTAAAATATTGAGAGATATAATGAAATTTTCAAAAAGAGTGTCTCAGTTTCATGTCTTTTATTATTAGCTAGCTATAAACAATTGTACACTTAAAACGTGGAAGGATGGTTTTTGTATTTATACTTTCATAAAATTCCCAACATGTCAGGTTTTAAACTAGGCTTTGCTTCATATGTATGCAAACTGCACACTCTGAAGCACCTGGTTTCAGTTTGAAGCTCTATTGTCTTGAAGTTCTTAATCGCTCTTGAACAATTGCATTTTTCACTGGGCTCAATGCATTGTACAGACAATCTGCTTTTTTCATTTGCCAGAGAATAAGACATGATCATAAATGATTGGATGCATTAATGTGAGAGACAAGCATTCTCAAGAAAATGGGAAAGGTTTAATTTAAAAATATTTATTAACTCTGTGGTAGGCTAGTAAACAGCTGAGGCCTTTTCATTAGGGAGCTTCTGTTCTAGACAAGGGGACTGACAATAAGCCAGGACTCTAAACATAATTTGCTAAACATTCATAAATATGAGGGAGGGAAAGTAAAGGAACAGGTGAGAGAGGGAGGGCCACTCCTCACTGAGACAGAGATGACACATGCCTGTAGCAGCATCTTCTTGATTGATTGATAATGTGTGTGCATAGTATATACACATGTGGGGTTTTTGCACATACATCTTGGAAGATCAGAAGCTACAGTCAGTTATATTCTTCTATCATTCTCTACTTGTATTTTATATAACATTTAAAAAATCACATTTGTTTTGTGTATGGCAGGGCTTAGGGAGGGGTATATTTCAGAGGCTAGAGGCAAATTGCAAAAACTGGTTCTCTCTTCCCACTATGTGACTTGTGTCTTCCTGGAATGGAGCTCATGTTTTCATGCAAGAATTCCCCCTTGCTAGTACAAAGAGTCTATTATCCCTAAAAGAAAACATATAGGATTATTACTGTGGCCCTCCTCAGTTCACTGTTAATTATATAAACTCATTACAGATGTATTAGAAGTGGAATTTCACACATTCACATTCTTTCATTTTATGCAAATGCTGTATTGCTACCTTGCTTCACAGCTCAACATGCAGACCCAGAGGACAGAGAAAACTTTGTTAAGTTTATGGAGTAAGTCTGTAGTTACGTGTTTACTCTGTGGCTCTTCAAAAGATTGAACTGCTTTCTTTTCATCATAAACTTAATTGTGTTTATACAACCCTGGCATTCTTAATGTTCACAGGCAGAATTGAATTTAATAAAAATGTGTATCACCAATCAGAGGTTGAATTGTGGAAAGTTAAAAATCCATTCACATTAGCAGTAATGTGATCACAAGTAGTTATTCTTTATTAGGACACTAGCACTTTCATCAAACACTATTGCTTTGGGCTGGATACCACCACCTCTGTCATAGTGTATTAAGCAGGTATGGTTAGCACAATGCTTTACCACAGTTGTTTTATGTAAATTATATGCCCTCAATTTCGCAATCAATTTTCTTTATTATCTCAGGGTTATAATCCATTTCTTGCTTTGCTTAATGTTTAAAAAGCACCTATGTTTTTAGTTTACAAATCTCTGCTTTTATTTTTATTTTTTAACATTCTTTCAGCTAAGTGTGAAGCAAAGTAAATTAATTTGCATTTTTATTTTCTGGGTAAGTTATGCTCCTGTTATGAAGTACTTTCAGATGACTTCTTTCCTGCCATCTGTTACAGTAACTGAGAGGCGGAGGGAGGGGATTACTGAAGTCTAATACGGCATGTGTGTTAGTATTTCTTTAACATTCTGACACTTTCATGGGCACAAAGGTGCTGATATAATCACAAAGCTTTTACATTTTAATTTCAACACTCAAGAATGGTAGTGACAAAAATCTATCAAAACTGGAAGAATTATTTTGGAGTTTCAATTGAATGGTACTCGGTACCGTAAATCATTTTAATACTTTCTTATCATTTCATTTGATTCATATAATGAAAACCAGCAGAATAAGACCAACACTGTTCTATACATTAGGTGGCAGTATCCATGCACCGCAGCAACTATGTCAATGTCTGAGCAGCTTGTGAGAGTCTGTGAACAGCACTGTGTGTGAAGGAAATCATAACACATCACAGGGCACCTCACTGGCAAGGGTTGAGAATCTTCACAAACATCTTCAACATGCCTATATTTTCTTTACTAACACTATACACAGTGAGTTCCTTTTATTAAAAACTCTGGAATCATATAATTCAGAAGTATGTATAATAAAGGAGAGAATTAATAGTTCTAAATCATTATTACTAGTGAACCTGCTTATATCTAGGACATCAGTGTTAAAATGACCCTAACAATGAGTTCTGTGGTTTATGCTACACTTAAACTTACCTACCTTCCCTGGTCACAGGTTCTTCCCAGACCTCAAATTTCAGAAGGAATTCCTTGATGTCTGTATCTGTACCCCCTCCACCCCAAGCCAGGTAAACAGGTAGACTAATTGCAGAACTGTAACTCATACTAAATACTCCAAATCCAAACCCCCAATCTTATCCCCAGTCGTGTAGTAAACTCTCAGCAACAACCTCTCTGGAACCCCGACCGTGGCTGCCTTAACGAATATGACAGAGGTCCTTAAAGAATGAATCCATTAAAGAAACCTTGAACTCACACAGTGGAAGGAAATGAATAAAACAGTTGAAGATATGAAAGTGGAAACAGAGTCAGTAAAGACAACCCAAACTGAGGGGGAAACTGGCAATGAAAAAAATCCGGAAACTGAATAGGAACCCCAAGGCAACCCTCACCAACAGAATACAGAGATGGAGGATAGAATCTCAGACATTAAAGGCACAATAAGAGCCAGGCATGCCTTTAACCCCAGCACTTGGGAGGCAGAGGCTGGTGGATCTCTGTGAGTTCGAGGCCAACCTGGTCTACAAAGCAAGTCCAGGACAGCTAGGACTATAAGAGAAATCTTGTTTTGAAAAAAACAAAAATAAATAAATAAAATAAATAAAGACACAATAAAAGAAATTGATACAGCAGTCAAAGAAAATGATCAATTTAAAAAACTCCTGAAACATATCCATGAAATCTGGAACATCATGAAAAGTCAAAATCTAAAAATAATTAGAAATAGCAGGGAAAAAATCCAGGTCACAGACTCAGAAAATATTTTCAACAAAATCGTAGAAGAAAATTTCCGCAGCCAAAAGAAGGATATGCTTATCAAGTAACAGGAGGCAGAGAGAACACCAAATAAACCAGATCAGAAAAGAAACTTTCCTGGGCACTTAGTAACCATAAAGCTAAACAAATAGAATGAGTAGAGACTATTAAAAACTGCAATGGTAATAGACCAAGGAACATATAAAGGTAGGCCTATTGGAAAATATCTTACTTGTCCATAAAGACTGTAAAAGACATATAGGCCTTGGAACTTGTTATCAAGACTCTAAGAGATCACAGTTACAAAACCCAGGAAATTTTTCAAATATAATAAATCATAATGAGAGAAAATAAGACATTCTGTGATAAAAAGCATATTTAAACAGTATCTATCTACAAATTCAGGCCAACAGAAGGCACTAGAGGAAAATTTCAATTCCAACCTAAAGAGATTAACCTCACCCACGAAAATATTGTGAATAAATAATTTCAGACCATCAATTGAAGACACACACACACACACACACACACACACACACACACACACACACACTTCAAACAGGTAGATGACAAGAAATAGTGAACCTCAATGCTGACAATAAAATAAAAACAAAACAAGACAATACAAAAATCAATGAAAGAAGAAGATGGTTCTTGAAAAAATTAATAGGATTGACAAACTCTTATTCAAATTAGCCAAAGGCAGGGAGATTATCCAATTTACCAAAATTAGATATAAAAAGATATATAACAGTAGATACTGAGGATATACAGATAATCATAAGGACATACTTTAAAAACTTGTACTCTATTCAGTTGGAAAATCTAAAAGAAATTATTAAATTTCTTGATATATACCACTTATCAAAGTTAAGTCATGATTTCTTAAGCAAATTTAAACATATCTATAACTTCTAGGGAAAAGAAGCAATCATTAAAGTTTACCCCACCCCAGCCCCACCCCCAAACAGCTGGGCCAGTTAGTTTAAACTGAGGATTCTATCAGACTTTCAAAGAAGAGTCAATATCAATACTCCTGATATTATTACACAAATAGAATGAATATAATCTGACCATTTTACATTATCTATCTATAGGATCATATCTCTCTGCTAAATCTAGGGTGTATATTCTTGTAATATAAGTAGACTAGTAATTGACATGACCATGATGTGATCAACTGACAATTAATTTGTATAACTAACTTATCCTAAACAGCCTACAAGAGTACTTTCAAAGAATTGGAGCTAAACCTTGTATTCTACTTGATTTGTATGGGTATGATAATTCATATTACAGTAGAAATATATAGAATGTGTGTGAAGAATAATTGTAAATTTGAATTATATATCAATGTATCAAGATTAGACTTATGTGGCATCAATATACAAAATTGTATAACAGTGAATTAAAAAATAACCTTGTGAGTAACAATTAAGGTCTTAAGTTGAGTATATTCAATTATCTACTTATTGTCCTATCATCCCTATATATTTCTATAGTTCTGCTTAATTTTTTTTAACCTCTATCTCCAAACCTAAGAAAGAAAGGGAAAATAGAGACACCCAAGAATACAACCTCATTTTCTCTCTGAATAAGACCAATAGTAACTTATAAACAACTCCCAATGAAAAGAGAAAGCAATCAAAAACCTACCCAACATCACGTAAGGAAATGAGACATTGTTCTCTTAAGATTTCTTCCAGCTGATTTGGGACAAATAATACCTTTGTACGGGCCGACATAAAGTTGGGAAAAATGTTTAAACAGGCAAGGAATAGCATTTGCCTTCCAGTTTCTAAATGTTGAGAAATTCCATGCTTAGTTAGAGTATTGCGTGTGACAGTCTGACATGCTGGACCAATTGGGATAAGAGGCTTTCTTTGAAGCTGTCCTAGAAGCTGTCTGTCCTGTTCTGATGAGCAACAGCAACTGAAGCACATGGTTCTGGAAGATGAAGAAAACAGGATGTCAGCATCCAGCCTGTTGGGAGGAATGAATCCTGTCAAGTCTAATCCAATGTCAGTGTCTGGTTCTTTTGTTCTGAAGACATATAATTTCTCACAAGCATTATACGGTCCTATATTATAAATGTATGAGGTGTACAGGATATACAGAACAATTAAGGCTAGTTCTCTGCTAGTTCTCTGCTCTTTGTAAGAGCAGAGAAAAGACATCTATAAATCTTCTTTCATGCCATATGAAGAGTGGCATCTAAAAATACGTCAGATGGATTCTGTAACTAACAAGAAGCACTGTCTATGCATAGACTTCCATGTCTCAGCTACTTTTAGAGCTCTTCCTATGTAGTAGGATTAGCAATATAAGTTACCTGCTTGTTCTGCAATTTGAACTCTTTATATCTCGATTGTATCCCTCTTCCTCATCTCCTCCCTATCTACCCTTTCTCCCTCGTCCCTTCCCCCTCCCTCACCTAGTCCTCAGAAAGGTGATCCATCCTCCCCTAATGTCTAATCTCAGCCTAACAAGTCTCATCTGTACTACCTGTATCCTTTTCCTAGCCCAACATAGATGTCCTATTAGAGACTCCACCCAGTGGGGAATAGGGAGATATACTGGGACTTGAAGCTGGTCTCTGGGCAGAGTGCTGAGTGTTGTAGGGAAGAGTGGAGGATGGAAGGTCTGGGAGGGAGCAGGAGCTCCACAGGGAGACCTTCAGGACCTGTGGATCTGAGCCCAGGGGGCCTGCAAGAACAGATGCACCCATCAAGGACAATGCATGCAGAGAACCAAACTCCGTCAGGTGTAACAGAAGGACAGCTGATTCTTCACACCAGGAAGACAGACAAGCAGGGGGTGGGGGCTGCGGCTGAACCTCTGACATGCACTTGGGGGCTCAGGATTTGGTCATTGCCCCGTGGCAAGCAGGCACACAGAGGAAGGAGATGCAGGCTATCCTGATAGGCTGTAACCAGAAGTCTAGGAAAGGGCAATAGGCAGAAGAAGGAGGGAATAGGAAAATAAGAGGGAGGGGATAACAATCATGATGTAATATGAATAAATTATAATGAATAAAATATACATTTTAAAAATCTATGCAGAGAAGGGGGCGGGGTCCTGCAGAAACTGGTGCACCAACCAAGGACTGTGCATGGCAAGGACATAAACACTCTGCTTAGATGTAGTAGATAGGGAGTACAGTCTTGTGGATCCCACAAATTGGGGAGTAGGGACTTCTTCCGACATGGACTTTGGCCCCCAACACTGACCAATTCCCCCGGCAGGGTGGCCTTGCCAGTACTTGATGTCTTAGCTAGAGCAATAAGACAAATAAGGAGGTATTGGTGATGCAAATGAAAAGGAAGAAGTCAAGTATTTTTAATTGCCATTGATAGTAGAGAGCCTGAAGATCTCACTGGGAAACTCCTAATGTTGATAAACACTTCTGCAAAGTAGTTGGATACAAAATTAATTCACAAAAGTGGGTAGCCTTCTTATATATACAAAGGACAAACTGAGAAAGAAATGACAGAAACAACACTCTTCCCAGTAGCCTCAAATAATAAAAGGTCTTTACATTAATGATTCCTAGTTGGTTATGGAATACCTGGCAGTCAGCCATGAAATCATATATGTTCAATTAATACTAAACAACTGTGTGTGTGTGTGTGTGTGTGTGTGTGTGTGTGTGTGTGTGTGTAAACACAAGGACAGGGATTTCTCAAATATAAAATATCATAAGGAAATTCTAAGCAAGCAAGTGAAAAGCATATATTATAGAAACTTCTTGACACTGAAGAAAGAAGTAGAATATATCAGATTATGGAACATTAGCTAGGCACATGGACCATCCTACTAAGAGCAATCTATAGATCTAGTGTAATGTAAATCAAATTCCAACACAAAACTTCACAGCTTTAGAAAAGAAAATCTTCGCTTTCAATGTAAACATTCCACAATACATACACACACACACACACACACACACACACACACACACACACACACACACTATCAAAAATAAAAAACACAAGCAAACAAACAAAACAAAACCCAGGATAGGTAAAACAATTTTGAATAAAGAACTGCTGGAGGAATTACTATCCTTGTTTTCAACTTGTACTGCAGTGCTTTAGTAATAAAAACATAGTACACACACATACACACACACAAACACACACACACCGTGGTCAATTGAATTTATTTGAAGACACAGACATAAATCCACACAAGTATAGACAGCTAGTATTTTTTATAAACAAGCCAGAAATGTGCACTGCATCTTCAACAAATGGTGCTGGAAGAACCAAATGGCTACATGTATAAGATTCTAGATAGATCCATATGTATCCTCCTACACAATGCTCAGGTTCAAATGGATCAAAGACCCCAACAGAAACACTGAACCTGATAAAATAGAATGTGCGGAATAGCCTTGACTCATTGGTACATGAAAGGACTTTTCCTAACAGAATTCCATTAGCACGGACACTAAAATCAACAATTAACAAATTGTACCTCATAAAACTGCAAAGCTGCCTCTTCATTCAGATGAAGAGACAGACTACAGAATGGGGAAAGAATTCTACCAACTACAGATCCAATAGAAGACTAATATCCAAAATATAGAAATTACTGAAAAAATGTATATCAAAAAGGCAAATAAGCCAGTTAAGCATAAGATGTGTATTTAGAAAAGTTTCAAAAGAGGAAACTCAAATAAAATGGTCAGCATTCTTAGCCAACCAGGGATATATAAATTAATATTACTTGGAGATTTCATCATACACTTGTCAGAATGTCTAAGATTTAAAAAAAAAAAAAGTGACAGCTCCGCCATGTTTTGTTGGTATCTCTGGAAGGCTTGTCCTTTTCTGAAGGGAAATGGAGGAGGAGTGGATTAGAGGGAAAGGGCAGGGTGGGGGAAGGACTTGGAGGAGAGAAGGGAGAAGAAAGCAGTCAGGGTGTAATATCTGAGAGAACAAAAATAATACAAAGTTAAAAAAAACAGTGATAGCATACACTGGTGAAGGTGTGGATGAAGGTAAATACAAACCTATATAAACACTACGGAAATCACTGTGGCAGTTCCTCATAAAGATGGGAATTGGTCTACATCAAGATCCAGTATACTGTGCTTGGGCATATACCCCAAAAGTGCTTTATCTTCCCAGAGAGATGTTTGTTCAATCATGTTCCCTGCTGCATTTTAATAGCCAGAGACTAAGAATAAACTAGATGTCTCTCAGCAGAATGGTAAGAAACAGTGGTACATTTACACAGTGGAGTATTACTCAGGTGTTAAAAAAAATACATCATGAAATTTTCAGGTAAATAGATGGAACTTGTAAAAAAAAATATTCCTAATAAGGTAATCAAGATCCTGAAAGACAAATATGGCATCTCTCAGCTTCTGTAGAGATATTAGCTGTTAAATCAGTGATAAACAATCTGAAATTCATAGAGCTATGGAAGTGACATATAAAGTATGTTGTTAGGGAAGAACAGGTAGATCTCTTAGAAACAGAAATAGAATAAATAGTTATGGAAGAATGTGGTGGGAGACTGAATACTAGGGAAGAGTGATTAACTGAAGGGCATGTGAGGAAAGACTTACCTGGTAGCCTCCAGCATACATGTCTGAATGCTTAGAAATGTAGGATTAACATACTGCATACATTACTTCCACCTATGGATATGTTGAGTTGACATTTATATTTATATAAATGAGCAAGGCTTTTTCTTGACTTTAAAAATTATGTTAAGGGTCTCTTGACTATAATGTTCCGTGTGTGTGTGTGTGTGTGTGTGTGTGTGTGTGTGTGTGTGTGTGTGTATGTTTGTGTTATGGGTGTATGTGTGTGTATATTGTGTTTGTATGTGTGTTCTTTGTATATGTTTGTGTGTGTGGTATGTGTGTGTATAAATGTGTGTGAATGTTTGTGTGAGTGGTGTGTGTGTGTGTGTGTGTGTGTGTGTGTGTATTTCATGATGTTCTTTTGTTGTTGTATTAGAAGGAATAGAACTATCTGTGCTTCTTAATCATGCTACCTTTTGCATTTGGGGATCTCAGCCAAGAAGCAGTCCTCAGGTTAGCTATGCAGTTGATCATCTAAAAAGCCTAGAATTCCTGAATTCATTCTATTATCAAGTATCCACTCCTGTTTTGTTGGAACCTTTCTACCTTAAATGCCACATTGTGGGTTATATCGTTAACATACTTATGAGTCTGTGTGCTAGCAACTTGGTTTCCATGCTGTGGGACCCTCAAGTATAGATATAAAATCAATGATGTATGCTCCTTAGGATGGTTTTGGTACCCAGTTCCTTCTTGTTTATCACTCTCTTCATTTCTTAGCTATGGTGAGGTGATCTACTTCCCTGCCACATGCTTAGTGACTTGTTGTAAAGAGCTATCACTATCCCAAAGGAATAAAGTCACAGGACCATGGTCTGAAACCTTGAAACCATGATCCCAAATTTACCTCTCAGCTTTTAAACAGATTTTTTCAACAACTGTGTCCCAGATATAGAACATTAATACTTCCTAAACAAATGATTGGATTGTATTCTTTATTCTACTTATAAAACTATGGAGATTCATTATGCATAAGAACAATATTGTTTTCAAGGTGTTCTGTTTTGGTTTTTTCCTTAAACTACTGTCATTGAACATATTCTACCACATACAATTCTGAAGACAAACACTTTAATAAACCCAGACATGCGTGAATCATCTGATATTCAACTCTGTGACCATCCAACTTTCATTAGACTGAAATGGCATAAATGTATGATTTTCACAGTTTCCTCATTAAGGGACTGTAACACACTACAGAGTTCACTCCCACACAAGAATTCAGCCTGTCAGTGACTGTGCATGCCCCTCAAATCAGCTTTTGAGACAAGAATGAGTCAAGATGTCCTACCTTGTGATATTCAAATAAATATCATCAATATCTTATGTGGATTCCTGCTACTGAGTTTTGTGGCCACAGCTAAAATGCTGAAATAAAATCCAAGTCCTGGTGCTTAGGTTTTATAGTTAAAACATGATCCTCTAGCACAGAATTATGTCTTCACTACACGTCTTTCATTGGAGCTTGAATAAGAATCAGGTGGTTATATGATAAATTTTTTACCTTGAGAGAAAGGAATATTTCAGAGTGTTGGAATTGAAGATTGTAGAAAAAAAGAATGATTTCAGCAGATATGTTCATGCAGGCACAATTGAAGAGTGGGATGGTGTTTCTTAGCTATATTATATATAACTAAGAAGTTATCATATACTTACTAAATCAATCTGTTATAAATTTCTCATTATCCAGGTGACTGAAGATACGATGTTTAAGTATTTCCACCTATGACCAAAATGAAGCTTAAAGTCAAACAAACAAAGTGTAGACTGATGTTTCTCAAGCTGTGTAAGTGAAATAAGAAATGCAGTGTAAGAAGCGGTTCTTGTTTTCCTAAGAGGGATTTGATATTTGATGCAGTACCTTAGCTTTCCTTCAGTTAGAATATTCCTCCCTGTGGACACAGGAATGGTAGAAGAGAGAGGATGCCATGCTTGCAAAAGTATCCTGGATCAAAAAACAAAACATGTAAACCAATAAATACCATTTTTAACATAATTTAAAATGTTATTTTTAACATATGGTCAAAAGTGATCAAAATAAGTGAAACGAGTATTGTGTTATGGTGGTAAAACTGGAATATATATATGTGTGTGTGTGTGTGCGCGCGCATGTGTGTGCGTGTGTGTGCGCATGTGCGTGTGCATGTGCGTGTGTGTGTGTGTGTATGTGGGTGTGTGTGTGTATAAATCAAAGATTACTAGGGAGGAAGAGAATGATGATGTGAACCAAGTATTCACTTTATTTATTTTTTAATTAATTTATTCTTGTTACATCTCAATGGTTATCCCATCCCTTGTATCTTCCCATTCTTCCCTCCCTCCCATTTTCCCCTTATTCCTCTCCCCTATGACTGTTCCTGAGGGGAATTACCTCCCCCTGTATATGCTCATAGGCTATCAAGTCTCTTCTTGGTATTTTTTTTTACCTTGAGATACTATAATGCTTTTAAACAGAAATCCAGAGTAGCAAATAAAACAAATGTCCTTAGTGCTGTTCTGACATGGCCTCTCTACCAAATACTTTAGGATTTGTTCTACTATTTCTTCTGTGAGTGTATGTCAGTGTGTGTGTACTGTAGCATGCCTTGGCACATACTTGGAGGTCACGGGAAGAATTTCCAGAGTCTATCCTCTCATTCTAATATGTGGATGCTAGGGATTGACCTAGGTTTTCAGGCTTGTAAACAAGAACCTTGAGCCATTGAGCCATCTCAATAACACCCATTATTTTTATCTGACCACATACATATATTATGTATGCAAATTAGTCCTTGATAGACAATCTCAGGAAGCATACACTGTGAGACCTTGCTTATTTCAGTTTTTATGTCACTGTTTCTTTGCCCCTAACATCAAAGCATCACTTATTTTGGTCACATGCAAGGGCATTCTAGCTGGATGGCCTAGAAATCTAATCTGATGTCACAAACAAAAGACACGTAATTGGCTGTACAATTCTAGAGTAGAACTATTATCACAATTTAAGCATTTGATGTACATAAGTGATTACACTTGCTATGTGGAATCACTGAGTGGTTCTGTACTCTTCCGGTGGCTTATAGAGGTCATCCTGTATAACACTGTAACCTGGATTTATGTCTCTTAAAAGAAATACTCATAACCATAAAGGTATTTCCATCATAATACAAAAAGCGTCTATCTTTAGACAGAGCATGCCTGCTTGTATCCCTGAATGTAAGAAATTCCTGAGATTATATTGTATCTGAAGTTTCTTGTTGAATTACATGCCAGGTGAGGGTGCATGTTTTGTTGACCTTGGCTTCTACCACCTACATGCCTACGTTTTTCATGGTACAGTAAAACTTTTTAAAACTGCTGATGGTATGCTATAGATTTTTCCACTGCTCATACGCTTCTCTATTCATCCAGGTAATGGAAGCATTTGAGGCTTGGAGTAAACGGGATGGCATAGGTGAAAGCTGAGAAAAATCCCAGCTCAATCTTACACAAATGTAGGTTTCAATCTCTTCCTGGCCTGTTTCTGAAGAAACTGATGAAATTTAGCCTGAAATTGGAAATGTAACATTTAGCAAGAGAGTGTGTTATATCCCTGCGTATTTCTTTTTTTTAAAGCATTTTTAAATTTATTTTTATTTTTACATATACATTTATGTTATTACACATATATACAGTAAACTGCCTATAGCAAGAAGAACCACAAAACAATCAGGAATTACAAAAATGTTGTATTCGTAGTTTTTTGGCTATTTGTATTTAGAAGCCTTGAAGAAAACGTCTTTCCTATCTTGGTGAGTCTAAAGTTCTGAATGTAAGTCTATATTCGTCATATCTCATCATTATCAAATTAAAACATCTATCTAGATCTAAAAACATCTTACCCCATAAACAACTAAGCTTAATTGTAAAACTAAACTATCTGATCTTCAACCCCATCAGAGACTTGAGAAGGAATAAAATTAATTACCTGAGTATGCAGGGAGTGCAGGTTAGTAGCTTTCTAAGTGAGAAGAAGACAGAGACAGTTTGCTGCCTGAACAGTCACCCAAAACTCTCTATAACATTGGAGGATCAACTTCAGCTTTCTGAATATATGACAGACATACTTGTGAGGCAGGAACTATTGAGGACTTGTTTAACCTGTGTTGGCAGAGTTTGGCCATTGATTTTGCCTGCATCCAAGCTTGCCCATTTTTAGGCAGATACTGTCTGTAGTAGAAATGAGGACGTTTCCAGTACTTCAAAAGTGCTATTGCAGGTGTTTATGACAAGTAAGTTATACAAATCAATTGTTAGTTGATCAAATCATGGCATTTTTATCACAAAAACATACATCCTAGGTGTAACAGATAGATATGATTCTATAGAAAGATAAAGTAAAATAGTTAGATGATGTCTTCAACAACCTCAGAGACTTACAGAATATGGCATTTAAAGATTTTTTTTTTTTTGTTATCCTAAAGATTCATTGAAATTGAGACAAGTTAACTCCTGGCAACACCCAGCCTTCATCAAAGAGGATGATGAGCATCAAAGAACCTCCTTATGGAGATGGCTTCAAATGTGGCAAAACAGCCACTGGGAAAAAATGACCTTTTTTCTGTCCCTGTGTATTTCTAGTTGGGCCTTCTCCATATAAAGCCCACATGTGTCCTTCGTAAAGCTACCCTAAAAATTCACTCATTGTCAACTTTCCTTACTTTAGTAAGGCTTGTATGTTTAAACAGATAGAAAGAAACAATGACACATTACTGAGTGTGTCCACAGACACCATGCTCTTTTTTAATTTAATTTTTATACCATGCTCTTAAACTAACCTATATTCCTCCAGTTTAGGCAGGATTGAGAAAACAACTTTAAGCAGTTTCTGGATAATTCTGATGCTATAGCACTGAAGATGTATAGGAGGAATTGAAATATCTCTATGTAAAATATTCTTTTTTTTATTATTAATTTATTCTTGTTACATCTCAATGGTTATCCCCTCCCTTGTATCCTCCCATTCTTCCCTCCCTCCCATTTTCTCCTTATTCCCCTCCCCTATGACTGTTCCTGAGGGGGATTACCTCCCCCTCTATATGTTCATAGGGTATCAAGTCTCCTCTTGGTAACCTGCTGTCCTTCCTCTGAGTGCCATCAGGTCTCCCCCTCCAGGGGACATGGTCAAAGATGAGGCACCAGAGTATGTGAGAAAGTCATATCCCACTCTCCACTCTACTGTGGAGAGTGTTCCATCCATTGGCTAGATCTGGGTAGGGGTTTAAGGTTTACCGCCTGTATTGTCCTTGGCTGGTGCCTTAGTTTGAGCAGGACCCCTGGGCCCAAATCTTCCTATCATAATGTTCTACTTGTAGGCTTCTAGGACCCTCTGGGTCCTTCTACTTTGCCTTTCTCCCATGATTCTCTCATCTACATTTCTGTTATAAGATTTTTATTTTGGTAGAAATAAGACAGTATTTAAAACACTGGTGAAAATTCAAAATTTTAAAGTAAGAACGTTAATAAAGGGTGTGGGTACACATCAGGCTTTGCAAGCTCAATATTCAGTACACCCTATATGTTAAATCTTCATGTTTTATAATCTTTGTGCGCATGCAATATTACTACCTTTATGAGGTTGATGGGTATGTGTCAGGAAAATTATTTTCTCAGTGTCACACCTGATGAGAAAAAGTACTAGAATGAAAACTTTGTTGGCAGTACTTATTTTTATCATTGAAATGTGTGTCTTTTTTTATTACAGTATCAAGTTCCAATTCAAAGTATTGATCTGATGGAAATTTTCTGTTGTGCATTGCATAACAGTCAAGAATGAGACTGCAAAATATGGCCTGGTGTTTTATAAAGGGCTGGTGGGAATATCATAAGGTAAACAAGTACAATGGGCATTTAGTTTGCATACAATAACATTAAGACGTCTTGAATTAAGAGAGACAGAGGCATTAGTTCCAGTAACTAATCATTTTTTAAAATATTGCTTGACCAATAGGACAAACCGTACATAAAATAGTGACAACGTTTTTTTAAATTGTATTTTTTAAAAACAATAATGTTTGGGTCACAAAAATAATTTTCATCTTAAGTTCCAATTATTATGAGAATTATGATGTAGGGTCTACATACTAAAACAACCAAGTGGACCTCTTTATCTTTGAGAAAATTTGTAAATATTTAGTAAGGAAATACATTGCACTCTTACCATGAATTTGGTTAGTTCGGATTTCAAAAGACCTCAAGTATAATGAAGTCTCCATTTGTGTAAAGCAGAGCTTAATCAGTCTGACAAGGTAAAGTAGACTTTCCTTACAGACCAAGGTTATTTTGACAAAACTAAATCAAGGTCGGAGCAGGTCTTAATAAGCAGAAAGAATGCTCAGTCCCTACTGAGCATACAGATAATTAATACCTGACTTAAGGAAGCATTGGGAATGACCAGGCATGTCTTAATTGGTCCACCTTCCTTGCCTGCAGGCTCCTCTGTTGTGGGAAGGACTTAAGTGAATTCTAGCTTTCAGCAAATCTTAGCCTGCCTCACAGTTCTGAAGCCACCTTTATCATTTGGAGCCCTAAGGGGAAATGAATTGTAATGAAGCTTTCATCCTTCTTTATTGAGAATGGTAAGTGTTTTCAGAGAGTGAAAGAGACAGCTGACCAGAAACATTGGAATAAATCACAAGTTAAAGAAAAGTAAGTGCACATGTATCTTTAGGGGTACATTTATACGTGTGACCTACTTCCTTCATGGAAATGTATTACATGGACATATGTTTTACTATAAAAGAGTTATGAAAAAGAAGTTCACAGAATCAATGGAGAGAGTAAGGAAAATATACTGAATCAATATCAAACAATAAATTGATTCTCACCTATCTCTCTTTATCACTTTCATAAGATTCTGGGGCATAAAAGACTCAGCTATGAGGTGTGGTTATCATTGTCTATTTTAAATAAAACTGTAGAGGTTGTTAGGAAACCGTAATGATATCTTTTAGAAGTTCAGATCTGGATGAAGATATTATCAAATGTGGCTGTACTTAGCTGAACCACCACAAACAGAAATAACCATGTAGAGAGTCCAGACTTGTCTGCTGTCAATGAGTCATTAAGCCCATTTTCCCAGCTGTCAATTTTTCCAATTTACTTGAGTGATCATCTTTGCTGAATAAGTAGACAGCCAAACTAATCTGTTGACTTTTCAAGCACATTACTTTTTAATTTACAAAAGTAAATATGCAATTGCTTTTGAGGAAATGTTACCCTTTAGAAAGCTTTTGCATGGATTTGTGTGTTATTCCCCCTGCTTTCACATCAGTAATAATATTCTTTATAGAGCACATTTATGCAAATTTTACTTAGAATGTCTCGTTTTCTTTGCTCATGTTTGAATATGCATATTTTTCATACAAAGTCACTTCATACAAATGCTAAATCCATGCAAAGGACTTGGATTTGTTTTGTTCTATGTAGTTATAGATAACATGTTCAAAGAGAAATTATTAAAAGTCTCTTTAAATATTGAGAAAACGAACAGTACCATGTTGTTCCCTCTGATAATTTTCAACACAGGAATGCATACACAAGCGCATACACGCTGACAGGAGCCCTAGCGTTTCTGTATGCAGAGACAGTAACAGTAGAATGAGTGGAAAGTGGAGCCCTGCTGTCATTAAGAGCACTCGAAGCCCTAATTCTGAATGAGTTATCTGAGTGTTGCCAGTGAGAATAAAGAAAAATTCTTGTCAATCTGGTTCTTAATTGGATATACTTCACTCTATTTGTAATCTCCAGAGAAAAGCCCTCTCAGATAGTGGGCCTGAACCATTTATAATTAAGATACTCCTCTTCAAGATTTGCTTTCATTTATTCTGGGAAGGATTTTCCTCTACTACAGCAAACGAAACCCAGAATTGCATGAATTCTAGGCAAGCGCTGAACCACTAAGATGCATCCTCTAACTAGTTTATTTTAAGTTTCTTATGAACACATTTATCATGCAGTACATGCAGCAAAATCTACATAAGGCGATTTTTATGGGATTATTGTTTAGAAAAATCTTTCAAATTCCTATTACAATTAACTGTTTCTTTTAATTTTTACCTGTACTGGTGAGGCCATGAGTTCTTTGTTTTTGTCTACCCATGATTAAGAATAACATTCCATCAAAACATGATTTTCACAAGTATATGAATTGGTCTTGTGTGAGATGTGAAAATATATTCTGAATTTGCACATCAACTGGATTCTTCTTTAAACAATCAACTGGTCATAGTACAGGTGAGAGACAGCATTAGAATTTGTGAAAGAGCTATAGATAAAAACACAAAGCCAATCTTGTCAAAAATGTGGAAGAAATATATAAGATGGAATGGCCAATGTGCACTTGACCTGCCATTAGTAACTTTTAGGTTGGCAGTGGAACACAACATTCACCCACCTACCATCCCTCTGAAAACACAATGGTCTCTCTAGTCTTATTTCTGTGGAATCCAGCAAGTGCCAGAATAGAGCTGAACAGAGACTTTGATATGATAATTCCTCGAGGCTAATGTTTTAGTGTGGTGTCTGAACCCATTAAGGGACTGAGAGCAGTCAGTGGGACTTCCAATTGTATCCCCCATGCTTGTGCTGGGCACTAGGTTCTGACTACAGCCCAACTGCTTCCAGAGTCAACACACCCAACCTCTTGCTTTGTGATGTCTTACTATTGATTTAGCTGCTGTCAAATCTCTCTAATTACCTATAGTCTCTGCAAACACAAATGTTCTCCCATATGAAGACTTGAAGGAAGAGATGAGCATATCCCATACTGTAGGCAAACCTTGCCCAGTTTACAGCATTGAAGCAATCCTAATTCATGTAAGAGACAAAACACAGCCAATGCCCAGAACTTGGGAGGCAGAGTATGAGTCTAAGGCCAGCATGGTGTACAGAGCAAGTTCCAGAACAGCCAGGTCTATACACAGAAACCCTGGCTCAAAAAATCAAAAGCCAATCAAAGCAAAGGAAAAAACTATGATTTAAAATGAAAGATACTAATCAAAAGAAAAATTCAGCACAATAAAATAAAGCATGGGTCATCATTACAAAGTTTTTAAATAAGATTCAAGAAAAATTACGTACCTGGGTTGATATGTAATTCCCTCCACTGGAAGAACTGCCCACTCAAAAAAAAAAATTAGACCCACAATCAGTCCTCCCTACAAGATGTGCTGGGGTAAAACATGAAAACAGAATTTGAGGGAAAATCCAACCAATGACTGGCCCAGCTTGAGACCACGTCAGATTAAGAAGAGCACCACCCCTAACAATATTAATGATAGTCTAATATACTTGCAGAAAGGAGCCTAACATAACTGTCATCAGAGAGGCTTCACCCAGTGACTGATGCAGAGACCCACAGCCAAACATTAAGTGGAGCTTGCAGAATCCTGTGGGAAATGGGGAGGAAGGGTTGAATGAGCCAGAAGGGTCAAGGGCACCCAAGAAAACCTACAGAAACAACTAACCTGGGTAAATAATGGGCTGATAGAGATTGAACTGACAACCAGAGAGCATGCCTGGATGTATTTAGGCTCTCTGTACATTTTTAACATTTTCTCAGCTGGGTTTTCCTGTAGGACTCCTAGCCTGTGCAGGGGCTATGACTACATTACCTACCTTTGGATACCTTTTCCCTAACTGGGATGCAATGCAAATTATGCAAACAAACACACAGAAGCAAAATATTATACTATGAAAAGAGCCTCAAAATTCCATGTAATAGGTAATAAATCATAGATATAAGACTTACAGTATCAAATATTTGTGTGTCTGTGCATGTGTATATGCATTTTTATTTCAGTGTAATCATGGTTCTGATGTGTATTTGTATAAGTACACGTGAAGGTCAGAGGACAATGTCAGTTTCTTCCTATTTCATTATCCACCTAATATTTTTGAGTCAGTGTTTGTTTCTCAGTGAACCTGTGGCTCACACAGCTGGATAGACTGCCTGTGCAGCAGAGGCCAGGGCATCTTCCTTTCTCCATCTCACCAATTCTTAGAGCTCTGCCTCCACCCCTCCTGTTGGTTTTACTTGGGTTCTGGGAGTCCAAACTCAGGTCCTCGTGTTTACTTGGCAAGAAATTTGCCTAAGCCATTGCTGGCTCCCTAATATTATAATTTTCAATGCTACAAAAGGAATCCAAAGACAGAACATTGCATTAAGTAAAATAGAAGGAATACGAGGGGAAAAGTTGAAGAAATTTAATGAACATACTTACCATATGCTTTACTAAGTTGATGATGATGAAGAAGATAACTGAACATAAGCTAACAGTAATTATTGATGTCCATAGTGCTCCACATCTCTAAGCTCCTTTAATGTTCCCAACTGATTAACCTCTGGACCTCTATTAAAGCCGTGTGGTTATCAGCACTTTACACAGGCAGACAGACTGTAAAGTGTAAGGGCCTCTTTGAACTAAGACTTGCACAGGAACACCCATCCATCATTAGCTTGAGTCCCTCACTCAAGTGGCCTCACTACTACCCTCTATTGATAAAGAAAGAGCTGTATCTTAGTAAAGCAATTGTACATCTGCAGTAGCTAAAATACCACATTATCCATAAAAGCCACAAAAACTACAAAGCCACATCACACCTAAAAGAATATCCAAATGACTTGTCTGTAGCAAAAACAAGTGTCAAAAAAGGTGAACCTTTTCCCATAGGGTATCTTCCGTACAAGATGAAGCAGATAGTAATTCAAAGGTGTTCATGTAGCTATGAAATATTTCAAATAGTTTCTAAGGCATACTTGGAGTCAACAATGAAATGTGTATTTTATGATTTTGTGCACTTTAGCAATACATTTTCATTTAAGTAAAAATAACTTGCACGCGTTAAAGCTTTGGTCAAAGAACTAACATAACACAAAAACAATAAACAATTATGAAGTTTTAAATTTGCAATGAATATTATTTTTATACCACAAGTAGATGTGATATTTTTAATCCCATCATTTATTCAATAATATTTATTGAGAGGCAAATATGTGCTGACTACTACAGATTCAACAGTGAACAAAATGTGTCGTGGCTAATGTTACTATGTTCCTTTTTTCTATAGGGTAATTTCAATCATAACAGAAACTAATGAGGTGGTTATGAATACCATGACAAGCATAGGAGAAGATGAAGGAATACACAGGATTTTCCAGTCCAGCCATAGCAAGGACTGTTGCAGCCACCTAAAAATGTGATAAAGTGAGGGAGTGAGACTTGTAGTTTACCAAACAAGATTTTCTTCAGAAGAGGCAATGAAATTAGGGACCTGAGGCCAGAGGGTATTAGGATAGATTCTTTAAATGAAGGAATTGAACTGAGAAAGTTAGGAAATAGGATCAAAGAAATTGGCCTTAGGTTAAGAATTGTCGAAAAGACCTCATGGATAACGTTATGCTAATCATGTTTTAAAAATACATTTGTAAGAGTAAAGACCCAGCCATTCATTTAGCCTATCCTCCACACCATCAGAATTGAGTCTACACACATGCTGCTTTTAGTCCATCACGCTGAAGCTATTGCATTGCAGAAAATATTCTACAGAAAATATTCACTAGAATTTGGTAGTGTATGCTCTTGATAAAGTTTTGTTTTAAAATAAGTGCAAACAGAAATCATGAAAAATTTGAGGTTAAAAAAACTGTTATATACACTATTACACATAGTCTCTCACATACATATTTAAAAGTCAATCACAGACACATTTACAAACATACAAACATACATACATACATACATACATACATACATACATACACAATACATACACACTATTGTCCTGCCTAACATATTACCCCAGAAAAACTGTCTAGGAACCACTGGTGATTTTGGAAGCCATATATTTCACCAAAGGACTCAAGACTTTTATTCCTAAGAGAAGCTCACTCCAGATAGCTGGAAGGACTCCACTGATGGCATTCAAGGCTTCATTTATTATGTATATATGCAAATGTATGACATTTTTTATCCCATTTGCCCACTTTTTTTTTTTGTATTGAGGCTCATTTTGTATTGAGACAAGGGAAAACATAAGTGGTTCCTGTGTATCTTGTATTCTTCAAAACTTTATTTCTGGTTTAGACAGAGGAGTTTGATGTGTGAGAATTCAAACTCTGAGTGTTGTGTGAACTCTGCCTCTGTTGGAAAAAAAAATACTGAAAGAATTTGATGGCTGGTTAGAAAAGGGTGTAAAGATAAAGGAATAGAAGATAAGAAATAAAAAGTCTCACCACAGATACCTTATCATAGAATTTTCATTTGCTGTGGTATATAAGAATAATAAAAATATACCACAGGATAAAATCCTCAAAATAATATATAACTGAGAATGGAATTTGTTAATGCTAGAAGAAAATATTGTTTCATTCTTGATACTGACAGGTTGAAAAATGAGTTACGTTATTTTACAGTTAAATTTTACTACAGTTTTCAAAGCACAAAATAAACATCAAATCTGTGATAAAAACATATGGTTAGCTAAATAGAATAGAAATAGTTCAAGAAAATAGAAAATATATATATTGATCATTCCATGTCTGAAAGGTAGAGAATAATTGCTGCCTATGCCAACTGTGCACATGCTGTGCTTTAAAATATGCCCAAAATATATGATATAGAAGGAGTGAAATCAATAACTCACTAGAGAAAAAAAGAAACACTAAGTTGAAGACACGAAAAGTGATACAGAATCAAAGTACAACTTACACATATACATATAATGACATGATGTGATAAAAAAAAAAAAGATCATTAGAAAAATCACATCTCTGGTCCCACAACAGAAAAAAATATCCAGGAAACTGAAACTGAGTCACATTTTATATAAGGTCAAGAAAGCGTTTTCCAAAATGACAGTATGATAAACCAGTAACTCTCCAGCAAAAGCTGGATGTGATGTGACAAGTGAGAGAAACCTGACACCTGAAATTGATCCTTGAAAAGAAAAGACAGCATCAGTAAAAAAAAAAAAATTGAAAATATAAACAAAACTACTAACTAATAATAATGCACCCATTTGTTCCTTAGCTCTGCAAATTATATTTTGGTATTATAATATATTAATGATATAGAAAATTAAAAGACATATGAAATTTTTATCTCGTGTTTTATTTCATTCTGTATTTTACATTTTATTGACAAAGCATGATCCAGAGCTGAGCATGAGAAAATGAAATTTCAACATATGATAGGCTGAAGGAGGACAGTTTCCCACATGAATATGTTTTAAAACTCACCACAAGGAAGATATGATTTGCAAATAACTAGACAAAGTCATAACAGTGAACAGCAAAATTCATGAAGTTAAAAAGCTAGATGATCCTGTCCAGTTCCATCCATTTGCCTGCAAATTTCAGGGTTTCCTTGCTTTTAATAGCTGAGTTGTATCCCATAGTGTAAATGTACCAAAGTTTCTTTATTCATTCTTCAACTGAGGGACATCTAGGTTGTTTCCAGGTTCTGGCTAATACTAAAAAGGTTGCTATGAACATGGTTGAGCATATGTCCTTGTTGTGTGGTGGAGCATCTTTTGGGTATATTCCAAGGAGTGGAATAGCTGGGTGTTGAGGTAATCCTATTCCCAGTTTTCTGAGAAAGTGCCAGATTGATTTCCAAAGTGGTTGTACAAGTTTGCACTCCCACCAGCACTGAAAGAGTGTTCCCCTCTCTCCACATCTTCGCCAGCATGTGGTGTCACTTTGAGTGTTTGATCTTAGTCACTCTGATGGGTATAAGATGGAATCTTACAGTCTTTTTGATTTTCATTTCTCTGATGACAAAGGACATTGAGCATTTTTTTAGGTGTTTCTCGGCCATTCAATATTCATCTGTTGAGAATTCTCTGTTTATTTCTGAGCCCCATTTCTTAATTGGGTTATTTGGTTTGGTGGTTTTAATTTCTTGAGATCTTTATATATTTTGGATATTAGCCCTTTGTCTGATGTAGGGTTGGTGAAGATCTTTCACCAGTCTGCAGGCTGTCGCTTTGTTCTCTTGACAGTATGTTCTGCCTTACAGAAGCTTCTCAGCCTCATGAGGTTCCATTTATTAATTACTGACCTTACAGCCTGGGCTGTTGACATTTTGTTCAGGAAGTTGTCTCCTGTGCCAACTAGAAATGATCATCCTGAGTGGGTTAACCCAGACCTAGAAAGATGAACATGGCATTTCCTCATTTATAATTGGACACTAGCCCAAAGAGATGTCCCATAAAATTCTTCACTTAGCTAGAGATTGGGTAGATACTCATACTTCCTATCAGGACTTTAGGTGTGAAAGTTAAGGAAAATGGGGAAATAGAAGTATGCAGAGTGTACTAGAATCCTACAAGAAGAGCATTAAGGTGCCGGATCTGGACCCAGGTGGTCAGCTCAAACTACTCTACCAACCAAGAACAATGAGTGCAGTACACCCAGCACCCCTATCCAGATCTAACCAATGGACACCACATTCTCCGCATTTGTGTGGAGAGCAGGGACTGACTCAGACATGAACTCAGGTGCCCTCTATTTGACCACTTTCTCTTGGTGGGGAGATCTGGTGACACTCAGAGGAAGAGTAAGCAGGCTACCAGAGACATGATAGGCTGTAATCTTACAGTGCAGGATGAGGTCCCCTTCTGTCACAGATCTAGGGGAACAGAATATGATGAAAGAGGGAGGGAAAACGGAAGGTAGATGAGAGAAGATAACAATTGAAATGTAATCTGAATAAATTACTTAAATAAAAATTTTTTAAAAGCTAGATGAAGAAGAAATAAGCCATGGCTGAAATATGATTAATGGAACTCCATTGACTTTCTCTGGAGAAGTAGAGTTTACAAAGACCATTTCTTAATAAAAACACAGTTGAAAATATACACATCGTTATAAGTAATTAAAACTACGTACAGGAGACGCATTATCAAGTTAAAGTCTTGTTAGATTCATCAAAAGTCAGGGAAAGGAAAATACAAATATGAAGTAAGAAAGGCAGGAATAAGAGTCCTCCTTTTTTAACAGAAAGGTGTTCATCTACAGTCTTGAAATATCTGGTCATATCTTATAATTAAACAGGTTTCTAGTGAAGAATTCTTTGCTTATTTTAACGTAAAAGTCTTGCTAGGCGTACATTCCCAGTAGTGTGAATGGTCCCCCATTGATTTGTGGGATGTGGATAAAGGCTTGAAGCCTTGGAACGCTTCTGGATTATAGAAAGTGATGGCTCTGTAGGGTCATGTCTAAGGAGGTTCAAAGGCTGCTTTTCCAGTTATAATGCCTGTTCTTTATGTTCAAATGCAGATGTTTGAGACTGCCTCCGTTTTTGGTCACATAACTCTTATCTTATCTAATAGAAACACAATCTGGCAAAAAAAAAATAGAAGCTTTCTGTTTAGCTACATGTAAGGCTCTTATAGTTAAGGACACAGACCTTCAGAAACTAATGAGTTATAAGGGTTCAGCTTCTGATTCTCAGGCTGTGTGAATTAGGTTGCCCTTATGCCAATCATGATCCCCCTGGCAATGGAATCCAATTGATTCAGTTGATTTTGTCAATTAAGTATTGTCCTAGTTACTGGGTTTAATTGTAGACTCTTAGCTAGACTCTTAGCTGACACCATTTAATTCCCTGCAGGAAATACTTTTGTTCTATTGTACATTTGGTTCAGAACAGTTTACAAAGTTTAAAGATAAGCTTAGTAATCTAAAACGGATCCAATATTAATCTTCTCTTTTTCTCTTTTTTAAAATTTCTTACTCTCTTTCTAGACAGTGTGACAAATCACTGAACTGAATTTTCTTTTTTTCTTTCTATCTTTTTTTTATGTCAATGAATTCGTTTGCATTAACTTATAGCTAATTTGGAGGGGGGAGGAAAGGTGAATGTGCATTAAGCTAAAGTCAAAGAATTGAGGTAAAAATAGAAAGTAAACCACCAGAGTTAATTCAAAGTAAATCATGTCCTTAGAGGGTTGCATAAGCTTTTCATTTGCTTTTTTTGTTAGAAGTTTTAAAGAGGAAATTGGGATAAACTAAGTTTTCTAGATTCTTCCACAAAATATCTATTAAGGAGCATAACACCCCCCCCAGGAATTTTGATACCTCTGTTAATGTTTAAATTATATGAATAAATAAAAATATTTTCATTGTGGTCACAGTTTTTGAAGCCTCTTTGGTTTTGTTACACCATTATTAGAATATAAACTTGAATGTGACCAACAATTCTGCAGTGTAAAACTATCAAGAATCTCTGAGGTAGAGACTATTGACATTCTGAGGTATTCAGGGATGTAATGTCTCAGTCTTTCTGGTTTTATGCAATCTTGTTCAATGCAGAATTCAGTTTTGCTATGAAACCCATTTGGAGTAATTCAGGAGCAGACTGAAGCCTTGGAATGGAGTCCAGCCAGAAAAATGTTCTGATACGCACCAGTATCCACTTCAGATTTGTCTATGTACTCAACAGTTTTGACAAATCCTGAAGCCCTTGTCTTCTCACAGCACAAATGTCCAATTCCAGATTTAAAATTCACTGATACCTACAGGGCCCTTCATATACATTTATTGCATCTCACTGAGAATAAAATATGGATTTTTTTTTCTGATCTAACATCACAAAGACTGATAACAAAATCTAGTTCAGGAAAATAACAAAAAGGAAAAGAGAGGAGGGGAAATAATTGTTGCAGTGAAATTAGAGAGCTCAAACTGAGAGTGATAAGGTTTTGGCCAAAGCTTCGTGTGGTTACTTACCTCTTGGAATCCTTGAACACCACTGTTATTCTTTCAAATACCATTAAAAACCAAACTGAAGCCATTTACACTTGGGAGATGAATTAAACAATGAACCAAGCAGTATTCTCCACAGAAGGAGGTGCCCAAACAAATGAACTAAGGTACATCCATAAACAGGATGTCAGCGTGTGCCATGTAAAGATGATGGGTGGAAGCTATTTTATTCTTCAGACGTTATTTCACAGCCTTCAACATGGGGTGGACAATTTGTTTCTGGGATTGGCTGAAGATCACCTGACTTGGAACAGTAATATACTGTTAGAAACCTTAGTGAGGTCAAAACTGGCTTCTACGCTCAGATATCTATAGCTCAATACAAAAATGGTTGCTTGAGTCAAATAGATTGCTCAACTCTGGGGATTGCCTTAACACAATTTTATTTCAGCTGAACACTTGTCCAAAGAGTAAGAAAATCCCTTACCCTTAAAAATTCCACTGACAGATCCTACAAAGGATGAATTCTTTACTAAAATATATCGTAAGAACTTTGAGGACTGTGAATGAGTACAAAACGAAGTTAATTTTATAATAACATCAGCTGAGGTATTATGATACAGGAACCATACGTCCCCATCAAATCTTTAGGGTCTTCAGTAGAAAACAGAAATTCTAAAAGATAAGAGGAAAATTAAACATCATAAAAGATATGACATCACACATAAATTTAACAAGTGGCATAAAAAACCATGCAAAATATCAAAAAATGTGTTTGTAGTGCTAACACTGAACGCTAACAAAGTTGTTCTAGTTCAGACCAAATGAGTTGTACTACTTTTTTTGGTGCTTGCCTTAAATATAATACTATTATTAATTAAAACATGTAAGAAGAACTATATGAACAATCATTCAAGATCACTCACACAGAAACTATTTATAAAGTGTTATATATATATACTTTACTTCTCAGGATAAAAGTAAAATTACTCAGATTATTGATAATAGGGAAGAATTGTACCAATCTATGGAAAGAAAAAAGAGAGTAATTTGATATTTTTTGGTAATACATCCATACAGATATATAGATTGGCTTTAGTTGTCAGTTGGTGTCTGAGAAAGGGACAGAGAGGTCAAAGAACAGTGGGAGCTGGGACAAAGAAGTTCAGACTAAGCCCAGGGAACACAGTGGTGCTATGTTATTGCATTTTGTTTTCAGTGGACAGGAATAAACCCTTTGGAAAGCAGGAACAGTTTTCTACACCTTAGGTAATACCCAATTCCCAATAAAGTCATCTTGAGTACTATGACCAGAACTCTTCAAATTCACCTTAAAGATTCAAAACCTTACATGGCCCTAAGGATCATAGTGAGTGTCCTAGTTAGGGGTACAATTGCTGTGATGAAATACCTCTGCCAAAAGCAAATTGGGGAGGAAAGTGTTCATTTGGCTTAAATTTGCACATTTGTGGTCACTCACTGAAGGAAGTCAGGACAGGAACCTAGAGGCAAGCACTGACGCAGAGGCTGTGGGGAGTGGTGATTATGGGCTTGTTCCTAGTAGTTCGCTCATCCCACTTTTTTATAGAACCAAAGACCACCAGCTGTAGTGGATATAAATATGTTTTTGTTTTGATCCCAAGTGTGGTATGGGGAACAGACTTGTGAGGGATCAGGTGATGTTTATCCACTAGAAGAAGAACCACCTCGTGCAGGAGCTTGGTTTTTGCCAGATGAAACACATCTTAGTACAGACTTTGAGAGGATATATGTATATATATGCCCCAAATAGAAGGCATGGCTTTTTGGGTCTTGGTTTTGTTTGGAAGTTCATTGCTCCACTTCGAGACACTCCAAGAGAGAACCGTTCCAGTGAAGGCTTTGAGGCTGCAGGCTTCGGCTGCTGCTCTGTGATCAGCTGCTGCTCTGGTTCGGGCAGAAACTTTGTTGGAATTGCCGGGCTATAGAAATCGCTCCCAGGAACTGAGTCCTAAAAGGTGTACTTACTTCTTCTGTTCCCATAAACCTCCTTTCTCTCCTATCTATGGTAGGTGGGTTGAAAGGGAGGTATAAGCATTAAAGAGCCCCAAATAAAGTAGATTTGGAAAAGGTCAAAGCCAAGGGATGATACTATCCACAATCACTCAGTAATTAAGAAAGTGTAGTACAGATACATCTTATGGAGGCATTTTTCTCATCTGAGGTTCCATTCATTCAGATGACTCTAACTTGTGTCAAGTTAACATAAAACTATCCAGCACTGTCAGTATGAAACAAATGAAAATAAAACTTCCCATAGTGATGAAGGGACCAAAAACAAATCAGAAGAACAAGGAAGCATTCTGCACAGAATCCAATATTATCTAAATTGCTTCTTTGATTTTGTTGCTTAGCTGAGGTAACTGAAGATGGACAAATAAATGGATGAATGAATGAATGAATGAATAAATGAATGAATTAGTCAAAAACGAAGTGGGACCTTTGAATTAAGCTTCTATGAGTTTCATAGGGAAAAGCAAATAATTATTTTTTGCTTATATAGAACATGAAAGTGAGACTGAAGAAAATGGCCCAGATGGAGGCTTTTGGATAGCGATGCCTGTATTAAGTAGCATTGACTTCTGTCTATACAAAACAAAAACACTCCAATGTGCATTTTCAAAACATAGATAATACCTAAGAATGTGTGGATATTCTTCTACACTGCTTGGCTTTACTTTCAAATGCTATTCTGTTCTATTTTACAATCAAATTCTAGATTTTACAAAAGGTAGATTTAAGTTCATAAACTAAGAATAAGTTTCAAATTTTTCAATTAATATTGATGAAAATCAATGCTAATTTCTCATATCACAGAAATTAGTGACTTTGTAATAAAACATCTTTCTTAATAAAATGGTATACCATTATGAGTGGCTTTCAATAATATATTAATTGGTGAAAACTCTTGGATATCAAGAAGAATAACATAAATAAAGAATGAATTTGTTAGTTTGTTGTTATCTTTAAGAAAATAATATACACAACAAAGGAATTTTGAATTGAAGAACATTCATAAGTAGTTTATATCTTTAAAATAAACTTACTTCCCTTATGCTAATTTTGATCCAAGATACCAATTAAAAAGTCCTAGGGAATGAATTGAGGCACTGTATTACTGGCTCTGGAAAAATAAATGAATGAATGATTCCTCTGGCAAACATTTATTTGCAATAAAATTTAGAAAGGAAAAGAGGAGATTTACAAAATTTACAGTTTCTGGGATATAGTTCAAATAATTAGCAGTTTGGATCTATATACAGTAAGGTACTAGAAACTTTAGTCAGCTTGTTTATGACATCTACAAGATTATGTGTCACTGCTCCTTGTTGAGACAGCAACCTTACTATGTGTCAAACA
The DNA here is from genome assembly GCF_964271855.1 of Acomys minous. Lineage (NCBI taxonomy): Eukaryota > Metazoa > Chordata > Mammalia > Rodentia > Muridae > Acomys > Acomys minous. Next base: position 26,377,528 of record NC_140499.1, on the reverse strand, counting down.
CTGTTGTATATGTTGGTCAATGGTATGGCACAGGTGTCAACAGTTCTGAGTCTCTGGGATAGAAAACCTGATCTATGCAGTAAGAATCAAGTAGGAACTCACCAATAAGTGAATGACAGTAAATGTCCTTCATGCAACAATAAAATATTATGTAGGGATGGAGAGATGGCTGAGAGGTTAAGCACACTGACTGCTCTTCAGGAGGCCCTGAGTTCAAGTCCCAGCATCCACATGGTGGCTCACAAGCATTTATAATGTGATCTGGCCTGATGTACATGCAGACAGAGCACTATATACATAATACTAAACAATAAATCTTTAAAAAAATATTATGTGATACATATACTATCAAATAACACTAATTTCTCTACATACAATTTTCCAAGCTGGATAGAATTTAATCTGTTAGGGACATTTGTGTTTACATATTACAGATATTTATAAAACTCCAAGTCTCAGCTGAGAACAGGAATTGCATCCTGAGCATGTTCTGTGTTCTTTACGGAGATGAGTTAGCCCACTGCCTGGATGTCGCATCATATTAGTAAGTTAACATTTCACAACAGAATGTCAATTCAGCTGCCTGAGTGTCTGAGATGTAAAACATATGGATCGTTTTATCAACAACACAAAATATTGGCATTTCAGGCACTCATTAAAAATGTCAGTCATAAATTAACTGTGATGCCAAGAATTTGTTTGAGACATCTGATATGGAAGAGATAATTTAAAAGATAAAGGAAGCACTGCTTCTCAAAGCCAAAGCTTAGATTTCCATTTATTCTCCAATTCATATGATTTTAAGAAACGCAGTTTTTTCTTACAGCATTTTATTTCTACACCCAGAACATAAAAATCTGATGGTTTACCACCTGGACTAAGTTCATGCACATTTCTAGGTTCATTGGCAGTTATTGGGTAAATTATAAATAAAAGAATGTGAAAAATAAATTTTGTTTTTAAGAAAAGAATGGAGTGGTTGGCAGGAGACATAGCTGTGCTCAATATACATAACATTAACTTTTACCTTTCTTAATAAGAAGCCTTTTATCTTAGACAAATCTCACTATATTTAAAAATATCAATACTCTTGTTGGTGAAATTGAAATTCATAGAGTGTACCCATGTCATAGAGATTTCAAAATAATAAATATATGATATTTTAAAGGCTTGACAGTAAACGTGTTGCATGGTAAATAACAAAGACGAATATGGCCATTAAGTTGTAAGTTTTGCTAAAGACTTTTAAATTTTTTATGTTAAAACATGTAAGTTATAACATGTAATTTTCAACAACTAGCTGCATAAGTTTCATGGTACTGCAGTTTTAACAAAGTGATCTTCTTGCATTAACAGTGTTCTATTACAACCACAGAAATTGTACTAAGATAGTTGCTATCATTACTCAGAGTTCACGTTTAACATACACTAATCATTTATATTATATGATGATGTTTAATTCTATAAAATGTATTGATATAAATATTTTTGCATGTTTATTAAATAAAAAATTATTTAATATATGTACAACATAGGCAATGACCAACTCTGAATAGTTAGCATTTGCATCTCCTTAACAGTTTATCATGTTTATATTTCAGGAAACTATGGATTCTATATTTCCAGATGTTTTGAAATATGTCACAAATTAAATAGACTAGCATTACCATATCATGCTGTAGAATGGTGAAACTACGTTATGTCTAAATGCATTGTGAGACCTGTTACCAGAAAATCAGTCTGCCTCCTTCCCCTCATGCTTCTAATCGCTAGGTCCCACTGTTTGCCTCCTTCTGTGTATGGCCATCTGTAGCTTCCACAGATGAGCAAGAAAGAGACTTATGTTTGGGGGCATGCTAGTTTATTAAATATAACAGTCAAGGTATAACCATGTTGTTACAAATGGCAGTATTCAAAAAAAATCCACTCCTAAGTTGTAAAGACAGTTTGTCATTGTTGTTGCTATTCTTGGCTACGTACTGTTTAATATTTTTATGAAACAATATGGCCTTTTAAAAACCATCTTTGTTTTGTTTTCCTCACTTGTCTTTATGTGCTGACTACAATTTCAGCAAGTATTGTGAGTAGGAATTCTGGAGCTGAATACCCCTGCCTTGCTCCTGAATTTAGTGGAAAAGCATGCATTTTTTCAACCACTGAGGCAGATCTGTCACGTTGACTTTTTCAAGTTCCTCCAGCTGAGGCAGCACATCATTTTGCAGGAGCAGTTGCAACAAATAACAGCAGATTGGGCACAGCAGAAATGCTTGCCTAAATTCAGAGTATAGCACCTCTAGTCAGTGTATTCTGAATCCCCCTCTTTTTGAGTTGTAGTTAGTCAGTGACCTTATATTAACTTCATAATTTTTTCAAGATATCGTCTCAACATGCAGTCACATTCTGGGGTACTGTGGATGAGTTAGCTGTGTTTGTTGATTTCTGATGTCAACCTGACACACCTGGGGAGAAAAACAAAACTGCACTTTATCATATTGGCCTGTAGGTATATCTATGAAACATTTTCTTGATTGTTAATTAATGTAGGAAGGCCCAGCACACTATAGGAGGTAAAATCTCTGGGCAAGTAGCCCGAGACAGACAGACAGACAGACAGACAGACAGACAGACAGACACACACACACACACACACACACACACAGAGAGAGAGAGAGAGAGAGAGAGGGGGGGGGCGGGGGTCAGACAGACAGAATCTATGTTAGCTTGAGCAGTCTCTACTTTCAATTCCATTCCCAGGTTCTGCCTTGAGGTCCTGTGACTGATTCTCTCAGTGATAGTGTGGAAGAATTTAAGCCAAATTAACCCTTTCCTCCTCTAGTTGCTTTTATACATTTAGATGAAAATATAACTCATAAGGAGAATGTGTGTTGGTGTATATTTTGATGTTTTTCTCTTGTCTTTTCTTATGGGTTTCTAATTTAACTCATTATTCCTAAAGAACTGGCATGCACTGCTTAGTTTCAGCTCTTTCAAACGGGTGGAGATGTGGTCTGCCTTGATTAGTCCCTTAACTTTACATTAACAGTTTTATCACAGCAATACAAAACCAACTAGGGCATTAGATTATCAATAGGAAAAATGATGGACATGGTTCATTCCATAAGAAGATGTTCTGTCTTATTCCATAACAGGTTGTAAGTGTCTATCAAATATTTTGCAAATATTTGCAAATATTTTGTTGAGTGCTGTTTTGTATCATTTTGTATGCACATGCAACAAATTTTGGTCAAGTTGGTTCTATAAATCTCAATATACATATACATACATGTAATTTATTCATTTTGTGGATATGTGCATAATGAGTATACACATGGCATGGGGCTTGTGTGGATGTCAGAAAACAACATTCAAGTTGTGGTACTTTCCTTCCACTAAACGATTGCCAAAGACTGAACTTGGGTGGATATGCTTGACAGAAAGTTTCTCTGAGCCATCTCATTTGCTTATTTATGTATTTAAACCAAAAATATATACCTACAGTAAAACACCTTTGTTTGGTTTTTGTGTAAATCTTTGACAGTATGGAATTCAAGTGTTTGATACTACATTAAGCATTTTTGAGCATAAGTTGAAATGATATTGTCATATGTCACATGATGAAATGCCCTTTAATGTAGACTTTATAAAGATTACAATATGCAAAAATCCTACCTATTGCCTTTACTCTATTTTTATGATCATATGCACAAATATTAGCACTGTGTTCAGTTGACAATGATGTTCAGCCTTGTTTCATACTAGAAGTTACGGTCAAAGAAGCACTAATGTCTACCTACCTAGGTTAACTGCAGGCTGTAGCATGTGTATTACATTAAATCTAGTGTATAATGTTGATAGTAAAAAGTATGTAAGAATTCATTTACCAATGTGAGACTGTGTGATGTACATTTTTGTTATGCCAAAATGTACACATTAACATTTGTCACATCAGATGAGTATTGAAGATGGAAGTATTTCTCTTTTCTAGGTGATATCTCTAAAATGGGTTAATTCTTTTGTATTATTTTCTAGTGAAGTCTTGCATGAAAGTGTTTTGATGAGCTTTTAATTAAAAAAATTAATTTAATAGTTTTTGGACTATTCCTAGTATATATCTTTGCTTGTTGAACTATAGTTATGTGTAAGCAATGCTTCTAAATTGAACAGCATTTGTGTTGGAGATTACTCCTGGTACTTACTGCTCGCTCAGTGTTCTTTTGATGCATACAAAGTAGGTTATGAAAATTCTTCTTCATTTAAACATTGGTGATTCAAGACTTCTCTCTACCTGTGTTGATATTCCTGAGATTTAAAGATTTCTTGATTTGATTAGATATCCAGTTTTTCATTTCTCTGATATCTGCTACTATCTTCTCTTCAATTTTGATGCACTTCTCCTTTCTGTGTATCCCGTCCTCCCTTGTGGTGGCATTGTGTTTGCTTTGTCCTTAATGCCTTTCTAAATATTATTGATTTTCTATTTCTCCCTGTTTAAAATTAAGCTTTTATAGACAGAAACTTCATTCAGAATTGTGCTAGAAGTATAGCACATGTATTTTATATGCTGTATTTTATTTGCAGTAAATTGTGTTATTTATTTATTTTGCGAGTTTATTCTGGATCTATATTTCATTCATTTTTAGTTGTATGTTGGTGCATATTTAGAGCTTCTGTTCTTGCCTTTCTTTGAGTTGTTTCTAAGAACTCACATGCAGTGCATAAATTCAGCTCTCTTAATATGTTTAAGATATGATCTACTGTGGTGAATATTCCCTGGGTGCTAAAATATGCACTTGTTATTTCAGAGTTAGAAGGAATGTTCCCATGTCAACTCTTTCTTTGTGGCTGCTTCTGTGATTATTTTATCTCAGTTTTGATCATGTGCTTTGAAATTTATCATTGCTGAGGGGAGATTTAGGATGTTACTTTTAATTATTGGCTTGCTAGTTCCCTGTACTTCTTTCAATGTTTGCACTATTTTAAGCTCTTCATTTTGTGCACATGACTGTAGTATTTTTGTCTTGTTGATTACTTAATCTTTTAAATCTTTATAAGAATACATTTCAATTAGGATTAACAATGATGTTTTCTGGCACATATTTTATGGAAACTTAGGGAATACAGTCAAAGCTAAATAATAACTAAACAGAGCAATTACAAACCTTTGTCTAATAGCAGATCTGTTTGTTTTAGTCAAAAGGACTGCACAACTACCTATGTGTATACATCTATGTTACTCATCTTGATCTCTATTTTAGTGCTTAAAAAATATATCAAAATCCAAAACACCCTAGCTGTCTTGCAAGAGCATTAAAATGTATCTTATTTTATTTTTGTCTAATGCAACAAATTTCTATGGACTAAATGAATAAGTATCCCCAAATCCCAGAGGCTTAAACCCCAGTGTCATTCTGTCATAAAGGCTGCAAATTGTCAACTTCTCATTGAATAGTTATAAGATGAAAAGAGAGAGAGAGGGAGAGAGAGAGAGAGAGAGAGAGAGAGAGAGAGAGAGAGAGAGAGAGAGAGAGAGAGTTCTCTAACATCTTTTGGTAAGGACAGTAATCCTTCTTCTGTTATTTCTCTCTCTGTGATCAATTATAACCCTAAGGTGAAATCTCCTGTTACACTGAAATGTACAAGTCCCAATGGAGATTATATTTCAAAGCATGAATTGTAAGAGTAAAAATCATCTGTTCATAACACAAAGTCATTACCTACCTTGTCTACTCATACCAATGAGATAAGTTGTGTGTGTATGTGTGTGTGTGTGTATACTAGTGTTATTGAATAGAAAAAATACGTGTAATTCACATAGAAACTATAATCATCACATTTGCAGTATTATCTTAATTCACAACTATTGCTTTCCAATAAAGTCACCAATAACCTTCTTCAGTAAAATGTCATAGAAGATAAAAGTGCTCATTTTGATCACAGGCCTCACTCATTATGATCATTTCTAGTTCAATCCATTTGTTCACAAATTTCTGGAATTTCTTGTTTTTAATAGCTGAGTAGTATTCCTGCTGAGGGGCACTTAGGTTATTTCCATGTTCTGGCTATTATGAATAAGGCCGCATGAATATGGTTGAGCATATGTCCCTATTGTATGTTGAAGCATTTTCTGGGTATATTCCAAGGAGTGGAATAGCTGGGTCTTGAGGAAGCCCTATTCCCATTTTTCTGAGAAAGTGCCAGATAGAATTCCAAAGTGGTTGTACCAGTTTGCATTCTCACAAGCAATGAAGGAGTGTTCTTCTCTCTCCACATCCTCACCAGCATGGGGAGTCACTTGAATTTTTGATTTTAGCCATTCTGATGCATGTAAGATGGAATCTCAGTATTGTTTTGATTTGCATTTCTCTGATGCCTAACAAGGCTGAGCATTTTTTAAGTGTTTCTCAATATTTGATATTCCTCTGCTGAGAATTCTCTGTTTAGTTCTGAGGCCCATTTCTTAATTGGGTTATTTGGTTTGGTGGTGTTAAATTTCTTGAGTTCTTTATATTTTTGGATATTAGACCTTTGTCCAATGTAGGGTTGGTGAAAATCTTTTCCCAGTCTATAGGCTGTCGCTTTGTTCTGTTGACAGTATCTCCTGCCTTACTGAAGCTTCTCAGCTTCATGAGGTCCCATTTGTTAATTGTTGACCTTAAGGCCTGGGCTGTTAGTGTTCTGTTCAGGAAGTTGTCTCCTGTGCCAATGTGTTCCAGGCTCTTCCCCACTTTTTCCTCTAACCGATTTAATGTCTCTAATTTTATGTTGAGGTCTTTAATCCACTTGGACTTGAGTTTTGTGCATGGTGACAAATTTGGGTCTAATTGCATTTTTCTACATGTAGACATCCAGTTGGACCAGCACCATTTGTTGAAGATGCTATCTTTTTCCTTTGAATAGATTTGGCTTCCCTTTTTAAATATATATTTTAATTTATTTATATTACATCTTAATTGTTATCCCATCCCTTGTACCCTCCCATTCCTCCCTCCCTCCCATTTTCCCCTTACTTCCCTCCCCTAAGACTGTGAATGAGGGGGTCCTCTTCCCCCTGTATATGCTCATAGGATATCAAGTCTCTTCTTGGTAGCCTGCTATCCTTCCTCTGAATGCCACCAGGCCTCCCCATCCAGGGGACGTGGTCAAATATGGGGCACCAGAGTTCCTGTGAAAGTCAGACCCCACTCTCCACTCAACTGTGAAAAATGTCCTGTCCATTGGCTAGATCAGGCCAGGAAAGTGGGACAGAGGGGAGGACATCCTATTAGGACTCTAGGTAAGTGAAGCATTGGATATTGGAGAAATAGAAGGATCCAGAGGGTCCTAGAACACTACAAGAAGAACATTATGATGAACTGATCTGGGCCCAGGGGTCCTGCCCAAACTATGGTATCAGCCAAGGACAATACATGAGGTAACTTCGAACCCCTACTCAGATCTAGCAAATAGACAGGACATTAGATTTGGCTTCTTTGTCAAAAACCTGGTGACCAATGTGTGTGGATTCATATCTGAGTCTTCAATTCTATTCCATTGATCCATCAGCCTATTGCTGTGCCAGTACCATTCTGTTTTAATTACTGTTGCTCTATAATACAGCTTGAGGTTGGATATGGAGATTCCTCCAGAGGATATGAATCTTTTTTAACAGAAGAACTAAAAGAAACTAGTCTAGTAAAAATCATAGAAGCTATTTTGTGCCATTTATTTCCAGAATTAATTTTAAGGGATATATGTCACACTGATTGAAAAAAATAGTGCTACACTTTTCAAATTGCTCTAAGGGAAAAATATAATGATTCCTCAGTAAACAAAACAATGTTCAAAGTAATATACATGAGTATAGTCATGGCTTTGAATGGCTGGGTGGGATATTTGTGAGTTCTGGGACAGCCAGAGGCATAGAGCATGTCTGAGCACAGTGTAGCATATGGAAATGCTGTCTCAAAAAAATCACACTGGGTTTTAATAAATATGTATAGTGTGAAACTGCACCTTTTAAAACAGTAAATACTCATGGCATCAGTGCTTTAGGACCCAGATTGGCTGATCTAAGCCCTCTGGGTCACAGCTTTCTAATGCTTCATCTTGGTATGAGTTCAAAGAGCTGTCCCCTTTGACTGACACAAGATTTACCCCCAAAACTACCCTTTGTGGATGCTGCAAATATACATTTGTTCACTATCTACCTACTGTTGATCTGCTTTAACCCCTTGTGATAAAGCCTTTCGGTAGCCCAGATCAAAGCCTGAGAGTAGCTTGATTTCTCAGCAACTAAAGAGGAGGGCAAGCAAATGCACATATGACGAATCAGACCCTTCTAACACTCCAGTTTTATAAATGTTACCTGAAGTTGCTTGCTTCTGTCCACCTACTTATGTACCCATCCCAGGTCTATTTAAAGGAGGAGTCACAGGAGGACACGGTGATAAGCAGCAGCGAGCACTTGGGGTATGTATCACATGCTACCAATACCCACAGCATTATTAGTAATGTTTGGGGTTCTCAAGTTATTCTTTTTGATATTCTATTTGATTTTCTTCCCTGAGATATGTAATTAAGGAAAACAAATGCAGACACTATAAGATAATATACAATGGAATTCTAATTTTGATGGTAGGTGTTGTATAGTAAGAAAATTATCTATATAAAATAAGTTAATATATGTAAATTCAACATATGTGCTATGTCCCATTTTTAAAATACCATCTTAGTTCAGTGTTTCAAAATAGCAAGAGGATCTTCTAGAGATTAAAACTAAAATTAAAATAACAAAAAGTAACTAGTTTGACTTTCTTATGCTTGTATAATTTGGCACCTTTGATTTTTCTAACATTACTGTAAGGAATACACAATTATCATAGTTTGTATTCTCAATGTTTGAAAATTCCTGTCAACTACAAATCTTAAAATGATAATATACCCTTGTATATATTATCCTATTAACAGGATCTTGCCCACTTGTTTGTTTGTTTGGTTGTTTACAACTGAGTTGTAATAACAAGAGCTTATATATTTCACAAATTAACCCTCTAGTCCCTGATATACTATTTCATTTGTCAATGTTTTCCAATTCTTTGGGTCATATTTAATTCTATTTATTTTTTCCTTTTCTGTGCAGTATTTAGTTCACTGTAGTTCTCCATGGACACTAGTAGTCTTGTTTATTTATTTTTTAAAGATTTATTTATTTACTTATTATGTATACAGTGCTCTGCTTGCATGTACTCCTGCAAGCCAGAAGAGGGCACCATATCACATTACAGATGGTTATGAGCCACCCTGTGGTTGCTGGGAATTGAACTCAGGACCTTTGGAAGAGCAGGCGGTGCTTGGTGCTCTTAACCACTGAGCCATCTCTCCAGCCCCGACACTAGTAGTTTTATGGCATGAGGTTACTAGTAAGACTCAAACTATAAGGGTTTTCCCAGTGCTTGCTTCTAGAATTTTTTTTAATACTTTGGGCCTCATAACTAATTTGTTAATTCATTTTGAACTGTTTTTAATGGACGGTAGAATATTGTGATTTAGATGAGAATGGCCCCCACAGGTTCATGTATTGGAGTGCTTGGTCCCAGGTGGCAGATATGTTTCGGAATGATTAGGAGGTGTGAACACACACATGGAACACGTGTGTGACTGGGGTTGGGGGTGAGCTTGGTGATTTCAAAAGCCCACGCCATTCCTAGTTATCTCTGTCTTGTCTCTGTCTCCATAGCTCTTAATCTTTCCAGTTTGCCTCTCTGTTGCCTTGTGCTAGGGGGTCGGGTATAAGCTTGCAGCTTGCCCCTAACTCCCCAGCTCCATCAAGGCATAGCTGCTTCCATCTTCCCCACAATGATCATCATGAATTCAGCCTCTGACATTGTGTCACTGCAATAAACCATATCTTCTAAATCATGGTATCTTAGCACCACAAGAGAAATGTAACTAAAACCGACACAAAGTTCAAATCCAACTTGTTATCTTAGGTGTTTAACTAATTTTCTTAAATTTGTTGAAGGCAGTATGCTTTTCCTCATTTCGGATTGCTGCCACCTGTTAACAGGATCATCAGACAAGCATGGATTCACTGCTGAGTGCTCTGGTACATTCCCCTGATTCATATGGGTATTTGTATTTTATTTTATTTTTGTCACACCACTGTTCATTTTAGTGGCCATAGTTTTGTAACACACTTTCTAACTAGGAAGCACAATGCTACCTTGTGATTGTTATTCAAAACAGTCTTAGTACCTGAGGTCTTTGTGCTTCTCAATGGGTTTGCAACATTTGTTGTTGTTTTTATTTTTAAGGTTAACTTTAGATATGAATTATACTGATTCTCCAACGTGGTTTCGGTGAGATAGTGATTTTAACCGAAAACTCTGAACCTGCCAATCAACACATCTTTACCTTTACCTATGTTTTATTATTTCATTGGATTAGTTTTTTTTTTCATAAATGTATCTAGTTCTTTTGTTTAGTGTATTCCTCGAATCATTTTTCTCTTTAAGTCTAGCATTTTACTCATTGATATGTCAGTGTCATCTTACTTTGATTTTTCATAATTTATTATTTTTCTGTTATATTAAAAAAAAAAAAACACCAGACTAGTACATTTTGCTTTTTTTAACCTAAATTCATTATACTTTTTTTTTCAAACAGAAAGGATTCTCTACAGAGGCTCTAGGGTACTTAGTTTATTAGATCTTTTAGTCTACAAAGGGAGGCAATCACACCTCTCTATTTCCGATTGGAATATTGTGTGCCTGTTTCACCAATGTTTTGGAAGAGGAGAACTAGTACTACATTGAAGGAAACAAGCTAGACTGAGGGTCTCTGACATATCACTTTAAAAATGCATTCCATTTTTTACTCATTGAGTATAATACTTGTTGTGGGCTTATAGTTGAGTTCATTATTATATATCATGTTAATACCTTGTTTGCTGAGACATTCAGTTGTTTTTTAACAAATGCATATTGAATATTACCAAATACTTTCATTGCACCTATTCAAATTACCACATAATTAAAACCAATTGATTCTGTTAAAGTAAAATATCATATTAATACAGCAGTTCTGAGACAGGCTCTCATTGTATAGCTTGGTCGCGCATGGTACCCATTTTATTAGATAAAGTCAATTATTTTGATCATTGCTAAGCTTTGATATGTATTCCTTCTAAGGTGCCAGTTTTAGGCTGGTTGTTTATGGTGAGGAATTGACTATAACACCTGAAAACTCTATCTAGGTACAAATTATATTATTCTTCTTAAAATGAATACTGAAATGTCCACTTCTTTGCAACTCTTTTTTTTTCTCCTTTATTAATTTATTCTTGTTACATCTCAATGGTTATCCCATCCCTTGTATCCTCCCATTCTTCCCTCTCTCCCATTTTCCCCTTATTCCCCTCCCCTATGACTGTTCCTGAGGGGGATTACCTCCCCCTGTATATGCTCATAGGGTATCAAGTCTCTTCTTGGTAACCTGCTGTCCTTCCTCTGAGTGCCACCAGGTCTCCCCCTCCAGGGGACATGGTCAAAGATGAGGCACCAGAGTATGTGAGAAAGTCATATCCCACTCTCCACTCTACTGTGGAGAGTGTTCGGTCCATTGTCTAGATCTGGGTAGGGGTTTAAGGTTTACCGCCTGTATTGTCCTTGGCTGGTGACTTAGTTTGAGCGGGACCCCTGGGCCCAAATCTGCCTATCATAATGTTCTACCAAAGAAAGCTTACAATCCCAACTCGTCCAGCATTGCATACTGTCCAACACAGGACTCTAATTAAGCAGGGAATTTCTCAGCATTTAGAAACTGGACCACAAATGCTATTCCTAGCTTGTTTAACTATTTCCCCAATTTTATTTGGGCCCTTATAAAGGTATTAATTGCCCCAAATCAGCCAGAATAAACCTTAAGAGAAAACATCCTATTTCCTTTACAGGGCATTGGGTAGGTTTTTGGTGATTTCTTGGGCTATAAAGGGTTATTTTCAATGGGAGTTAGTTACAAGTTATTATTGGTATATATAGAGAAAACAAGGTTAGTCTCAGCGATGTCTCTCTTTTTCTTTATCTTGCATTCTTAGGTTTGGAGATAGTGGTTGAAAAGAAAGAAGGAGGAATATAGAAATATATAGGAAAGATAGAACAAAAAGTAGACTAGTGAACCTACTCTCCAATTTAATGCCTCAATTGTCACTCACATGGTTATTTTTAATTTACTGGTATAATTTTTTTCCTTTTTTGAGACAGGGTTTCTCGGTGTAGCCTTGACTGGCCTGGACTCACTTTGTAAACCAGGCTTGTCTCAAACTCACAGCAATCTGCCTGCCTGTCTTCCAAGTACTGGGATTAAAGGCATGCACCACCACTGACTGGCATTCTTATGAGACTTTTTTAATTGCCTAATTCAATAGGAAGAAAATGTATCAGTACTGAGAGTTTGTAACAGTTGAATAATTAAATAAATATTAACCCCACACAGCACACAGGTGGTTAAATTATCAATGAAAAGATGCTGAGCTAATGGCTATGATGATGGAAATCAAACCCATTAACTATCCGCTTAAGCTTATAAGAAGGCTAGTGGTAGGGAGAAAACGGCAGTATATATTAATGTGGATGGACAAATGATGGAGCCTCTGTATGATATTTATGGGTGATGAGCATGTAACCAGTGTGAAGAAGCATTCTTTCTCAATCCCTGTAAGCAGATCAATTTCACCACTGTGAATTTATTTGAAAGAACTCATGTCCCTATCTTGGATGGGCATTCACAGGAGCCAATAATTATAAGTAGCGTAAATAAGGACTGAATGAAGGATAGATGAATAAATTTGGTACATACTTTCAATGAAACTATCCAGCCTCAAAATTAAGGAAATACCACAATATGATAAAAGATAAAAAGAATCTGAGATCTTTTCAGTAAATGAATATAGCAGGTACAAATGGACAAATACTACAGAATTCCCCCATAGTAAACATTAAAAATCCAGAAACAGCAGGTCAGACAGTGGCTGCCACAGGCTTAGGAAGAGTAAAATGAAGAGCTGCTTTTACTAAAAAGAGTTTCAGTTATGTGAGATTAATATGTCCTGAGCAATTGCTGAAACTCAGAACTCTGCCTAATTATATTAAATTGTACAGTTAACTAATCATTAACAAGACAGAATCCACATCTTTCTTCTTTATCTGTGCTTACTGCAACAGCTCAAGAGAAAGTATTCGTAGGACTAGACAGATGGCTCATTCAGTAAAGTGCTCACTGTGCAAGAATGAAGCCCTGAGTTCAGATTCCCATCAGTCGCTTACTGATAAAACAAACAAACAAACAACAACAACAACAACAACAAATTCACCTGTGACAGGAGCATGGAGGCATGCAGATCTATCGCTAAAGCTCATTGCTAAGTCTAAGCAATTAATATTTATATGTCAGTAAGTCCATATTTATACTGTTTCTAAATATGTTTATCATGGATGATGCTGTTGTAAAAATGGAAAAGATACTATCAATTCAGCTTTAGTGAGAGATACTGTCTCTACGTATAATGCAACAAGCATTAAAGGTGCCCTGGTTACCCCTAATTGTCAATTTCTCACAGCCCAGAGTCCTCTGGGAACAAAGCATCCATGGAGAAATTTTCAAGACAAGACTAGCCTGGGGCAAAAACTCTGGAGTATTGCCTTGGTTAATAAAAGACGCAGAAGAGTCCACCCTAGATTGAGCTGCAGCATCACATGTAAATGATCCTAGGCAACATAAAGAAGCTCACTAAGCTAAGAATGAGCCAGTAAGACAGAGACCCAAGCAGCCAGTAGGCAAAAGTGTAATTTCTTAGATTCTTCTGCCTCCCAGTTCCTGCTTTGTGTTCCTGCTCTTACATCCTTTAATCACAGAGAATCCTGTAAGTTGAAATACCCTTTTCATTCATAGTAGCTTTTGGTGAGTATTTTCTTATGTCAACAAAAGAAAATGTAAGCAGGAAGACATACAATAATCATATAGGTTCCATATATATAGACATCCTGCACATATGTATGCAGGATAGGAGTGTAAACATCACACATGCATATATATGCACACAAACACACAAAATTAATATTAAATGCTTTGTTTACTTGCTGAAAATTACACTTGTTTGGATAAATCTAGAAAGTGCTTCTATTCTAACAACAACACTCTACCATATCTAAGATGAAGAAAGAATGTAAAGGTGAATAAATGGAAGAAAAACTAAAAAAAAAAAAAAAAAAAAAAAAAAAAAAGCATGGTCTGCAGATAAACAGAACAAACTCCACCATAAAATTCTTTTCTTCAAAGCACCACTCTATCCAACTTATAATTCTAAACATCCCTTTATGATATTTAGGATAAAGGATGGCTAAAATTACAAACAATACACACCACACATGACACATTTCTGTTTTACAACTTTAGTTTTTAGAATTCAATGTTAAACATATCGATCTATTTTATAAAGTCTATTATTAGCATTGTATACAATATTGAACCATTGAATCCATTCCCTGCTGTGGAATTATATGCATTACCATTGTCTTTTAATGAATATGCTTCCTAACAATGGACCACTTATAAACATAACAATAACATTTAGGATTTCATCATTATGAAAGATTAGAAATGTACAATTTAATTCCCATGGTTTTCACGTTAATGCAACACTAGCAGAAATATTTACATTTTCTGTGCCAGTTTAATTAAGCATATTCATTGTCTTGCATCAAAACGTAATTTGCACTGGGTTTAAATATTTCAGTATTTTGTTTGTATTGAGTCTAAACACTGTCATAAAGGGTCCTCAGAGTTAATTTAAAATTCCAGCAAATGACTCATTTCGAGCTAACCCAAGCTTCCTAGTTCCTTGCAACACAGCTTTGCATTTCCTGATAAATTGAATTCCAGCCAGGTGTCACTCTTTAGAATCCCCAAGGTTTATCTCTGCCCTTTCTGCTCTGACATATGCTTTTGACATACCCAGAAAATTGCGTGATAGAAACCTGTGGAGTGGTAATACCCTCTACAGCAGGGGTCAGCTGTAAAGACCCATTAATGAGGCCTCCCACAAACAAACCTTGCTGAACGGTGACAGTAGCAGGGGAAACAAAAAGATATGATCTGCTAATACATATTGCATATGGCACAGGGCTCTCTTACGACCACTCTTCAGGGTGCTTTTCCAAAAAGTGAAAATGAGCTCATTTTGCCCACATCTCCCATGAGAAAATTATTTGGCCCTTTTTCCTTCTTACATATTTATCAGGTTTATATGATACCGGTCCAATGTTTACCTTTACTGTGGTTCCATTACAGATGCTTTGTCTACTGACCATATTACTACAAATGTGCCACTGTTAGAAAATATAACACTGACATTTGGATAGAAATAAATCACTGCTCTTATAGCTCACAGTGAATTCCACTTGGTAGGTAAATATGATGTAAGAATAATACAGAACAATAAAGGCAATATTTCTACTTACAAGGTGAAGGCCATAAAAAAGGCTGATGTGTGGCCCATAAGTTTCTCCTCTCTGAAACCACAGGCAAAGAAAGATCATCTACCAAGAAAAGTACTCAGTTGTTTCAATATTAAATGTATTCAAACTATTCCAGTCATTCCATAAAGAAATAGAGGATCAGAAATACTCAGCATGCAGCTGTGGGGTCCGATTTAGAACCCAGGCAGTATCTTGTGGCTATCTACACTTTAAGATATTTGGTGAGGTTTCTGACAATGATTTGTAGTTCATATGTTAGTGGAAATTTAACTTTGTACTTATTGATATTATTTGTAAATGCATTTTGCATGTTACAGCACTAACTATAGTGACATTAGAAATTAGTTGAAGTCAGACTTTCCAAAAAGTAATGAAACTTTTGGAAATTCTGTAATGTTGGATACCTTGATATAACCCTCCTTTTTGACGTACATCCTGTATGTGATGTATGCTTTTATAAGTTTTTCATAAAAATAATGTATATATATCTATTTAAATATGGCCATAATAAAACAAATGTAGATATAACTTTAGTTGTGGAAGTAATCTGAATGTTTGGCGAACTACATGCTTAGTTTAGGAAGACACTTTTAATTAACAATGATGTAAATATGCCCCATAGATTATATATTTTCTTAGCGATGCCATTAGAAATAACGTAAATAAAAGTGGGGAAAAGTGTACTAAGTTAAAACATGAAGCAGCACTGGCCTATGAAGTCACCCCACCCACCCAAAGAGTGCTCCACACATCTCATTTCCTGGCATGCTGCAGCTGACATGTCTAGTCCAAACTAACACTTAAGGACTCTAAGAACAGCAACTGAAATTAAAAGAAATAAACATCACTTATGGGTTTCTCTCTCACCTGTATCCAGATTTTAATCCCATAATTTCTAGGAGCATGAATCAGTATCAAAGTTACAAATCTATGTGGGACCATGTGCCTAGACCTGAGCTTGTGTAGTTGTATGATTATTCACACATTTGTGCATATGTCTTGGAGTGTGTGTGTGTGTGTGTGTGTGTGTGTGTGTGTGTGCGCATGTGTGTGTGTGTATACTCATCATTGTATGCCATTAACTTCAGTGTAGGAACAGTGGCATAGAATGCCCACCTTTAGGCTTTGAAAATAAAGTTATCATTTGTAATCATTACAATGTTTTGATAGGCTAAATAAGCTCAATTTGAGCATACAGGTCTTTAATAGAATTTGAAGTAACCATGGCTCATTTCTCCTGTTTCCTGTTTACTAACAAATGATGTTGCTTTTGTTAGTACACAATGTCTTACTAACAATAGAAGATATCATTTGAAATTTTGAAATGACTTTTTTTTCTCTGTGCAAAACCAATTTTTCAGTGCTAAATGGAAAACTAAGCCCAAGTGCCATGTGAATTCTCTCCACCAATTAAGTCTCTGTATCTCTATAATTAATGTGCTTATAGAATGAAAAAATAGGAATTATCTCTTGATGATTCTCTTCTGAATGACTTACATTGAGCCTTTCTATATACATAGTGACAGAGAAAATTAAGACTTTCTGAAACGTCCCTTTCAGGGGGCGTGAAGTCTCTTGCCGAAGGTGAATTATTAATTGCTCAGTCTTTCGTCATGCCAGGACAGGTATGAAATAGTGCAGCAAATGTTGTCAATTTCTGGTTATAACTGCTAGATGGCAAGTGCTGGGAAATTCATCAAATCTTTAATATTTAGAATGAAAATTCATGAGGGAGAACATTGAAGACCGTGCAAACGGTTGAGACCCTCCCTACCTTATACAAATTGTGACCATGGCAACATCCCTTTGGGAAAATAAAAATTACTTTAAACTCCAGGTGAAGCTAAGACTGTAATATTGTGTATAAGGCAAAGGTGTAAATTGCAGTCCAATCAGTTTCATGCATGGTAGCCTTAATTTAACATAAAAGTGCTTAGGAAATGTTAATGTGACAAAAAATAAATTCAACCGTGTGTGACTCTTAAGTTCTCTGTCAGTTCTCTGCCCTTTGATTACTCTGTACTAGTCAGCATCATGTCAAAATAACAATTTCTGAGGGAATTGGTATTAAGTAGAAACGTGACTGTCGTAGGATCTGATGGTTGCCTGACACTGGGCACGGGGTTGAGCTACAGGTGGAGTGAAGATGAATATTTAAAAGGACAAACTGCTCACATAACTATCCAGGGAGCAACAAAGATACAGCTTGGGTCCACAGTCTCCTTTAAAGGCCCAATTTCAGGGGCTGCCACAAGGCTACACCTCCCCAAATGAGTACACCCCTTCCAACAACAGCACTGTCCAGGCTGATCCGTTCACATAGGAGAGCCATATCCCAAGCATTTCCCCCTTAACCCAACCCACGGTGAGACAGAGAAAGGTATGCCTCGAACCACACCCAGCTCTGGTCCCGTGGGTGTCATTTTAGTAGGAAGAAGAAGAAGCCATGAGCATCTGGTTGTACAGTGAACAACTACACTCCACCCTCTTTCCCTTTTGGAATTCTCCCAAGGTCTTTTTCGGCACTTGAAAACAGGGGTCATGAGTAAAGTTATAACACACACACACACACACACACACACACACACACACACACACACACACACGCACACACACACGCACACATACACACGAAACTTAAAACGAAGCATGAGAAGGTGAAGTTTAGATGGCTTGAGACTGTTAACGTTTATAAACAGGCTGCCATGGTTACCCTTTCCTTTGTGTTGATTCCATTCCTATTGCTGAAGCAGCTTTTAGCTGAGCTTAGCTAGGGCAAGGGTCACCAAACTTACATTCTATCAGGGCTTCTTAATCATTTGTTTGCTTCTTATCTGATTCTTCAAGTTCACACCCCTTGTGTTTGCCACAAGGAGCCGGGAGGGAGAGTGACGGTAAGGGAGTGCGTGGAGATAGTTAAACAGTGGTGGACGCAAATGAAATCCTAGTGTTACTGGAAGAAATCGAGCAATTTACTGTTACCTGGATACTTAGTTATGTTTAAGGAAGTATAGTATATTTAGGAAAGTGACATTCCCCTTGTCTTCTTTTAGTAAGTCAACTGTTAAGAGATCGTTGTTGCATCGGCACCAGGTGTGTTTCATGCCTCCGTGTCCAGATCATGGCTTCCGAAATTAATATATATTAAATATTTACAGACATGAGTTTAAATATTTTGAAAAACTGTGTAATATTTATTAATGTTTGAGCTTGATCAACTTTTCAAGAACCATAGGACTTGAGACTTCATGATCACCACACTATGCATGAAACAAGAAATGGGGATTTCATTTTTAGTCTCAGTGTATTACATTTTTTTTTTAATTTTTGGGATTCCAGCCAAATCATAATACATCAGAGCTATATATATTTTTTGTTCAGTGTGGTTTGTATTTCACACAGCACACAATTTTCCAGGGCTACTTCCTTCTCTCCACAATCAAGAAACATTGGCAGACTGCCCTCTTACTAGCAATGTAGTAGAATCAGGGTCTGAACCTTGTATTTGGGGAAAAAATCAGGTATACATTTTCACTTCTTGATCTACTTTCTGAACATCTATACTACAGAATTAATTGGACACACATAAAGTAACTTATATTAAAGAACTACTCCCACAGTGTTCTTAATAAAAGGGAAAGTTAATTCATGGGATGTGAGACTATAACCAGATTAATCCTTCAATAAAATAGTTTGGATATTTTATGCTACAATTAAACTTTATGTTAGATAAGATAGTGTCAATAATTACTATAAATATTCAAAATATATGATTGAGGTTTGGGGTGCCTTGCTCTATAACTTATTCCCATGAGATAGTCTCTCACTGGATCCATCCATTTTCCTGCTATTGTTAAATATTTTTTAGCTTTTGAAGCTGATTAGTATTCCAATATCTTCATTATTCAAAAATCTGTTGATTGACAACTATGTTGTTTCCAATTATTAGCTATAGAAAAGAAGCCAGTGATAGACACAGATATGCAAATATCTCTGTGGTACGATATTAAGTTCTCTGAGTGAAAAATAAAATATTATTTAAAAATTATAGTCACAGCATAATATAGGAGAATTCAGAGACAGTTAAAATTGAAATATAAAGATGCTAGATAGTCATTTTTTCGAATTTCATTAGGCTTCAGGTTATTGTCATTCATGAAATCATGTTTTGGTTGGCTCATTATTTCTATTTTAAAGAGATGTTTGTTGTTATAAGTTCATGGTGTAGAATCAGTTGTATTGAAATGAAAAGAAAAGATACGTCTGTTTGCTTGATTAGATCTGACTGTTTTGTGTCTTGGAATATGATCCTACAGAGGTAAGAGTTAAGAGCACACAGACGTCAGTGCTAATGAAGAGGAGAAGATTTGAAGCTAAGTGACCAGCAGAAATGGAAACCCTGTGTGATGCATACACGGCACCATGAAGTGAGACTAGCTGCGATTCCTTATCAAAGTTTAAAGCATCATACAGAGCTTCAAACATATTTTGGAAAATGTGGGAGTTTGCTTTGTTAAAGGCAAATTAAATTTTAAGCAAGTGTTCAAAAAAAATCTTTCTGATGAGGCAATCTATTTGATTAAGGATTCAGCGATGAAACATTAAAGCCTGGTTGTTCAAAGTGCTCGGCTGGCTCAGAGTGGCTTTGCTCTGAGAGCCTGCACGGGCTTCATTCCACGCACCCTTTCCTTCCCCCATTTTTTATAATTTTCATTTCAGACGAAGGTATAGAGTTTCTCACATCGTTATCTTTTATTTGTCTGGATGGACAAGGAGTGGAAAACATAGGCTACCAGCTAAACTATAATTAAAATTTTAAATGTCCCATTGTCTCATTTCTTTTTCTTTCTTTGTGTGTGTGTGTGTGTGTGTGTGTGTGTGTGTGTGTGTGTGTGTGTGCACATGTATGTTTTCTATTGCATTATCAAATCTTTAACTTTCCATTTGCTAAAAGGAAAAGTGATATAGTGGCTTTTTTTTTTTTAAGGGAGAAAAATCCTAACAAAGGATTGCATTATCATGCAGTCGAGGGGCATCGACCCCAAAGGTCCTCAGTGCATCTGTGATGGCATGTCATTTCAGGACTGCACTGTAAGGCATCACCCACCACACACCTCTCCCCACAAAAAGAGCAGGAAAGAAGCACAAGGCTACTTTCTCAGCTTGCAGTGAGACACTTAGGTGCTAATGTTTCTGGATGGAAGGTCTTTAAGTGCCTGGCTATTTTAGGAACATTAATGCTCAAAAGCCAGTATATTATTAAGGCTTCAGTGAGTCACGTTTAATACAGCTAGTCATTAAAAAAAAACACACTTTGGAGTTTTCCATTTTTAAATGTAATTTATAGGTTGGTCTCTAAAACTGAATGCTTTCATTCTGAAAACCCCAAGAGCATTTTTGTTGAGATTTAAGAATATCCTAACACTGATAAAAACCAGCAACGATTCTCTCCTACAAAAAACATAATAAATATATTTTTATTCCATTATCAACAGGAAAGCCCAACTGCAAAACACTAGTATTGTTGTTTTTTATATTAAAAAGCTTAAATGTATAAGTCCTAAACAACTCATAAGTTATTTTAAATAGATCAAGATATATCTTTTAAGCCTCAACTTTAAATGAGTGATGTAAATAATTTACTACAGCTTGTGTTTCAAAGGTAAGGAATTGGAATCTTGCAGATGCTAAGTATTTGGACAGTAGGTGGCAGCATAGCTCTTTGATTACCTGCAAGAACTGCCCCAATTTTAGGCAGTAGAAAGAATTCTCTTTTTTATAGGCAATAAAAAAAGAAAAGAGTTTCTCTATGGACTTATATTCTGCTTTTATTTCCAAAGCATTATAATGCATAGGTGTATAATATTTGGGCATTCTCTTTGTGCAGGATAACCAATCTGCACAGCCCTGAATAATATTTTTGGTGGCATGTGTTCTGTTGACATCATTTTTATTTTCAAATCACACTTTAGAACATAAAGAGAAATGTACTGATACTCCACTTCATCCATGTTAGTTTATAGCTTGACGAAGCAAAGAGGCTAGGAAGAGAGGAGCCCTGTACCCACCTTTACGTACAAGAATCACAGAAATCAAAATTCCTTCAATTCAAACTGATAAATAAATTTTGGTTCTTCACAAATGGTGAAAAAACAAAAAGAGAAAACATAAACAACCGTTTGCATTTTAGTTTTCATTTTGATGATGTTAGCGTATTTTCCAATCTTGTAAAGCTGTGCGCAACAATTCAAAGGTCATTGATAAACAGCAGGTACTTTCGCTGACTGCTGGCAAAGATTCTAACAGGATAACGGCAGTACATGGGGCCAACAGGCGATTGGATCATTTTAAATGATGATGTTCTACTTTGGTCACTGTGTGTCCTTCATAGCATACTGACGGAAGCGCATAGATGAAGCTTCTGTGCTGACAGGACAGAGTTCCTCAGATGTCCTCCCCGCTCCTTCCTTCACTCCCTGCCTTTCTGTTTCTCTGCTCTTAGTTCTCCTACCACGGGGATCCCAAGGGCTGCAAAACGGGGCTCACCAGACTGATCCAAATTTTGCATCCATGAGCACACGGGTCACATGTATTTGCAAGGATTCCATGCCTCATTATCTTTAGGTCTTGTCACAAATGTCCCCAATGCTGCTACAGTTCCCTAACTCCCTGTTCGTCTTCAGATAAATCACAGCCATTGTTGCTGCCTATCGTCTCCCCATTACTTTACCAAAACTAACAAAGAGTATCATCCTTTTAACCAATTTAACGTTTATTTGTTTCCTGCCCTCTATCTCCGAGAATGTAACTCTCCGGAAGTTCTAGATTGGGTTTCCTTCTGTTTCTTCAATAGGAACAATATCCCTTGGGAAACGACAGTAATGCAGTGGGGATGATCACTGATTTTTGTTTTTTTAATGAAGCTGGTGTAGCGCTTTGAAAGATGATGCAGACTCAGAGAAATGCAAATCAAAACGACACTAAGATTCCATCTTACACCCATCAGAAGGGCTAAAATCACAAATTCAAGCAACACCACATGCTGGCGAGGATGTGGAGAGAGAGGAACACTCCTTCATTGCTGGTGGGAATGCAAACTGGTACAACCACTTTGGAATTCTATCTGGCGCTTTCACAGAAAAAATGGGAATAAGGCTTCCTCAAGACACAGCTATTCCACTCCTTGGAATATACCGAGAAGATGCTCCAGCACATAACAAGAACATTTGCTCAACCATGTTCATAGCAGCCTTATTCATAATAGCTAGAACATGGAAACAGCCTAAGTGCCCCTCAGTAGAAGAATGGATAAAGAAACTGTGGTACATTTAGACTATGGAATACTACTCAGCTATTAAAAACAAGGAATTCCCGAAATTTGTGGACAAATGGAGGATTGAACTAGAAATGATCATAATGAGTGAGTTCACCCAGAAGCAGAAAGAGTCAAATGGTATATACTCACTTATATCTAGACACTAGCCCAAGGGGCATTTCCCACGAAAGTCTTAACTTACCAGGAAAGTGGGTCAGAGGGGAGGACATCCTATTGGGACTTTAGGTGAGAAAAGCATGGGAGAATGGGGAAGGATCCAGAGGGTCCTAGAAACCTACAAGAAGAGTGTTATAATGTTAGGAACTGGGCCCAGGAGTCCTGCTCAAATTATGACACCAGCCAAGGTCAATACAGGCATTAAACTTCGAACCCTTACCCAGATCTAGCCAATAGACAGGACATTCTCCACAACTGAGTAGAGAGTGGGGACTGACTTTCACAGGAACTCTGGTGCCCCATTTTTGACCACGTCCTCTTGATAGGGAGGCCTGGTGGCACTCAGAGGAAGGATAGCAGGCTACCAAGAGACTTGATACCCTATAAGCATATACAAGGGGAGGAGCTCCCCCTCAGTCACATACATAGGGGAGGGGAGTAGTGGGAAAGCAAGAGAGGGGAGGAATGGGAGGATACAAGGGACAGGAGGGGCTAACAATTGAGATGTTATGTGAATAAATTAATAAAATATTAAAGTTAAAAAGAAAAAAGAAAAAAAAAAGAAAGATGATGCAGACAAAAGGAAGATTTGCATGGGGTCTGACTAGGTGAGAATGTTTTTCCCAAGCCATTTGTAGTTCATGCAAGTTACTTTCTCTGTTATCTCCCCATGTTCCTACAGCATAGTAATTGATGATCATGCTAGAAAAAGTACGTGAGAATATTAAAAGCACCGATACCAGAACACAGTATTTTTCCTCCCTTTCCACCTCTATTTCCCCTCTCCCTCTGTACTTTATTTTTTCTATCCTCTACTCCCTTTGATTACTGTATAATTAAGTACAAGAAACTAGCTGGTGAATTACAATCCCAAAATTTAACAGACATTTCATTAAGTAGAGAAATAAAATAGAAGGTTTATTTTTAAGCTTGAGAAATTGTCTTGACCGTCACATGACGAACTCATTAATTTATTACCCAGCCTGAGATGGATGAGCTTTGTATACTTGTTTATTTTTTTTTAACAGCTAGACCGTTACTTGTCTATGTAATTGACTCATGGTTAACCAATTATCATTGGTACCTCCTGACTTTATGACTATAAAGAATATGCCTCACCTGACAATTTAGTGAGAAGAAATTTAAAATACATAATAATAAGACATAGGAAGTCTTCCATTAATTTCTCTATCATCATTTATCTAGGATCTAAACACCAGTTGAGAAGAAGAGTTTTATTATATGAAATGTAGAATACCATTTAAAAAACATATACAGCAGATCTGAGGCTCTTGGTTTACTCAACACTGGAATGATTTTACACTGCTAAAATATTTAATGTAACTATACATTGTATACACCAAGTGTACATTGAGTTTGCATATACTACTTGTGTGAGTCAGGGTGCTCCGAAAGAATAATACAAGCTGTGTGTGTGTGTGTGTGTGTGTGTGTGTGTGTGTGTGTGTGTGATCAAAAAGGATTTATTGTTGTGGCTTACAGGTTGTGATCCGGGTAGTCTTTTAAAGGAAAAGCCAGTAATCTGGTAATTGTTCAGCCCAAGAGACAAGTGGGTTTTTTTGTTTGTTTGTTTGTTTTTGTTTTTAATTATTATTAATTTATTCTTGTTACATCTCAATGGTTATCCCATCCCTTGTATCCTCCCATTCTTCCCTCCCTCCCATTTTCCCCTTATTCCCCTCCCCTATGACTGTTCCTGAGGGGGATTACCTCCCCCTGTATATGCTCATAGGGTATCAAGTCTCTTCTTGGTAACCTGCTGTCCTTCCTCTGAGTGCCACCAGGTCACTTGTCTCCTTTAGACACCAAGATGTCTAAAGGAGACAAGTGTTTTTATAGTTCCAAACTGGTGCTAGAGTCCTAGGAAATTCCCAAAGAGCTATTGCTCTATAATAGAGCTATGAGTCTTTTTTGAATTTTCAATGAAATAAATTGTAATAGCAATTGAAGAAATCCTCAAAGACTGAATAGATTCACTTGCTTCTGCCAGTGAGAGCAAGCAGGCACAAACAAAGCTTCCTTCTCTCATGTCCTTTTTGCTGGACTGCCACCAGAAAACGTGGTCTATATTTGGGTGGGTTTTCTCACCTCAAGTGTCCGAGGAAATACTCTGTCCTACTCATGATTTGGATACTTGATTATAAGTGGAGTAAAGCTGACGAGCAAAGTTAGACAACACATAAAGTTACTGGTAGGATTTTGTCGTTGTCATTTGTTGTTGCTGTTACAAAGAAAAGAAGCTTCAGATGTAAATCATGTAAGAACAGATTATTTGCCCTGTCTTAGTTACTGTCCCCTTGCTGTGAAGGGATACCACTTACAGACAATTGTTGAAAAATAGCATTTAATTGGAGGTTTGCTTACAGCTTCAGAAGGCTTTTTCTTTGATAATAATGGTGGGGACCATGGCTGTGGGCAGGCGTGGCAAGATGCTGTAGCTGAGAAGTTATTAATAAATTGAAGCTAGAGAGAAGGAAGGGGAAGGGACTGTGAAGGAGGGAGGGAGAGGGAGAAGAGAGAGAGAGAGAGAGAGAGAGAGAGAGAGAGAGAGAGAGAGAGAGAGAGAGAGAATCTATAATGAGGGTTTTTTGAGACTTCCAATTCTTCCCAAACACTGCACCATATATGTGAGCCTTACGAAGGCCATTCTCATTCAAATTATAATACTCTATAAAAATTAAACTTGTTTTGGACTTTATCACAACGAATCAGTGGTATCCACGAAAATGAGGTTCAATAAAGCATTTTATATTATTCATTTAAATCACAAAAATTACTGTTTGCTGTATTAGTTTTACTTTGGTTGCTATGCCAAAATTTCCTGACAAAAACTAACTTAGGGAAGAAAGGGCTTATTATAGGTTACAACTGCAGGTTCCAGGACTCATCCTAGCATGGAACTCAAGGTAGATTGTACTTGTAACAGCTACTCCCTCACATTCACAGTCAAGAGTACACGGAAATGAATTAATGCATACAGACGTCTGGTGCTCACTATTCTTTCTCTAATCTTACACAGTCTAGGACAACATAGGGAATAGGGCTATCCAAAATGGATGAGGTCTTTTTACAACAATTAATATAATGAAGGAACTCTTCCACATGCAGTCCCATTGGCCACACTGATTTAGAAAACTCTTCATTGACGCTATGTTCACAGTTTACTTTAAGTGTTGTCAAGGCGACTATTAGCTCTCATGCTTGCTCAGGATAAAGTGCTTTTCTCTAAATTAGGAAGAAAGATGAAAAAAGCAAATCAATGGAACAATTTCACATCCATAGGCAGTCTAGGCTAGCTCCTTCAAAAATTGTGCAGAGGGAGAGTAAAGTATTCAGATCTCTAAATTCACTTTTATTGTCTCAAATAGATCCAGATATTTTAAACTCGTGTGCAATTAACAATCAGCCAATTGCAAGGAGCATAGAACAAATAAGATGAAACAAAATTTTAAATAGCTAAAGATTTCAATTTTATCAAAATCCAATATGTCGAAAAATCGAGAATGAATTCACAATGAAAACGTTTACATGACAGAAGTGTGTGAGTTTCATAATGGTGTTTACTGTGTGAGTGATCATATGGTATATTGTCATTTTAAACATTTTAGTAGGAAGGCCTGTGCAAGTCAGCCATATGATGAAGAAATAAGCCAATAAGACACCTGTAGTCTTGTTTTCACAACAATGGGAAACACATATAACTGATGTCCCAATTTTAGACATTACAGTCTGTGACACCTGTAAACAAAATATGAGTTTCCAAAGACAAGCTTCTCCAGTGCCAGCTATGAAAATTCAGTGTTTCATAAGCGCCAAGATCAAACAGTTCTAGGATCTGCATGGATATGACTATTCCCACAATACACCAATACCCTGAGTGTTTAAAATATGGTCGTCAGCATGTACTGTGAGATTGACTCATATAGGAAAGGTAATGATTTTCTTAGATTGAGAACTTTGACAAGTTTCATTATGAGTGACCCACGCTGATAATATAATTATCAATATGTTTCCATACAAATGTATAAACAAGGTTTTTTCTATATGTACACACAGTGATTTTTGAGTGTTTGACTTCCTGCTGTTTTGTGATTCAACCACATAGAATATCCATCCTTTGTCACAGTGACATGATTTTGTTTCTGTCTTCTCCCACTGGACTACGGAATATTGGCAAAATGGTGATGATGATCATGATGATGATGTGTTTTCCATTTTACTGTTTAAGTACATAAGAAAATGGATGACATAATGAAGTATTCAATATGTATTTATTGAAGTATCATGTGGAGTCTGCTTTTTCCGCTATGAAAGATGTACAAGCTTTATGAATATGAGAGAGAAATTACTGCAGTCACATACAAGCTATTTTAGTTCAAGCAATACAGTTGTATACTCTTAAAATGTATTGTATTTACTTGCTCTTTGATTGCTTTTTTATTTTTCCCATTATTTTTAATAAAACAATAGTAGGGCATTTCAATTAAGACAAATTAAATGTTTTCTTTACATTGGTTTTGATATGTAAAAAAGCAAAAGAATCATGAGCTATCTTTGTATCTTACTAAATAATGAATTGATTATGTGTAGCTGTGTGTATATATATTGCTGGGGTATATACTTGGGGCCTGTATGTGCTAGTCTACCATGCTACCACTAATCCACATTACCTATTTTCTGAGAAATTATGTGTAGCCAGGTTTAACCCCTTTATTATTCTTCAATGCTAGCAAACAAAGACTCTTAAAATCAATGTGTATTTTTACTCTCATGTTTTTTGAATACAAACACTCACAAACTTAAACATTGCTTAGTAAAATAAAATTAATATAAAAATATATTTATTTATCTATTTTTCTGAATACAAGGTTTCTGTAACAATCTACTTAGAACACAAATGTCTTGAATGTAGAAATAACCATATTTATGGATAGTTTCTATAGTCATGGTGAATATAAATTTTTTTCCTACAATCACTCATTACAAAGGTCTTATGAGCAGAGGAGTTTGAGAAATGAATAGATAAAATAAAGTAAAACATTGAACAATTCTTTTTTTTTTCCATTTTGGTTTTTCGAGACAGGGTTACTTTGTGTAGCCTTGGCTGTCCTGGACTCTGTAGACCAGGCTCACCTCATACTTATAACAATCCTCCTGCCACTGCCTCCCAAGCTAGGATGAAAGACATGTGCTACCACACCAGGCTACCATTTAACCACTTTTAAAAACCATTCAAACTAAGGCACCAGCCAAAGACAATACAGGCGGTAAACCTTAAACCACTACTCAGATCTAAACAATGGACAGAACATTCTCCACAGTAGAGTGGAGAGTGGGATATTACTTTCTCACATACTCTGGTGCCTCACCTTTGACCATGTCCCCTGGACGGGGAGACCTGGTGGCACTCAGAGGAAGGACAGCAGGTTACCAAGAAGAGACTTGATACCCTATGAACATATACAGGGGGAGGAAATCCCCCTCAGGGGAGGGGAATGGTAGCATAATCTCCAAAATCTTACCAACTCTGTCTTTTTCACACAGAACCAAGTGTAGATGTCTTCATTTTATGTACATTAACCCTAGAATTATTATATATAAGGTTTATATGAGACATTTTAAATAATTAAAATTAGTACACAATAAAATTAATTTTTATTTATGCACATAATATATATATAAAATATATGTACGTATCATAGACTATATTCCTGAAATGTCTTGCAGAAGACTTCCCTGAAAGCATGTTCACTTCTCTGGGCCTGTGTACTACACTGCCACTAGGATTTTTACTTCTGTCTTCTGCACATCCATTTCTCTTATCTCCTTATTTTGTCTTCATTCAATCTTTGTTTTCTTCAGTTTGGCGTGGAATAACTACTTGTGTGAAGTTTGTACAAAGCCATTCAATGACATTTTTTAAAAAAGAGCCATGAACTCAGTTCTAACATATTTCATATTCATGTTCTTAGTTTATTGAAGAAAGTCAAAACAATTCTAGAAATCAAGGGAGTACTTTTATATCAAGACTGACTTTTAAAAGATTTTTAGCTTATGTCTCTTGAATTTAGAGAGCACAATATATGTTAAAATATAAACAATTTAAAGCATTATTATCATTTTTTCTTTTTAATGTTGATTTATAATTTATTCACATTACATCCCTATGCTTTTCCTTAGCTCTTTTCTTCCCATTCCCGTCCTCTCTCTCTCTCTTCTGCCCTATTCCCCTCCCCTAGACCTCTGACAAGGGCACTCTCCTCCCTCCCTGTCTGGCCACAGCCTATTAGGTCTCATCTGGGTAGCCTGTATCCCCTTCCTCTGTGCCTGCAAGGATGCCCCACCAAGGGGCAGTGATCAAATCCCAGGAACCAGAGTTCATGTCAGAGGCAGTCTTTGCTCCATCCCCACTGACACCCCCATGGAGTGAGCTGTCCATTGGCTATATCTGATCAGGGGGTCTAGTTTGTGCAGGCTCCCCTGCGTCCAGATCCTCTGGCCTTGATGGTCTCCCTGTAGAACTCCTGACCTCTCTGGGTCCTTCAATCCCTCAACTCTTCCATACACCTCTCTTATCTGATTAAACTTCCTTCGCTTGATAATAAATAGATCTTTTACACATAAGTAATACAATGTCAGGTGAGGATTATGGCAGTACAGCTTTCTAAGAAACAGCAATAAAATAAGAACTATTTAATGGTGAAATAACTTTTTAATGTCTTCCTGGGAAATGAGATAAACTGATACTGTAGTATTTTAACAAAATATCATAGCATGTTCTTATATATACAAGAACAGAGCTGGTATATTATGCTTTTTCATAAATTGCTTTCAGTAAAAGAATATTTGGGTCATCTCTGTTCAGTGAAGGAGCTGATTTTCTTTCTTCCCCTGTAAGTATAGGGAGTATATTTATTTAGCCCTTTCATCTTTTTAGTTGGTATTACATCAATGATTGACTGACGGTCAGTGGCATCGTGTAATTCACAGCTGTGTCAAGTTGTGGCAAAGAAAATGGAAAGAATCTTGTCATCAGCGCTTCACCTTTGCTTTAATGATTCTCTTATCCGAGTGCCACTTACGTTAGGGAATGCATGAGAAGTACAGTGTCTACCCCCAAGCTAGATTTTAAATAGAAAGAAAAGAAGGAAGAAAGGAAGGAAGGGGGAGAGAAGCTTGCATTTAGTGTTTGTCTATTAGCTATAGTTGTATTTAATGTCTTTATCATCTTTTCATGAACATACAATGGAATTATTTTTTCTGAATACATTATCTATAATAATGGGTTTATATTACTAGTGCATAAATGTAATGATATAGCTGGGCCCACCATGGGCTAAAATAGTAAAAGTGCCTATAAAATAGCCAATATTGTTATAAAAATTATTTGATGCTCAAAAAGAACAAATAGTTTATCTTTATACATGAAATACAATTATCAGATGTATATTCAACTAGATTCATTTATTCATTTTCTAGTTTTTAAATAGTGTGAACTAATTGCACTTTATTGGGGAGAAAAGTCACCTAGAAGTTAATTCTGAGGTTAGTATAACCTGAATAATTAATAGACATAAGCATATCTAATGGGAATTACTTATAATGTTTAATATTACATTATGGCTTGTTTTGATGATGACGTTTTAAAAATTAAATCTACACTCACCTGTTCTCTAGCTAGTACTATAATCTGGATATAATATGTGCTCAATGCTATTATTTTCCATATAAATATTATTGTCAGTAGTTTATAAGAATATTTGCTTTTCAAAATTATGGAAAATTTTCATGTGAGTTTATTTTCATAGTGATAAAGATGGATATTTCTAGGGATAATGAATTTATGAATCTTGGAGTAGAACCCATTGTACTAAACCAGAATAAGCTTTAACTATAGTCTAAATATTTGTCCTTCTACCCATAAAAATGTGGTCCTCACCCCTTATAATGGAAACACTACAGATCCTAGTCCCAATTGATAACATCTAAGGCTCAGAGAATACTGGAAATGTGGTGGTGGAAAGACAATAAGAGCCAGAGGATCAAGGAGTCTGCTGTGAGACTGTGTCTCCTAGTACGTCAGGATTGACACCCATAGAGTCTCACTAGCATGAATGCCTAAATATGAATTGAGCAAGATCAACGTCAATAGATATGCAAAAGAAGACTGACCACAATGCCTCAACCCTATGCAAAGAACTGTAGGCAGTTAAGGAACGCTGAGAGTACGAGAAAGACCCTCTCAATGGAGAAGCACACCAACTGGCTGTCTATCCGACGCCAGAGAGCCAGTGCTGACTGCACGCCTACAGGTAAAATAGTTCACACTGAGCATGTTATATTTAGGAATGCATATGTCCATATACATATATGCATACAACGAAAATTAATGAACAAGATTAGCAACTGGAAAAAGGACACGCTTGGCCTACACAAGAGGGTTTAGATGGAGGAAAGGGAAAATGAGGCAATTATACTATAAAGTCAAAATGGAAGTAATCAAAAGGATAGAAATTTCTGCATAGAACTGAAGAATTCACACATTTTAGACTGTTTATCATATATTATCTAGAACCACATAACCTTCTCATCCTAAGCAATCACTCGGTTATAGAAAAAGACATGTGGAAAGTATCTCTGAGCTTCTTACTACTGTTATGATGCTG
The DNA here is from genome assembly GCF_964271855.1 of Acomys minous. Taxonomy (NCBI): domain Eukaryota; kingdom Metazoa; phylum Chordata; class Mammalia; order Rodentia; family Muridae; genus Acomys; species Acomys minous. The sequence goes on along the minus strand of NC_140499.1, from coordinate 26,345,837 downwards.
AGAAAGGAAGAAGAATGAAGTGTGGACCAGATTTTTGAGCCTTTTTCCTCAGCTCAGGATACTGTAGTTCAGGAACGTTAACAAAACAGTTTCAGTTATTAGAAACACTCAAGTTTAGCTGACCTGAGAATCCTGGAGAGATTGTGGGAGTGGGGTAGTAGGGCTATGCAGCGTGTGCTGTGTTTCCAGGGCAGAGCGTTTATTCATACATGTGAGCAACTGAAGGCTGGTGGAGAGAATTTATTACAGGTGTGCCAGGCATTGACACATATCAGGTTACATACTTATTGTGTAACTTCAAAAGCTATAAAAAGTTCATATAAGGAGACCGATAACTAGTCACACCAAAGCAAAGAAAAAATTCAGTAGAAAAGAGAGGAAGACATCTTGAAAGCATCTAGGTTTAATACCTAGAATCTATAGCAAGAAAACAGCTGACATAGAGCTGTGCACTGGGAAGAGTGCAAAAGGGCAGTAAATTCACAAAACATAACATGCAACCAACACCCTGGAGATAAAATAAACATGGCACCCAATGTTACTTTTTGGGTCTTCAAGATTAAAAGCCATCTAATTGATGTGTGTGGTGGTTTAAAAAAGGTATGGCCCCTGTAGACTCATACACTTGAAGGCTTGGCCCATAGGGAGATTCACTGTTAGGAGGTGTGGCTTTGTTGGAGTAGGTGTGGCCTTCTTGGTGAAGTAGGTCACTGTGGTCTTGGGCTTTGAGGAATTCTATACTCAAGCTATGCCCTGTGTGTCATGCAGTTTCTCATTGCTGCCTACAGATCAAGATTTAGAACTCCAGCTTTCAGAGAGACAGAGGAAGGTGGACCTCTGTGAGTTCTATGCAAGCTGTCTACAAAGGAATCCAAAACAGCCAAGGCGACACAGAGAAAACATGTCTCAAAAAATAAAGTTGTAGATCTCCTCTCCAACACATTGTCTACCTACATGCCACCATGTTCCTCACCATGTTAATAATGGAGTAAACCTCTGAGCTGTAGCCAACCCCAGTTAAATGTTGTCCTTTCTAAGAGTTTCCATGGCCATGGTGTCTTTTCACAGAAAAAAAAAAAAAAAACACTGACTAGGACAATGTGTAAGGTCCTAATTGATTTTATTTTCAAAATTTATGAAATTAAGCTTGTAGAAGCAAAAATAAGAAATACAAAATACTCATGGATGTAATTGTATATTGGCTTTTCAATAAAATAAACCAGTGTTTAAAATCAAGGTGGGTTAGTACCCATGGGTCACCTCCCCTTCTCTGAGAAGAGAAAAAGAAAATTTGAGAGTAGTAGGAGGGTGGGACAGGGAGGAGAGGAGAGAGGGGTCAGTGATTGGGCTGTAAAGTGATTAAATAAATCAATAAATGAAAAGAATAAATTAGTAAGTAGAAAGCCCTGAAATCATACTAAGTCTGAGCTTTCTCTCCAGTGGAACTGTCTTGATGATTGGTAACTGAAGCAGAACTGGAGGATTTCTAGATATTTAGCAATTATTGATATGTATGCATTAAATGTGGACATAGAAGTCACTCACAGGGTTCTAGAAATATTATAAACTGAAAGAGTTAAGAACATATGAAATTGTGGGATTTAGGTAAGAAATCAAATCAGAATATGAAGTAGTAATTAATAAAATAGAAAAGAGAAATTAATGAAATTGTAAGAATTTAAATGTTAATAAAATTTATAAGCTTCTAGCTTACCAGAATAAGAAACAATGTAAGAAAAATATAAATTTTCAATATTAATAATAATAGAGATATTGCTACAAATAAAATTTTGTTTCAATAAGTGAAAAGATAGATAAAATCAAGTGTCTTTTTTAATTTTATTTTTAAAATATATTTTATTAATTTATTCATATTACATCTCAGTTGTTATCCCATCCCTTGTATCCTCCCATTCCGCCCTCCCATTTTCCCCGCCCTTTTGACTGTGACTGAGGGGGACCTCCTTCCCCTGTATATGCTCATAGGGTATCAAGTCTCTTCTTGGTACCCTGCTATCCTTCCTCTGAGTTTCACCAGGCCTCCCAAATGTCTTCTTAAAGGGAAACTACCAACACATTTCCAGAAAGAAATACCCATAAACAGTCTTCTATTTTCTTAAATGAAGCTTATTGTTGAAAGCATCAGCAACAAACTTTCTGCCTCAAGTGTGTTGGATGGTGAACTCTACCACACATTTAGAAATAAACAGTTGCAAATACAGAAGCATTCAGAAAAGCACTGTGACAGTTAACCTTCATTGTTCCTTATATACCATCATGGGGAATAATCTAACATCTAGCTCCTAAAACAAGGGATTTAGAATCTTTTTCTTTCTTTCTTTCTTTTTCTTTTTTTATTAATTTATTCTTGTTACATCTCAATGGTTCTCCCATCCCTTGTATCCTCCCATTCTTCCCTCCCTCCCATTTCCCCTTATTCCCCTCCCCTATGACTGTTCCTGAGGGGGAATACCTCCCCCTGTATATGCTCATAGGGTATCAAGTCTCTTCTTGGTAGCCTGCTGTCCTTCCTCTGAGTGCCACCAGGTCTCCCCCTCCAGGGGATTTAGAATCTTATTCACACAATTCTTTCATGAATGTCCATGTACATGCCAATGTTGTCTGTGGTCTCTTTACAAATGATTTAATTTATCCCTCTCTCTCCCCATGTTTACCAGGAGTTCCACAATGCTGCTGAGAATGAATGTTTTCTCCGCTGTTAGGACTGCTTTCTTGAAAAACTGTGTCTTCTGAGCCAAACTGAAATTTCAATCCAGCTGCAAAATTCTACAACTTACAAGTGGCTCTATACCGCTGTCCAAGCTGAAGGCTTACATCCTAACAAGCCTGTATACCAAGGACTGGTCAGTAAGCTTTCAGCACTGCAGGCTCCACCTTGAAATAGGATTTCATCAAATCCAGTATAAAACATCCATGAGTAATATAGTGATGCTTGCAAGAAAATGTTTTATTGAAAGCCAGTGTTACAGTTGAAAGGCTAATTAGCTCAGTACATTGCATGTTGGGCAGAAGTCGGATAGATGGATGTGAATGAGGGAGATGACCAGGGACTTAATTGAGCTGTTGTATATACGTAATAGACACTTCAGAAAAACATTTCTCAAAAACTGATTTTTAATCACTAAATGGAAGCAAAGTTTTCTTGCAAAGTGAATATATTTTAAAAGCAAGTAGGACAGAGACATCTGATTACTCAGTACCAAGGTGTTGATTGCCAAGTACACTCTAGGGTGCTGGCAAGGAAGTCAGGGCAAGTGTAAAGCGTGGCCAATAGGGAGAGATGTGCCAAGCTATGCTGAGAACGGATTAACGCAAACATTAATGCTAGTGTTGCATCTCGATACGTTCAAAGGATGGCTAATGTTGACTGTACTCCATAAATATTATACATATGGCAATAATTTTTGAGATCCACATTTATCCTTGGTTATTCCTTTTCATGTTGATTATATATCTTCATGGAAAATTATCTAAACACCCAGGTACCTAAACAATAGAGTCTTATTCACATAATATTACATGGACTTTCTGGTGCATGCCATGTTGTTTGCCACCTCTTTACAAATGATTTAAATCATTGTTCTTTCTTCCCAAGTCCACTGTTGACTTTATAATCCTGGTAATGAATATTGGCTACATTATTAGGACTGCTTTCTTTAACACAGTTTCTTCTAAACTAGGTAAAATTTTATCAAGAATTAATGTTCTAAATATAAATGCAATCACCCTTTACTTAGGTAATGTTTAGTTCACTCTGAAGTCACTTCTTGAGTTGCCTAATTTTGTGTTCATGTCCTACCCAAATTGATATCAATTACATATCAGATACTGATCTTCACATCAGAGCTGTGTCTTAACTACACTGTATGACTTCCTGTGTAACTTTCCAATATCCACCCCATTGCTAATATTTTTGATGAGATATTGATTGGCTATGTAAGCCTTGGGAGACAGAAAAGGTTGCTTTGGCTTTTAGTATTCTTTTAATAATAATGCTACAATTCAACATATTGTAGGAACTGTCTAAAAAATATACACACAAGTCTTAATAGTTAATAATGTAGATCACTCAGCTCTAACTAAAGTTCATTGAAGGCTGTATGGTATAAATGGGTCTCATTTTTCAGTATATATATGATTTTGATTGCAAAAAAATCTTCTCCTAACTAGAGGGCTGCTGAAGGTGATGTGTGTTACAAAAAATACATGCTAGCAACACTAACTAATTTGTAGGCATTAGGTGATAGATAAAGTAAGCCAGGTATTGTGGAATACAGCTATAAACCCAGCACTCATGAGGCTTAAGTAGGATCATCATGAGTTTGAGAAAAACTTGACCTATAAAGACAGATTGTAACTCAAAAAGCAAAATATAATGAAGATAAAATTGCAGTCAAGTGTTCTACCAATAACTACTCTAAAAAGCAAAATATGATTTATAAGACTATGTAATATTTGTATATAAATGCACTTGATATGGTCATTTTCAACATTAATATTGACTTTTCAGATAAATACATCTTTAAGCTAAGCCTGTAAATTTAAATAGGGAGAGTCTAGTTGTTTTGTGGTTCTGCCAAGAGTAGGAGGAGACAAGCATTAAAATCCCTGCATATTAAACTACATGGGAACTCTGCTGCTCAGGCTTTTCCCAGGACCATTTAAGAGCAGACATCTAAAAATAAGGTTGATCATGAACATTGCTGGGAAACTGCTGTCCAATTGCCAGCTAGAGTTAGGAGTAGCTGGCTAAATTCAAAAAAGAAACAAGGTGCCCTCACCTGCTCCAGGCTAGTGAGACTGCCAATGCCTCCTGCTGTGCCTTGTCTTTACCAGTGGATAAAGATGAACAGCAAATGGGCAGAAAAAGAAAATGGAAGTCTCTTTTTAACTCTATCTTTCTGGAAAATGTTGTTCTGCTATGCAGAATAGATACACATGATGGTATTATTATTATTATTATTATTATTATTATTATTATTATTATTATTTGCAGGTTCTGGGGATCATAATTAGGGCTCAGCCAATGATAAGAAAATGTTCCAGCACTGTACTAAATTACAAATCCTACATGCTATACAAAATTTATCAAAGGAGAAGTACACAAGTATAAATAAATGAATATTTCTTAAAACAAAATATAGAACTTTATTCTCCCACAGACAGATGACACTTCTAGGAATATGAGTGTAGTGTTATAAAGATAATTATTGCTCCAAAGAGGAAGATAGTAGGAACAACTATTGCTGTAAAAATAGAGGAAATGATCACTGTGGTTTATTTTAATTGGAAAGCAATGAAGATAACCTAAGATTTCTACATATGAATATATACAAATCACAGTAATTGAAATGAAGAAAAATGTCTTAACAAGGTATTCTTGGTTTCCTACTATTCTTGAGCTTAAGATTTTCATTTATCTCTTTATTTTTTCCAAACCACACCAAGTTCTGAGAAAAGCCACTTGCTATGCCCTAGGGATCATGTAATAGCCCAGGAAGAGACCCTACATCAAGGAACAAAAGTCATGAAAGTAACAATTACCGGCTGAGATTTCCCCTCAATAGCTATGTGAATAAGCCTCGTCCTAGTACAGTCCTTTAGCCTTAGTCCACCTGATGATAGTACAAGCCAACACTATAGCACAGCCTTATGGGAAAATATGGGTCAAACTCGTCCAGCTCTGATGCCTCTGAGTCTTGATTCATGTATTTCAATCAACCTGCTGAGCAAATGTAAAATAGTATGGCATGGATGCATGGATAAGTGTAAGCAAGTTAGCCAGTCACAGTGGCGCACACCTGTAATCCTAGCACTCGGGGAGGCAGGGGCAGGCCAATCTCTGTGAGTTTGAAGTCAGCCTGGTCTACAGAGCAAGTCCAGTACAGTGAAGGCTACAGACAGACAGAAACCCTGTCTTGAAAAACCAAAACAAAACAAAAGAAAAAGTAAGATAGTTAGGTGCAGGCTCTATCTTTGAAGTTCAGCTAATTGAATACACATTCTTTACATCAAGGCTAGATACTTAACTTTCTCACTTCTAAACACCAAAATCTATATGATATAAATCTTGGGTTAGAGAGATGGCTCGTCGGGTAATGTATAAATTACATATAATTTATGTTTTACAAAATACCTATTTACGTATATTTGTCACAGCTATAATAGTAAAAAGATTAGTTAAGTATTTGTGGGAAACATTATAATTATCAATTTCTTCCAAAAGACGCCATTTTAAAATTTGGGCTTCGATATCTTAAGTGTTCGCTTCAAAATTCATGTGGGAACTTTGTCTACAAAACAATGGAGTTGGGAGGTAAAACCTCATGCAATATGTTTAAGGTACAAGAATTGAATGGATTACTGCCATACAGTGAGAACCCCAGGGTCGACAGACAATCAGCATTTGTTTCCCTGTGAAAGGATGTGAAATGTTTAAGCCTGTTGTACCTTAGTCATGGGACTCTCGGCTTCTACACTGTAAGTACAGAAACCTTTCTGCGAGAAACTTTTCTGTGAGGTTCCTATCAGTTACTTCTTCTGTGGATACTATTAATTATATTAACAAACTATGTGTGAGCTACCACATTCACAAATGATGAATAGTCACCCTATAGTAAGATAAATTTACCAATAAAATATGTTTATTTTGTATGAACAAAAGCAAAATATCCAAAGATTTGTTGTGTGAGAGTAAATTAATGGGGAAAGTGCTTCTCTTGGAAACCTGAGGGTTTTGGTTTTCAGAACTCAGATAGAGCTGGTTGAGGTACAGGATTAATATGATTCTAAAGTTTCTTTTGTAGGGTAGCGGATGAGGCAGAAGGACCCCAAAAGCCCATATAGTAAACAACAAGCTACTCAGCTAAAATAAGGGAAAATGTGCATATGCATGGATGGCACATGTTTGAGTGTGCTTACACTCAGGGACATAACACACACACACACACACACACACACACACACACACACACACACAGAGAGAGAGAGAGAGAGAGAGAGAGAGAGAGAGAGAGAGAGAGAGAGACTCATTGATATTAGGCTTTGACATTAATTGAAAATCCTGTTCTCAGTGTTCTTTATAATTTTTTATAACAATCCTTACCTCAGTTTTGTGTAAATACAAATAATTAAATCATGTCATTTTTTTTCATAGAAGTTTTAAAGGAATATGAAAATTTGTGTTTTTAGTAATGATTATGCAGGGTTGATGTAAGTATTCCGGTCATGAAATCAGCCCCAAATGCCTCTGTGCTTAAGAGGAGATGCTGTGCACGTGTGCCTCTCCAATTCTGTGTTCCGTAAAGACAAAGGTGCCTAACAGATGGAGAAACACTGAACTTTACTCGGTATTCCATTCATCTTGCGCACAAGTCCATGCAGTGAGCAAGCCAACTTGACAGTTTAATTCCACATTAGGATAATGCTTGGAAGGGTAATCCTATTCTCACTGCAGGATAAGGATGCCTGCATAGGGGCTTTGGCCTCTGAAATTGTGAGCTATAAATTCTGATCTGGCATTATGAGCTTCTTAGCTTCTAAACCAGCCTTTTCTTAGCATCCATTGCCATGAGTGGGTTATTTGTCCATAAATCTATCTATCCCTTTATATTTTTCTTTTTGAAATTATTTTGACAAATGCCCAAAGTAACACAATCTGCATTTAAAATGAATCATCTTATTCTGTACATAGAGGTGGCATGAACGTAACAGTAGAAAATGAGTTGTAATTTGAATACCCTTTTTAATGATTAGATTTAAAAAAATACAGAAGCAGGCATTTTTCTTTCTGTTTTCATTTTTCAAAACAGGAAATTGCACATTATTTAGTGCTTCTTTTCTTTAAAAAAATAAACTTGCACCTAGATTTGTGTGCTCAGCTTTGTATCAAACTTGTATTTATATGCAATAGATTAATGGTGTCTGTGCGATAGTCTTGATGCATGACTGCAATTTCAGAGAACACAGGAAAGTAAGCTCCAGGGCCCTTGAAAAGTGTCTACCCTGACTTCTCCTTTAAAACATCAGAAAATTATATTTTTCTGTTTAAAATATTTGATAATTATTTAAAAGAATATACTCCTCTATACTGAGGTTACACCCAACCACTATATATACAAGTTTTTTCCTTTTATTTTTAATTAATTTATTCTTGTTACATCTCAATGGTTATCCCATCCCTTGTATCCTCCCATTCTTCCCTCCCTCCCATTTTCCCCTTAGTCCTCTCCCCTATGACTGTGCCTGAGGGGTACTTCCTCCCCCTTCATATGCTCATAGCGTATCAAGTCTCTTCTTAGTAGCTGCATATACAGTTTTAAGGCAGATTTTCTTTGCTTTTTTTTTTTTTTTTGAGGGAGGTGTGTTTCGAGATGGTATTTCTCTGTGTAATATTCCTATCTGTCATAGAACTTGCTTTGTAGATCAGGCTGGCCTCGAACTCATAAAGACCCATTCGTCCCAAACGCCTCTACCCTTAAGAGGAGATGCTGTGCATGTGTGCTGTTCCAGTTCTGCGTTCCGTGAAGACAAAGGTGTCTAACAGATGGAGTGACACTGAACTTACGCATCATTCCATTCATCTTATAAGGTTTTCAAATGTCCATGTTACATGAAAATGGAGAACAGGCTTAAAGCATTTTCCAGCAAAAAAAAGACCATTAAGTCCTCAAAACTAACCTTGCTTGGGTCAACTTGCAAATATGAGGCAGCAACTGAGCTCTTTACCCTACATGCATAATACAAAAAGGCAGCCACAGCAACACTAAAGCATTGAAAAGCAGCAGACAGCCTTGTGTGAGTAGGGAGTCTCCAATAGACACCTGTACGTTTGTAGCCTGACAATAGTAGTTTTCCTCCCTTCTGTGCCATCCCTAAGGTCTCTCCTGCAGGTTCCTTCATGGGTTCTTGAACTCTTCTGCTATGGATTTTCCCATTGTATGAATAATTACCTTTCCAACAAATGCACTATGTATTTTTTTTCTAATTGAGTAACAGATTACTTTTTAACAGAAAAAAAAAAAAAAAGTCAAACCAAAACCAACACAAACAAACAGACAAATAGAAAAACCCAACCTCCTCCAAAGAAAATTCTGATCTGCCTAAAATCCAAATTCTTAGATAGATCTTAAACCTAGAGCTCTAGAGATAGTCCGTTGAGATACTGCTAAACATCTGACTGTGGTTTAAAACCAGAGGTTCTCACCATGGCTGTTTGTACCTATTGCATTGAGTTATCTTTGTTCTTCAAGGAGTATCACTGTAATTGAATTGCTGTTTTCTTTATGAAGCCTCAATAATCACTAAATATCTTTAAGGCATATTTTTAGTTAATCATAATTTATATGCATTTGACACAAAATCATATAGCTTATATTTGGTCATACGGATGAACAATGCTTTGATAATATCACCTAAAAATGACTGAATCATTTTGAATTGAGAAAAGAATTAACATTTATAGCAGCTCATACCTCAAATAAGTACATAATCTATGTAAATTAATGATTTACTCACCTTCCTGATCTTTGCACTCTCCAGTCCTTCCTTCAACTAATGCTATGATATTTTTTCTCTAAAACCAGTGAAGATTTTATTTAAAGGTCTTTTGAATTGCCCATATTATACCAATCAATTTCAGTAACCAATCAGAGTTCAAAACTATATAAGCCATATGGTCATTACATGACTACTAACCTTACTACACCACAAGGCATGATTATTTTGAATACTTTTTTTCTGCCAGAGACTTTAATCCTACAATCTAAAATGAAATAATTATCATGTGCTATTTAGAGAGTCAACAAATATTGCAGTGATTGGTGAAAAGTTAACATTGGCATGTAAAGTGTATAAAAATTGAGGTTCTTTTTAATGAGGAATGAAAAAAGAAATAAGCTAAATTGATAAAATATAATTTAAAATTTACTGTCAGTTCACCTGGATAGAGATAACAATAGTAATTCAATATTTGTGGGGACTTACTAGTTAAGGGGTACAATCTAAGATATAGAGTCAATTACTGATATAAGATGTCTTGGTAAAATTTAACTAATATTAGGTACAATAAGAGTCCACAAATAATAAAATAAAATAAGTATAATAAAATGTAGTTAGTAAACTTGCACGGTATGGTGACCTATTTCAAAATTTTTATTGTATTTTAGTCTGATACTTTATAGCTTCTCATTGTTACACCTAGTTTTTAAACATCTATTACACTAGCAAGAGGAGCCATATGTAGTGAAAATACATAACCTGAACAAAAATACTGTATCACATAACAGTCTCTATGAGAGAGCATGTGCACTTTGTATACAGAGTGTTCTCAGCAGGATAAGGGATGAAGTGTGTTCCAGGCAAGATGAGCAAGACTTGGATTTTATCATGCCATTCATAAGATAGGCTATTTAAGACTAAATTCTTTCTTTCTGAAAATTTTCATCTAATACTTTTGGATTATGAATAGCAGGAGGTAATGGAAATTTCAGAAAGCAAAGTTTAGACCAGGGAAACCATTACTATTAAACTTTCATCAGTACATACATACTTGGGTTTATATAGATACTTATCTGTAAATTTTAGTATGAATTTTTTTCTTTATCTCATTATGGCTGGGGATAGACACAGGATTATTAGCTATTTTGGTGTGTAATTCTTCATTGTCATTTTTAAGTCTTCCAATAAGTATCAAAACTGATTAATAAATATGCCATATACAAATAGATAACTTTCAAAATTATTTAATATATCTAATAAAAACTGATTTATAATTTCATATGACTATTCTACTTTGTTTTTTATATGTCTCTTCATGAGGATACTTGACTCCTCATAGAGTACTGAATACACTTCACATAGAATTGGGATATAATATTGTTCAATTAATTTAATATATGCAAATCATTAAAGTAAATTAGAGAAAAGCACCAAAATTCAATAACAAATGCTTGAAAAATAAAATGTTCCTTCATTCCATAACTAAAAGATTTACAGGAACGACTACAAAATTATAGATTTTACAAACCCCAATGGCTTCTCAGTAGCATAATAATATTTGCAATTGGTGGCCAAGAGGATGCTTCGGAAACTGTGGTTTCTGTTTCTAGTAAACCTGGACTTAGGGGAATAAGGTATGAAAAACTGCCAAGAGCAGCCTGGAGGGCGCACTAAGGGTGTTTTTGTGTTCCCAAGAGTGTCTGTGATATTTCAGACAGTCTCTAATCACGCAAATGTCATGACCATCCCAGATTCTGCTGGTAGGCCCTTCACTTGGGCCCCTTAAAAACAATACTGCCTAACGTAGCTTGAATGTGTAGGTTCTTTCCTATACCCTGGTTACTCCCTTACCTGTAGATTAAGGGAGATGAGTACTGGTCCTGCAAGAGAGAAATGGTTAAGAACAGCTGTGATGGGCATTACAGATGGTGTTGTTTGCTTTGGTAAAACCTACTGAACTAGGTCTTTCAAGAAGAAAGCTGTGATATCCATGCATGACACAGTTCTCACAGGGGAGCATCATCAGCTAGGAAAGCTGTGTAAATAGTGCAAGCATTTGGGCTTGGGAACTCTCTTCAGAGGCTAAAATCATTTTGTGATGGATTTGTTGTTGTTGTTGTTGTTAATAAATAATAAGTATTATTGTTATTATTAATAATAATATTATTATTATTTTATCATTAGTTGGGGGATGACTTCAAGTAAAATTTTAAAAGTTCATTTCACTTTTAAGTCTCCTAGCTTTCTACATTGGAATTTTAACTTTAAAATGAATTCCTTAGCCTGTTACACACACACAAAATCAGTGACTATCTAGCACATCCTTTTGACAATGTTAAAATAAAAAAAACACAAATTTTAAAGACATAGATTATATAAAGAAAATGGGGAGCCATGGTGTCTAAAATTAAAGCAGGTGAGATAATTCTTTAAACTTACTGATATATATTTTACAGTACTTTTTAGAAAATTTGCACCTAATTTAGATACATAGAAGACTTGGAGGGAGATGCATTCTCATTGTAATATTGTTCTTTACAAGTAAGAGAATAAATGTATTGAGGGTGAGGAACAGAGTGATTATGTCTAGATTGTCAAAGACACAACCATGAAACCGGGTGAATGATAGGTTGACTGGGACAATGTCTTCAAACTATATAATTTTTCAGTTTATAAGTAGGAACTCTTTAGTACGTGAACTTGAATATATAATCCCCAAATCATACTCTTATGAATAAAATCACACTTCATTTTTTAAAAAACATGATATATATATGTATATATAGGGGTGTGTGTGTGTGTGTGTGTGTGTGTGTGTGTGCCTACTGATGGCATCGATTTGTGTTAAACTAGATAGTGACAGTTTAAACAGATTACTGAAGGGTTCACATTAAATCAGGTACTTACAAGAAAAGAGATCTTTGCTGAAAAACAATTTAATATTACAGCTCACTGCACACAATAGTATGAGTGCAAATGAATAAAGAACCAGCAAGCAAGAACATGAAGAAAATTAATAGGTTACATTTCAAAATATACAAAATCCCATAAGGAGAAGTTTCACAGAGGCAAAATGATTGAACATCATAAAAATAGGAGAAGCAATAGTGTAGCATGAGATAATCTACATAACCCCATGATATTGTTTTTAAAAGTTTGGAGGAAGAAAACACTTGCAGAAGGCAGGAGGTCCCAGACAAGCACTAGGAAAAGCAGAAATATTAATCATGCAGGCTTCTCTCTGGGTTCTGCAGAATGGGTGTGGATCTGTTTTCCACTCCACAGGAGGCCAGGAGTAGACGTAGTTAACCACCTGGTGACCTTTGCTATCTGTAAGGCCCACCTCACTCGAATCCCCCAGAATATTTATTCTAGACCCTCCCTTGTTAGACATTTACCGTTAGCTTTGTTTCTCAGTCAATAAAACCTATCCTGTACTCTTTATGGCCCTACCACATGTGCTAAGGACCTTCAGGCCACCTCAGTCTGATACCATACAACATCTGGCCCTTAAGCTACAGGCCCCATCTTCATGCTAGTGCTCCCTCCCATGAGCTCTCCAAAAAGCTTTGATGTAGTCAGACCTTGAGTTCCATTATGTACTTTCCTTTGCCAACATTATACAGTACTTAAATACGTCTAAACAAACTGCCTTAGTGTTAAACTCCTGAAATTTAAAGCAGCCACGCTAAGTAAGTCTGGACTGAATCGAGTTTCCTTCTCGCCTATTGCCTTGTATTTCTTTGCAAGTAGCTCTACAAGTAGAGCCTGTAGGGACCCCCACAAACACTGCTTACCCAAAGCACATAAGATAATCTCTTTAAGAAGTTGATATGGTGAGAACACTCACGGGAGATGTCATAATTCATGTATGTGGGTTTGTAGTATCACTTCACATATTACATGCATAATACTAATTTTCACATTACTGATATGAGACTTGGCAAATAACACTAGATAAGATGACTATGCTGTAGGTAGTTTATTGTATATGTGTGTAATAATATAAATATATATGAAAATATTTAATAAAAATTGTAAAAGGTTATAAAAAAGAAAAACACATTACATTTGCATGTTTCAGAGTCTTATGTAGCAAAGAATCAGCTTCAACTAAGAACTTCTTTTATTTTTTGTCACACATATAAATGTTTTGATGGATGAGATGAGGATTAGAAGCCCCCATGTTATAGTATGTTCTATGTAATATTTTGCTTGTACTCCGGTTAACCTCCCACATCCCATCAGGATGAAAGAAACTCTCAAATTGTTGTGACTGTCCTAGTGGCTTCAAAATCACTGCTTTCTCATTGTGAAGTAGAAAGCTATGCTGAAGCCTAGGGTGTTTGAAGCCTTCTCTGCCACTCATCTCTGCTTCAGGAAATGGGGATTCACTTATTTGCATAGAGCCTGAGTTCCATGCTGCAGCCTCTGGCTCTTCCTCAGGTTTCAGCTGGTGGCTACCCCTTTGGGCCAGGTGTTAAAAGCTTCATCCCCTATTTGGTACTACTGGGACATCGTAGGGCAATAAACAAGTGGAGCCTTGAGATATTTTGTGAGGTTCTCTTTGGAAATTGTGGGCTAGGGGGTCTCTATGTTTGCATCTCTTTGGCTTCCTAGAACAAAAGGGAGCTGTCTCGTTTCACAATGCATCCCTACCTTAATGCTCAGTCACATACCCCAAGCAACAGGCCCAACTGACCTTGGGCAGAAGATGTGAACCCTCCTTAAAAACTTTTTTGCATACACATTGCTTATCTCAGATATTTGTTAGAGTAACAGAAAACTGACTAACTTAAACTCGAGTTTTCTTTCATGTAATTTCCTGTGAGTTCTTTTCTACCCACAGCTCAACATCCCATTCCTTTCTCAGGTCCATGTTTCTGCATATCACAGTGGCACAAGAAACAGAGATAAATGCCGCTGTATAATCTCTTATACAAGCATGTTTATTCCTGTTAAGCTTTGTTTCTTCTAAAACAACCGCAGATGCTTTTGAGTTTTATTAACATTCAAAGTCCCACGAATTATTTTTCTCAAAATCTATAAACAATCATTTCCAATTTTCAGAACTTTTAGGGTAGGACCTAAAACATTTACTTTTCCCTCAGACCTAAACTTCATGATATGTACAATATATTGTAGATGAGTCTATTCCAATAACCAGGTGTAACCAGGTCTTTCTGAACTTTCAGATAAATAAATAGACAATACTGCAAGGCTGTGAGCATGCTTAACAACAAAGGGAGGCTACCTATCTATACATGCGTGTAATGGAAATGTTTATTAAAAATGTAATGTTCCATATATAAAGAGTAAAAGACATTCATAGTATTTAAAACATATCTAATAAGATTGTGCCGGGAATGGTGGTGCATGCCTTTAATCTCAGCACTCAGGAGGCAGAGGCAGGCGGATCTCTGTGAGTTCGAGATCAGCTTAGTCTACAAAGTGAGTCCAGGACAGCCAAGGCTACACAGAGAAACCCTGTCTCAGAAAACTAAAAGAAAAAAAAGACTATATTATTTCTGAATACAAAGAAATGTGTATTCTAGAAATAAAATTTTAAATTGATAGTATACCAATTTTATAATATTAAGGTCCATTTTATAATTTAAGATTATTAATGTATTTTCAATATTTGCACATATGTTTTAACAATTCTGCTTCAGAGGCTAAATACTTATGGGAAATTCCAACATATCACTAAAAATAAACAGAAAATTACCATATTTTATTAATAATTAAATTTCAATATTATAGAATTATTTTTCATTTGACAGGACAAATGGCATATATAAACTATAAAAAAAACCGTTGCAGTTGAATAATAACAAGAATTGCTTATGAAATTTTTAAAAAAGATTGTCTTCATATTTCTATACAAATGTAAAACAATTAAAAATTTGAAAGTAAAAGAAAGGATGACATTTTTCTTTCTTTGTGTCTTACAAGTACCATTCCTAGGCGTTTTCTATTCCTGGTGTGATAACTATTCTTTTTTGTCAACTTGGCTACATCTGGAATGAACTAAAACCCCAAAAATGGGGCAAACATGTTAGGGATTTTCATTTATTTTGAAGTAGGAAGAGTCATACTAACCTGGATTTCTGAGGTGGAAAGACACACATTTAATCAGATCTTTTGAGGTGGGAGATATACCTCTACTCTGAGCCACAACTTCTGCTGCTGGAAGATCATCCTTGTCCGTATGATCTCACCTTGCTAGCAAGTCCTCTCCTTCACTGGCATTAACGTCTGCTTCTCAAAAATTGTGGGATATGTTGAAGATCAGATGAGAAATCCAGCCTTATGAATAGAACAACTTTCTTGGACCTTCCATTCATTGGCAGCTATTGCTTGAATACTCGGAACACAGCTTCTAATTGGTTCTAATAAATTCCATTCCTACTTAGTCAATGTAATTCAAAAATCTGTTAGTTGAAAGAACCCTGACTAATACACCCAATGAACAACAACAAAAATTAAGAATACAAAGTGCATTATGCAATTACAACTTTATTCTCAGTGTTATGTGTTCAGGAATTCTTGACTTTTAGGCTTTTACAATGAGAAAGTGAGGATGAATACACACACACACACACACACCAATATATATATTGGTTATTTTGACTGTTCCTGTTTTCTAATTATGAATTTAAATGGTTCTGTTGCTTCCCTGGAAACCACTCCATATCTTTACTTTTTTAGAATGGCGCCAAAGACATGGGTTTTTGGTAGAAGTGGTAGTGAGTGGGGACAATGGTGAGTTTGCAGTGTTAATATAAATGGTTGTCACACTGTGACACTAATTTGATTTAAATGATCACTTAGTTACAAATTCATTTAAAGCTACTTTTTTTTTTCCAAATGTAATGTCAATTTCTGCTTGTATGTAGATACACACAGGGTAACAGATATATAAATGGCAACATTGATGAGATGTATACTCATATATATTTGATAAAGGGGATGGGCTGACAAGGGAAAGGAACAAAACCATCGACATTGCACACATGTCGAAGGAGTGTACTCAAGCTTTGTTACCTACTTTGCATATGGTCAAAACCATCATCGTTGTGCACATGGCTAAGCAGTGTACTCAAGCTTTGCTACTCACTTTTCATATGGTCATCATAATTATCATGGGGAAGAACACAGTATCAAAGGTCTATTTCTAGGGTATTATCTATTTATTTCTCTTGCTGTCTATATTTAAGCCTAAGGTGAAAAATCATTGCATATAAATTAGATGCTACTGAAATATCCAGTTTTTTATTTTCACAATCTGTTGGATGATGACATGGAATTTAGGAGGCTGTATCTACTCTATGTTCTTACAAATTGGAATATTAACAATACAGGCTTTGAGGGTACTTATATTGGAGGAGTATTTACTGAGCTCGATGTACTTAGGATTCTTGTTTAATGATTGTTACACATCTCATGTACTCAATACTAAGAATAAAGTCATTCAAGAAAAAAATCATCAATATCATACTATTATATTCCCAGTATTCCTAGCTTCACAGAACTTTCACTTGCTACTCTGTGATTAAAATCTAAGCTTCTGTGGTGATGGGGAGAGGACCTAGTGGTTAAGAGCATTTGATGCTTGTGGAGGACCTGGGTTCTATTCCCAGAACCCTCATGTTGGTTCGCAACTGACAATAACTCCAGTTCCATGAGATCTGAGATCCTCCTCTGGCTTTTTTTAGCACGAGGTATATACATGATACACTTTAATACATTCAGGCACAGTACTCATAGATATAAAACAAAAAAACACTTAAAAAAATAACCTCAAAGGATTTTTTTAGGATAGAATTATAACTATTCCATAGGATTCTGAAGTGGACCACCTGTGTGTACAGTGCCTCTATAGGTTGTCAGGGGCATTCCATGTTGCCTGTCCCTCCTCTCCACTGTAAAATGGGAATGACATTAACACTTTTCAGAGCGGCTGTGATCACTAAATGGGATGATTGATTTTAAGTGCTTTGAAAAGGATCCAGCATTTTCTTAAAGCTGAAACTTATTATCGATTCTTCTCTAACACTTCTAGTCAATCAGCATCCGTCTGCTATCTATCACACAGAATGCATTAAACTGGGCCCTTCACAGAGCTTACTCTGCTTAGCAAAGTAAGTAAGCAAGGTAGCTACTTATCAAGGTTCTGAGAATTAAAATTAATTTTGCATTTTTTTAATTTTGCATTTTGTGATTGATAATTTTCTTAAAATTATCACATAAAAGTAAACTCACACTAATACAAATGACATTAATATATTGCTTTCAAATATTGTGTGACAAAAATAGGGTAGGAATATTTAACAAATTCATCAATCTCTCATGAAGTTCGAACAACATGCTTGCTGTATCACATTGGCAAACAGACTGCTTTCCTGATAATTCAACCTATTAAAGTCCCTGTTTTAACTAAATATAAGAAAGTGATGCAACAGTGTTGGGTCCCGGCCCACTGAAAAAATCGAATCAAGGTTCATCTAAAAGAGGGAGTGGGGATTGAAAGTAGGATACAGAGACACGAGAAATAAGGAATCACATCAGGAAATTTCTGATCAAGATTCACTTTAAAGCCGACTAGCATGAACATATATAGAGCAAGGTCAATAGGATCTATTCTAATCTCACTCACCCTAGCCCCCAGGCAAGAATACAATAGCCTAAATTGCTCCCTGTAGAACTTCCTAGTTCTCTGAGTAGTTCCCTGTAAGAACTTCCTTGATCCTCTGGGTGGTTCCAAGTTGGGATTTCCCTACTTCTTTCAAAGGTAAATAGTCCAAGGATAGCCTAGAACACAAGACCTTGTGAGGTAAAGGTCAGCAACTTGAAGGTCACAGCAAACAGCCTAAGCACAGGATTTCTGACATGGCAGAATTTGGCATGGGTTTCCACACAACAGTATTTTATGTGAAATTCTAGAGACATGTTTAGAATTGTAGAGATGGGAGCTATAAAATGTTGTGACGCACTCAGTTTTCTTTCTTTACATCACCAGTTGGCTATGGTGTGGATCTGTAATCTGGTCAGACCTACTCTGTACCTCACAATGGAGATGACCTAATAAGGCAGAAATTAATCCCTTGTAAATGGAGCTGAAGAAAGAACATGATTGTGGGCAGTAGGATTGCTACTGTTACACGCTTCAAAAATAAAAACAAACAACAATCTTCTGGATCTTAAGCTGTTTATCACCATTTTTTTTCTAATATGTAATTATCAATCCCAAGAAGCGCTGTGAGAAGTAAATTTGTTTGGAACATATGTCCAACATGGTCACTGATGATTGAAATCTCTACAAAAGTCTCATTGGCATTTGCCACCCACACCCTGAAAAATAAGCCTTATAATCTAACTATACCTGCAATGGCCTATAACAGTAGAGATACTCCATGGCTTATAAAATGTAAAATATGACTCTGTTAGGGCCAGCCCTAGCACATGTGATGTGAATTCTCTCTGACAAGTATTTCATCAGAGGGATTTTTGATGAGGATTCTATCTACCCACTGAATGAATGAATATAGGTCCATCAAAATTTACTACTTACTTCAGAGTCAACATACAACAAGGCAAGATTATTCATATAGGCAAGATTTTTAAAATTACATGCTTTGTGGGCACAAGTAAGCAATATATCTACTAACAAATATACATAAAACAAACCAAACTTACCTTAGTGTGGTGTACCTTGTTGGACTGATGCTAAACTGGAACATTCTGTATGGGACTAGGTTTAGAACATCCATTTGATAACACTTCTGTAACTTCAAAAATGATAGAGAAGGTTTTAATTCTGGAGCAAACTGAGCAATGGCCTAAGAACATTGATTCTGGTTTCCCCAATTCACAGGTGTCAATGTAATAATAGCTGGTTGATTGTTTTATAGTAAGAGAACAAAGAAAATTTTAAATCAATGCACTTCTTAAATTACTTTGATGGAAGGGAGGTTGCAGCAAATGGGGAAAATCTCAGCTGTTGGCTTTAGCCTCTGTGGATATCCCAAGCAATTTAAAGGTCACAAATATGTTAATACACAAACTGTGGTGGGTAATACATGGGCATTAATACATGAGCTAAAGATGGCACAAAATAAATTGTAACTAGACTCTGGTGCTATTACATCCCAACTTCAGTTAAATTTCACAATCAGTTAATCAGAAGAAAAACTCTCAGTGTAGGATGTAGGTCTCTCGAGAAAATTGCATGCACAATAATTTATGTAAGATGTTCAACAGTGTAGAAACAGTAATTTCCTCATGGATAAAAATAAAAACATATTCCTGGAACTGACTTTCAATAAATCTATCTTTATGCATCATGCAACAAGACATTTGTGAGCCTGCAAGCATTCAGAGAATATCATATACAAGGTTTCCGTGGTTTACCCCAGACTAGCTTTTTAATGATTGTATGTTTCATCCCACAAGGAAACCTGATATTATGTCCCCTAGAAATGGAATTTCTGCCTTTAGCCATAAATCTTTTGCAATTAAAATGGGCGGTGAAATATTTTATCCGGAAATAATATTATAAACCCCCAATTCCCTCAGAATTTGTAGATGGGTCCTTCAGAACCAGTCAAGCTAGTTAGTCATTAAGATAGACAGAACTCACACAAGAAAGTTTTCCGTATTAAAGTGGGGAATTGAGGAATAAACATGCTCTTAGAAATTTGTGGACAAATGGATTGAACTAGAAATAATCATAATGAGTGAGTTAACCCAGAAGCAGAAAGAGTCCCAAGGAGCATGTCCCAAGAAAGTCTTCACTTACCAGGAAAGTGGGACAGAGGGGAAGACTTCCTATTGGGACTCTAGGTGAGAGAATCAATGGAGAATGGGGAAATAGAAGGACTCAGAGGGTCCTAGAAACCTATAGGTAGATCATTATGATGGGCGGATCTGGGCCCAGGGATCCTGCTCAAACTATGGCAACAGCCAAGGACAAAACATGCAGTAAACTTAGAACCCCTACCCAGATCTACCCAATGGACAGGACATTCTTCACAGTTGAGTGGAGAGTGGGGTCTGACTTTCACACAAACTCTGGTACCCCATATTTGACCACGTCCCCTGGATGGGAAGGCCTGGTGGCATTCAGAGGAAGGATAGCAGGCTACCAAGAAGAGACTTGATATCCTATGAGCATATACAGGGAGAAGAGGTTCCCCTCAGTCACAGTCATAGGGGAAGGGAGTAATGGGAAAATGGGAAGGAAGGAATAAATTAATAAAATATATAGATATATATTTTAAAATAATGAGGACATGTGAAAAAATGACAGCAGAAATGAGGATGTGTACTTGTACCTGGAAAGCATAGGATTACAGAGACTTCCAGCAAAACCATCAGAAACTAAAGGGGGGGGGGGGGAGTGGCCGCAGGGGCGAGGGGGCAGACAATGTCTCTTGGTCTTCAGGAGAAACCAAGCCTGCCCCCAACTTGACATCACAGTTTGACTTCTGAGGAAAAGGTGCCTGCAGGGTTTCAGCATTTCTAACAAATCAAATGCATGGATAAAACGGTGCAACCTACATGCCTGGTTTTGTTGTTGTCTTAGCTTTTACAAAACCACTTTGTTCCCACCAGAGATTCCGTTTCTTACCTCTAAGTGATTCCCGTCAAAAATCAATTAATGATTTGGGTCACTTCAGCTGCCGCTTGTAATTACCCTCCACACTTCTTTGCAGGTGGGGGCTGGGAGCCATGCCTCTCAACCTTGTTGACAAGCTCACTAACTGGAGCTTTTGAAGATTAATCTACTCATCAGGTCGACTCCTTCCTGCTCATGTATCTTAAAGGTCTCCCGCAGTTCCCAGCAGTATCACACTAATTCAGTACCCTAGCAAAATTAACAGCAGGAAACAGACCTTTGTAATTTTCTTTCTTTATAAATAGCATTGTTCATCCAGTAAAGGATGGCGGTTCCTGCTGTAATTGTTTCGTCTCAGAAAAGATCCTTTCTTTCCAAGGGTGTTAAGAAAAATCAATCAAAATGAATGTACATACAATTAACCAGCTTACTGAGAAAGGCTACATTCCTTTTATTTTTGGACTTTTCTAATTTCAGCTATTAGTGGTGTTAGGTGTAGCCCAGTGTAATGTCATTGTTTAGGAAGTGCACAAGCAAGTGTGTTTAGTAAACTCTCTTCTTGGAGAGACCATGAGAGACAAAGGACTCAGAGCATGAAAGAAACTATGCCACTAGGCTTCCCTTCCTTAGTGCCTCATTTCTGCCTTTTTCTCCTTCCTTCTTTTCTTCCTTCCTTCTTCCATTTCTTCCTTCCTTCATCTGTTCTTTCCTTCTCTCCTGTTTTTCTGTCTTCCTCCTTGCCTCCTATCTTTCCAGTGTTGAAACAAACATCTATTTGTCCCAGCAAAGAGGGTAACGTTCAATATCATTTGAAAGCAAAATTTGTAAACTAGGATTTCAAAATAAGCATTGGAAACTTATAATAGGGATAAGTATGTAAAAATGGTGTAGATGAATATTAAATGTAATGCCTTAATGTGGAAGAACTTCATCTTAAAGGGTCTCTGAAGTAGCATGATACTTTTTGTTCCATAGCAATTTAAAACAAAACAACAGGGAATTGATTGCCAATTTTAGCACCTTGGACCATAATAGCTTAATAGCTTAAAAAGTTCATGGACAGAACACTCTCCACAGTAGAGTGGAGAGTGGGATATTACTTTCTCACATACTGTGGTGCCTCAACTTTGACCATGCCCCCTGGAGGGGGAGACCTGGTGGCAATCAGAGGAAGGACAGTAGGTTACCAAGAAGAGACTTGATACCCTATGAACATATACAGGGGGAGGTAATCCCCCTCAGGAACAGGGAGGGGAGTAAGGGGAAAATGGGAGGGAGGGAAGAATGGGAGGATACAAGGGATGGGATAACCATTGAGATGTAACAAGAATAAATTAATAAAGGAGAAAAAAAGTTCTATAATATTGCAATTGCTGTCAGGAAAATAAAGCTAATAAACTGAAACTCTGAAGCTCAAGCCAACAACACTGAAAAGTTAGTATCTATATAATCAAAAGAAATTAATAAATGTGATTTAAAACAATTCATTCAGAAACTAGTAATAGCACACACATTAGGCACAAAATGTTTGTGGACTTTAGTGATGAAAAGCAAATGAACATGTAACCACAGATTCATTCATTTTGCAGTGTATCTGCAGAAAGAATTCCCAAGCCCCCCTGATTGACATTTCAATTGTGTAAGAGAAGTCATTCATGAACCTGAACTGAGATGTTGTCTGTGCTTTAAACTTCCAGTGTTGTGGGGATGAAACTGAAGTGGGAGCAGAAGACATTGGAGCTCTATAGAAATAATGAGTCTTCCAAGGTACTGCCTTGCATACAAGCCTAGAGTTAAAAGGCACTAGTGTAGGAAGCTGTGCCAAATTCTGCCATGTCAGAAATACCATGCTTAGGCTGCATGCTGTGACCTTCAAGTTGCTGACCTCCTTTGGACTATTTACCTTTGACAGAAACAGGGAAGTCCCAACTGGGAACCACCCAGAGGATCAAGGAAGTTCTTACAGGGAGCTACTCAGGCTATTGTATTCTTGCCTGGGGGCTGGCAGAGAGGAATTAGAATAGATCTGTTGACCTCGCTATATAAAAAAAGTCTTACTCAACTGCATTAAAGTGAGTTTTGATCAGAAATTTCCAGACTTGATTTAATATCTCTTGCATTTCTGTCCCCCACTTCCAATCCCCACTCCCTCTTTCAGGTGAACCCTGGTTCAATTAATCCCACAGGCCGGGACACATCACATTAGTTTTTCAGTTCTGTTTTCATGAATTTCTATTCTCTTTTCTCATTCCTTTCATTCTGTCTCTGTCTCTGCCTCTGTCTCCATATACCTGTGTAATATTTATGTAAGATGCATAATTACTTGAAGCCTCTTTATACTTGTGGATTTTTGTTCTTGTTAAATTTCCATGATGAACCTAGAGAGAAAATAATTAGTATATCATGATATAATTGAAACACTAAGAGAGATATCATTTGTGTGTGACACAGAACCCTTGCTGCTTTTTTTGGAAATCTTGAGTGTAGTGAATATCAGGGCACCAAGGAGCAGAGCTTACCACTGCCACCTAGCAAGCAGGTCCACCTTGGCCAACACATGTGTTTCAAAGATGCTGTGTCACCAAATAATTGAATGTTTTAGAAAGTGGGCCAGTGCTGAGTGGCCCTCATATTCAGGAACTTTTGGAGAGCAGTTGCTTACTAAATATCACACACACACACACACACACACACACACACACACACACAAGATAATGATGACCTCATGATACAAGTCAGTTTCCTATATAAATTTATTTTTAATTATCTCATTCAATTCTATAATTCCCTGTGTTACATGAAAATGTACTTTACAAAAAAAAAAAAGAAAATGTACTTTACTTTTGCATTAATCATTAGTAAACATGATGAAATACACCAATATTTTTTGAAAAAAAGAAAGAAAATACCACAAATTTTGAAAGGAGATATTGCCTTACACTGAACTCTACTTCTGGATTGAGAATAAATGTAAACATTATTCCATAGGATGTGAATTGTTCTTCATAAAATGATATCTAAAATAAAAATTTTGAAAACCCTGCTGTACTAGAAAACTAAAAGGGCTCATAATAATTGACATCAAGGATCACCGTTACTACTTGCCATCCTTTTTGAGAGGTTCCAAAGCAGCCCATTGATATTACTTTTCTAGTTACTTTTATACCTGCAAAAGTACTATTTACTTTTCACTGCAAAGTTGGATTATGCATGTTTATAGTTATTTCACAATATGTACCCAATTGCAAGCATTGATTTTATCTATCAAGGGAAGTAGAGTGGTAAGTTCTGAATTTCAAGTAGTTAAAAATGTATTCTTGCTCAAAATCTACATACCTATTTTAACTTGTTTTTATATATATGTGTGTATATATACATATATGGACAAGATTTTATATTTATATAAATATAATACTCTGTAAAGAGAGGCAATTTACTTTATCAAGGCAATAATTATTTAAATGCAAATGTTTCACAGCCAATCACCATATATTTATATATCAGAGATCACAAATAAATCCTTCATAATCTGAGCCAAAATGGGTTGCTATTAATAATTGTTCTTATTCCATCTGGTTGGTCCTGTTGAGTCAAGCAAAATGGCATGAATGAGATCCTAGCTGAGATTATTTATTCAAGTGAAAACAGAATTAGAAAGGGCGGTGACACATACATCATTGCCACTGTAAGAAACCGCTTTGGAAATTTAGTCTCAGTCGAGTGTATTAAAGTCTATGAATGACTGGGCAGGCAAAATTATAGTCCCCCAGGATAATTACAGTTCACAGTCGTGTCTAATGGGATCTGCATAAATCAGGGTATTGTTTGCCTCAAAAGTGTATTTATACTTGTCAAATGATTGTAATTGGACATTTACAAAGGACCATTTCAATTTATAAACATGACTTTCTAAATGAATATTTATAAAGCACTTGTTAAAGAAAATAAATTTACTCAGGTAATTTTCAACTGTGTTTTACAACATGTAATATAAAACCATCTCTTACTAAGAAAACCTCTCCTAAATGTCTGTTGGTGATAAAGCTTAAAATTAAATAGAGATAGATAGGATGCTTTCAGCTGTTCAGGCAAAACTGTTTCATAGTATCTAACTATGATAAGAAAGAAAACAATAGCTTGAGTTTTGGCTGCAGGTCTCAGTTTGGTAGAGTGAAAGGACCTCAGGCCATGCCCATCTGCATGCAGATACTACCTGAGAACTGTAAAACTTATATGGAGGCTTCCAGATTATTCAATCTATATTATATTTATTTTTTTAAAAAAATTTAAAAAATCTTTAATTTAGTACAAACACAATCAAGAATTTTTATCTTAAATAAAGCATGTAGATTATTTATCTCACGTGGAAAATCTCATTTTCTTCTATTTTAACACTTCCACAACTTACTCAGCGGTGCATCTTCATTGGTAAGTTAGTATTAGATCTGTGACTTTAAGAAACACTAACAGTTAGGGTGCCTAAATGGCCTATGTAAAGACTCCTTCAACATTTTACAAGCACCTAGTTCCTGGCAGCATCTCTTTGTCTGATGATCTATTGAAGACCTGTCTGAAAGCTACAAATTGTCATTTATTCCTAGGAAAGGATCCATTAACATTCCTGTGAGGTGTTCTCTTCCATTGAGTTGGGCTAGCCCATCACAAGTCAAAAGTCTCTTATAATAACAAGTTCATGACAAATAATCTTTTGTGAGATGTTTCTGCCTCAAGAGAAATACTGTAGCTATCCATGTCATTTCCTTTAAATTAGGACTTTGCAAATATTTTAGGTTGGTCAACATGATGGCAAATGATGGAATCAACAGATTACACAGCACATTTATTTCTGGGCATCACACTTTATTCTAATTACAAAATTTGTTCCACTACCCACATCTAACATAGTTCAGTTGTGTTCATATAGTGCAACAGTTAATGTACATTGTACATTTAGAAGTTCACCATTTTTCCAAATAAAACACTTCTTAATCTCTTTGCTTTGTGTTTTTTTTCCCCTGGAGAATGGAATGTCCCCCACTTCATCTTCATATTTGGGTTTCAATATCAGTTACTGGCTGCTTACTAATGGGAGCAGGTGCTCTCACAGATATAATCAACATCCACTTTCTCCTTCTTGGTCTATCTCCTCCATTGTCTTTGATTGCCTAATTTATTCTAATCAAGATACAGGCAAAGCAACATATTTTATGTAAATCTTTTTCTCTCCATGTCTATATCAGAAACTTTTCTATGGAATCTTCTGTTTTGTTGACTATACGTTAGATTATTACTTAAAAAAAAAAAAACCACACAATAAAGTGTTTGTTTTCAATACCTATCAATACCTATTATGTTCCTGAATCATCAGTATCAGAAATGTTTGAACATTCTTTTGTAAAGCATCAATGTATAAGAAAAGTATTCTACTTTTGAAAAACCTCAAATACAGTTCAAACATCAGCTGGTCAGCACTTTATTTAAATGTCTAGTTGATGTATGAGAAGCTCCTCATTAGATAATGAGTTTAGAGCAGAAGAGGGAGTTAGATCAGACCATTTGTCTCAGAGAAACTTCTAGAGCCATATCATATCTCAGGTGGCAGTTATCTATACATCGTCCTAAGATTTGTTCAGTATTGTGA
The DNA here is from genome assembly GCF_964271855.1 of Acomys minous. NCBI lineage: Eukaryota > Metazoa > Chordata > Mammalia > Rodentia > Muridae > Acomys > Acomys minous. The sequence continues at coordinate 26,319,057 of NC_140499.1, read as the reverse complement.
TAGAGAGCAACCCTTGTGGCTTATATTTATGTGTATTTGAATGTGTACTTATGGTCAATTATGCATACATATACATGTTTATTTTTACAATCGCATTCATTTTCAGGGTTTTTATTTTTCTAACACAGTAGCATTTTATGATGTTTGGAGACATAAATAGGTTAAAAGTCATTGCGTTTATACTAGCAACACTCAAATACAAACACTCCATGGTACAAAGGTTTACAATGACTGCTTGATCTTCCCAATGGGAGTATTAGGACACCATTATGGCCAATCTAGAATCTAGAAAGTCAATATCACCAGTCTTCATAGAAATATTGCAAGTATTTAGTTGACAAATAACCTGATAGAATAAGACTCTGGCTTATTCATTATGCAAAGGATATCCTTGTTTTTGTTTTTGCTTTTTTATTATTATTATGCTAGGTCAACAAGAATTGCTTCCTCTGTGCACAGCTCAGCCTTTCCAAGAGGATGCTCTTGGTCAAAAGCCTTTGTAGAAGTCCCAAATGTAATACATTAGCTTAACCCAATGGGGTATTCCAGGGTGGCAGAGAAATAGACAGTCAGAAGAAGTCTACTCTTTCAGATATCCATTGCAGGGGTTATTTTTTTTAATTAGTTCTGTTTACTTATTTTATGAATATATAAGTGTTTTGTCTGCATGTGTGTTTTTCTTTTTCTTTTTCTCTTCACACTCTGTATTACAATTTACTCTCAGCCAAAGTACTATAGGAAAAACGCAGTGGTGCATGCCTTTAATCCCAGCACTCATGAGGCAGAGCCAGGCATATTACTGTGAGTATGAGGCCAGCCTGGTCTACAAAGTGAGTCCAGGACAGCCAAGGCTACACAGAGAAACAAAACAACAACAACAACAACAACAACAACAACAACAACAAAACACACACACACAAAAGTTACTTAATAGCATTTTTCTAAAGCACTCAAAAATTTACCAACTAGTGCTGGTAACTTTTTTTAGAAGATGCAAAGCTATTAGATATGATATCTTCAGAACCTTTGTTCTTTTTGGAACATCTTCATGTATTTAAAAAACTCTTATTGTGTTTACATTTAAGTATATGTATTTCTATATTAGACAATTACCCATACATAGCAGGCTTTCTTCACCATGTGTGTGTCTGGTCCCACAGAGCACCAGAAAAAGATATCAGACCCTATGAGAATAGAGTTACAAATGGTTGTGAGCTGTCATGTGTATGCTAGAAATTGAACCCAGGTCCTCAGAGAAGCAGCCAGTGTTCTCTTAACTACTGACATATCTCCCTAGTTATCTCAGAGATACATTTGAAAAACCTGTCTTAGGAAAACAGTACGCACAACTAATGCTCAGCACAGGGGAGAAGAGACACATATTTGAATCCCAATAGGATTCCTGATCAGGAAGCATTTACCTATTCATACTCCTTGAAAAACTACAACTCACTGAAGCTATGACCAGTAAAGACTCCTATCTTTCATGATTGTAAGTAAAAATACAAGTGGCTAAATATAGCGCAAGGACAAGGTAACATGAATGATGAATGCAAGCAGATTTCGGGCAAGCCACCTCCTACTTTGTTAACCACTGGGGGAAAAAAGACAACATTAATATCTGGGCATATTTGTATTCCTTCTCTACCTAATTATGTATGTCTCATCATACATTGAGCACCAAATTACTTCCTCTCCATTTTTTAACATGTTAATTTACATGAAGTTTTGGTGGCTTATATGAATTGTTTGTAGAGATTAAACATATCAGAGATGGGTTACTGGTGGAGTTAATGAAGAATGAGAATGATTTACAGTCAGGTCAACATCTTCTAAAACTTTGAATATGATATCTGTGTGTGAAGGACAGAAACAACTTTGTTTGAGTAATAGTTTTATTAGGAAAGCTTGTTTTGGCTACGACTTTGCTTGGTTTGTTTTTGTCTGTGTAGTGCAGTGTATGGGCACAGTGTGTGTGTGTGTGTGTGTATGTGTGTGTGTCCATGTATCTAAATGTACTATATAGGTATGGCATATGCTCACAAATATTCATGTGTATGTGCTTTTGAATGTGCATATGAGCCAAGTAGAAATCTAAGGAAAAAATAGGAATTCTTTACTATAAATCTCTGTGAACTTATTCATGTGGGACAGGGCATCTTACTGAACCTGAAGCTAATCAACTGTCATGACCCAGAATTTGTTCTGTCTTCATGCCCAGAGAATTAGGATAAGATACGGCCATATCTGACTTGTAACATGGGTTTCAGTTATAAAACTCCACTCTCATATTGCACAGCCCAAAGTCTCTTCCAACTTTGGTTGAATTCTTCCTCTGCTGTGTGTTGTTTACTTGCAGCACCAGCATTTGTTATAAAATCCCTTGTGCTCTTTTCCATCCTGTGTGCTGACAGCCAATTAACTAGATTCTCTAGACTCTGGAATACAGAATTCAGCACCAGAGGCGTCTTTAGAGATGGGATTCTTGGGTTTTATTTCTATCTTTAATCTATATTATGATCTATCAAAAATGCATTTTTCTTGCTTGGTTTTAATCTTTAAAACTAAAATAGCACATGTAAGGGAGCAGGGCCCATTATTTTTCTTGTTTTTTAGTTGTGTTTTGTTTTTTTTTTTCCAGTTCCTTCAATATTCTACCTACTATGGCAGGAACAATCTCTGATACAGTAGGTTCCCTATATTTTCTGATAAATGATATATGAATGAAATACTATCCCACCTAAAAGAAATGTAGGGAGAATATTTGACTTTGCATGTTTCACAGGCATTTTAAAAAAGAACCATCATCTTTTTGATGCTTAGGGTATTAACATATTAAAAATTGGTTTGGCTAAATTTTCAGCTGTATAATTTTATAAGATATTAAATTATCTCATCAGAAAAACTGCAGCAGAGAAGTTGAAAACTGGGAAAACACATTTGACATGGATTTTTCATTACCAGTTTCTTTTACTTGAGCAAAAGTATTAAGGAAATGAAACACATGAGTAAAATGTGTATGTGACAAAAATGTTGATCACCTCTGTCAAAATGGCAATCTGGTGTTTAGTGCACTTTGTGGAAGAAATTATCATCTCCTTTTGAGGCAGACTCACGAATTAGTTATCATTGTGTCTCTCAGGATAGAACACAACTCCTCTTATTTAATGGAAAAATATTTCACTAAATTGGTTTGAAAGAAAACAGTTGATGTATCTGAGCAGCTAGCCAGAAACTTTTTACACACATGAAATGTAACTCTGTATGTGCTAAAGCACATTGACTAAAACCTGTAAAATAAGTGAAAAAAGAAACTAAGCAAAAGAGCATGTTTTCATAGGCGCAGCTGCCCTTCTCTTACTGTAAAATACTCCTTAATTTTGTAGTCATCAGAACCTTATAGACTTTCTGTCCCCTCTTCAGTAATTATCCCTGAGCCTTGGAAGGTATGAGTGTGTGTGTGTTTGTGTGTAGATGACCAGTTTAGGAGGTCTTTTCAGTGTCTAGTTCACTCTAGCTAGAGAGGTATTTATGTTAATTACTAAATGAATGAGAACAGAAGCTATTCTCATGAAAATTGAGAGATAATCTAATCTATGAGCATAACTATAAGTCGTGAAGACTGAGCTCAATATAATGCTCATTTAGTAGAGTAATTAACAAAAGTTTCCCACATAAGGATTATGACATTTATTACCACATATTAGTGGCCACAGTAACAGAGTTATATATGGCTTTTATCTTATTGATCAAGCTTTAAGTCCATTCTGAAAATTTTTGGTTACTTCCATGAGATTGATGCCACTATTGTAGCAGAGGCCTGGCCTGTCATGCTGGTCATTTCTGCAGTTTGCATGATTCACAGCTGAGAAGAACTGTGTTTCTTGTTTTCCAACAAAATGCAAGCCAGTCAGTAAGAATGAAGCTTACAGGTAAGTATCTGATTGCTTTCTTCACGTTCTATGATTCCAGGTTCCTGTGTCTTCAGCAACAGGGTACAACTCACAAGCAGCAATTTCTATTTCAGTTTTTTTTTTTGAAGCACAGTTTTGAATAACTACAAAAGTCATGTACACCCGCAAGAAGGGAACCTCACAATTAAAGAATATCCTTAGTATTAAATTGCTGATGTTACACACTTCAGCAATACAACCGCACCTCAAACTTCATCAGATGATTCAGTACAACTTAATTTTTATTACCATTTGAAAACATAGCAAAAACTAGTTTCAAATAACTACTGGGTAATTTATAAATTGTGTGTAATTTTCTGAACTATATTAAAATATATTGTCAATTGAAGGACTTCTGAAAGAGTGAAGAGATTCACCTGGAAGAAAAGAGCTTAGCTGTTGCATTTTGTTGACTAGTGAAGAATGTATGTTATCAGTCCCCATTCATATTATCTATAAAATATAATGCTTATTTACCTTAAGAGTTATGTTAAGCATACCTTAAGAGTTGTATTAAACATATAGTATGTACTTATGTATTTATTTGTGTGTGTGTGTCGTGTATGTAGGTGCCTATTCTTACAGTTCTTTAAACATATGGAATATTTCATACTTTCAGAGAGATAAAGAGATAAGTTTGTATATGTTTGCACACTTAGTTTCTGAAGTCTTGTGAGATTTGATAGTTATTAAACAACAAATAAAGAGCCATTTTGCAATTATATTTAACTTGATTTTGTACATGTTACTAAATTTAGGAGGTAACTATATCACAGATATCATGATAGATATTTGCTGACAATATTCAACAGGGCACTGCATAAGTTGAAAATTGCTATTTTGAGGTAGCTTTATTTTTACATGATGAAATCAAATAAGTTTACAATTACTATTGTGATGAATTTCAGTGAAGTTTTTCTAACTCAAAATCATTAGCCTAAATTTATAGAAAAATATCCTCAAAATTGTAACTGTTTTATTCTACATTATCATTACATAGAAAGTGCCCTAGGATGCATAGCTCAGTGAATATTGTGAGGATTTACTCATAAATGCATTCAAGTGTGTTGCAAGCTATGATGAGTAGGATCAATTCAGATGACTGTAAAAATAATTGCTTTATGGTAATCTGGATTAATAATTATAAGCCACTTAAATGTTCATTGTTCACTTATAATTAAAAAATATTGTGATGCATTTAACACCTATTTTAATTGCAGCTTTTAATAAGTTGGTTTATGAGATTGAAGATCAGCAATGACATCTGCATGCTCTCTCCAAATGCGCTCTTCTGTGCTGCCCAGTCCAATGACTCTAATTAGAGGGGGTTCTTCTCATGCCCCAGTGATTTTACATCTGGAGTGTGTCTCTTTCTGCTTTGGACTCCCTCCCCACCATTTAATCTGCATCCACTTGACTCTCACTTTTGCCATATATATTGGAAAGTCATTCCTCTCCAAGGTACCTTTCTTCCCTGCCATTGTCTCATTAGAACCTTAACATCTTTTGTTCAAAATCTCTTTAGGTATTGTTGCAATCTTAACTTTAAAATTTACATACATATGTTTTCACATGTAGGATTTTATGCCAATGTGTGTGCATAATCTGTTTCCAGTGGTTCCCTAGCTACACACACACACACACACACACACACACACACAGAGAGAGAGAGAGAGAGAGAGAGAGAGAGAGAGAGAGAGAGAAAGAGAGACTGAGATAAAAGAGAGAGACATAGATATGAAGAGAGAGAAAAGAGGGTAACATAGCGAGGTACATAAAAAATGGGAGTGATTTAAAAGGCAGAGAAGAGAGAGAGAGAGAGAGAGACCAAATTAGACACCAACAGACAAGACTGAGAAGGGAGCAGTGAGACAAAGAGAAGAAAAAGAAAGATGGTGAGAGAGACAGAGAAAGAATCTGGTCTCAGTTCTTTAAATATATAATACTGGGAAGTAACAAAATAAACTAGAACTTCATCATTACTACGGTTTTGCTGCTTGGACATTAATACAGAAATGCTTTCCCTTCTCCCTGTGTGCTCTCTGCCTATCATCCCTGTGTGGCATGTGTACAAAGAGTCATCAAAGTAGCTGATTCTCATCACAGATTATTTCCTATGTCTCTAACAGGTATTAATTTCATCTGCTTGTTTGTTTCCTCCACACCCTCAAAGTACTTAGTCCATCCTACTTGAATCAGAGTTATCCAGCTTCAGCCTTGTTTCCTCTAGTTGCCAAGAGCAATGCCAGGAAAATTTTCCTGCTAAATTTTTTCATGGAGTATAATATCAATTAATATTCTAAAAATAAAAGGAATGGAAGGGGAAATGATGTTTCTTAATTTCCTCCTGTGCTGTATTTCCATCCTGAATTCATACATATGCTCTAAAATTCCAATAATTTATAGGATTAGGTTATGTATATATGTTATTCTCTGTTATGGATAAATGTAATTAAGTAAAACCATATTATTTTTTATTTTTATTAAAAATTTATTAATTTACATATATTTATATTATTACACATATATTAGTTTTTGGTTATTTGTATTTGATAGCCTTGAAGAAAACATCTTTCCTATCTTGGTTCATCTAAAAATCTAATATGAGTCAGTATCAATCATATCTCATCATTATCAACTTAAAAGATCTATCTAGACCTAAAAACATCTTAATCCCTAAACAATTAAGCTTCATTGTAAAACTAAACTGTTTTTCAAACCTATCAGAAACTTGAGAAGGAATAAAATTGATTGTCTGAGTATACTGGGAGTGCAGTTTAGAAACTTCCTTCCAAATGAGAAGATGACAATACAGTCTGATACCTGAATTATTCCCAAAACTCTTTATACCATTGGAGCATCATCTTCAGCCTTCTGGCTCAATATATCTGACAAACATATTTGTGAGGCAGGAACTATTGAGGACTTGCTTACCCTGTCTTGCAGAGTTTGGCTGTCAACACTACTTGCATCTAAGCTTGCCCTTTTTTAGTCAGAATTCTGTCTGTGGTAGAAAGAGGACATTTTGCCAAGTGGCTGTTTGCCACATTAGAAGCCATGTCCATAAGGAGGTTTTTTTTTAATGCTCTTCATCCTCTTTGAGGTAGGTTGGGTGTTGCCAGGAGTTAACCTGTCTCATTGTCAGTGAATCTTTAAAATAATAAAAACATTTTTAACTGCTGTATCCTGTATGTCTCCTAGGTTTTTGAAGACCTTGTATAACTATTTTACCTTGTCTTTCTACAGAATAATATCTATCTGTTACACCTAAGATGTATATTCTTGTGATAAAAATAGGCTAGCAATTGGTATGATCATGATTTGACCCATTAATAATTAACTTGTATAAGTTATTTATCCTAAACAGCCTGCAATAGCACTTTCACAGTATTGGAAGTAAACCTTGTATTATAATTGAGTTATATGGATACAATACCTCATATTAGAGTATATCTACTGTGTGAATAATAATCTTCCATTTGAATTCTATAACATTGTATATAAAATTAAACTTATTTTGTATCCATATACAAAATTCTATACCAGTTAATTAAAAATAACCTTGTGAGTAACAACTGAGGCATTAATTTGAGGAGCAGATTCATGAATCTACTTTTTGTTCTATCTTCCCTATATATTTCATATTTCTCCTTCTTCTCAATATTCTTTTTTTTTAATACCTACTCTTTGCTCATTTAAAGTTTAAAGTTATAGGGAGTTTGGCTGGATGACCCCAGTAAACTGATCCTGCAAGCCACATGTAAACTCTAAGTTCCTAATTGCTCTGTGTCCTCTTGTCCCATTCATGCTAAGCTTACATAAACACTTCACCTTTATATGCATGGCAATATTTATCTGAAAGAAAATAGAAAGATTTCTTCTAATCTCTCATAAATATTTACTATATATTGCTGAACCAAGCAAACATTTATTTAGAAATTTTATTAGTTATATATAGCCTCTGTAAATTGCTGCCATTTGGTGCCTAGATGTACTTCTTGTATTTTTTAAAATACTTACGTTTTTTTTGTATGAAGCATGTTAAAAAAGTATGCTTACCATTCAGTTTTTATATTCAACAATATATGCAGCAGTTAAAACAATGGATAAATAATTTAATAAATGCTTATTATTTCACAGAATTTAACTAACCACTAAAACTGCATTCACGAGATCTAAATGCTTTAAATAATTCATTTATGATTCTTAATTCATTTGGGGGCATTTATCATAGATCCAATTAATTTTTAAAAGTCTCTTTGTTAAAAGTTATGTCCTATGAAATATGACGGCTATTTCCTTTCTTACCCAATCTTATGACTCCCCCATTTAATGTGAAAAGAGTCAATAGTGACCTCAGTGAGCTCCTACCAATAATTTCATTAATTGGGAATCTGCTGGCAGGAACTGCTTATGGACCTCATAATCACTGAAAATGGCTCTTTTTCTTATATTGCCAAACTAATTATATGTTCAGTCGAGTCTTATCATATTTTTTAAGTTAAAAAGTAGTTTTGTCACATAATAATTTTGAGCAGAAATTTTTATCATAGTCTTAAGTAATCACTCCACGTACGGGGGGAAATAGAAAATGAGGGGCAGCTAGGACCAATCAACGTAAGAGTGGCGCTCACGACTACGTGCGTAGTGTGTGGTCAGTGGGAATGAAGGCTGACCAAGCCGACTTTAGACTTTGGGGTGAACTAATTATGAAGTGTGAGCTGCTATTTGCGCTTCTGGAAGTTTTGTGCATATGTGTTCAATGATGTCCAACTTTCTTCCTCCTGACTTTGTCAGATTTTTTATATCTGTGTTTTTGTTTTGATTTTTAGAATTTCCTACTTCTTTTTATTGTTTTTGTTTGACTTACTACAATTCCCCCATTTCTGTGAGGTCATAACTCTTCCAATTATGTTAATATATGGTTATAAATATGGTTTTGTATATATATCTAGCATATAGTACTGTATTAGTGTATATGCATGTGTGCAAATATAATAACTAAAATGAGAGTTCACTATCACTTTGCCAACTTCTTCATTCATCTACAGCTCATCTTACACTTTCTTTTGCTTTCAGACACACTTCCCTTTGATTGTCAATCATACCATAATCTCAGAAGCTTTGGCATAAAGGATATGACCATTTGGCAAATATGAACTCAATCCAGTGCAAATACATCTGCACAAACCACAGTGGAATATTTGCATGCGGGGCTGCCTAACTTCAGTTTGACCAGGGTACATATCTCATGATCATCAATAAATGTTTAGGTGACTTTGTATCATTTTCTTTTAATTTTGAGCTAAAATTAATGGCCTATACTAATATCATGGGATTGTATCACTTAATAATGAAAGCCCTGCCCACTGTATGAGAGACACCTGTAAGAATTAACCTCTTCACACTTCTAGTTCAGATACTCCCTTCTGACAATAATGCCAGAGTTGATGCGAAACTCATTTCTTTTTCTTTAGGTCCAGGAGGCGCTTTCATATCTGCCCTGTTACCAAATGATGGAAATTACTGAGAGGTTTAGCAACCTCCAGTTGAAGAGGAGAATTTCAAAGAGGTTTCTTAGGTGTGACTTCCCTGCTGCCCTGTGCTCAGCCAGTGGATGTGCTGAGTACAGGCCTCCATCCCGCATTTTCCACACTGCCAAGTCACAGGATATGTGCTACTTTAATGTCACCCTATGGGTTATGTAATTTACCAGGAGAGGATCGAGTACTGAAAAGAGAATATCAGCTTTTTTTTTTGTCACAGGAGTTTCATTTTATGTAGATGGTTTATTATTTTAAAAAATAACTATATTTGTTGCTTGGCAATTTCACACACATTTTATAATGCACCCTGATTACCTTCTCCCCATATACTCTTACCTTTCCCACAACTGTGTCTTTTTGTTTTGGTTTGTTCTGTGGTCACTTACTTTGCCGGGTTTGCTTTGTGATCACCGGTTGACGACTATCCATTGAAAACTGCCGGGATCACATTTGTGTGCACAATTTAACACACCAACTCTCTTTCTCCCATAATCCATCATTAGTCCAAAAAGTTGAGCGAGGAGCTATGGGACCCCCCATGTGCTGCTCCCTGAATGACTAGATATGGACAGCTCGTCTGCACAGGCCCAGGACAGGCAACCTCATTACTGCAGGTGAGTTTCCTCTGCTATGACCTGAAGATAACTTTTCACATCCGTTCTCCCTGACTTCTGGAGCTTTTCTTCTGTCTACCCTGAGCCTCAAAAGAAGGCTCATAAATGTTCCCTTTAGAGATGAACATTCAGTCCCCATATGTTCACCTTTTCACTAGAAGGACAATGATCTCTGATTAAAATCATTTGTCTATGGGTACAAATATCATTATTTAGAAGGCAGATTGGCACCATATCAATTTATCTGAACAGGATTAAACGCCCCGCCAGGGCCCATAACATTCCCAGTTGTGGTTTTTTGCCTGGATTTACTGAGCCAGCACGCATTCTTTCCTGGTGAGCAGGTCTCAAATCCAATACAGAAACAGCTGGTTGCCCCCAGGACAACCATTCCAAGATTGCACTAGTGGATACATCAGTCAGAACTATTATTAAAAAAAAAAAAAAAAAAAAAAAAACACTGAAATGACAGAAGATGGAATTCTTATTCATTACTAGTGGAGGTGTAGACTAATGATGCCACTGTAGAAATCAATGTGGATGTTCCACAAAAATCTAGAAATGGAACTACCACATGATCTTGCCATACAATTCCTTGGAAAATACACCAAAGACTACCAAAGAGATGCAAGTGGGTGGGGCATCTTCAATGTCCCTCTATTTACGGTAGTAAGGAAAAGGAAGCAGCCAAATCCTCATCAACAGATGAACTGGTGATAAAAAAAATGTGATAAATATGCAAGAAAGAATTTTATTCTGCTGTGAGGAAAAATTGAAATTTACATATAAATAGATGGCAGTGGAGCTCAGACCCAGAGAGGCAAACACAAGCTGTAGTCTTTCATATGTAGAGCCTTATTTTAAATCTTTAAACTTGTATGTTTATCTTGAAGTACATGTGGAAACCTGGAAACAAAAAAGTGGACACACAGGGGAGAAGCTTAGTGGAGGTGGGCAGTAGAACACAGGTGATATAAAAGTCCAGAGCAGGCATATTGGATGTAGAAAGGTTTAAATAAAAGTGAGGAAGAATGAGAGTTAACAAAGTAGGAGGGAGATCTAACCATAATTAGGGCTTTATGAAAAGATGTATGGAAAGCTACTACTTTGTAACTCAATCAAGTAGAATAAGGTAAATCAATTAGGGTGATGGATGATTCTAAGTTGAGAGTAAATATTGTTCTTACAGAGCGACCTAACTCAGACCCTGGCACCTACTAGAGGCAGCTCATAACACCCTATAAATACAGATTCAAGAATCTAACACCATCTTCTGGCCTTCTCAGACACTAGTGCACAAGTGAACATACTCAAAGACTGAAACATATACATACATAGAGTTAAACATAAAATAAGAATTTAAAAATAAATAGGGAAGAACACATCCCTCCATGGCTGGAAAACATTATTTCTAGGGGCCATTATATGCTAGTCAAATCCCACACCAGTTTTGAGCTACTTTTGATTTGGTAATTGATCTGGGAGGATCACCAAACTCCTTAACAATGCAGTCTCTTGCTATGAGGTTTGGTTGCCTGTTAAAACAAAATGGTAAGACCCTATTGATGAAACTACCACAGGCTCATATTTGAAGTTTAGGTAAATAAAGTTGGAACTGTGCTGAAAGCTTTCTCTCTGGTATCTGGTTTTTTATACAGCTGCATTCCAGCCTTTGGGATGGGAACACCAATGGTGATAACCCAGTTATAAACTATGACTTACAAAGTATATGAGACTCTTTACCTTAAAACTCATTCAATTTCTGTCCATGCTATGCCAAAAACTAATTCTTGGCTCCTTGTCTCAATTATCAATTCATAAGTATTCCTTGTACACATCACAGGCTTGGCATTTGTGAGAATTTCAGGGAGGGGACATATGTAAGATTATTGAATAATTCTGTTCAAGTCCAAATTTCTCCTTCCTTTCTTGACTCTTTGATTCATCATTTCTCTGCATGCTTGAGCAAAAATTTTCCACTCTATTTTTCACAGTTACATTGATGCAAAACTGTTGGTTACAGGAATATTTTCATGAAGTGTTGATGATAATACAGTCATGATTATATGTAACATACAACATAAAGCTTAGTATTGAAACTAGATATCACTCTTTTTATCCCTCCCCACCTAGTATAATACATATTAGGAATCCATCTTTTGTTGCTGCTGTTTCTTCTTCATTTATGTTGAGCTCTACTCTTGAGAAACTCTGTCGTCATCGGGAATATTCTTCTAGTTTTTCTCTATTTCCCCTTTTCTTTCCAGAGTATTGAATGAAATACAAGTTTATGAAATTATCTATTATCACAAAGTAATGTTTCCATAACTAAAAGTTGTATCTTCCACTGATATAAGTTACTTTCCTCTTTTGTTTGGAAGTCTTGTGACCATTTGGTTCTTTTCATTTTTCTTTCTGTTACATTGATATATTATTACCACATAGGATACTTGAGACAGTAAAGTGCGATAACAGCAACAGCACACTAAGAATGGATTTATGAATTTTCAAATGCACTTTGAAGGTGAACTAGAAATATAGATTAAACAGGGAACAGTAATTATTTACTGTTCCTCTAGAATCTATCTCTGTCTGTATTCATCAGTGAAAAATAAGATATGAGCAAATCATCCTTGTAAAAAAATTCAGTAATGGTTGAATCTACAATCACCTTCTTTAAATTTGTTCCTGTCTCAAGTCATTTCATTCAGCCTTATGATTCTGCTTCTTCCTTTCAGAGTCTTAAAACTGATTGCACGAATAAATATTTTATCATAAAATATTCTGAGTTTTGGTCCTTGCAGTTCCAAGATTACAAAAAAAGTTATAAAATGGGAACAATTAGCATGAACAGATTGTGGATTAAATGTACTTCTTGCTCACATATCACTTCTCTCCTCCTCTAATATATGTATGCATTGCACGTGTACATATACACTAAAACAGACTCATCACCACAAGTTTCTTATGTTTAAATGCTATAAATATCTCTCATATTCTTAATGAGAGATATTTATAGCATTTAAACATAAGAAACTTGTGGTCATAGTGGAGAATGGGATATGACTTTCTCACCTATTCTGGTGCCTCACATTTGACCATGTCCCCTGGAAGGGGGAGACCTGGTGGCACTCAGAGGAAGGACAGTAGGTTACCGAGAAGAGACTTGAGCATGAGTATATACAGAGGGAGGAAATCCCCCTCAGGAACAGTCATAGGGGAGGGGAATAAGAGGAAAATGGGAGGGAGGGAAGAATGGAAGGATACAAGGGATGGGATAACCATTGAGATGTAACAAGAATAAATTAATAAAAAATAAATAAAAAAAGAATATACGTCAGCCAAGGCTGCAAAGAGAAACCCTGTCTCAAAAAAAAAACCTGAATAAATAAATAAATAAAAATAAAAATACACAAAAAGAGAGAATTATCAGAAGGTAAACCTCTATACATTTTATAAAAGTGTTGGAGACTTCAATGAAGTCAGCAAATTGAAATGGGAAACCTTGAAAATTGTGTATCTGGAAAAGTTCACTAGTTTAATATTAAAAAAATCACTGACAAGGAAAATGACAAAGAGCTTGAAGTAGTGAATGATTTAAACATCAAGTGATGAAGGGAGGCCTAGGAAAAACGGATAAAATATTCAATTACTTGTTTTTAGCAATATGTATTTATTATGCCATTTTTTACAGCCAGACATGAAGTGAAGAATAGTATGAATGTATACCACAGCATGAAAATGACAATTATGCAGGTAAATATTAACATCTTAATCATTTCTGATCAATTTTAGATTTAGTATAAACTACAAAACAAAACAAAAAAAAAACTTCAAAAAACAGTATTTAGCTACCAAACCAATGCTTGCCATAATAACATAGAAGAGCCCACCCATCTGGCAGAATCATCCTACCATACCTGAGGCCAGGTCACCATTTTGAACCCCAGATAATACTGACCACACCCTGACTGTGCCTGCATAGTATAACCTAAACTGCTCTCCTCTCCTTGTCACTATATTCTCACTTAGATGTCCTATAAAAGTTCCCACTCTACTAGAAGCCAGGCCAGCATCCTAAACCCCAGAAACCAGGACATCTCTTCGAAAACCTCCTACATCACCTGAAGCCAGGCCAGCATTCCTGAACCCTAGAGACTCCTGGCCAGAACAAAGGCTACGTTCATCATCAGAACACCAGCCTCCAATTAGGGCAGCAAACTCCTGCTAGACCAGTGGACATGTAGGTCATGAGTCCAGCACCCAACTTGGGCAAAGACCCACTACTCAATCACAGGGCATGCCAGCCTGAAGACCAAAGAGGAAACAGAAACCAAGGAAGAAAAGATCCATCCAAACAAGACACATCCAGAAAGCATCAACTAGACTGTAAGCATTCCAAATCAGATGCCTAGATGCCAGTGCAAAAAACAGAATTAACAACTTCGAGGGTAATATGTAACTGCAACAGCCCAGCCTTCCACTACGTCAAACCCTGGATATTCCAACACAGATAAAGTATGAGGAAGTGGCCTTAAAACCAACTTTATGAAGATGATAGAAGTCCTTAAAAAGGAAATGAATAAATTCCTTAATGAATGTCAAGAAAACTAAACTTTCAAAGAAGAGCTAATGCTAATATTCCTCAAATTATTCCAGAAAATAGAATAGAAGGAACACTTCCCAATTCATTTTATGAGGCCACAGTCACCCTGATACCCAAACCACACAAAGACTCAACAAAGAAACAAAATTACAGACCAATTTCCCTTATGAACATTGATGGAAAAAATGAATGAAATACTTATAAACTGAATCCAAGAACCCAATGACAAGATCACTCACGATGGTCAATTAGTCTTCATTCTAGAGATATAGAGACAGTTCAACATATGAAAATCTGTCAATGTAATCCACCATGTAAACAAACTGAAAGAAAAAATCCACATGATCATTTCATTAGATGTTGAGAAGCCTATGACAAAATCCACTACCCTTTTATGAAAAAGTCTTTGAGAGTTCAAGGATACAAGGGACATATCTAAACATAATAAAGGCCATTTACCGCAAGTCTATAGCCAACAGAGAGAAACTCAAAACAACTCCACTAAAATTGGGAACAAAGAAAGAATGTCCAATGTTTCTATATCTTAAAATTTTAGTACTTAAAATTTTAAATAGAACAATAAAACAAAGGAGATATTAATGAAGAAAAGAGAATGTAAGGGACTTATTATGTGGTATTTATACTCACCTGACTTTGAATTAACTATTTAGATCATTATATGCCATTTACAGTTTCAGAAATCACTTCCTTCACCTGGATGCTGCTTTTTTGAAAGGAGATAATTCTGTACCTATGTAGATTTATTAGAATTATAGGTATATTAACAACTATGGCCACTATATTTTTGTTTGCAGTTTGCATAATATACATATAATTTTACTAATACTGTTAACTCCACAATGCAAACCTGCAATGGCATCAAATGTGTTAAGAGAGATGTTATATAGAAAGTTCTAGACATAGTGACCACATCATAGTAAGAACTCAATGATTTTGTTCATTTTTCTTAAATTAAACAATAATTGGTATTAGCTGACTCATTCTCTGTAAGAGAAAAGATTGAGAACATGGCAATTTGAAGTTCTCAGATATTTATGGAGGGCAAGGCCAATTAGTGCTCTGTTTTTCCCAGTTCTCTACTTCTCTTTGCCAGTCTGCTATAAGAGCAATATTAAAGTGTAACCTGAGAATTATACATTCTTGATCTTTCTTCTTTACTGTTCAAGATTGTCCTCAAACTTCTTTATGTGTTATGTAGAATAATTTTTATGTACTCTTCTACACTGTTTATTATAAGGCAGTTTCATTTAAATACAACACTGATTTAAACCAGAATTTGACAAACAAATGTCTAATTGTGAACTCAAGCGTTCGCTCTAAATTGATGCAATAAGGGTTTATTGGAAAGCATGTTTACATCCCAAGGAATAGTGTTGAAAGAGGAGACTTCAGAAACACAGAAAAGCTACTCACAACAACAAAATAACATTCTGTTGTCATATATTTAACTTTTTATGGAAACAGTAACAGACTTGCCCAGGAAAACTATCTGCTGTTACATACTAGCATTACAGAAGAGTGGTGAATTTGTTAAAGAAAAAAAAAAGTGGAAAGTGTTTCTTTAAGACACAGATAAATACACTAGTAATGTGCTTAGTAAAAATGACTGCATGGTCAAAATGACCTTCTGCTGAAAGTTGCTGTATTTGATACGACTACCTAGCTGTTAACATGTTCCAGCTGCATTGAGCTAAATTGTAAATACCTGACATCGTTTTGGATGGAGTTGATTGTATTCAGGAGAGGCATTTCTATATAATTCATACTTCCCAAAACTGCTGACAAAATCAACATCTCACATCATTGAAAAACTTATGAGATTGCTCTGTGACAAACTGTGATTGGTGAACCCATTTATTTAATATATGTCCCCTGGTCAATGGGTTTCTTTTGAAATTATGGCGCTATATCTGCTCCTAGTTATTCTTAATATTGTTATGTTGAAGTCGGTTTTTCACTTAGATGGTGGAAAAAGTGATCTTCTGAAACTGTTCAGTCAAATTATTTCAGCTAGATATATAAAATTCCATGTCTTTAAGGCCTCAGATGATTAAATCCCCTCCCCACTTGTGTTTAGTCTGCCCAGACTAGAAATGCTGATGCCTTTTTCTGCCTGGACCTTATGTAAGCACATTTTTCATTTTCCCTAGTGTATTCTTATCTTGAACTTTAGAACAAATAATATTCTAAAAACCAAACTGGTCCTCTGAAGCACTGTTTGTTTACAGGTGTCACAGTCTCCACACCGAGCTCTGATGCTGCTGAAGACAAGCATCCATAACTGAGGCCTCATGGTCTTTGCCTTTCTTCTCTACCTATGCTGCAGGTGTAGCTGAGGCATACATACTGGGCTCATGCACTGACCTGATAAAAGGAACTCCTCCTCCTTCCTTTGCCCTTTCCAGCCTTTGGCCTGAAAGCCATGGGAGGATTTCCCAGCATGCAACACTGTTAGAGGCTCCAGAATCCCATCAGTAGATGGAGTTGCACCGTGAGCATGGTTGTGACCCAGCAATCGTCCTGTGTGTCACTGAATCTCTACGATGCTGACTAGCGGAAGTACAGAGGTTGGTTCCTAATGCTAGATGGTGACTCACTAAGAAAGTCCATTACCTGGGTCATTTGGCTGCCGTTATAATGAATCAATGTTTTATGATAGCAGAGGAGACAAAGAGTTTTAGCTCTGTTATTTTACTGGTGCAACATGTGAGTGGATATATTAAAATAATTAGTTCATAACTGTTTATGTTGTTTAAAATAGCTATTTTCTTCACAGTTTCTATACAGTTTTTGCAAAAATATCTCACTCCTATGTCATCTCTGAAAGGAATTGCTACAATGTGCCATATTGATGAAGCTGCGTTCACAATTGTTAACGTATCAACACTGACCAATATTCTACTGTCATTCTCTCTTATACTCTGATAGATAGGAAATAATTTGATTTAAATTATTAGATAAAATCCTATGAAACATCATAGTAAATATCTTATCTTTGCTGCAAACTTTAAAAATAACTGACAAATTATTTTAAAAAGATAGTGGTTTTATGGAATCCAATAGCACAAAGGACAGACATAAATTGATCAAACTGTAATTTCAGTAATTATCAACACAATTTGCTTCAGGGCGTGCCTCAAACTCCTAAACATAGTTTAGCAAACTAACCAGTGTTAACAGTGTGAGGTGCTGAATAGATCAGAGAAAACAGAGCATGTGAAGTAATCAAAACCAGCTACTCAGAAGTAATGACCATACAGAGAAAGTCCGGCCTAGAAAGGAGATTCATAAACGTAGTCCAAATCTTTGACTGTTTCTTCCTTGAATTTTACATGTGGGAAGGAAAATCTACTGATGCTAACAACCGATTAGAGGTGAGGAGAGATTTTTGCTTTGTTCCATCACATAAAACAAGGATTAGGAAGAAAAAAAAAAAAAGCTCAAACAAAATAACAACTAAGTGGAAATAAAATTAACCTTCTTCACAGTATCATAAACAAAGGGTGCTTACAAAATACTATTCAGAAAAGCAACATGAAGAGAAAACATCAGGCAGAAAGAAGAGAAAAGAGTGAAACAGGAAAACACAACTTATAGTCAAGGAAGGTACCTGACTCTTGTGCCAAGTTCAACAATATATTTCTGGTATTCAGGCTTCTGTTGCCAGGACTGTTTTCTAACAGGGCTGGTATCTTCTCAGAATACTATCTCCATCTCCTCTTTGCATTATGATAACATATGTTTCTTGTCCCTGAACCATGTCTCTGGATGTAGTATTTACAGTCCCTGGTCAGAGCTGATGAGCCTGGTCACAGACTCCAGTTCACTGTTCTCATGATGCTCTGCTAGAAGAGAGATCATTTCCTTGGCTGCTGCTGCTGACTCAGACTATGAGAAAGCTCATGGACTTGGATTGTGGCTCCTCCTGCCTCTTTGTAGATAGCATTTCATCCTAGGACACTTTTTTCTTTATCTCTTTCTATTTTTTGATATATTTTATTAATTTATTAATATTGCATCTCATTTATTATCCCATCCTTTGTATCCTCCCTTTCCTCCCTTTCTCCCATTTTCCCCTTACTCCCCTCCCCTAGCACTGTGACTGAGGGGGATTTCCTCCCCCTGTATATGCTCATAGGGTATCAAGTCTCTTCTTAGTAGACTTCTATCCTTCCTCTGAGTGCCACCAGGTCTCCCCGTCCAGGGTATGTTGTCAAACATGGGGCACCAGAGTTCATGTGAAAGTCAGACCCCACTCTCCACTCAACTGTGGAGAATGCCCTGTCCATTGGCTAGATCTGGCTAGGGGTTTGAAGTTTACTGCATGTATTGTCCTTGGCAGCTCACAATTGTCTGTAACTCCAAGATCTGCCACCCTCACATGAATGCACATATCTCTTTCTCTTACAGGAATTGTGTCCATTAGGCTTTATTTGCCTTTACAGGTTACACACAAACAGCTTCTAATCTGTGTTCACAGGCAAAAAGATTTTTCGATATTTTTGTAAGAGGTATAATAATTTTTAATCAAATTAGTAATTCATATTAGTTAATTTAAAAATGGACCCATAAGAATTTCTATAGATAACATATGGCTTCCTTTATGGACCAACACTTCAGGTCTAACTGTGGTTTGTTTCTCACACCAGTTGAGTGTTTTAATATGTGTGAAAGATTCTTTGCAAAGAGCAGTTTCTGAGACAATAGGAGACTTGTATTAGATGACAGAATTCAGACAGAATTGATAGCTCCCACGAAGATGTTAATTGTTAACTTCCTATTCACCAGTAGTTTCTCTTTTTAAATGATTTTTATTAGCCTGGATCCTGAATATTTATAATAAAACTCTTGAGCTTAGCTAAAGTATTAACCCACATTATAGCACAATTAAAATTAAAATAAAAATTGCTAAACTTCTATCATTTTTAATTGTTTTGATGAGGATGCGCTACTTTTTAAAGAAAAACAGCACACACACACACACACACACACACACACACACACACACACACACACACAGACAAACCGAGTTCAGATAAAATCTAAAACAAAAAAGAGGTATACTGTGTTACAAGTTGTTTGCCTTTACAATCAGACATTATGATTATTTCAAAAACACTTAAACCCAGCTATTACAAAATTAATTGTTCATATGTTGACATTTGTTCTTAAGTTATTAGTACATGTTGCAGTTCATGGTGGTATGTGTGTGTGTGTGTGTGTGTGTGTGTGTGTGTGTGTGTGTGTGTGTAAACAAATAATATTAAGTTAAATGTTCAGGACTCCCAAGTTCTCCCAATCTAAGTGAGATGCTCACAGACTACATTTCAAAATAAAACTAACCATATTTCAGAAGACATTATGCCTGAGTTGAAATTCACAGGCCGTTTTGCTCATTTAAAGCAGGAAGATTAAGTCACACTTTTATCATTAAGCTACACAGCCTTTTATGCAGTGCACTAATTCTATGTCCACTGTATAGACAGCAGGGCTAGCATAATGGAAATCACATCACTCCTAGAGACATGGCCTTTAACCAAGCCTTTTAGACATGATTAATCCAAGGCCACGGTCACTCACCCTGTGTGCTAAGACAGAATCCATTGAAAATTCTAAGACAACAAGCTCAACTATGTTCAAAATGGAGAACTTTTATTGAAATGTTTCGATATGGCTGATTGTAGTAGCCTATGCCTTTAATCACAGCATTCAGGAGGCATTAGGTAGGTGGATCCCCATGGGTTTTAGGCAAGCATAGTCTATACAGGAAGTTCCAAGCCAGTAAGGCAAACATAGTAATATATTGTGTAGGAAACATTGTCTAGAGATAAAACTGATTGCACCATTATCAATATGACATCATCAGGTTATAAGATGTTTTCTTTTTCTGTCACTTTTTCTTCAGGGTGTTGGTCTCTGCTCACTCTCCTGGAACGTCACAGCTGGATTTGTAAAGGTCCCATCTTCACACACTAGCCTGCAGAGGTAGACTAACTCTCTAAGCCTTGCTTATCACCAAATCAACTTTTCCTTATTAGAAAATTTAAGTTGTAGGACATATACATGAAATTAACATAAAATAAATTCTTTGTTTCTTTAATAGTTATAAATTATGAAGTTTCACAGTTTGTAAGCCTTAGTGTTTAATAACTAAAGCAAAGTTTACTGCTACTATTTTCATATGGTTGGTGCAAGAATGGGTTATTTGCTGTGCAGTTTGTTGTTGTTCTTCTTGGTTTCTACTTTTCATGTTTAGGATGTCTATTACAGTGACAATATTTTCTTATAGTTCTCTGAACATATACTAATTATTAAGTCACTGAATTTTTCCATATATAGACTCGGGTATCTTAAGAGTGTCATGAACAGTAATTACAATTTTGGCTAAGAAAAAAAAACCCAAAATGCCATCAGCTACATTTCATTGAAAATACACCTATTAATAATTCATCCATCTGAAAGTAAAACATGGATGTTCAAGAGGAATCGTGACCCAATTTAATGCCATGTTAGTTTTGGGCATGCCCTTCACTTTGGCTGATCCAACTAAAATTGATAGTGTGCTTTGAATATATCAGGTCAGGTAACAGATGTGCAGGTGTACTTAAAGTGTTTCTTTTACACTACTTATATAATCACTTATGAGGACATCTGGTCTCTGTATCCTGCCTAGTTTTAGACATGATGAATGATGCCTTTTAATTAATATATGTACTGATCAGATCACTTCGTTCATTTAAGAAAACACTGGTTTCACGATCCTTCTTTCTATCTATGGCAGGATGTTCAGTGAATGCTCTTGAATGTGGTCGTTCCTCTCATAGGAAGTGCTGATAATTTTAGAGACACTTATGGATATCGCCCAAGCCCTTATTACTGATAAACACAGTCTCACAGCAGGGCTAGTTGAAGAGCATAATCTATCCATTTCTATGGCATCATTTTCCTAAGGGGGTGCATTTGGCAATGTGAAGTGTTAATGATTATAACTCCTCTTAAACGGGGATGAGAAAGTTGCCTTCTCTGAAAGCACTTATAAAACATTATCTCATTACCTCTGTAACATCTCACAGACTTGGCTAGTGTTATAAAATTTCCGTCTTATTGGTAGATCGAGCCATGCACATTATTGTTTTATAATTTAGCCAAGCAGTGGGTCTGCCTGACTGAGGAGTGTTCACCTTTATTTCCTTCGTCTTGGTAATGCGTGTCATTGATGTCTCCACATTTCCAGGGCAGACATGAACAGTGTTCCCAGAAACCAAGGATCGAAGTGACCATTTGTTCAAAACCTCTTTTATTATTATTATTATTTTAACTGTAAAAGTGTTGCCAAATTATACTTTATTTCAATTTAATGTGAAGGAGTAATGAATAATGTTTCAGATAACAGAAATTGTTTTGGGAAATTGTCTAGAATCAAATGATTAAAAGAAGTTTTAAGATTTATTGCTGTTATAAATGGTATCAGTTCCTTTTACATGGTTACTTGGAAAATGTTCAATGAATGATTTTTAAAAGGCAGCCTCAAGAAGTTTCTTGTTAAATGTGTGTGAATTAAGTTACGTGAATTTCTTATATATGGTTTCTCTATGAGACAAAGAAAACTATGTATGTTTAATCTAAACCAAATAGAACAATGCCTTGATGACTGAAGAGCTTTACATGGTGGAAACGCATTTGAAAATATATCTTTTAGCTTCTGAGATCAGATGAGATCAAGTGTGTTCATTCAGAGTGGTATGGCCATAGACTAAAACATACATACATACGTACATTTTTTAGTTTTTTTCTTTGTTTTTATTATTATTTTCTTTTTATTATATTTATTTTTACTGTATACATTTATATTATAACACATGAATAAAATAAACTGCATACAGCAAGAGGAATCATAAGACAATCAGGAATTATATAAATGTTACATTCAAAGTGATTTTGCTATTTGTATTTGGCAAACTTGAAGTAAACATCTTTCCTATCTTGTTGGGACTAAATTTCTGAATGAAGATTAATATCTATAATATCTCATCTCTATTAAGACATCTATCTTGATCAAAAAACATCTTAACCCCTAACCTACTAAGATTAATCTGGTCTTCAATCCCATCACAGATTTGATAAGGAACTGGAAGTGCAGTTTAGCAGCTTCCAAAATGAAAAAAAAAATGACTGAGGTGATTTACAGCCTGAACAGTCACCCAACATTCTCTATAAGGTTTGAGCATTAGCTCAGTACATCTGACAGACACATTTGCAAGGCAGGAACTATTGAGGACTTGCTTGCAGGCTGGGTGTCAACAGGAGTTAATTTGTCAAAGAATCTTTAGAATAATAAAAACATGTTTAAATACCATATTTTGTAGGTCTCTGAGGCTTTTGAAGATCTTTTTTAACTATTTTACCTTATATATCTATAGAATCATATCTATCTATTAGACCTAGAGTATATATTCTTGTGATAAAATTAGACTAGTATTTGACATGACCATGATTTGCATCAATATACAAAATTCAATACCATTGAATTAAATATAACCTTATTTGTGAGTA
Organism: Acomys minous; assembly: GCF_964271855.1. Classification (NCBI taxonomy): domain Eukaryota; kingdom Metazoa; phylum Chordata; class Mammalia; order Rodentia; family Muridae; genus Acomys; species Acomys minous. Next base: position 26,295,764 of record NC_140499.1, on the reverse strand, counting down.
ACAATTAAGGCCTTGAGATGAGGAATAGATCAATAATCTACCTTTTGCTCTATCTTCCATCTATATTTCTATATTCCCTTTTCTTTATTTTCAGTTCCTATCTCCCTACATACAAAAGAAAGATAAAGGAAAAGAGAGAAGTCTCTGAGTCCAACATAATATCCTCTCTGTATAAGATCAATAATAACTTATAACCAACTCTCGATGAAAATAAGCATTTGTAGACCAAGAGAGTGAGCAGAAACCTGTCCAACCTCCCTTAAAGGAAATGGGACTTTGTTCTCTTAAGGTTTCTTTGGGCGTAATTAGGATGAATAATACCTTTAAAGGGCTCCCCCCAAAATTGGGGAACATGATTAAGTAAACCAGTGATATCATTTGTGGTCCATTTTCCAAAAATTACAAAATTCCAGGCTTAATAGGAGTCCTCTGTTGCACCAATTGGGATCAGAAGCTTTCTACAATGCTGTCCTGTTCCGAGGGGTAACAGCAACTGAGGTGCCTGGCGCTGGAACATGGAGGACACAGGATGTCAGCGTCCAGCATGCTGAGAGGAATGAATGCTGTCAAGTCTGATCCAGTGTCAGTGTTTGGTTCTTTTGTTCTGAAAACAAAATTTCCAAACAAGCATTATACAGTTATAACATTATGATTGTATGAGGTGTGCAGGATGCCCAGAGCAATTAAGGCTGGGTCTCTGCTCATTGTATGAGCAGAAGTAAGACATCTGCAAATCTTCCTTCATGCCAAACTAAGAATGGCCTCTAATTACAAGTCGCAGGGAATCTGTGACCAACATGAAGCCTTGTCTATGCACAGACTTTCATATATCAGCCAGACTCAGAGCTATTCCCATGTAGTGGAATATAAGTTACCTGCTTGTTCGGCAGTTTGAATTCTTTAGGTCCCAATTGCAGACATCCCCCTCCTTACCTCCAGATCCCACCTCTTCTCATCACCTCTGGATCCCACCCCTCCTTCATCCCCTTTCCCTCCCTCCCCTATTCCTTAGAAAGGGGAGCCCTCCTACCCTAAAATCTGATCTCATCTATCTCAGTATCCTATGTAACCTCTTCTTCTGTGGCGTGGAAAGGCCACCCTACCACAGTGGAAGTGAACAACATTAGGAGGCCAGAGTCCATGTCAGAAGTAGTCCCTACTCCCCATATTGTGGGACCCACAAGGAGACTCTGCTGTCTATCTCCTACATCTGAGCAGGAAGTCTAGGTTCTTTTCTCACATGGAGTTGGTTGGCAATCAGTCTCTGTATTGTAATGTTGTTATCCTGAATTAATTGGCTAAAATCTGCTTATGAGTGAGAGAATATGCCATGTGTGTCTTTCTGAGTCTGAGCTACCTCACTCAGAATGATTGTCTCTAGTTCCATCCATTTACCTGCAAATTTCAAATTTTCTCTGTTTTTGATAGCTGGATAGTATTCCATTGTGTACATGAACCATAGCTTCTTTATCCATTCTTCAGTGGAGGTGCATCTAGAATGCTTCCAGATTCTGGCTATTATGAACAAGCCTGCTGTGAACAACTTTGAGAAAATGTCCTTGTTGTATGGTGGATCCTCTTTACGGTATATGCCCAAGAGTGATATGGCTGGGTCTTGAAGTAAACATATTCCTAATTTCCTGTGATAGCACCAGATTGATTTCCAAAGTGGTTGTACAAGTTTTCACTCCCACCAGCAATGGAGCAGTGTTCCCCTGACACTTGAATTTTTGATGTTAGCCATTTGGCTAGGTGTAAGATGGAATCTCAGAGCTGTTTTGATTTGCATTTCCCTCATGACTAGGGATGTTGAGCATTTCTTTAAGTGTTTCTCAGACAGTTGCTACTCTTCTGTTGAGAATTCTCTATTTAGCTCTGTACCTGAGTTTTTATTTGGGATAGTTGGCTTGGTGGTGTTTAATTTCCTGAGTTCTTTATAAACTTTGAATATTAGTCCTTTGTCAGATGTAGGGTTGGTGAAGATCTTTTCCAAGTATGTAGGATTTTTTTTATTCTGTTGACTGTTTCCTTTGCCTTACAGAAGCTTTTCAGTTTCATGATGTTCCATTTATTAATTGTTCATCTTACAGTCTGGGCTGCTGGTGTTCTTTTCGGGAAGTTGTCTCCTGTGCCAGTGAGTTCCAAGCTCTTCCTTACCTTTTTTTCTAACATATTTAGTGTGTCTGTTTTTAAGTTGAAGTCTTTAATCCATTTGGACTTTAGTTTTGTACACAGTGATAAATGTGGATCTATTTGCAGTTTTCTCCATGTAGCCATCCAGTTAGACCAGTACCATTTGTTGAAGATTCTGTCTTTTATCCCTGTATGGAATTGTCTTCTTTATCAAATGCCCACTGGTCAACCAGCCTATTTCCATGCCAGTACCATGCTGTTTTTATTACCGTTGCTCAATAGTACAACTTGAGATATGACATGGAGATTCCTCCAGAAGATATTTTATTTACAGGATTGTTCTTAGCAATTCTGTTTTTTTTTTTTCATATGAAGTTGAGAATTGATTTTTCAAGGTTTGTAAAGAATTTTCTTGGTATTTTGATGGGAATTGCATTGAATCTATAAATTGTCTTTGGTAAGATGGACATTGAACTATGTTGATTCTCCCAATCCACAAACATGGGAAGTGTTTCCATCTTCTGATATCTTCTATTTCTTTCTTCAGAGACCTGAAGTTTTTAATTTAAGTCTTTAACTTGTTTGGTTAGAGTTACACAAGATACCTTGTACCCTTTGTGCCTATCATGAAGGGTGTAGCCTCCCTAATTTATTTCTCAACCCATTTGCCATTTGTATAGATCAGGGCTACTGATATTTTTGAGTTGACTTTGTTTCCAGCCACTTTATTGAAGGTGCTTATCAGGTGCAAAAGTTCCTTGGTGGAATTTTTAGGATCCCTTATGTAGTCTATCATGTCATTTGCAAACAGTGATAGTTTGATTTCTTCTTTTCCTGTCTGTATACCCTAGATCTCCTTTAGTTCTCTTCTTGCTCTAGCTGGGACTTCAAGTACTATGTTGAAGAGCTATGGAGAGAGTGGATAGCTTTGTCTTGTCCCTGATTTCAGTGGAATTGATTTAAGTTTCTCTCCATTTAGTTTGATGTTGGCTATAGGCTTGCTGTATACTGCCTTTATATGTTGAGGTATGTGCCTTGTATTCCTGCTCTACGACTTTAAACATGAATGGGTGTTAGATTTTTCCAATGCTTTTTTGGCATCTAAGGAGATGATCATGTGCATTTTTCTTTCAGTTTGCTTATATGATAGATTAAGTTGATGGATTTCTTTATATTGAACCACCCCTGCATGCCAGATATGAAGCCTACTTGGTCATGGTGAACGATATTTTTGATGTGTTCTTGCATTTGGTTTGTGAGATTTCATTGAGTATTTTTGCATCAATGTTCATAAGAGAAACTGGTCTGAAATTCTCTTTTTTTTGTACAGTCTTTCTATGTTCTAGATATCAAGGTGACTACGGCCTCATAGATTGAGTTTGGTAATGTTCCTTCTGTTTCTATTTTGTGGAAAAGTCCAAAGAGAATTGGTATTAGCTCATCTTTGAAGGTCTTGTAGAATTCTGGGATGAATCCATCTGCCCCTGGCCTTTTTTTTTTTTTTTTTTTTTTTTTTTTGGTTGGGAGACTTTTGATGATTCCCACAATTTCCTTAGGAGATATAGGACTTTTTAATTTGTTTACCTGATTTTCTTTCAATTTTGGTAGTTGGTAATCATCAAGAAAATTGTCCATTTCATTTAGGTTTTCAAATTTAAACATATATCTTTTTAACATTTAACTTACTATAATTTACTCACATTATATGCCAGTATTATTCCCTCATTTTTTGTCTTCCTTACTAAATATTATTTAATTTTCTAATTTCTAACTTCTACTACATCACAATTTTTATTATTATCCATTGTTCTTTAATTAAATTTATTATAATTTATTCATATTACATCCTTATTGTTATCCCTTGATTTGTGTCTTCCTATCCTCATCCTTCCTCCCTCTTCCACCTTTTTCCCCTCCCATACATTTCTGACAGAGGGGACCTCCTCCCTGACCATAAGGCCACAGCCTCGCAGGTCTCTTCTGAATAGTCTGTTCCCCTTCCTGTGTGTCAACAGGCCTCCCCACCAAGGGGAATGTGATCAAATTTGGGGCACCAGAGTTTATGTTAGAGGCAGTCCCCACTTTCCCAACAACTGTGGAGAATGAACTGTCCATTGGCTAAATCTGAATAGGAGTAAGGATCTAGGTGAAGGAGAAAAACCTGTTCTTTAGGATCCCAAGTGTCGGTTTGGAACAGTCTCTTGAGAGAACAGGTGATGTTAATTCACTAAAAGAGCAACCACCTCATACAGGAGCTTAATTGGTGCCATCTGAAAAGATCCCGTGAACAGACTCTGGGAGGAGATATATAAATGAGCCCAGAACTGGCGGCGGCATGGATTGGAGACTTGGGATAGATTTGGCTATTCATCACTGCCCTTCAATATACTCCCAGAGGCCCAGCACTCAGGAGGCAAAGGCAGGTGGATCGCTGTGAGTTCAAGGCTAGCCTAGTCTACAAAGGGAGTCCAGGACAGCCAAGGCTACACAGAGAAACCCTGTCAAAAAAAAAAAAAAAAAGAAAGAAAGAAAGAAAGAAAGAAAGAAAGAAAGAACCCCACTCGAGGGAAGGTTTCAGAGCTCTGGCTCCTACTGAGGCTCTGGGGTCTGGTTACCCCCCCCCCCCCCCCCGGTTTCAGTGGAAGAAATCCTGGGGCACCCAGAGAATCATTCCTCGGGACTGATATCCTTAAGGTTTTGTTGCTGTGTCAATTAATCCTCATTTCCTACTGTTTTGGTTAATCGGGTTATAATTGACGTAGGCTCAGTCAATAAGTTGTTAATAAAATATTTTGGTTAAGAAAATTGAGTCTACATCTAGGTTTACTGCATCCATTGTCCTCGGTTGGTGCAACAGTTTGTACAGTCTCTCCTGGGTCTAGATCAATCAGCCTCGACGGTCTCCTTGTTGGGTCCTTCCATCTCCTCTTCTTCCATACCACACTCTGTGCTCCAGTAGTGAATCCCAGTTGATAGCTCAACTATACTCATAGCAGCCTAGCTGTCTCTCAACCTAAGAATGAATACAGAAGCTGTGGTACATCTACACAATGGAATACTACTCAGCTACTAAAAACAAGGAAGTCTTGAAATCTGCAGGCAAATGGATGACCTAGAAATGATCATACTGAGTAAGGTAAGCCAGACCCAGAAAGACATGCATGGTATATAATCACTCATAAGTGGATATGAGCCAACATGGATATCTTCTAAAGCATATTTTTAATTGCTTGATGTTTTGAGACAGGACATTGCTATACAGGAGTGGTCAGTATAGAGTTAATATTTGTGTCTCATCAGAAGAAATGTTATTACAGATATGGAGCACCACATAAAATATGCCAGGTTAGTGGATCACAGTAAGCCAGGTGGTGGTGGTACACACCTTAAATCCCAGCACTTGGGAGGCAGAGGCAGGTGGAGCTCCCTGCATTCAAGGCCGGTCTGGTCTACAGAGCGAGTTCCAGGACAGCCAAGATTAACACAGAGAAACCCTGCCTTGAAAAAAAAAAAAGAAATAAAAAATAAAAAATTGTTTAAAACAATTTTCCTCACCTAGGAAGAGGGTTTAGTAGTTAAGAGCTCTGAGTACTCCTCTATAAGATAGCGGTTATATTTTCCAAACTGATCTGTTTGAAGTCTCACTACCATTTGTACCTTAAGTCCCAGGGGTAGCTGATCTTCTTTTATGGCCTCTGCAGGCAGTGTATGCACATGGAGCACAGACATGCATGCAGAGAAAAACAACTATAATTTTAAATAAATTAAAATATTTTCTCAAGTGTCAGAACATGGTCTAAGAATAAAGCTGTGTGATTGCTATTTGAAAATTCAAGAGAGGGAGAGAAGAGAGAGAGAGAGAAGTAGGACAAGTATCTTGAGACCTCAGTCCTCAAAAGCATAGGATTGTTCTTATAATGTGATTTTGTGCTCTTTCCAGGAGAGTATGTAGGAGTGGTTTTGTATTAGGTTACCCATTGATGATTACTACTGTTATTCAGGCATTTAGGTCTTGGCCTTCTGACTGTATACAGCTTGAGCTCATATGGACTTTGCTATCAAGGCCTTGCCTGATGTGCTAAATAAAATATATTTCATGAGACTTTAGTCAGCCCCATTCATGGGTTCCATCTTCAAGGTCTTCTAGAGCGGTGTCACTCAAGCTTATCAGACTTTTTTCCTTCAACTTTTTCAATAAAATGTTAGTTATTCAATTAGAAATGTTCTTTAATGGTAAGGATTTCACAGATTTACAACAGGAAAGATATTCCTGACAGAAATCTTAAGGATAAATATTCTAGAAGAGCTCTGAAAAATTTGACAGATTGTACTGAAGTGGCAATACTAACAGATACACATTGTGGGGGATTTATAGAAGATGGTAGGAGCAGAAAATCAACTGGTCTAAACCTGAATTCCTCACAGGTATGACTCTGATAAAGGGTGAAGTGGCTTCTGTATATCAAGCTGTTTTTTCATAGATATTAGAAAAGCCAAGCTCACTTATTATAAAATGGAAAACTCGTAGGGAAATGTAGTTAAAGCAATCACGAGTAATATACTTTCCCAACAGTATCATCAAGGTCACTTTCTTTTCTTCCTTTCAAATACATGTAGTGCAACATGAACTTTTATAGGAGACATACATCAGAAGCCATGTTTACACAAACATAAATAAAATTTTATGTAATGGGCCTGGGGAGATGGTTCAACGGGTAAAATGCACACCACACAAGCATAAGGCCCAGAATTCAGATCCCAGCACCCACATACAATCTAGGAAGGTATGGGGGTTCTTTTTTCTTCAAAGTGCTGAGGATTTGGAGACAAGTCCATTAGTTAGATTAACACATCAGAAAGCTGGGTGTCCAATTAAGAGACTCTGTTTTACCATATTAGGAGTTGAGTGAATGAGGAAGGTATGTAATATCAAACTTGGGCATTCACATACATGTCTACTCACAGCACATGCACACACATGTAAAAAATATACTAATATCCAAATTTGAATCTATTCTTTTAAAAAATTATCAAATATTTTTCATAGACATTTATATTATTACACATATATACAATAAACTACCTATAGCAAAATGAACCATGACAAAATCAAGAATTATATAAATGCTACACTCTTATTGCTTTGTCTATTTGTATTTGGAAACCATGAAGAAAACATCTTTCCTATCTTGGTGCATCTAAAATTCTGAATGTAAATCATTATCTATCATATCTCATTATTATCAACTTAAAACATCTATCTAGACCTAAAAACATTTCAACCCCTAAACAACTAAGCTGCATTGTAAAACTAAACTTTCTGGTCTTCAACCCCATCAGAGACTTGAGAAGGAATAAACTTGATTACCTGAGTATACCGGGAGTGCGGTTTAGTAGCTCTCCAAATGAGAAGATGAAAGAGACAGTTTGATACCTGAATAATCACCCCAAACTCTCTATAATGTTGAAGAATCATCTTCAGCCTTCTGGCCCAACATATCTGACAGACATATTTATGAGGCAGGAACTATTGAGGACTTGCTTACCCTGTCTTGTGAGAGTTTGGCCTGTGACTCTGCCTGCTTCCAGGCTTGCCCTTCTTTTTTGGCAGAATTCTGTCTGTGGTAGAAATGAGGACATTTTGCTCAGTGACTTTTTTTGTATATAAGTAAATGAATGCAAGTTTGTAATCAATAATTACAAAATTCTTCTTTGCTTTCCTTTCTGATACATGGGAGATCTGGGTACCTATTTGGAGTAAAATAAGAACTATAGCATATTTGCATATAATAGAAAAAATTTGAGTGGAATCAAGTAGAAAATGGTGCCCTCCCTAAAGGTAACTTTGGCTTTCCTTCCTTATGATGAAAGCATTTTATGCTTTTAATGATAGCTCTGGGCTTCACTAATGTATTATCAAATGCTAAAAGTATTTTAACAGATATTTAATTTTGACAGATAAATTATGATTGAGTTCTAAAAACTTTGGGACTTTGATCTATTATTAGAAAAATGTATTCATATTTTTATTTCATGATGCTCAAATTATAATGGATTCCTTTTCCACTTCAGAGAGCCATCCAATTAATGTATAAATCTCAAAGACAGTAACAATTTGATTTAAGTTCAAAGTAGGCATATGCAATTGGGTTATTTTTAAAGTAATTTAGAAATAACCATTCAGTCTATTTCTCCTTTCTCTTATTGTAAAGATACATATAAATTGTGGATTTTTCAGAAATTCACCCAAATAAAGCTGTAATTCTATCTCAATTAACAGAAAAAATATGTAGTCTCTTTCAATATATTAAATAGTAGCCAACATTACTTATAGTGATAAATTATCTGTTATTGTTCATGAAATAATAACTTTGGAATCAAAGGGTAATGAATTCTATGTATTACTGTACTTTTTCTATTTAAACATTGTCCCCTTTACTTTATGCACAGAATAAAATATATTATTCATTGCCATGTTTGAATAATAATTACTTACTAAATATCTTCATTTGAATAAAATATACAAAGCTTTTCCATCTTCAGTCTGTTTCAAGCTAAGCCAGCTTCAAAGTAATGTTGTTTAGTGCCTGGAGAGTCAAGACTGCTCAAATCTCTTTTTATACATGGATAGACAGGGGATTCCAAAGATGACTCAAATTTCCAAAGTGTAAATCTGGGAATATCTTGACAGAAGAACTGAAGTTTTGACCTTAGCCATTGCTGGATGCCCTTTTCCTGTGAGAGAAAACCTCTCTTTTGTTCAACTGTTCAAAATTCATTTCCAGGGTGTATTTGCTCTGCTCTACTCTGTCTGAAAATATATGCAGAAAAAGTTGATTGACAGTCTTCTGGCTATCATACTATGAACATAGAAACCATAAAGGTGGCAGCTCTAATTCACTGACAGCCCAAATCTACAAAACCTAACTTCTTAAGATTCATTCTTAAATTTCACCTAGAAGAAAACAAATAATGTAGTTGTAGTGGATTGAAGGAGATTGTTCTATATAGGTTAGTATTCTTGAATGCTTGGTTCCTAGTTAGTGGCACTGTTTGTTTGTGAAGGATTAAGAGGTGATCTTGGAGATTTCAAAAACCCATGATACTGTAAGTTACATTGCCATGGGATGCCTTCCTGCCTACTGCCATGCTCCCTGCCATGTTGTTCTTGGATTTACCCTCTAGAACTGTGAGCCCACAGTAAACTCCTTCTTATGTATATAGCTTTTGTAGTGGTGTTTCATAGCAATAAAAAAATAACAGGGTGACTAAATAGGACTAATGGTAGTTTATATGGAAATAATTAAAATGAGGAAGTTTCAACTATAAGTTATCTGCCTTCCTGAGAAGACAAATCATATGGGGATGCCTGGTGAAGTAGTTAGTTTCACTTACCAAAATATTACTTGTTTCAATAGAAAAACTTACAAGAAATATCTACCTGCAAATTGAAAATTGGTATGGTAATCTTTCTCTAAGATTATTGCAGCTCCCAGAACTCAACAGAGAAGGGTTTTCCACAGCTTAAAACGTTTAACACAGAAACTCACAGCGTGTCAAAGCTCAGAGAAGTGTCAATAGGGTGCTCAGCCAAAAATGCTATCTATGTCACCCCACATCCAAAGCTCAGGGATTATTTTGGAATAGGAAACAAAAAGATTATAAAAGGCAGGAGTCAGGAAAGATCAAAGTGAAATAGTGTCCTCTGTGCTCACGAACCCACAGCTGCTACACGGGAAGAAGCCAGTCAGCACTCTAGCTGGCTTATGAGCCGGCCAAGCTGATTGAGGAGATGTTGACAGTTGATGGCTTTTAGGGAGGGGTGACTTTTCTTTAGGGATTTAATGGGACCATACTGTAAAGAATATTCCCCTATACTCAGTATTATATTGGCTGAACAAATTGTGAGTGACAAAAAATGAAGAAGCAATAAGTTTAGGGCTGTGATTAGTGAATGGGGATGGGTATGATCAAAGTACATTTTATACATGTTTGACATTCTCAAATAATTCATAAAATATTATGTTTTTCTAAGTCATTGAAATTTTAGGGTACACCTTCATACAGATCAAAAGAAATTAAATCTAATGTCCTTTAAAAATTTTTTTGCTCTAAAATTATGACTGAGAGAACTAAATACTTTATTTCTCTACCCTTGTACTGGAGATAATTACATGAAAGAATTCTTTTTAAAAAATAAATATGCTGTTTTAAAACATATTGCATTTAGTTATCATGTGTTTGTGTGTGTGTGTGTGTGTGTGTATGTGTGTGTGTGTGTAGTCAGTTCTCCCAATCATGTGGGCTCTCTGGATCAAATTCATGTTACCTGGATTGGAATTAAATGCCTTTGCTCACTGAAATGTGTTATCAGACATAGTCTTACTTTAAATCTTTGTTTCCACCTTTTTTCTTCCCAAAAAAAAATCCATTGTATATTTGTGAGAAATAGACAAATTAGAGGCAGATGGGAAGAGAGGGGGGAGGGCAGAGGAGAGAGAGAGAGAGAGAGAGAGAGAGAGAGAGAGAGAGAGAGAGAGAGAGAGAGAGAGAGGAAGAAGGAGGAGGAGGAAGGGAGGGAGGGAGAGAGGGAGGGAGACACTTGAGCATTATTGATTTTTTAACTATCTACTGATTTCCTCTTGACAGAAGAGAATGAGCTTCCACGTAAGCCACTGTGTTAGATTCAATAATGGCTCCCCAGAAATGGCCACATCCGAGTCCTCAGAACCTGTGATTAAAATATCTTAGATAGTGAAGTAGAGCTTTCAGATTTGACTTAATTAAATATTTAGAAATGGGAGCTGATTTTGTTTGTGTTAAAAGTAGTCACAGATATAGGAAATAACAGAGTGTCACTACAATATGCGAGTGATGTAAAGGCGTTCTGTGGTGTGTTTTAACAATGGAGGGGTAGTCCTAAGAAAGCTACATCTAGAAGGAAATAGAAAACAATATCAAATCTCAAAAGTCTGGAAACATGAATGAAAAAATGTACCCTTATGCCATTACCTAAGTTGTTACAATAGGTGTCAGAGTACAGGTTAGTGATTTCTTTAATTTGAAATGTATCTAATCTACTAGGACAAATAACATATGAATTCTTACAAGCCAAACAAGCATCTCAGAACAGACACCAAGACAACTTTGAATGGCACCTCAGGCAGATTTATTTTCTTTATGGGTCCATAGATTCTTTTAATAAGAAATAAACTTAGGAACTGTGTTTATCTCTTTACACTGCTTATATTAGTCTTTTGATTTCTTATTCCCCATCTCTGATCTTAAATTAGTATAATGGATTCTCTAATAATATTAATAAGAAGACAGCCTTTAAGGTATATATGATAGTAAATGCACATTGGTGTCTATACCTAAAAAAATCCCTCCAAATATTTGGGCAAGTACATGTAAGCAGAGATATGGTTCTGCAGATTCATAGTGAATGGCTAGTATCTATGTTCGACTGCCTTCCATGTTCTCACCTTCTGCTACAACTGCCACCACATGCCCTCTTCATCCACATACATGTAATGTGCTGTTTTTTTCTCCCAGTAGTACACCATAATGATAAGTGACACATATAATCATATTATAAAACACTGACACACTGTCTGTACTGAGGCTTATTTTAATGGGCTTTAAAATGTTCAGATACTCTCCTGACAAAAACTTGTTCGATCTGGGAACTAAGAATGACATGCAAGTGACAGCTATTCAGGAATTAAAATTGATGAATCTTTGAAGTGATTTCCATCAGATGCTGAATTTTGTGTACTACTATATTTATTTAATTACTAAACACCAATGTTTTATTTCAAGAACATTGACCTTGTGATTAAAGAAGAATAACTTCATTGAATATATTATTCTGGCATAAATACATCCTAGATCCATCTATAAAGTTGTATATAGTATATTCATTTTACCATCTACTTACTTAAACATATGTGAGGAATTTAACATAGAGTATAGTTGAGGATAATATATAATTAGACATATGATATAATATATAAAATAAAATATAATATAATATAGTATTTCAGGCTTTAATGTAGGCATTCCTGGTAGCACAATATCCATGTGAGTGATCAGTCTCACTGAGTTTTTATAACTGTCCTACTCTGATTATTAAGGCACACACTAGCTATAGTTTAGGCATACAAATATCAATTCTGGTTTCACTGATCAACCCATAGCTTATAAATTGACTCCTGATTTTTGACTCACTGAAAACATACTTCCATGATGGAAGCCTGTGATAGCTGGGTCCTGATATCAGACAAGGAATGAAAAAGCAATAGTAGCAGCAAGCAGGCAAAGGGCACTGCAAATAAAAGAGACGGCAAGCAGCAGGACAAAGCAAAGATTCTTTTATCAACTTCCTTTTATCCCGACCCTAGAATGTGCCATGTACATTCATGGTAAGTCTCCCTACTCAAGTAACATTATAGAAGTCCTGGAGGTGTGTGGCACAGTGTTTTAGAGCACATACTGATCTTTCAGAGGATGTGAGTTTGGGTGCCAACACCCAAGTCAAGTGGTAGATGAGTTCAGCCTGAGGAAATTTGACACCCTCTCTTGAACTCACTCTATACCTCCAGTCACATGTGTACTTACTCATAAACACACAAACACACACATGCGTGAGTATACACACACACACACACACACACACACACACAAACACACACACACACACACAGAGAGAGAGAGAGAGAGAGAGAGAGAGAGAGAGAGAGAGAGAGAGAAGAGAGAGAGAGAGAAACAGAGACAGAGACAGAGACAGAGAGACAGAGACAGAGACAGAGAGACAGAGACAGAGAGACAGACAGAGACAGAGAGACAGAGAAAGACAGAAACAGAGACAGAGACACAGAGACAGAGAGAGATGGGGAGAGAGAGAGAGGTTGAGAGAGGGGGGTAGAGAGAGGTAGAGAGAGAGAATGGAAAAAAGGAGAAGGGGAGACGGAGAAGAGATATTTCTCAGAGTAAGATGTGCCATGTGACTGACTGCCTCTAGTAAACTGTGCACCACTGATATAAGTTCATTGGTCCCTTTACACTTGAGCCCTTAAATTTAATTAAATTTTATTCCTCTTCTTCAATCAAATACAGTAAAGATACATTTGTCTATGCAGTGGTTTTACAATATTACAGCAAAGGAATTCTAAATATGTTGTAATTTAATGCTTTAAAACCATCTATTTGCTATGCTATTAACTAAAAATACTTGTAAGTTACATTCCAATTTCAATATTTTTTAAGAAAAATTTGAAGATCAGATAATGTTTCTCAGTCTTACAGCTAGTTGTTCTCAGCCACTCAGAAAATCAACTATAGTAGATCTTGGAAAGCCAGCAGTGGGAGAGTTGGTCTTCTCAACAAAAGAACACACCCATTGATTGTAAAGTACCAAAGGCTCAGCCCCCAAAGCATACATACATACAAGTAACAAATGCGCTTTCATCAAGATATATTTGGGAACAAATTTGTACATGCAAATATGCATATGTATGTAATAACAATTTGTCAAAAAGAGACCATGAATTTAAAGGAGAGTGGAAAAATTTTAGAGCAAAAGAAGGAAAGAAATAAATCTCAAAAATTAAAAATTAATGTGATAGAAAAAAAAAGAAGGAGCAATTTTGTGTGTAGGAACTCTGACATCCAGGCAGGCATGAGTGACCAAGTCCTTCAACACTAGACACAGAGAAGGGGACTTTTTAGGCTCTTATTTGGCAGATGTTGGGGTGTCGTTTTATTAATATCTTTATCTCTCAGCAGCACTATATAAATTGTGGTCTTAATCTTCTATGACATTCTAGTTTCTCAATAAAAATAAGTTCTCTGCTCTCCACTACCATTCTTGTATATGAAGATGCTGCAAGCTCAGACACAACTGGTTTGCTGTAGACTTTTTTTTTCCAATAATGAGGGCTACATCATCTCTTATGTTAAGGGGTCTGAGGCCCCCTGAGATACCAACCTCCTTTCTCAAAAATAATCTTCCCCAGAATACCTCCTGTTCATTGTCCATCACTACACTTGACTGGCTTATCTTGTGATCTCCTGGCCTTTTATTAAGCACTCTTCACAATGACATTGAAATTCCAGAAAAATCTTTTAATTTCACACTGCTTGAATTTCCTGTACTTTTGCAGTGATCTTTTGTCAACTTTAATGCAAGAATGTCATTGTTTTGCTCTTTTTTGTTTGTTTATTTTGTTTTGTTTTGCCTGCCCCTGTGCATGCTATATAAGAAATTTTTACCCTTTCATGTATTCACCTTCAAATAATTAATTTTTGTATGTAGAAATGTTACAAAACTAAGGTCATATTAGTTTTGTAAAAACAAGCCTATTATTGGTTCAAACAATTTTTTGGGTAAGTCTCACCAGAAGCACACAGGTCAAGATATTGACCCAAATAAATACTACCCAAAAGAACTCAGAACTTCAATGAAGATGACAGGCTCACACACTGATGTGCTCTAAATCCTTAGGCATTTTTCCACCCTGGCCCTCTCCCTCACTATGTGAGAAATTGAAGATAAGTGGCAGTTTTATTTATCAATCAGGAAATTCCAGTAACTCTGTATTTTCTTTAAACTATACTTGAAAACTGAACACTCAGATTTCTGTCTTCCTCCGTTTACCCTCAGCTATGAAGTCCTCATGAACATGTTCAGCGTGCAGTTGAAACTATTTATACTCTCATTCACACGCATTTTTGGCACGTTGTCTACATCCTTTCACACAGCAAGAGACATTTTTAGAAACAAGCTCCCTCCCATTTCCTCAAACGCCAGCATCTCCTCACCTCTTCTCTCCCTTCTCTACAACCTTCTAAATCAAATACAAAGCCATAGTCTTTGGTTCACAGCTCTGGCTGGCACCACTTTACTTTCTGGTGTTTTATTCCAGTTACTGGGGGATATGGATAAACGGATTGATTCAATCATGTTAAAACACGATCTTTAGTCAATCTTCATCATTCTATTTGTGTCGTATTAGCTGATTATTTGAACATCACCTTGGGTCACCCATGCAGGGACCCAAGTGCAGTGACTAAGCTAGTGTTTAGCAGGAGGATATGCTTACCTGGAGCCCTCTCCGTGTGCTCTGTCATCTTAATCTTTATATTCCATTTCTTCCAACCTCTGTTGTTAGGAGATTAACATCAACATACATGACTACCGATTTTGAAGGTCAAAGATAATTTAACACTACAGCATCAATTGAGGTGACTGTAGCTCGTCATTTGATCTCATGTCTTTATTTAACAGAAAATGGGAAACATAAATCCTTCCTTACAACAAAAGAAGGATGTCATTTCCCCACTTTGGGAAAGTAGAACAAGAGTGAGGTATGACACAGATAAAATTATACTGGGAAGGAAATGTATGGCCACAAACAAAAATTAAATGGATTAAATGTGAAAAACACATGTTTTTAAGCTGTTTTGTGAAATTGAGAAAGAATTGCAGGTTGCAAAGTCAAAGGAGACTTGGGAAGGCTTTGTAATGGATCTACTCTCTTCTTTCTCTTTCTTGCCGGGCCTGCGTTCATTGTGGAGAAACGGTCCTCCCAAACAGTGCCCGTCATGCTCCAGGTGTGCTCTTGTTTGTGAATTTCCTTTTTGCCTGTCTTCTCTTTGTCTGGTTCCAGCAGATCTATCACCGTGATCTACTCATTGTCCAGTTGCCACCAACAGGAAACTTTCAGGCTTGCCAAACAACCCTTACTAAAGGATTATATCTTCAGCCACAGAGAGGCTGGAAAATGGTTTTAAACTTCTAGAAGCCCCTTTATGCGGCTCAACAAGCGTGACACTGTCATATGTCTACACTATGTGCTGTCATCGCTTCCCCCCAGCTACGGAGGTCAGCTTAGTACTAAACAATCTAGGCCTTTATAAGCTTCATGTAAGCTTGCAAGGCCAGTGTCATCAGGCCATCTCTCTGAAATTTCTGTCAGCCCCGGTTCTACAACCGAAGATCTCAACATGTAATCTAAAGGTAAGGAAATGAACACTGCTGTTCTTCTTTTTAAAGGACTTCAAAGATAGGCTTACTAGTGTTTCCTTAATGTGAGTGCAATGGAGCTAGAGCAATAGTTGGCTGCAACCAAAAGTATCTAGGAACTTGAACAGAAAATATCCTTACCCCGGGAATTTTTAGTACTCTGTAGAATACATTAAGGAGACGGAATTGTTCAGGACAGTTCTAGAATCATTTTTTTTTTCCTAAAACTATATCGCTGGTGGGGGTGGTCTTTTAAAGTGTTTCAGCAGGCAAAACCAAGACCAGCAGTTATTTATCTAACACCTATAAATGAACATGAACTATGATGAGTTATTTCCATAGATTAGTCCATTGAATCCCTCTAAATCGATATTATTTGTGTATAGTGTGTATATAATATATTTTGTAGAATAAATTCATACAGCTAGCAAGTAGGAGGGGAAAACTAAGAACCTAAGTAATTTGATTTCAAAACCCTTAAATTTTATCAGTCATTTCCTAATGCCTTCAAAATATCTGAGAAAATACTGGATTACCTGGCTTCTTCTTTTAATGAGTGAGACAAAGTAGATCTCACGCAGTCACATTACACAGTGCTCATTGCCTTCAATCAACTACCCCAATATGTATGTGAACAAAAATTATGCTTTAAAATTTTTCTGCCATGTGAATAGGGAATTCTAGAAATCCACTTTGGTTTAAAAAATAATTAGACAATATTAAAATGCATTTTATTCAAATAGGTATGGATACTGTTTATAATATGGACATGTTAATCTTTGAGAGATTATAAGGATCCACAAAGCCATATATTTTTATAATCTTTATTGGCTATATATGCTGTTTTATTTCACTCAATTTCATTTCGCAGCCAATTAAGAAGCAATCAGTAATAAATTCATATATGTGCCCTTGAATTACTTCTATAGACATTCCATTACATAATATAAAAGAATAAAAAGGAAAGCAAATATTGTACTGCAGTATATTAATTTATTATCAGTTAACAAAAATATGTTACTTATACAATTAGTATGTAACTTACTTGCCTAGGTACAAAGAGATCTTTTAAACAGTGAAACACCTCCACAATAAAGTGACTTTTTGCAAGTAGAAAACTCATTTCTTTCTTATTGGCAATAGTTTGAATTGCATAAGTTAGTATTTCCTGCTGGGTGAAACATTAATTCAGAAAGGAGACTGACAGCCACTTAGGTATTCCAAAGCCAAATTGCATAGATCAGGCCAGATTGACTTCCGCACTTCCTGATATTCAAATGGGATAGTTTTCTGATGCCCTCCAGAGGTTTCCAGAGCCTGCAGAGCATTGCTGCAACTACTAATTTCCCATAATGGTTCTCAACTAGTTCAGAAAAGTGCAGAGTGGATTTTTTTTTCAGAGATATGACTTCTCTACTGCAAAACTTATTTTTTAGTAACCAAGCAAGCAGTGTAGCTTTAGAATGTGGGATGTACCCACAAAGAATTATCATAGGCTCCTTTATAAGCTTATTGTAGGACATGACAGGGCAGGAGCACATTTGGTAATTTGGGGGTCTGTTTATGTTAGTACCTGGGTATATCATCTTCTTAGTGCCCAGGTAACCAGCATGCAGTGTGGAATTAACCCTCCGCTTTCATGGTATATTAACCCTGCACATGGCCAAGAATGCGTTCTTCTTGACCAGCTTCTAGAACATCATATTTAGGCTCTGAAAATATTATGTATGGTTACAAGATGTTTGTTCAGTGCCTTGTTGCACAGTAGGGAGCCTATACTAAAATTATAATTTGTTGTGGAGAGCTTGGCTTATATGGGTGAGTTTGACCTCAGAAGAGGCCAAAGGCTGAATATAGAAGGGAACCTTGGATTGCTACATGGCCTCGGGACAGTTCCCAGCAATGTGCCTTGACTGTGAATCTATTGTGCTTCTATAGTTGATAATACTCCTTGTAGGTTTGTCCCCCATACACTTGTGCCATAAGGAGTAAGACTGCACAGAAAGTGGACATTTAGACCATTGTCTCTATTTGTGTGCATTGTCGTTTGTGATTTAAATTCAATTCTTTTAATTGTAATAAAAATTCTGTGAGCACAACAGGCTTTTCTGAGTCCTGAATCACTAGAAAATCACCAATCTTGGAGATGGCGTAAGGGACCAACTAAGCCTCTACAGGGAGTTGTGAGTGTGTTTCAAAAGCACTTCAGAGTTTTGGGCATTCATTCAAAGGATCAAAAAGTCACTGAGATGCAAAATCAAGATGCAGACAGTTGTTCACCTTGCCTGCATGGAGGATAAACTATCACACCATGAACAGATTTCTTTGCACACTTTGAGCTAGTCATTTAGAAAAACCACAGGCTTCTCCAGATAGGAATGAACTATCACTTATCTTTCTGTTTGAAAATAAAAACATTTAACTACATTGAGAAAGAGCAAATGAGGGTACAGGTCTCCCTACCCAAGTTCCTCTTAGTTGCTTGGGAAGTATTTTCCTTTGGGAAAAGATTTGAAGTGATGTCCACACAACTGCCACTGTTTTATTTTAAGGACTGTTGCAAAGGATATTTACCTGAACACAGGAAAGCTTTTAACTTGGGTATAGTTTCCCTCTATAACTTGTTTAAGCACCTACTCCTAAAGCATCAAAACTACATTTTCAACATTTTCTAAAATGTGGTTTGAAATTCTAATTCGTGTGGGTTTTTGTTTGTTCGCTTAGATTTTGTTCTCCATGTACCTGTGTCATGCTTACACAATTGAATACGGTATAGGGGTTTTCCTTTTAATCCACCTATTAACAACAGTTTATCTCATAGAATGAAACTGTCAGATTTTCAAGAGGAAATGAGACAATTTCATGCCTGCTAAAGCTTTTCAAAAAGCTCTAACACACCATCATTGACATTTACAGTCCCATGTTATTATTTTCTTAAGCGTGGATCTTCCTTAGTTCAGGCTGTCCTGAACCCATTATGTAGTCAATGATGATCTCAAACTTCTGATTCCGTGCTTCCATGTCCCATGGGTTGTGACTGCAAGTGTGCAAAACTATGCTCTGTCTATGCAGTTTTAGGGACAGCATCAAGGGCTGTGTACATGCTCGGAAAATCTACCAACTGACTTACATCCATTTAGATTGTAAATATTAAGCATGGACAGTATCTATACTAAGTTAATGAATGTTCCTTACACAGGGTTGTATGTCAGATGCACATTAAATACATCGGTGGCCTTTACTTATTAAGGTTATAACAAGGAGATGTGTGGCATGTAGAGCTTTTCTAATGGATTTTCTTTCTTTCTGGTTCTAACATTCTATGTTAAAGTTCAATGATCTATACTCCAGTAATTTGGTTTATTTTTTTAAGCTAATAATATTTGAATGTAATGCAAGTCACACTGTATTACAATTTTTTTCCCTTCTGTATCTGGGTAGGAATCTATTGAATAACAAAGACAAGAATTCAATCTGTGTGAAAGGCATGATCTGGGAATAAGAAATGAAATTGATTTGGTCTAGTCCTTGCCATATTTCAAATGCTGTCCATCAAACATGCCTGAGACTTGCTGTAAGGTAGGCACCTTCATTATTTTCTTTTCCCACACTTCAGAAGAATCAGCTATGAGACATCAAGTGACTTTCCTAACTAAAGAAAGAATGGAAGTAATGGTGTAGCCTGGATGAGAACTCGAGCCACTGGCAGCGAGTAACCTTGTTCTGAATCAGCACCCACTCTGCCTTGTGGAGGCTGGAAGTCTCTTAAACATCCTGTTTCTTATCTTCAATCCAGTTTGAAACCTTAGAAATAGTTGCTTCATACAATGGCCAACATAGAGGAGTTGAATACTTGGGTAATTAATTTTATTCCTTCTCAAGTCTCTGATCGAGCTGAAGACCAGATGGTTTAGTTTTACAATTAAGCATAGTTGTTTAGAGGTTAAAATGTTTTTAGGTCTAGATAGATGTTCTAAGTTGATAATGACAAAATGTGATGGAGATTGATTTATATTCAGAATTTTAGACACACCAAGATAGTAAAGATGTTTTCTTCAAGGCTGACAAATACAAATAGCCAAATCATTATGAATGTAACATATTTAATTCCTGATTGTTTCATGGTTCTTCTTGCTTTAGGTAGTTTATTGTATATATGTGTAATAATATAAACATATACGTAAAAGATATAAAAATAAATAAATGTTTTAGAAAAAAATCTCATAAACCTTTTTAATTAGATACTATTCATTTATATTTTCAATTTTTCTTCCTGGACAGAAGGTCATAAAAAGGTAAAAAGGTAGGGCTGAGGTCTTACTTACTTTTAAATCTCTTCCTTCTGGGCTCACATTTGGGTTTTATTTGAAATTGGTACTTTATTAAGACTTTGCTCTTTCTGCTTCTGCGTGAACTCACTCATTATGACAATTTCTAGTTCAATCCATTTGTCCACAAATTTTGGAAATTCCTTGTTTTTAATAGCTGAGTAGTATTCCATAGTGTAAATGTACCACAGTTTCTTTATCCATTCTTCTGTTGAGGGACACGTAGGTTGTTTCCAAGTTCTGGCTATTATGAATAAGGCAGCTATGAACATGGTTGAGCATATGTCCCTGTTGTGTGGTAGTACATCCTCTGGGTATATTCCAAGGAGTGGAATAGCTGGGTCTTGAGGAAGCCCTATTCCCATTTTTCTGAGAAAGCACCAGATAGCTTTCCAAAGTGGTTGTACTAGTTTGCATTCCCACCAGCAATGCAGGAGTGTTCCTCTTTCTCCACACCCTCGCCAGCATGAGGTGTCAGTTGAGTTATTGATCTTAGCCATTCTGATGGGTGTAAGATGGAATCTCAGTGTCGTTTTGATTTGCATTTCTCTGATGACTAAGGAGGTCGAGCATTTCTTTAAGTGTTTCTCAGCCATTTGATACTCACTTATATCGAGACACTAGCCCAAGGTGTACGTCCCCATGAAAAACTGTACCTACCAGAATAATGGGTAAGAGGGGAGGACATCCTATTGAAACTTTAGGTGTGAGAAGCCTGGGAGAAAGAGGAAATGGAAGGATCCAGTGGGTCCTGGAAAACTACAGGCGAGTCTGGGCCCTGGGGTCCTCCGCAAACTGTGGCAACAGCCAAGGAAAAAATAGGCAGTAAAAACCTTGAACCCCTACCCGGACTAGCCGATGGACATTCTCCACTGTTGAGTGGAGAAGAAGATCT
This sequence comes from Acomys minous, assembly GCF_964271855.1. Classification (NCBI taxonomy): domain Eukaryota; kingdom Metazoa; phylum Chordata; class Mammalia; order Rodentia; family Muridae; genus Acomys; species Acomys minous. The sequence continues at coordinate 26,274,382 of NC_140499.1, read as the reverse complement.
AACTCTCACACAAACTCTGGTGCCCCATATTTGAGCATGTCCCTTGGATGGAGATGCCTGGTGGCACTCAGAGGAAAGATAATAGGTCACCAAGGAGAGACTTGATACCGTATGAGCATATTCAGGGGGAGGAGATCCCCCTCAGACACAGACATAGGGGAGGGGAGTAGGGGGGGGAAGTGGGAGGAAGGGAGGGATGGGAGGATACATGGGATGGGCTAACAACTGAGATGTAATATGTATAAATTAATAAAAATGTAATAAAAAAAAAAAGAAAAAAAAAAAAAGACTTTGCTTGATAAGAAGAGAGTGAATCAGTAAGCAAAACATTGAATCAATTACCTGATGTTAGACTAAGTATATTATACACTTTGTAGCTTTGAAAATAACATTTCATAAAATAGTACTTATAACAGTCTGCGACAAAATATCATCAGTGGGCTAGGGAGGTTTCTTAGAGGTGGTGAAGCATTGCCTAGCATGGACAGGGCCCTGATTCTTGTAAACTACAAAAATAATATAAATAAGATATAAAATAAAACAGATTAAAATGACAGGCTTAATATTTTATCAGTAGTTTATCTTTTTATTTGTGCTAAATATGTATGCTTGTGTTTCTTAGTATAAAAGGACATTTATTTGTCCTTTGTGTACTTGCACCTCCATACAGAATATCATATTAGGAGAACTTAGACAAATTTTCTACCTGAATTTAAATGTGGATGTCTCCTTTAGGTATTGTAAGTGAGGTTAATGAAATGTTAACTTCCAATCCTATTTGCGACTATTCGTATGCTAATTATTAAGCAAACACAGTCTAAAAGAAACAATGTGCATCTATACTCAAGGCCCTTTTAGAATACATTGTCCTATAGTTGCTGTTATTTGAAGCTCCTAGGATGATTTTGTTTCTCTAGTAGTTTCCTCACTTAGACAACACTGGGCAGCAAGTAGGCTATCTGAACTTAGCCACTAGTTTCACACTATTTATTTAGAATATCCTACATTTTTGATGACAGAGCATGACAGAGAGAAACATCTGGTGCCTAATGTATTCAGTGTAGTAAGCATCTCTAGTACCTAACTGTAACTAAATAATTAATGTGATTTGGTCCAATCTTATTCATGATCATGATTATTCTGCTTTTCTAACAAAGATCTTGATTTTATTTAGTAGTTGTAGATTACCATTAGTAGCATAATAACAAAGACGAACAATTATTTCTTGGAAAAGATGTGCTATTGCACTTTCTGTGGTAGTATAGACCCCACAAACTTAGCTTTAATCTAACGCAGAGAGATCCTAGGTTCAAGGCAAATCGGGACCTTGTTTTCACAAAGTAAGCAAATAAAAGCATATACTTTGTTATTGTTTTTCTCACAAATTTATTTCCATCATTATGAAATGTCCAATTTACTTTAAAAAATCATTGGCTTTTACTCTGTTATGTCAGAAACAAATACAAAGGGAAAGTTGCCCTTCAATATCAATTCAAGAAATGTAGTATGAAAGAAATCATTGATTGCAAGATTCAAACCAACTGTTTCCTGCATTTTCTCATATATACTTAGACTCAAAAACAGGAAGGCTCCTAGAGTCCTGTTATTTCTCAAATAATTAGAAGACAAGGAGATATTTCAGGACAAAGGAAATAGAAAACATTTAAAACAAGTGTGCACTCCTCCAACAGAGGAGGGTATTGACTCAGGAGTGGGGAAACATGGTTTTAACTTGGTTTTTTTCTTTTTAATGTTTGGAGAATTTCCTTCTCTATTCTTTTCTTCTTATGGGACTTAAGCACATCTGACCATTTTATCCCTGTGCCTCTACCTATAAGTACTGATATTGGCTTCTATTGGGTCCCTGCCTCTGTTCTTAAGCAAAAAGTTAGCAGGATACTGTTCTTAGTCTATAAACCCCTTTATAATTGGACCTGCCTTAAGATGATGTGTTCTGAGGCAGAGAGAAACTTAATTTGTAAGGAAAATGAAACTTGTAATCCAATTGTCATCCTAAGTCTTGAATACCAGTAAGACAGCATTCCATAGGGAAACACTGCTGTCTCCTGCCCACAGCACTTGGAATAGATTATTTTTTTATTAAAATGCTAAAGTCCTTGATAACTTGATAATGTTCATTTCCTCTAATCTGTTCTCCTAATCAGACATCTTTTTAAAATCTCAGCCAAGGGGCCTTCTTCTAGAGTAGCGCTCTTACGTGTTTAAGGACAATAGTCCAGCAACAAAAAGGAAGAATGTCTCATGGAAGAAGTCAAAGCACCCGAGTTTTTCTATCCATGTAGAACTATTTTTAAATGTATAGATAAATTCTCATTTGTAAATCTGTGTCTATGTAGAACAATGATATATGGAGCACCTCAGAATCGTTGGCACTCTAATAAAATTGGTGGAATATATTTTCTGATAAAAATAAATCTATATTTATAAGTGAATGGCAGTTATAAACCAAAATGAGTGTATATCATATGACTAATTACAATTTGGATCAATATTTAAAGTTGTTTCATCTTTTTTGAGAACTATTATTACAAGGTATAGTTAAGTGTGAATTACAGATATACTTTTTTTTTTAAGTATTATTACTGATTCTTTGCAGATGACACCTTATACATACCTATCACAATTGGTTCACAGTCCTTTCCTTTCCTGAACGCCACCCTTGCTGCCTTCACTCCCCAGCAAAAAAAAAAAGAAAAAGAAAAAGAAAAAAAGAAAAAAGAAAGAAAAAAAAAGGTCCAAATGGTATTATCTATATATTCACTAGGGTGTGGTCACACTTTCAGGGGCCTGCCCCTAGATGGAGCTGGGTCCCTCCCCTCCCACATCCCTGCCGGAAGTCCTCAACTGTGGATGGCAACACCTCAGCATCCTATCACAGTTTTTGGAAGTTCTCTTTGGTGGATTCCTGTCTAGGCTGTTACTATTCTTAGGAGGGGTATTAGGGTGGAGGTAGGCCCTTGTCTCAGAAGAGTTTTATGTTGCTCTTTCTCAGCTGTGCATTTGTGGTAAAGTAGCTTGTTTGCTCTTTCCCAGCGCAGGAGCAGGGACTATCGGCTTCCACATGGTTTTGGCGTGAGCGCAGACCTTAACAAGGGTTTCCGGTTGCAGTAGGGCCAGAAACTGGTAAGACCCTTTGATGCAGCTGGGATCACAGATATAAACATGGATTCCGGGTTTGCTTTGATTTACTTTGCTTACTTTGCACTTCTAATTACCACTTTTCTCCCACAGGATTTAACTTGCTTAACCTTCAATTTCCAAATTGCATTCATAACTTGGGGTTGCAATTCATCTTTGTAAGGTGAGATGGGTCGATAATTTCACAAAATGATTGCCAGGATTGTAATTGGAGGTTTCAGTACAGGGCTAGTTGGCTGCAAATTTGGGCAATCTTGAATATATTATGTTGTCTTGCAGATCATGTTAAATTTTTTATGTAGAGAGATATCATAGCTAATTATATCAAATTGGCAGACACATACTTAAACTTTCAAGGTATTGACTAATTAGAAATCAAATAATAGATTTAGTGTAAGAGAATATATACATCAGAGTATAAACATTAGTGTTAGAAACATTACATTGTGTTGCAGGAAAATATTAATGAAAATGGAAAGATTAAAAAAAAAAGAAAATGGGAAGATTTTGCTATATATTATCTGAAGTCTAACAAAAATTAAAACAAGACATATTGTATTTTCTTATTTTTGTTTGTCATTTGAAATTTCATTTGGGGATATACTCACTTGTCAATTTTATTGAGCTGTGAAATTCTATATCCTTTCACCTTGGCTTCTCATCTTGTGAAATTCTCTGCATTTTCTAAGATCGCTATTCATTTCTTTAGAGAGAACAGCAGTGGGGTTAGGGTGTTTTGGTAATTTCACTTAACACTAGTCACCTTGCACAAACTGTAAAATATATTTAAAGGAATAAAAAAGAGGGTTTAAAAATGTTAGATTGGATTTTGTTAATTTTTCATCACACAGATAAATGAATATAATGAAACAATATGTTGATTGCTAATAAAGTCATTTAATATTCTACAATTCAGCATATTTATCAGCTCTAAGTGCAGTCTAGCAATCAGCTATCCCCATGATAACTCTCCTGCGGTGCTTGGCAAGACAGCAGAGACCTGATGAGCGGATGGTGGTACTATACCAGTTCACTGAAAAGGAGAACTCATTCTGTTGCCCCTGGCAATAGATGGAGTCAGCAAAGGGCCAAGACACCCTTTGAGCAAAACAAACCTAAGATCCGATCATTTAAAAGTCCGCAAACCTATCTCCCACAAAAAGAAAAGAAATTAATGAGTCAACCTGTTATGGGCCATTAATAATCCTTCTTAGCATTAAAAATGCTTCCTCAGTGAAGAAGCCTTTGTTACTGTGTATTTCATGAACAATAAAGTTCTATAATGAGTATATAGTTTCAAACAAGTGTGGCTTGCAAGGCCTTCTGGCTGTATCCGGATACCCCAAAGAAGGTAGATGTTGTTTGCTGCCATAACCAGAAGTAGAGTTGCACCTTTATACACATTTTATTGTTTATGAGACTGTGCTATATTTGAACTTTTATTACTTAGCTAAGAACTTAGAAGCAAATCGAGCCCTTTGAAGAATGTTGAAAGGACATTACGACTGTGTCATAGCCATACCTGTACATTGTCATAATTACTTGCATTATCATTCTGCCACAGGGATGTAGAACCAGCTCAATTTGTTCACTTTTCTCTCATCATGTACCCTGAGCCTGGATATACATAAGGACCGGATGCTCACATGCATTGTTTTATATTCTGCATTGTCTCTTCTTTTAATATTACAGATAATTTAGTCATTCATTAACCATATAGATGTAACTGACAATACATCCTAAACTGAATAAGTAAAAAGCAGAATGTAATAATATCCCTCACGAATATTTCCTTTGCATTTATTTATTTTATTCACAGTAGCAAATTGTGATTGTTTTCGTACTTAAACTGTCCCAATACCAAGAATCCAACAAACATCTTTGTCTTCAGAATCTTATTCTAATGAGGAAGGACAGGCAGCATATAATTAATTAATACATAAGTTATAAAGTATCTGAAGAGGTTTAGGTTTTTATGAAGATGAAACATATTACAACAGTTTAAAAGGAATCTTGAATGTTTGTTTAGAAGTAGAAGCATGTGTTCTTATTTTAAGTAATAAAAAAACCCTTTTTTGAAGATGTGGCATATGTCTAAAGGATAAGATCCAGGTAGATGCTCTGTGTAGGGAGAACACACAACATGAAGAAAGATCAGCAAGTCAATGTACACTAAAGAGAGGCCTCTGTGTGTGTGTGTGTGTGTGTGTGTGTGTGTGTGTGTGTGTGTGTGTATGTAGATGGGATTAAAGACATTTCAGGAAGTGGAAAAGTAGGTCACAGAGGCAATAAAAGGACAAATTAAGAAAATACTTTTATGACATTGCTAAGGACTTTAGATTTTAACAATAATATTAAGGATATAAAAGAATTCTGATCAATGATTTGGTTTCTATTATCTAAAGGAACACCTGACTTCTTAGATGGGAATAAATTCTTATTCTTAGAAACAAGGGCTGAAGCCAGTAGATTACATAGTACTATGTCACATATTTAATTTAACATGTAAGATATTCTAAAGGAAATGAAAACTTAAGCTACCAGAACAAACTGTGTTCAGAAGGAACCTCCAACTAGTACATTCATGATATAGTGAGACCAAGTACAAGAAAACATGGGAAAATCACTCAAGAGAACGAGAAGTAGCTTGTAAAGTCTTTCTCCTCTGACCTTCAGCATAATTCTGGCATGCCTTTCGAAAGGACAGGGCTCCTGCAGCTGCTTCGATCAATCCACAACGATTCTCTCTCGTTGACACGGATTGATCAACAGAGCAGAAAACTGTGAGGTGGTGACCGACAACTTCAATCCATTCTGAATTGAATCTTTAAGACCTCTTAATGATTCCAACTACAGGCAGGTAAGTGAGATTCAATAGACTGACAGATATGGTCATAAAAAAGCTCTTGTTATGGAGATGGTGGTGATTTTACATATGGAGCAACTGTGTCTATGTGATATTTGATTATGAAGCAAAGTTAAAGATGTTCAGTACATGATGGATAAAAATTTCCTTTTTCTTTCAACATAGACACACACACATTAATTTTTGGTTTATATCTCATTGAAGATTTATAATACTTTTAATTGACTTGGCAAAGTTCATGTAGTTTTGTTAATATAAGAATCTATAATTGATCCCCATAGAAGGATTTATACACTGATAATTATCCAAAAATTAAGAGTCCTTTCATATATCACGAAAGGTCAGGGCAAAGTATGTGCAATTCAAGAAGCATTTACAAGAAGGTCTGTGGAAGCCTATAATATAGAATGCCTGTTGGACAGCAATGTGCTATCATCATTCTCTTTCCATCCTTGAGCATTTTCCTGGCTGTTACAACAATGCCTTATATAGATACAGCCTGAGAAACTTGCTGATTCTTTATATCTCATACATATATACATAGGTATATATAGAGAAAGCTTGATGAATCAATTTAATGTTGTTTCTATAGTTTTGTGTTTAGAGTTGATTCCTTGTGGATTAAATAACCTATCAGGGTGCTTGTTTTTGGAGAAAATTGATTCCCCTCTCTCTGTTAGCAGCTATTACTTGCCTGTAATAGAAGGGCAATGTCTTTAGCCCATATTACTTTGGGATTCTCTTTGAATATTCTGACCATGAATTCAAAGGGAGGCTTCCCATGCCTGGAATAGAGAGTATGTTAGATGGTACTGGGCTTTGATGGGGAATATCACCCGCATGTGGCTTAATTCCATTTAAGATTATATATATTATTTACATTTATATGTTCTCTGAGAATTTTGTTCAATGTGTTTTGATAATATTCACTTTCCCTCCACAAATTCCTCTTAGATTCCCATCCTTCCTTTCCCACACATCTCCCATCTAAGCCAATGTGTGCAGCCTAAATATTCTCGAATGTGAGGCCTCCAACTGGAATATGGTTCCTTATCAAAGGCAACACTTTTTAATACAAAACTGACTCTTCCTTTCTAAGTACCAACCATTGTCAGTTGCCACTTGCAGAAATATGAAAACAGCAATGTCTTTGATAAAAATTGGCAGAGTGTTAAAAAAAAGTGTATAATGAAGGATATGAAAAGTTGGTTTAATATTATGTGAATTTAGCAAAATAATCATAGTAGGTTCTTTCTTGGCTTATTTTTTTTCCTCCATTATTAATTTATTCTTGTTACATCTCAATTAGTTATCCCATCCCTTGTATCCTCCCATTCTTCCCTCCCTCCCATTTTCCCCTTATTCCCCTCCCCTATGACTGTTCCTGAGGGGGATTACCTCCTCCTGTATATGCTCATAGGGTATCAAGTCTCTTCTTGGTAACCTGCTGTCCTTCCTCTGAGTGCCACCAGGTCTCCCCCTCCAGGGGACATGGTCAAAGGTGAGGCACCAGAGTATGTGAGAAAGTAATATCCCACTCTCCACTTTACTGTGGAGAGTGTTCTGTCCATTGGCTAGATCTGGGTAGGGGTTTAAGGTTTACCGCCTGTATTGTCCTTGGCTGGTGCCTTAGTTTGTCTTTCTTGGCTTATGATACACTTATCCGTAAGTTCTTTGGTCCAATAACAGTGTCAGCTATGAGTTTCATCTGTGTACAAGAACTTAGATACAATCAGAAAGTGACTCATTACTCACCTAGCATTTTTGCCACTATTATACCAATAAACACAACTCAACTTGGCCAATTGTTATTTTATCTCAATAAGTTCACATTGGATAAAAATTAACAATTTCTTTGCCCTTCCAATAGTGTGCACAACACATTCTAGTAGTATAAAAACCATCCAGAAAGGAAGAAGTCCCATGACCAGTCAGGTTTTTTTCCATATTCTAAAATTCAATTATTTTAAAGTTCTGGGGTAGCCAAGAGCATTGATAGTAGCCTGTTACATTTGCAGGTATTTGGATCTTATTGGCCAATAGTTCCAAAAGAAGTAACACGTTTCTCGCCTTGGACTGGTTATGTTAGCCACCAATGTCTAGTCTGGACATTGTTGTCCTGTTATTAGAAAGTTCTATTTTGACTCTTTATGTATGTATAAAGATAGATATATTTTAGGACACTTCTACAGTAGTAACATTACATATGACTTGTTTTTAAAGCAATTGGTGTTATTTATCTTTTCCAATTATCCTCTTTTTTTAGAATTTAATTCAATTTTTATTATTAAAACAGCTTTTTTTAAAATAAAAAACACTTACATTGCCAACCTGAAGTTAGGAGGAGTTTAGAGATGGTTCCCCTTAAAGAGAGAAATTAAATTCACCCTGAGTTCTAAGCAAGGAAGGCTGTGTGTGTGTGTGCGTGTGTGTGTGTGTGTGTGTGTGTGTGTGTGTGAGAGAGAGAGAGAGAGAGAGAGAGAGAGAGAGAGAGAGAGAGAGAGAGAGAGGGATGTGGAGGGCAGAGAACAACTTTTGGCCGTTGGTTCTCCACTTCTACCATGGGTTTCATGGTCATCACATTGCATGGCCTGGTCTTTATGATCTGATCCATCTCGACAGACCACATCTAGTCATTACTAGGATGCTGTGATCCAAATGTAGGTCCTTATGCTTATAGAGAAAACACTTTTTCACTCACTGAACCATCTCTCTAGATCCTCTTCCCTCCTCTTTTTTTACTTATTTATATTTATTTATTTATTTGGGTTTTTTTTAAGACTGGGTTTCTCTGTGTAGCCCTGGCTGTTCTGGAGTCACTTTGTAGACCAGGGTGGCCTTGAACTCATAGAGATCTGCCTGCCTCTGCCTCCCAAGTGCTGGGACTAAAGGCGTGTGCCACCACACGCTTATGATGATTTTTTAAAAGACATGTTTTGAAGCTGGAGAGTTGGCTCAGTAGTTAAGAGCATTTGTTGCTCTTTTGGAGGACTTAAGTTCAGTTCCCAGCACCTATAACCATCTGCGATTCCAGTTCTAGGGGATCGGACACCTTTTTCTGCCCCCCACAGGCACCAGGCATGCACATGGTACATAGACCCACGTGCAGGCAAAACACCCAAATATAAAAATAAATCTTAAAAATAAAAGAAAAAAAAAAAGAAAGAGAAAAGACAAGACAAAACATGGTCGTTAGGTGTAGACCAGGCTGGGATGGAGCACCGAACTTTAACCTTCCTGTCAGTCTCCAGAGTGCTGGGGTTACTCTGCACCTGGCAGTTTGGGCTGCTTTTAAAGTAACATTCAGCACTCAGTGACTGTAAAGTCCAGGACATTAAAGGCACAGAGGTGATATTTACTGCTTTGTGACAGTAGTAGTCCCTTGGAACCAGAGGATAGCAATGAGGGTCCAACTGTATCTTGTATGCAGTTAGATTTGATAGTTTCTAGGCTGTATTAACACGACCTCTTACAGCTGCCCAATAGAGCACTATGTTTTGTAGTGACTCTGGGCCTCAATCAGCATCTCTTGTCCCAGTTACCTACTGTTGTGTGCCAATGCCCCTCCCCCAAATGCAATGACTTAAGACAGCAAAGTGGTCCTCTGGCTTGAACAGTTTGTGCTCAGCCTGTCTCTTGCAGTTTCAGTCATGTGTTAGGAAGATCTGGAACCACCCAAAGGCATCTCTTTTCCTGTGGCAACTGGACTTAGAGGTGAGGGGCAGGCGGGGGGGTCGAGGGGTGGGGACATTGGGGGGTTATGGGTACTTCTACCTGGGGCTGCTTAGGTGCCCTCCTATAGTCAGACTCTTAACTTAGGCTGGCTTCCTCTCAGCAGGAGTTCTGAGGACAGGAAGTAGAAGCTGTTGGCCTCTTAAAACAAGGTCCTGAAATAGATGCAACGTCACATCCACTACTGGATGAAGCCACCAGAGCCACCTATAATGGGGAAGAGAAACAACAAGACTCCTGGGTCTTGAGATTTGGGTTGGGAGTAGTGTCCAATGAGTTGCGGCCATATTTAATCCCTCAGAGTATTCTCAAACCCCAAAGGGTTTGTTTTTAGGGTTAGACCTTTGCATCCACAGAACCATGTAAGCATTTAACGAGAATGACCACCAATGCCACTTCAGTCTGTTTCACCCTAGTTCAGAGAAACTAGGTTGGAAGATGAGGGGCCTATGTACACATTAAAGGCTGTGGGTGGCACAGCAGCCTAGGGTCAGACTCCAGGCTCAGATGGGCAGCTGGTGTGTGTGCTTGTGGGTTGTTCTAATCAGGCCTTCGATAGGAAGGAAAACAAAGTTCCCTTTGGCTCAAACTGTCTCTAGGCCTTTCCAAGAGAAACTGTACTATCAGCAGGGATACTGGAAGCCACTGTACTGGCCCTCCGTCTTGGGGAACTCCTTCCGGATCCGCCAGCTGCAGCAGCTTGGCAGGGTGGCAAAGTCAGCCATGTCCTGGGAGCCGAAGCACCAGGTGGCATAGCACCTGTACGCACAGTGTCGCAGCCTGCGGTTGGTGGCCTCTTCCTCCAGGACCAGCAAGGGCTCCTGGTACAGCAGGAGGAGCTGCAGAGCTTGTTTCGACAGCACCAGCTTCCAGAAGAGCTCCGAGGTGGTGATGTACCGTACTGGCTTCCTCCAGCAGTACAGCTCCTCCAGGGCCCTGCGGTTCTCTGGTAGTTGTGACAGGAGAGTTTCCACACTGGCACCAGCCCGGGCTGTCCCCGGACCTGGGGGGGGGGTCACCTCTTTGCACAGCAGCTGTATTTCCTCAGGTTGTCCAGACATGGGGGGGGCGGGGGTGAGTCGTGGAGAGATAGGGACTGCCTAGACAGCTCCTTGAAGTCCATCTGGGCCCTTGGAACTTCTTGGCCTTTGACAACTTGCAGACTTTTCCCCAGCAGCTGTGGCTCCACCATCAGAATGCAGAGCTCGTCCACAAAGGACACACACACTTTAACGTCGGCTTGGGCTCCATGATGGACGCACACTTCTTCCTGTAGTAGTGCTCATTGATGGCACAGGGTTCACAGCACTTACAATAGGGGTAAACTTTGGACCGTCAGAAGGCACTTGAGGATTTGTTGATGAGCAAGTCAATGAATACAGGGGCCAAGCCAAAGTAGGATCCAATTACCCTCTTACAGACTGCTTTCCCCATCCCAACCAATTTATCCCTTCCTGTTTCATAATTCTCTTTAAACCTTTAAAACTATTTTATTTTATATCCTATTTTGAACAACCCTCCTTGTAGGCCCTTAGTAATTTCCTGAAACCATTCCCTTAATAGACATAATAGTAATGTTAGTTTTACTCTCTGGTAATTAATAATTAGCTTTTATTGATGTATAGATCATAAGTAAAAAAGAAAAGCTTATCAACTTAACAAAGAAAAGACCTGAAACCAACAGCAAAACTTACAGGTCTGGAACTATGGCCAGGATGATGCCGTTCTGACTTTTCATTTGTCATAGATGTATAGTGGGCCAGTTACCTTCTTTTATTGATGTGAACAAATACCTGACAAGACAATGTTTAAGAAGGAAAGGTTTATTTGGTTTATAGTTAGAATAATTCCAGGCCATCAAGATGGGGAGGACATGGCAGTAGGAGGTGAAGCAACTGGTTATTGAGCCCGCAGTCAGGAATCAGAGAGCGATAATATTTGAGATCAGGCTATGGAACCTCAGGGCTCACCCACAGTGGCTCTCTCTCTCCCTAAGTTTCTATTTTCGAAAGGTCCAAAAGAGTACAACATCTTATATATGAGAAGGCTTAAAGGGAGGGAAGTACAGGAAATTTATGTAAATTAGTATGATCTCAAAAAATAGTTAAAAGAATAAAAACAATGTCCCATGTTGAGGACCCATGTTATAACACATGACCCCATATTGTATATTTCACATTCAAGTCATATCACAGAGAAATTTTCAAAAAAGGCACTATTTGTCCATAAATGCATATGTTTAGTTGAATTTGTTAAATGTTTCTTATGAACTACAAGATATCTTGTATCCTTATTGTTTGTCTCTTACTTAGTATGCATTCACCTTCTTTTGGGCAAAAAAATATGCTCTTGGGCATGCAAGCGCGCGCATGCACACACACACACACACACACACACACACACACACACACACACACACGTATCTTAGAGAATTGCTTTATTTTCCCCTCATATTGTATAAGACCTTAGAGAGCTATAAAGAAACATGCTTTGTTTATTCTTAGCTACTAAGATACTTAAAGTTGTGGTTCTCGTCCTTTTTGGTGCTGGGTATTAAAGTTTCTACTTAATTATTTAATTCCCCTGAGAACCTCAAAATAAACTCAACTTGACTCAGAATAACTAGCCTCCCCTTTGTTTCCAGCCAATCATATTTAAGAAGAAATTTGCTATGTAAGGTGCACTCTGAGGTCTAATTGGTTTTTCAGCTCTAAAAAAGAAAATGACGGAGGTAATAGCTAGTAAGTTAGGGAGCAGTTTAAGATTTTAAAAGACACACTCTACTTTTGAGAAGTTGTATGGCTTGTGTCATGTATCACAACATGCTTCAAATAAAACGAGAGTGATTGGGAACAGAGGTTTCTTCCCATGGGCCTATTTATAGTGCCTGCAATTCTAGCACTTTCTTCATGTAGCATTTGACCTCAAAGAGTCAAACAGAACGTCAAGCATTGTGGCCTGAACTTGCCCCAGCATAAAATGCTAATTAAAGGGGAAAGTTGCAAGCAACTTTTTCTAAATCAGATTAAATTAACTGAAGTTTTTATATTCTGGATAACTGTATTTGCAGACAGGCAGTTGAGATTCTTTTTATACACGTGTTTTCCTATCATTTTTGGTATGTAAGTCAAGACTGAAAATTGGATTTTAATTACTCTCCAACTCATTTAAGTATTTTTTTTCAGAGACAGTGTTTCCTTGTGTAGCCTTGGCTATCCTGGACTCTCTTTGTAGAAAAGGCTAGCCTTGTACTCACAGAGATCTTCCTGGCTCTTTTCTCCCTGAGTGCTGGAAATAAATGTATGCACCACCATGCCTAGCTTTATTTAAATAGTTCCATTTTTTAGAAATTAAATACTTTCCCATTTATATTTTTGTAACATCATCATCATCATCATCAACTTCATCATCATTATTATTATTATTATTATTATTATTGTTGTTGTTGTTGTTGTTATTATATTTTAGTATTTTAGGTCAACATATCGCCAAAAGAAGTTAATTATTTCATTTTTCAAATTTGTAATTTTTATATTTTTAGTGTGTTCACTTTATATCCTGATATAGTCCCTCCCTCGTCATCTACTGGTCCCACCCTCCCTTCCTTATCATCCCTGTCCTAGTTCTCAAAAAGGGGAAGCCTTTCTCTATTATTATCTGACCTCAGCCTATCAAGTCTCATATGGACTGCCTGTATCCTCTTCCTTTGTTGCCTGGCAAGGTTGCCCTGCCAGGGGAAGTATTCAGTGAGTGGGCACCAAAGTCCATGTCAGAGGTAACCCCTATTCCCCATATTATAGGACTCACATGGAGACTGTGCTGACTATCTCCTATAACTGGCAAGAGAGTCTGGATCCTCACCCTGCATGGTCTTTGTTTGGTGCAGCAGTCTCTGCAGCATCTCCCTCCTCTGCCCAGATTTGTTGTTTGCGTTGGTCTCCTTCGGGAGCTCCTGTTCCCTCCAGGACCTTCTATCTCCCAACTCTTCCATAAAACTCCCTGACCTCTCGCTAGAAGTTTGGCTGTGAATCTTAGCAACTGCTTTGATCTCTCTCTGGGTAAAGTTTCTCAGAGGACCTCTTTGGTAGGCTCCTGTCCTCTTCCTTGTCTTGAACCACTACTGCTGTCTATTCTATTTGCCCTTCTTAATGAAAATTATGCATTCTCCCTAAGGTCCTCTTTGTTTTTTAATCTCTTTAGGTCTTTATTGTAGTGTGGTATTATGTGGCTAATATGGGCTTATAAGTGAGTATATACCATGTGTGTCTTTCTGGGTATAGATTTCCTCATCCAGGATGATCTTTTTTGGTTTCATCTATTTGCATGCAAATTTCATGATTTCCTTGGTTTTTTTTTGTTTGTTTGTTTGTTTGTTTGTTTTTATAGTTAAGTAGTGTCTAATTATGTAAATCTGCCACAGTTTCTTTATCCATTCTTTGGCTGAGTGACATCTAGGTTGTTTCCAGATTCTGGCTATTATGAATAAAGCTGCTATAAACTTAGTTGAACAAATGGGCTTGTTGTATGGTGGAACATCTTTCAGGTCTATGCCCAGGAGTGATATAGCTGGCTGTTGAGGTAAAGCTATTCCCACTTTTCTGAAAATGTGCCAGATTGATTTCCAAAGTGATTGTACAAGTTTGCATTCCCACCAGCAATAGAGAAGTGTCCTCCACATCCTAGCCAGTATGTGCTGTCCCTTGATGTTTTTTTTTTTTTAAATCTTAGCCATTCAGATATGTGTTAAATGGAATCTCAGAATCACTTTGATTTGCATTTCCTTGATGACTAGGGACGTTGAGAATTTCTTTGTTTCTCAGCCATTCAATATTCCTTTCTTGAGATTTCTCTGTTTTGTTCTGTACCTCATTTTAAGTGAATTATTTGGTTTGGTTTGTTGGTGCTTAATTTCTTGAGTTCTTTATATATTATGGATAGTTACCCTCTGTTGGATGTAGGGTAGGTGGAGATATTTTCCCAGTCTGTGGGCTGTTGTTTTGCTCTATTCTCAAGGTCCTTTGCTGTACAGAAGCTTTTCAGTTTCAGTTTCATGAGCTCCCATTTATTAATTGTTGATCTTAGAGCCTAGGCTGTCCTGGACTCACTTTGTAGACCAGACTGGTCTTGAACTCACAGAGATATGACTGGCTCTTGCCTCTCTCTATGCTGGAACTAAAAATGTGTGCTACCATGCCTGGATTTACTTAAGTAGTTCTAATTTATCGAAATGTAATACTTTCCTTTTATGTCCTTATACTGTTCTTTTTCTTATTAATAATACTATTAAGACCCTATCTTCTTTAGTCAACATCTCTCAAAAAGAAGGTAATTTAAAAATTTATTTTCTAACTCCTTGCACAAAATGCTCAACCTTTTCCACAAACTGAACAAAAAAATATTTTCTAATATCAAGAGAACAGCAATTTTGATTTGAAATTGACATATCTTTGAGGTATGAACCAAAATACCATTATCACTTATAAGATATTATAGCACTACACATATTAGCCATTGAAGGACTATTTGTATCATAAGTATTTTTAAATTAATATCATCTCAGACCAAGATAGTCAATATTGCAACAGAATACAAAATTAAATATTATTTTATATCTCAAAATTTGCAAACACTGACCCTTTATAGTGTTGCTCTGTGAATAGCATCTCTCCGCATCCCTCTTCAGGTTCATGTGGACTAAAAATATTTCCTGGCATCTAATACACACAAGGAAATTTTAAGACATCCAACTAAATGATTATGAAATTCCCTATCACTCAATTATAACTCAACAGATTTGATAAAACTATCCTATTTCATTCTCAAAATGTGATTTGGCAGCGAGTGAGAATAATCTTGTGCTAACAGAATTTAGAAAATTCTAAAAGTGTGTATTGACAGAATCCATGCAGCAAGCAAAATTACAAGTGAATCTATGAAGAGAGGAAATTAAAAGTGCAAAAAAGTCATTAAGTAACAGTGAGTTTGAGAAACACATACTCAGCAGACTAGGGAAAACTTGACTAAAATGATTAGAAAGAGTAAAGAAGAGAGAGAGAGAAAAAAAAAAGATTATTCAAGCTATGTATAGCAGAACTTTGAGCTAAGGTCCTTGGTCACTTAAAGATGAACTGTGTTAAATATTAAAAGTATTGCTTCTTAGTGCTATGTCTACTCCTAACTCTGGGCTCTTAAACAGTCACACTGGGTTAAAAGTAATAAAGGGTCTTTTCCTTCTTTGTTAGAGCCATACCTGACTTTGATGTTACATAACACTCAAAGAGAAAGACATTTCTCTTCCTTTAGCCCTCAGGGAGTGTGGTAACTTCTCCAACATTAGGGTCTTGTGGTTTAACAAGAATTGTCATTCAAGGCTGTCATTCTGTCTTCTGTCAAGAAAATACCCATATACCACCAACCTCTGGATAACCTGTCTGGCAACTCAAAGAAGTGTGTTTTTCAAATTGAGCATCTTTTTTAAAAATTTAATTAATTTATTCATATTACTACTCAATTGTTATCCCATCGCTTGTATCCTCCTGTTCCTCCCTCCCTCCGGCTTTCACCCTATTCCCCTCCCATAGGTCTTAGACCCAGGGGGACCTCTTCCCCCATTATATGGTCATAGGCTATCAAGTCTCATCTTGGTGCCCCATATTTGACCACTTCCCCTTGATGGGAGGCCTGGTGGCACTAAAAAAAAAAATTGAGCATCTTAATAACTTCTTTTCACTCTAAGAATTCAGGATACTCCTTTAAATTCCTACAACTCTAACTTACAGCTATCACTCTTGCTTGGAGCTTCATTTTATTCCTTGAGTTAATAATAGTTGTTTCTTATTTCTCATATTCCTATTCCTGTTGTCCTTCTCTTTTTACTTCTTAGCAAACACTTGTCATCTTTCTAATTCCATATTAATATTAATACTTATTTATGGAAGATCTAAAATTACTTTATGCTACATTGATTCTTTAGCTCTCTAATTATTCAGTAACTATTTGATTTGAACTATAGTTCAGTGGTACAGTTTCTCTGTCTGAAATGCTCTGAATTCACCCATATGTAAAAACACAAAAGAACTATTATATAACAATGTTATGAAGTATTTTAACCCAGTATTGATAAGATAGTGCCTTTGCTGCTAAAAGCCTTTTGACAGAGAAATTATAAGCACTTTATTACATGAATTAATAGCTGCACTATTTCAAATTAAATTCTAAAATTTTGAACAAATCTTCAGTTGTATTTTAAAACCAACTTAATTTCTAAATTTCCTTTTTAAATGTCTATGCTTTTTGTAGAGTTTCTAAACTCTTTACTTGTTATTATATGTTTCTTATTCCTAATCTCATATGGCTTTACTTATATTTTTCAATATGTCATGTTTTAGAAACTAGTAAAATAAAATTATTTGCCCACAAGTATGAATTATTAGAGAAGATGTCAATGATTATACATTGTCATTTTGTCTTATTGCAAAATGATATTTAATTTTGTATTTTTATAAAAGTTATTATGAGGATAGAATGTAACTTATTTTTTGCCATTCAGTATTGTAAGCAAAGAATTAGGCATGAATATATTTCTACTTGAGGACTTCAAGTAAAAAATACCAGCATGTAAATATTTTTTACATTTAACGGTTCTTTACCTTTTAAATGAATAAATTTATAAGAATCATTCAGTTCTGATTTCCTTACATTTGAAAAATCCAATATTGTGATGCTAATTAACACAAATATTGACCTATGAGTTTTAACATACACTTAGCTAAACAGGACATCTTCACGCTCCTATGCAACTATTAGAAGACTAATGAATTATTAATTTATGATTAGTGAACTGTCTGAAAAAAATGGATGCTTTGCACTTGAAATAAAAAGGAAAATTTAATCAAATTAATCTAGTTGGATACCTTACATTGAGAAAATGTTTGCATCCACAGGAAGTGTTTAGGCTAAATCCCCAGTCCCTAGATGGGATCTGTGAGAAGCACACATGGCTCTTAGGAGCTGGAATCCCAGGACAGGATTTCTACCCTGATGAGATGAGGAACAGGACTGCTATTTCGACTGTCCACAGAAACGGAGCCAGAGTCTGTATTCTGAAGCACATTCACAGGACATTGGACTTCCTTGCCTTAATACAGGCAGCATTGGGTATCTCCAGTGAGAAAAAAATCTGTGGAACTTGTTACAGCAATTTGAATTAAGACATTTTCCTTTTTTCTTTTCTTTCTTTTTTTTCTTTAACATTTTTAAATGCTGCCTTCAATATTCACATACATTAAAAAATACACAAGTACAAAATATTATCATATACTTTAAAAATATCTTCTGCTCTACAAAACGAGAAAAACTCCTTTTGATTGCATTGTCACTAGGAGGTAATGTATGCTTCCATCTAGCTTTCACATTTAACAATTTTTTAATTCCAGGGATGTAGGAGGGCTTCATGATTTTAAGTTGAAAGGAGTTTGTTTTGGACTCTGATTCCCTTCCTAATGCCCATTAAAAGAAGTATAATTCTACTACGATGTGTTACTGAGTCCTAAAACCTGAGGAAGCTATATGTCAAAAGAATGATAAAAAAACACACTGTTTCTACATATTCTATGCAATATATAATGTTATATACTCATATTTGTGGCTAGAGACTATAGCATTATCTACTTAAATAGAGTAATAATTACCTTTAACTGTTATAGAAAATTAAGGAAAGGTATCAAAGCCTTCTTTAGAGAACCTTTCTAAAAATCAGAGAGTTTACTATTCACCCTGTATCACAAGTCTTTGGCGAATGTGGACTTTAATGTTCATTGGCAACTGTGAAATGGTACTTCACTCTATGTCAAAAGAATTCTGAGATACTAAAAAATATTTTCTTTCTCTACTCACAATGTATTACTGATATCATAAAATAATATTTTATTTCTAGAATAAACACTTAGTTCTACCAAAGTTTTCTAGCCTGTATTATCTTTGGATAGATATAGAAAAGGAAACATAAAATACTGGCTATAATGATTAATGCTTCTAAAATGTTTAAGAATGTAGTATTTATGAAAACTAATTTTAAATATCTAAGTATTTAGGAAATTCTATCACTGATGCCATCAGATGTATTCAAACTTTTTGAGCTAAGTGTTTGATAATTAATTGGAAACAAAATACTGTTTAACTGCATGGAACTGACTCACTTTATACGTGACAAGATTAGTTTCTTTAAAAAATAATTCCCTTATCTGTAACAATAAAGAACATATATAAAATGCTGATATTTTATTTTAAAAATTCCTCTATACAATTTTAATTATGACAGTTAAAATACCCAGACACAAACCAAATAGCTACATCAGCTGTACATCTTAATATGCCTTATGTAGTTACATGGGGGCCTCAGAAGAAATGTCCAGGTATTAAATATTTTATAATGTGTCCATTGATGAGTTATTTCAAATAAAGTATTAATGATTAGAGAGATGCTAGTATAAAGCAACACACATCATAGCTGAGGAGAAGTTATAATTCACAATTTCTACTGTGGGTATATAGAATATAATACCATGAGCTAAATTTGATAGTTCTGCAAGGAACACAAAACTAGCATTGCACGCTCATTTCAGCTCCTATTCTCCAGTCTCCTTAGGTAATTAGTGCCATGGAAGCTGACTTCATCAAAAAAATCAAGAGATTCATGTATGTGGTGGGAGGAGGATTGGTAGTCTCGTAAAACATAGAGCATCAAGTAATTTAGTAACGAATTCCCTTAAAAATGATTGAGGATAAAAGAACAACAATCTCTTACCCTGGTTAGAAGTCATGTCAGAAGGGTCCATTTCAACTTCCTACTCTTGTGTAAGAAAATATTGCTTTTTGCATACACACTGAAGGATCGCCAGCATGCTGCTGGATAGTTTTTTTTTTTTTTTTTTGGAAGAACTTTCCTGTGTGATTGCATTGTTAATGATTTGAAACAGGGAGCGCTGCCCCATGAAGAAGATTGTAAATTAATGAACCTGATGCAAACAATTTAGTTCCAAAAGTTGATGCCTTAAATTATAGCCCCTGGGCAAAAGAAGTTAAATATTTGCAATAGCAAACTTGGCCCAAATGCAATCTTGACAATTTGTGAGAAAAGAAGCAATCTTGTCTCCACCACATTTCCTTCCACTATGACAGAACTGATTTGATAAAAATAAAATCTAATTTTGCCCCAGATTTAAAGTTTCCTGGTCCCACGAGTGATTCCCAAAACCCTGATGAGGTTACTTATCTTTCTTCGTGCAGAGAATAAAAAGAGCGGCATTAAAGTACCTCATAGGAGACTTAATATGCCCAATGCGTGGAAATATCTTGTTCTACGCCACTGCCTTTTATTATGGCGGTTTTAGAATGAACTCAGTTCTGAGAAAATGATATTAATAGATTTTTGCTAATTCCTAATGTTGCCTGAGAGGTTATAAAACTGACCAGTCACATGGATGTATGTTTAACCATCTTTATTCAATTGTCTTTTTCTGTATTTTTAAACATCATTTTCGTTTGCTGTCTTTGAATTCAAAATATAGCAATCAGTACTATAGAGACCGACATAAAACATCCCACAGTGACTTCCAGCCCCGTCTTCCATCCTTTCCCAACAACTCTATACTGCTCTTAATATGCAGTCTCCCTCTCTACTGGGGCTCTCAATTGCTACTGCAGCTTCTTGAGATGAGATTCTATCTGGCTATTTCCGATATATTCAATTTTTTAAAAAAACTATAAATCATAGTTGAAAAATTATTGCTGCCTCTTTCTATCCCAGTGTTTCAAACACATTAAACACTCTTCCTCTACTCCTTGGTGCAGCATTAGTTACAGCAATTTATAGAATTTACATTGCAGTACTTTGCTGCACTTACCACACTGCACTTTTTTTCCCCATGCTTGGCTCCCATGCAGTGTGATATTTCGCTTGTTGGAGCTGTGCCTAATTCATTCTTGCATTTAAACATCCTAGAACATGATATATTCAATAGTCATTTAATTACAGTTTCATGTGTGAATTCCTGAAAGAATGAATGAATGAATGACTAAGTGTAGCTTCCATAAGCTCTGACAAAATCACCATGAACACAGCTTATTTGCAAAGTTTATAAAGATGAGATTTAAATGTTTACACTAATGGGTCTGAGAGTTTCAACTCAGTCTCTGTCTCATAGTCATTTGTGGAGGTTTGTAAAATGCTGTCTGATCTTCAGCATCAGTCTTACCATTTTTGCAGTAGTATCAAGTGATTATACATTTATTTGTTACCGTTAATTTTACTCATAACTATGTAAATATTGAGGACAAGACAGATCAATAATCCGACAATAAGATTCATAGTATAATTTGATTCACATCAGAAATTTGGAAGGGAAAGTAAAAAAAAAATAGGTTTAACTAACTAATGCCAATTTGACAGCTTCCCTTTCTGCTTTGCATGTAATTTTATTCCAATTTGACTGTATCCTGAAATCATAATCTCAGAGAGTATTTAAGATATTTGTTAAGACTAAGGACAGCATTAACTAAGCATTCCTACTACTTTGCATGTAAATTTCTTGCAGTGTAATTACATTTCGGTATTTAGGATAACTGCAAAGAATGATAACATTATTAATTTGCACTCTGACCATGAAAACTGTCCCCCAGTAGACAAGATGACTAGTCTAGATGACAGGATTTCCCTTTGTTTATATCTACAATCATTTCTGTGTTGATATTTGTACTATGGTTTCTTCCCTGTGATTTAGTGAAGTTGTGATGTCTTCAGTTCACTTGAATAGGGAGTTGGCTGTGATTTGATTAATCGTGTGACAGTTTGTGCTTTCACTTTCCTAGAGGGACAGTAAAATAAGATTTAGTTGTGAAGATATGTACAGTATAGAATTTTATAAACCCTTATCTCATAAAATGCCTGAATAACTTTCCAAGTGGTAAGAAAGTAAAAAAAAAAAAAAGAATTTATAACAAAAATAATAAAGGAGACCCTGTTATTGAAGGCCTGCTTGCTGCTGGAACACTGATACAGCCACATGAAAGTGGAAACAATCTCGGTGAAGCTGCCCATTGGAAATCACAGTTACTGCTTCTCCTTGATTTGTGGGATGGCCTCCAAATGGAGACGGCCTTCTCAACATCCCAGCATCATTGTCAGTGACGCTACAGGCTCAGACATCTCAGCGCCAAATCATTAGGCATACTTATAGGACAGGTCTTTGAGCAGGTTATTCTAGACATAAAAATGTTATGCCTTTCATTTATATTTCAGAACCACAGTGGTATGATCAAAAGTACATTTCCATAAAAGTCATCCTTCATTGGTTTGTATAACTATTCTTGGGGAATGTCTATAGCAGGATAATGTATATCAATGAACATGCAGTGGGCTTTCCCAGCCAACATTCCCAAATTAACTGAAATGCTGTCATGAAAGATGAGATCATAACAGTTCTTGATAATATAATAAATAATTTCCTGTAAGGAAGTAAATAGTGTTGTGGATTTTTCATATTTAATAAATTTCATTTATTATATCCATATATGTTTTCTTGGCTCTTAAAAACATAAATGAGAATATAAGTTTCAAAGTCGAGATTAAAGAAAGCCGATAATGTCAGTATAGTGAGTAGTTCAGGTAAGTCAGATACAAACACATTGAGATCCCTCTGTCCCTTGACAAGGAGAGCACAAAGCTTGGAGCTCACAAGAAGAGTTCCTGCACATTTGCTGTGCCTGGGCCACTTAGAGGTGGCTCCTGCTGTTTGTGTGCTTTGTCAGAGAAACTAAAAAATCCGAAGTGTCTCACGCAAACATAAAAACACATTTTATTATAAACTATGCCTTTTGGGCTTAAAGAAGATGACTATTTTCAATGATTATGAGAATCACAAAGAAAGCTTAAAGAAGTTTTTAAAAAGTTCACACCCATTTAATAGCAAAATCTTTTGGTGTGGGAGACCAGTAAGCCATCATGCAAAATTACATTTATTAAAACACTGAGGCAGGTCATGGAGAATAATTTATAAGGTCCGGTTCTTGAACAGTATAACAAAGCATTTTAATATGCCACAACATGATAACTTGGACATGATCTACTCTAGGACAATATGATAAAAATCTTATTACTATTATGACAAAATATAAAAAAATGTTTTATGTAATATTCTGGGAAAATGTAATTTCTGCTGGGTTGAAGCGTCTTGATATTTCCCCCATTCAAAGTCATGCCGAGAGGCTCGTAAGACCTGTAAACAGAGATGAGTGTAAGGTTAAGATGTGTTTGTCTCTTGTCTTTACCCTTCCTGCTTTCCCCTGTATTTCCCTTTCTGTTTATTCATGCGTTTATTTTTGTCACTGTCAAGAGTGTTCTGAAAGCAAAGCAAGATGAAACGGTTGATGTCTTTGTTTCTCTCTCTTGTGCCTTAGAGGACCTGTGTTCATCCCTCTGGTCTTCTGTCATCCAGCACTGTAAACGTTTTATGCCAACATAACCACAACAAAGTTTTCTCCACTTAGAGCTATGGCTTCAGCCATGTTTTCAATGATACTATGAAAAGTTACATTTTTGTTAACCCACGAACACCTGAGGATGTTTTGAGAATCGGTGTATATTTGGAGAGAGATGGCACGCGTGCTACAGTAGGCAGCCAGGCAGGGGTCAGTAGGTCTTTTTTTTACTGCCACGTGAGAGGAACTTCAAAAATCTACAGCTGGGCTTCTGGAACTCACACTGTTAGAGCAACAATCTAAACAAAGCTCAGAAGTACGGATCTGCATGAGCCCTGTGGACAATACTGTAGATCAGGCTGCAGATCTGCATGGGACTCGGTGAAAGCCATCATAACAGGAAGTAGAGCCTGGGTGAACAGTTTCCTGCGGCTGCTGGGTAAAGCTGTGAAAGGGAATCTGCAAAGCGTCAGGCTTAGCAAATGGTAAATCTTGTTTTGCCTTAACTGCTATTTAACATAACTTTATTACATTTGCATAATGGTTTCTCAAAATTTAAGAAGCACACTCCTAGGAAGGCAGCTGAGCTTAATTACCATTTTTTCTCATAAAGGTTATCTAAAATTCTCACTCTTTATTCTAGTTTTAATAGGAAAAAAAAGCAGTCAAGCACAAACTGCATGGCATACCATGCAGCATTTTAAAATCTGATACAGTTGAAATTCGCAAAAAGGCTTTTAAGTCTACTTGGGTAAGATAAAGGCAATAGAAGAAAGAGAACTCAGGTTGTCCTGAGTGATTGTACTAGGTACCGTTTTGTTGATTTGAACAAAAACCACTACAGGGAAGAATGGTTTATTTCGGCTGACACACGGGAAGAAGGTATAGAAGGGAAGTCATGGTGGCAGTTTGAGGTAGGTAGTCTCATGCAACCGACAGTCAGAAAGCAGAGCGCAGTTAGTACAGTTACCCAGCCTACGTTTTCTCTCTTTTACATAGTTCAGAATCTTAGTTCTTGTTCACGAAAATGGTGGATCTTTCTACTTAACTAACCTAACTAGGTAGTCATTCACAGATACGTACAAAGCCTAGATAACTTGATAGAGAGATCATTTTACAAGCCACCAGAGGTTACTTATTCTAGATCCTATTAGGGTGACAGTATTAACTATCCCTGAGGCCAAACCTGGATACTTTACTATAGTTAACAATGGACATGGGCTCCGTAATTTAATGTGGTCATTGTCTACCTTATAGTTTTCTTTGCTAGAAATATAGCCAGATGCATTGATGGCTTTACTCAGAATATTATTAAAAAGACAGGTGTTTGTAAGAATATGCTTAGTGTTTTATTTTTGTTTTTGTTTTTGTTTAGATTTTGGAGAAGAACCCTTTAAGTCCTGGTTTGTTAGCATGTGACACTATCAAAAGAAGTTTGTGTTTCATGAGTAACTGATGCCCATGTGTCTCTCTCTGCTCCTAAAGACTTCTTGCTCCTAAAGACCTCACATGTGGTCTGATCCATACTTAAAGTCACCAAAGATACATGGAATCTCTCTCATGCTTGAATGTCCCAATCATGTAAAGTCAAATGTTCATTTTTCACCAGAGAAATGCTTCCAAACTACTCTATCTGTGCACAGTATAATGCTCTGTCTTGTTCTAATCCATATTGCATACAGGTTGATAGCCCCATAAACCAAAGTTCTCCTGCCTGGTCTGTGTGTATATATATATATTGAAGTTGCCACAAATAAAAGCCATATTGAACATTTAACATGTGAGTTGTGAGTCACGGAGGGACAAACCTATAATACCAGCACCCTGGAGACTGAGGTAGATGCACAGTGACTTCAAGGCCAGACTGAGTTATATAGAATGACTCTGGCTGAAAAACAAAGAATGTGGCCTTAGTAATAATATTGGAGAGCTCTTGCCAAGATGTACAAGGTCCTAGATTTGATTCCTTAAGCTCAAATAAAGCACACACAACTTAATGTGACAAGGACAGAAAATCACCAGTGGGTTTTATATCAGAGTGATTTGTACAAGTCTCCTCCAAGATTCCTTTAGGTAATAAACTGGTCATCCCTTGGATGATTAAGAAATCAGTGAGCTTTGAGGAGGTGGGGTCTGGTTGGAAGTCTTCTTGCCTTGTGAAGGTATGCCATTAAAGGAGATATTGGGACCCCCATCTCTCTGGTTTCTCTCTTTTTCTCATCCACCAGGAATTACCGCCACTTCTGCCTACCAACTTTACTGCCTCAATATAAACCCTTGTTTGAAACCTCTGAAAGTAAGAGCCAAGGAAGGAAAGCTTTTCCTCCTACAAGATGTTTGTCTCAGGTGTTACGTCATGGTAGCAGGAAATGAATGTATTCACTATACTATAATCTCTATCACTATTTATCTCATTGACAAATTAAGTTTTCTATAACAATATATTCTGCTACAGGGCAAGTACCTTGTAAATACATTCTGTTTACACGATCTGGGTTATCCCACCTAGGTTTGTGTAAGTAAGTTTTATGATAGTTGCACAAAGACAAACTCGCTGAAAATGGAATTTCAAAGACATTTAACTAGTGTTTAAAAATGTGCTTATTTATCAATTAGGATTTGAATGGTTCAAGAATGAGAAAGTAAACTATTCTATTTTGAATAGTAAGTATAGGATTTCTGCTTAAGCTGAATTGAGTGATAAAGTCATAATAATAGTAGTCAACATTCTGTTCATGTAACCAAACCCTTTAAAAGTGATATGCATCATTCAGTTTTGAATGTCCCTTCCATGATCTGTCATTTCTCTGAATTTGAATGGGTGGCAAGGCAGCATACCATTAAGGGACATTATCCAGCACACAGCAACTCTTCACTTCCTGGTCAGGGAACACAAGAGAGAATGAAAGGAATTCATCTACAAGCATTTTCAACATGCCCCCAATGACTTAGAGACATCCTATTTGGCTTGCTTTTCTCTTAGTATCCTCCATCCACCCTTATTAATGCCACCCTGGGGACAATAATGTGGCTATTAGTAAGACATTTAGTACTCAAATCAGCATATCCCAACTCAGTGGCCTGTGGTGATCGATGAATAGAATTTTGGGGCCTTCATTTACAAAAGGAAAGCAGACACATGAGCATTAAATATTTCTTCTTTTCTATAGGAGAGATAAAACCATAGCAGAACCTGGACCAGATGATGTGAAGCCTGAGAAGATCTTAGCACTCACTGTTGCATTTCTAGAATCCAAAATTAAAAATATGCCTCAGACTTCAACTGAAAACCATCTCACTGTATCTTTTTTTTTTAAATAAGAGCAAGTTTACAATATGAGATAATTGGCAGGGATTAAAAAAGTATTTGTTTCATTCCTAGCCAGACTGACATTTAATTTCATTGAAAAAAACTTTAACATTCTATCAATTAACTACAAATGGTATTTTTTAGGCATAAGATATTAAAATGATATATTTATATACTAGCTTAAACTATTGTCACATGTTATAAAAACTCTCAAATATTCTTACTATTAACCAATGCTTTAATATGGTAATAAAAACACAAAAATAAGATAGGATCCAGAGAGTATTTTTTCTCATTCATATTTCTTCCCCATAAATGTTTATGGAATTTCTAGAATTTTGAAAGCTATCAACGTTCCCAACAGCTGAATAATTGAAACAATTCATATATTTTATAATTATTTTCCTACAACAATTTTCTGCCACATGAACTCACTAACCTTTCTCCAGAGATCTGCACTAACCTGAATATTTTGCAAATTGTTATCATATTTTTGTATAGATCTATCTTTGCTAACTGATGGAACAGTAGGTCCCTAAATTCCAATTATATAAAAATTGAAGTTCATATTAATGTCTCCTGAGACCTGTAGTAGCTTGGCAGGTTGTCGATGTCCTACATATTGACAAATTCACTGAGGAGAGTTTTTCACTCATTTTAACTGTTTGCTGTTTGGCTAGGTGTCTGTAACCCACACGCATTGTATTACATATAGCTATTCTAATTCAAATCAAACTACTGACTTTTACTCTGCATCTCTAAGCTATTATCTTTAGTCAGAAAAGCAACGTATATTAAAATTTTCTACTTTAAATAAAAATTCTGCTTTCATTGAAAGATGGATTCACAGGATAAAATAACTATTATGTAAATTGTATTGAACATTATATTTTAATTCAGTGAAATTAATTTGAAATTCATTTAATAAAAACAATGAAGCCACAGCATGTTGAAATGAGGAAAAAGCCATCCTTGTCCATATTTTTATCTATCTATCTATCTATCTATCTATCTATCTATCTATCTATCTATCTTTCTATTTGCCTATTTATGTATATATTCCCTACATTATATATTATCTATCTACAGAGAAAGTAACATTTTAAATGACATAGAAAATGGCAACTTACATAAATGTGTTGAGCACAAAATTTATCAGAAAATAGGATTAATTTGAAAGTCTTTCTGACATATAATCTGTAATTGCTTTTTTAATATTTATCACAGATTTTTAATATTGTCCAAAAGCATGCCATTCCATGATCCACAGGGCCTTCATAATGGAACACAGAAATATAACTGAGGTGTTTCTTAATTTAACTCTAAACACACAGATCTAAATATGATATACTTGTCTAATAGAAAATGGTATAGTCTCTAAATCTCTAGCAGAAAATCTTTTCATAGGTTAACTATATTGTTGACTATTTGGTAAAATATGTAAGCAATACTTATAGACTCAAGAGTATTAGCATATGCACAATGATTGTGGAAAGAGGTGTTTAGGGAGCACTAATGTGATTCCTTTTGGTTGAAGGGCAATCAAGACAGCAAAGTGCAGTGAAAGAAAAATTTCAGCAGGCATGCAGGAAGAAGTTGAATAGTCTATTTTGCTTCAAAGAAAGTATAAAAACAACTTTCAATACATACAATGTATAGATTTTTCCATAATGTTCAAAGAGATACTTGATCAATATTAAACAGAAAAATCATGATAATTATGAGCATGACAAAAATGATAATGCTTTAATAGCCTGTCAGTTATGATACTTGAACTATTATATTTAAAACCATCCACTAGCACCAAACTATGACTTCACAGGATACACAACATTTTAAGAGCCTCTTCTTTGTTCTTTAACATTGAGAATAAAAGAATAAAAACTGCAAAAATATTGAGTGTCCATGTGTCCAGTTTATATGTGCTCTGTTTCTGTACTCACAAGTAAGTCTTTTCACTTATAAGAAGAAAATAAAAACAATACCCTATGAGCATATACAGGGGGAAGAGATCCCCCTCACTCACAGTCATGGGGGAGGAGAGTAAGGGGAAAATAGGAAGGAGGGAGGAATGGGGGGATACAAGGGATGGGATAACATTTGAGGTGTAATATGAATAAACTAATAAAATATATTTTAAAAATTGAAAGTTAGAGGCTGGGGAGATGGCTCAGTGTTTAAGAGCATTTATTGCTATTGCAGAGGACTGAGATTCAGATCCAAGCCCTCATGTGGAGTCTCACAACTATCTGTAATACATCCCAGCGAGATCCAACACTGCCTTCTTGCCTCCATGGGCATTGCATATGTGTGGTGCAGACATTCTGGCCAAGCACTCACGTGTAAAAACTTACAGTGTGTAATTAAATGTAATTTAAGAAAACAAGTGATTGAAATTATGCATAGAGAGAACAGACTTATCCTAAAATGCAGAGCTAAGGCAAGACCACCAAAAACCTACTTCTTGAAATGACTCAGTTTTGCTGGAAAAATGAATTGCAGTACTAAGATTGCACATCCACACTTAAGATGCACTACCTGCCGGTTCATCCCCACAGATTCCACCAAAGGCAGAGCCCCATTGAGAAAATGATAGATATTATATGAAAGGGTTAAAGTGTATGCTGTGGTATTTGATAGGTGCATCCTCCTGAAACTTTCATATTGGAAATTAATCCTTTGGTAAAAGCAATCAATATGAGCACTGCTGGTAGGAAAGTAAATCTGTGAAGCTAGTATAAAAATCCATATAGTCATAGGGGAGGGGAATAAGGGGAAAATGGGAGGGAGGGAAGAATGGAAGGATACAAGGGATGGGATAACCGTTGAGCTGTAACAAGAGTAAATTAATAAAAAAATTTTAAAAATTATTAAAAAATCCATGCAGAAGTTCTTAAAAAATAAAAGTAGAATGACTACATAACCCAGGTACATATACAAAAAGGGTCTGAGTCAGGCTACCAAGTATAACTTGCATATCTATGTTTATTGTTGTATTCTTCACAAGAGGTAAGATGGAGCTAGCCAATATGCTGGACAAAAGATGAATGGATGATGAACACATGATAATCATAGACAGTGGAGATTTACTATACCCTAACATTGAGAAACATGCATGCAACTGGAGTTAAACATATTAGTCAAAATATCCAGACTCATAGAAATGTGAATAAAATGTGTTTTCTATCATAAGTAAAATGTAAACCATATGCCTAAGTATACAGCTATATTTATAATCTATGTATGAGACACAAATCAGAAGAAGTGGTATTGGTTAAGAACACTGAGAAGAAAAATGAAACGATGGAGGAGGAATGAAAGCAGTGTTAGTGAGGATGAATATGAGCAAGTGCTACGATGTATAGGCACTAAAATATAATTTGAAACCATTTTATATACTAACTACATAAAAATTATAAAAGTAGAAAAACTAGATTGGGATATTTACGGGTCATTAGCTCATTAGTTTGTTTTCTCTTTGAAGGGCATTAATGGATTATATATGAATTTCTAGTCCCTCCATATGGGAACACAATATTGTGTATGTAAAGGGGTCTATACATATAGTGTTCACCATCAATATATGTACATATACGTATACACACACACATATATATGTGTGTGTGTCTGTGTGTATATGCACTATATATGTGTGTGTGTGTATACATTAAATATTATGGTCTTAGTGAACATGTAAACATAAACATTTATTTTTATATATGCAAAGTGTATATGTGCGTGCATATATGCCTATACGTGTTTATATGTATATGTGTATATATATTTATGAGTATATGTATATCTGCATATGTGTATATGTGTATATATGTTCACACTGTTAACATGTGTTTTTAGTCCCTAGAGATGTGAAACTTGGTATGTATTCTTCCTCAGCAACCTAGTGCATATACTTGACCTCACTGATATAGTACATATCAGCATTTCTGTGTAAAATTGGCAATGAACAAAGTATAGACAAAGGACAGTTAAGAGAAACAACAGAACTCATGTCATGTGGTGTCCCAGTCCATGGGACAAATTGAACCAGGGTTCACCTGAAAGACGGGGTGGGGCTTGAAGGTTGGGACAGAGACTTTAGAAAATTAAGTCAAGTCTGGAAATTTCTTATTAAGACTCTTTAATGCAGATGAGTAAGACTTTATATAACAAGGTCAACAGGATCTATTCTAATCCCATTTTCCCTAGCCCCCAAGCAAGAATACAATCTCCTGAATAGCACCCTGTAAGAACTTCCCTATTTCTCTGGGTAGTTCCCTGTAAGGACTTCCCTATTTCTCTGTGTAGACAATCCAAAGATAGCCTCGAACACAAGCCCTCTCTCAGCAAGGGTCAACAACTTGAAGGTCACAGCCTGCAGCCTAAAGACGGGGTTTCTAACATGGCTGAATTTAGCATGGCTCCCCACATTGTGGGGCCTTGAACCAGTTTACAAGACTAGAACTTAGAAAGCAGTGGTCTCAGCAGCAAGGCAGATTTATTCCAAAACATACATGTCTCTCAAGATATGGGACAGAAATGGAATTCAAGGATAGTATGTCTTTATGAATGGGGGAGGAATTAAATATAAAACTCGAAAGAGGAGGATAAATGAAATAGCAAGAAACAAGTGATATGATTAGACAAATGACAAATGATAGGCTGTTTAGGGAGAGGGGATGGAGGTAAAGACCAAACAAGTTACTAGTGGCATAGAGTAAGAGCAAGAATTAGAATTGCTGAAAGGTCATACTCTTAGCTACCTAATAATAGCTATAATAATGATAAATTGTGTGCATATACATGCATTTTTTAATGAACTTTCTCATATGGGCTGAAGCTGTTCCCTTCAAGTGCTAGAGAGCATCTAGCAAAAACTACAGTACAAGACATGAGAAGCCCTAGTTTGAGTTGGTCAGGTTGTCCAACAAAGTCCCAAAACACAACAAAAGGCTTTTCCTAATGCCTTTGGCTGCCATCCAAGAAGTGAGTTCTTATTTCTGAATGTACCATGGGTATCAGAAACAAGACCCATTGGCCTCTGTGTTGGAACTGATCTGAATATCTCCTTCCAGGACTAGGTTTTACTGTAACAGAAGTCACCATGTAAGCTGACATAGGAGGGAATCAGCCAAGATTCTTACCGAGATTTGATGTCTATGAACCACAACAACAAGTTTTGCTTCATAACCCTGAAGATGCAGTAGTGCCATGAATACTTTGTGGTTACCAACAGTGTTATAATTGAGCTTAAGAAATATTCAGCTAGAAGGAAATTATACCTGGTACCAGAAACATAATCAACTATTCACTGTCATTGAAGCCATGGATGTTGCAGTCTACAACCACTACTTGACTAAAACAGCATAATCTACAGTAACATTTATCCTATACAAACAGATCACTGGATTTCTCATTCCTCATCAAGACAACTTATCTTTGCAACAGATGGAGAACACTATAGAACACAATAGGCAGTCAAAATGCAAAACTCTGGAGCACAATGCTAAGGAATACATGTAAAAAACATTGGCTGTGTAAGGCTCAGAACACTGTAGAATAGATGATAGAAAAATTGTAAGCGGCACAATATTGGGAATTTTCTAGAGACTGTGTCTCCTAGTAACGCCAGAAGATGCACCTATAAATTCCTACAACATGGCTGCCCAAGCATGAGGTGATCAAGAACAATAAGAGACTAAAAAGAATGGCACATGCTAAATTCTTGGGCCTGTACAATGACTACAGTTAACTTTGGAAATCTGATAACAGAGACTTATCTCCTCCAAGGGAGAGCAGACAATTAACTATCCAATACCGAATAGTCAACCCTGAAAATAAACATATGTGTAACACTATAGAGATTGAACAGAATATACAAAGCCAGATAGCCTGCTTCCCCTTCCTCTGAGGGCCACCAGGCCTCCCCACCAAAGGGACGTAGGCAAATAGGGAGACACATGAGTTCATGTCAGTGTTAGTCCCAGCTCTCCACAAAGCTGTGGAGAATGAGCTCTCCATTGGCTAGATCTGAATAAGAGGTCTGGGTTTACTGCATGCATTATTGTCCTTGGTTGGTGCAGTAGTCTGTTCCTGATGCTCCACTGAGTGAATGCTCTCAGATGACAGCCATATTGAGCTAGTATCCAATTATAACATAAGTGAGTATATCCAGTATATGTCTTTCTGAGTCTGGGTAAACTCATTCAGGATAATCATTTCTAGTTCTATAACATTTGTTTGATTTTTCAAGATTCCCTTATTTTTAATAGCTGAGTAGTATTCCACAGTATAAATGTATCACAATTTCTTTATCCATTCTTTGGTTGAGGTACACCTAGGTTGTTTCCTGATTCTGGCTATTATGAATAAGGCTGCTATGAACATATTTGAGCAAATGTACCTGTTTGTGGTAGAGCATTTTTCAGCTATATTCCAAGAAGTGGAATAGCTAGGTCTAGAGGTAACCCATTCACAAATTTCTGAGAAAGCGGCAGATTGATTTCCAAAGTGGTTGTACAAATTTACACTCCCACCACCAATGAAGGAGTGTTACCCTTTCTCCACATCCTTGCCAGCACATGCTATCACTTGAGTTTTTGATCTGAGGCATTCTGATGAGTGTAAGATGGAATCTCAGATCATTTTGACTTTCATTTCTTTGATGACTAAGAATGTTGAACATTTCATTAAGTTTTCTCAGTCATTGAATAGTCCTCTGTTGAGAATTCTCTGTTTAGTTTTGAACTTCATTTCTCAATTGGGATATTTGGTTTGGTGGTGTTTAATTTTTTGAATTCTTTACTTATTTTGGATATTAACCCTTTGTCAGATATAGAATAGGTAGGTGAAGATATTTTCCCAGTCTGTAGGCTATTGCTTTTTTCTGTTGACAGTGTCCTTTGCCTTATAGAAGCTTTTCAGTTTCATGAGGTCTTATTTATAAATTGTTGACCTTAGTGCCTGGGCTATTAGTGTTTTTTTAGGAAGTTGTCTCCTGTGCCAATGAGTTCAAGGCTCTTCCCCACTTTTTCTTTTAACAAATTTAGTGTATCTGGTTTTATGTTGAGGTCTTTAATCCATTTGGACTTGAGTTTTGTGCATGGTGATAAATATGGATGTACTTATATTTTTCTATATGTAGACATCCAGTTATAAGCACCATTTGTTGAAGATGCTATCCTCTTTTCATTGTATAAATTTGGCTTCTTTGTTCAAAATAAAGTGTTCATAGGTATATGGATTTATATCTGGGTCACCAAATTGATTCCATTGATCAACAAGCCTATGGCTATGCCAGTACCATGCTGTTTTAGTTATTGTTGCTCTATAGTACAGCTTGAGATCAGGGATGGAGATTCCTCCAAAGGATATTTTATTGTACAAGGTTGTTTAATTGTACTGGGTTTTTTGTTTTTCCATATGAAATTGAGAATTGATTTTCAAGGTCTTTAAAATTTTGTGTAGGTATTTTAAAAACAATTGCACTGAATCTGTAAATTGCTTTTGGAGAATGGCAGCACTTTAATCCTGTTTGTGTTACTGTGATAAGAAGTCTCAGATAATATCGTCAATGTTTCAGAAGTCTATGTCTCTTGTTTGGCAAGATCACAGGGCAGAAGATACCAAATTGTTGCCAATAAGCAATGCCAGAGAAGGAGTTATGGTTCCCTTTTATTGTTCTGCACCCCATGATTAAACCCCCCAAAATTTCCACTATTCATTCTTACAATGAAAGAAAGATCTAGCTACCAGTACATGGGCTTTGGGAAACAAAGTTTCCCACCATAACATCTAGATGGTAGGGAAGCACATGCCTATAGTACTTAATATCTATCTATCTGTCTATATGTCTGTCTGTCTGCCTGCCTGCCTGCCTGCCTATCTATCTATCTATCTATCTATCTATCTATCTATCTATCCATCCACTCACCCATCTATCTATCTTTTATCTACCTATCTGCCTACCTACTTATCTATCTAATCACTGTACATCTTGATTGTAACCCCCTCCCTCCTCTCCTACTGGTACCACCCTCCCTCCTTCTTCCACTTATCCCCTCTACTCTACTCCTCACAAAAGGGGAGATCCCAGCACATCAAGTCCATCAGTACTGAGCAGATCTTCTTCCCTTGTGGCCCGGTGAGGCCACCCCACCAGAGGAAAGTGACCAAAATGCAGGCAATGTACATCCTGACCTTGGGAGCAGAGATGAGAGTTATATGGAAGGGGAGAGATGGAAAGATCCAGAGGGTTCAGCAGCTCCACAAGGAGAGCACCAAGACCAACAGATCTGGATGCAAGGACGTGCACAATCTGATGCACCAGCCAAGGACACAGCATGCAGAGTACCTAGACCCGCCTGTCTAGATGTAAAAGATGGACAGCTCATGCCCCATGTGTAGGTAGAGAAGGGAGAGAGGTGACTGCCTCTGACATGAATTCTGGTGTCTATTATTTGATCACTGACCCATGCCTCAGTGGCCTTGGTGGCAGGGGATGCAGGCTACCCTGACGAGACCAGATAGACTATGACCAAATGGTGGGGGAAGAGGCTCCTCCATTAGGGGTCTAGGGGAGGGGAACAGGGCAGAAAAGGGAGGGAGGATGGGAACTGGAAGATAAAACCATGGAGGATAACAATAGGCATGTAATGTGAATAAATTATGATAAAACAAAACAAAAACAAACAAACAAAACAGCAGGCAACAGAGTGCATTTTGGAGACAGTCCCTGCTCCCCTTACTAGGGTACTGATATGAAGTTCCAGCTGCCCATCAGTTACATCTCTGTAGGCACCTTAAGTCCAGTCTATGCATGGTCCTTGGTTGGTGCTTCACTCTCTGTAAGCCACTCTAGGCCCTGGGTAGTTGTCTCTCTTGCTCTACTTGTGGAGCTCCTGTTACTTCCAGGTCCCTCTATTCCATCCCCCATTTTCCCCAAGACTCCCTATGCTATGCCCAGTGTTTAGCTGTGAATCTTAGCATCCGTTTTGACCTGCTGTTGGGCAGAGCGTCTCAGAAGACTGCTATGCTAGGCTCCTGTTTTCAAGCATAGCAGAGTACCTTTAATAGTGTCAGGGATTGGCTCTCCCTTCTAGGTTCAGGCTCAGGCTGGGCCAGGCATTGATTGGACATTCCCTCAATCTCTGCTCTATCTTTATTCCTGCGCATCTTGTAGGCAGTGTAAAATTTGGGGCATAGTTTTTGTAAGTAGGTTGGTGGTCCTATACCTCCACTAGTTGACCTGTCTAGGGGGTTCCTCTTCAGTCTCCATGATCCCTGGTACTAGGAGTCTCAACTAGAGTCATGCTCAACATTCCCAAAAGTCTACCCTGTCTTGCTTCTCCAGCTTGTCACTGAGTTGCCAATGCCCACAGTTTCCCTTCGCTATGTAGTCCCTCTTTCCTCCTGCCTTGCTCTCCCCAGGCTTGATTGCCACCCTCACTTATTTCTCACTCCCTTTCCCACCCTGTCCCTTCTCTTCATCTACTTCCACTGTCTATTCTATTTCCCCTTCTGAGTGAGATTTAAGAATCCTCCCTTGGGTCCTCCTTGTCACTATCTTCTTTGGGTGTGTGGATTGTAGCACATTTAGCTTATACTATATGGCTAAAATCTGCTGAGAAGTGAGTATATACCATATGTGTCTTTCTTGGTCTAAGTTAACTCACTCAGGATGCTCTTTCCTAGTTCATACTTTTGCCTTCAAATTTCATGATTTCCTTCTTTTTAATAGTTGAATTTTAGACTCGCTGAGATAGGAAAATGTTTTCTTCAAGGTTGCCAAATACAAATAGCCAAAATACTATGGCTATACCATGAATATAATTCCTGATTGTTCTGTAGTTGTCCTTATTTTATATATGTGTAATAATATAAATGTTTTTGTAAAAAAAAAAAGAAATAAAAATTAAAAAATTGTTGAGTAGCATTTCATTGTGTAAATGTACCAGAGTTTGTTTATCCATTCTTCATTTGATGGACATCTAGGTTGTTTCCAGAGTCAAGCTATTACAAATAAATATACTAAGAACATAGTTGAGTAAAAGTCCTCATTGTATAGTAGAACATCTTTTGGGTAGATTCCCAGGATGTTTTAGCTGGGTCTTGAGGTAAAGCTAGTTCCTACTTTCTGAAACAGCACCAGATTGACTTCTCACGAGTTTGTACAAGTTTGTGATTCTACCTGCAGTAGAGGAGTATCCTCCTTTTTACACATCCTCACCAGCATGTACTGTTTTTTGAGTTTCTGATGTCAGCCATTCTGATTGGTATAAGATGTGATCTCAATGTCACTTTGATTTGCATTTCCCTGATAACTAAGGATGTTGAGTATTTCTTTAAGTGCTTCTAGGCCATTTGCGATTTCTCTGTGGAGAATTCTCTTTTTAGCTCTATATCTCACTTTTAAAATTTGATTACTTGACCTTGTTAATGTTTAAGTTCTACAGATTCAATTCTATTCCCATCAAAATATCAACACAACTCGTTACAGACCTTGAAAGAACAATTCTTAACTTCATATGGAAAAAACAAAACAAAAACTAACAACAAAAACAACAAAAATCAGAATAGCTAAAGCAGTTCTGTACAAAAAAAATTCTGGAGGTATCTCCATCCTTGATTGCAAGTTGTACTACAGAGAAATAATAATAAAAATTGCATGGTACTAGTATAGAAATAGACTGGTTGATCAACATAATCAAACCAAATGTCCAGAAATAAACCCACAAACCAACAGGCACTTGATTTTTGACAAAAACAGCCAAAACAATAACATAGAAAAAAAAAAAGAAAGTATCCTCAAGAAATTGTGCTGGTCTAACTGGATGTGTACTGTAGAAAAATGCGAATAGATACATATCCATCACCATGTGGAAAAAAAAACCCTTAAGTCTAAGTGGATCAAAGACCTCAAAATAAAATCAGATACACTAAATTGTTTTAGAAAATAATGGGGATCAGTATTCAACTCATTGTTCCAGGAGACAACAAAAAATAAATTGAACCTCTTGAAACTTAAAAGTTCTGTAAAGCAAAGGAAACTATCAATAGGACAAATAAGAGTCTACAGATTATGAAAAGATCTTCACCAACCCTACATCCAACAAAGGGATAATATCCAAAATATATAAAGAACTCAAGAATCTAAACACCAAAAAAAAAAAAAAAAAAAAGAAAAAAAAAAAGAAAAAAAAAAGGAAATAGTACTTATTATTCAGTGGACAGAGCTTGAGGAACACTTTAGCATTCATATTCAGAAGATCCTGGGCTGTTTATAGTAAGACTAATTATCAGAAAGTAAAACATCAGCAAAGTGCACCTACTCATAAAATTCCCACCACTCTACTAAAACAATATCAGTATGGAACTAAAGCTGAATAAAGCAGCCTTTTAACTGCATTTGAAATTGTGCTGACACCCACATGTGTTCATGCATGATAAAGGCATTACCATCATGGGTTTATATAGTAAATAGTACAGTTTCTGCTTCATGTATGCCCATTGTTCAGGATAAATAAGCAATGTACATGAAGGGTAAGAAAATATAGCTGAAATTATAGAGCTTAGCAATTAAGTAGAAATCAAGAAAAACCAAAATAGATGTTTTAGATGTGTGGTATAGCAGAAAACTATCCAAAAACCTGCATCAGATTATGAATTTTTAATAACTTCGTTAACCTGTACATGCATATAATGGAAAAACAAATATGAACAGCATACGTGAAACATGATGAATTTTAACTGTGAAGTAGAAAAGTCTTTTGCAAAAAAAAAAAAATCAAATGATAAGAAAGCAATGAGAAAATGTTACTGAAATCCTATCTGAATTTATGTTATCAATGAGAAGAGCCATGTCCTCGCAGAGTGTGACGGTTGCTTTGCAAGGGTTCTCAAATAGTCACGTGTCTGTGGACACTGCTCAGTCCTTCTCTACACCACTTTGTATAGATTAATCCATAACACTTTGCTTATATTCAGATAATAACATGCCATATCTTCAGGACTCTTACTGGAAGAGAAGGGCATTTTATACTATTTCCAGAAAGCTGAAAATTTAGACCAATCCATTTTGTACTTTCAATAAACTCAATTTAGAATAAT
Source organism: Acomys minous (assembly GCF_964271855.1). NCBI lineage: Eukaryota > Metazoa > Chordata > Mammalia > Rodentia > Muridae > Acomys > Acomys minous. The sequence continues at coordinate 26,235,734 of NC_140499.1, read as the reverse complement.
TTTTTACATCAACCACCTTCTACCTTAACCAATTTATGTGCTCATTATCCTGTTTAAAGCACACTTTCTTAGCTTACCCTTCTGTGCTTATTTAATGGTGGCAATAACATGGCTAGGATTTGTGATTCCCCCTTGCAGTTGCAAAGCGATTTAACCTCATTTTATCACTTAAGCCTCATTACAACCTTATGAGATAGGAATTTCTAATCTCCATTTAATAGATGCGAATATGGTCCCAAGTTAAGGTTGACATGATCATACTGATACTGAATTTCTGAAGCTGATGTGAAAACTAGATCTTGCCCTTTAGTGAAGCATTTCCCTGAAAGTGGAATAGCCACTGAAAATATTTCAATAATGATATACACATTTAAATCAAACATATAGTTTTTCCTACTTAAATATTGAATGTAAAGTTTGTTGCTGTTCTCTTAACTACAGATCCCACAATGACATTATAGCATTCTTAAATATTTAGAGAAGTCATTGCGACATTTACTCTCCTGCTCTGAAGCAGAACTTGTCATTATGCTGGAGGTTATAAAGGAAAGTGGGAACTAAAGATATTCTAGTACTGCTAATATTTTTATTTTATGTATTTAATGACATTTTCAGATAATATAAAGGAAGAAGAAAAATTCTATTTCTATGTAGCACTCATTACTTCAATAAGACCACTCTTAAATCAATTAAAATCAGGGAAAAAATCAGTCTCATAGTTTTCTCTATTTGCGGTTCTAAATGGGCAATTTCACATCAACTCTCAAAGAAGACTGTTAGGGTTTCATTTTATTGGAATGGTTTAATTCTCTGAATCTTTAACAATGCCTAATTATACCAATAAGAAGGCAAATACAAGCAATAGCCATTTCCCTGAGGTAGAGCTACCATTTAATTAAATAACATACTGGTTAGCCTGTGCTTCAGTCATCCAAAGTAAAAGTCCTTTTGCCATGTTGGTAAATAAAAGAATCTATTTTGTGCAACTGGCTTGAATCCTTTCTTTCATATCTGCAATCTCTCTCTCTCTCCCTCCCTCCCTCCCTCCCTCCCTCCCTCCCTCCCTCCCTCTCTCTCTCCCTCTCCCTCCCTCTCTCCCTCTCCCTCCCTCTCTCTCTCTCTCTCTCTCTCTCTCTCTCTCTCTCTCTCTCTCTCTCTCTCCTTATGTGTGTTTGTTCTTGAACTCACTTTATAACCAAGGTCAGATTTAAGTTTGCAGTCCTCCTGCCTTTGAAGCTGAAATTGCAGGCCTGTACCATCAGGTCGGGCTCTTTCAGATAGTATGCACACTGTTCTTGGTTTACATTGCAGATACCATTTAGAAAACTGATAATTCCCTAAACAGTGCTTAGGTAGTCTCTGCACCTATACACATAACTCTTTCTTTTCTATCACCTTTGTGTGTGAGAAATACCTTTGCCAAATGGCTTCTTCGAACCCTGGCCTAGTATCATGGCAAAATATGAGAAAAATGTATAACATTTAGCCACTAAGGCTATGAAACTCTGTTACCAGTCACTAATATCCTTAAATTAGACACTGAGTATCCTCATCATCTTTCACAAAATATGTGTCCTTTCAAGTGACCACCCCTTTAGGAAAGAGACACATACAACTAGAATTCATAATTTCAATTTCTTCTATTTTGATTTGCTTTTCTCTATTCTTTTATCCAGCTCAGCATTTATACCCAAGGTGGTCACAAGACCACCTGGTCAGTCTGTGAGTCTTTTATTAGAAGAGTTAACTGAAAAAACCTGAAAATTTCCAACTTCTTTCCTTTCGTTTCTACCTCTTTTCTCTTTGCTTTTCTTATAATGTTTCCTTCCCTTTTTATTTCTTTCATTCTTTCTAAAGAAAATACAATTTTCTCCTTCACCTTTGAACCAAAACACAAATAGAAAAAAACATTGAAAATAAATAATGCTGTGTTCTTAATTGAAAGTGTACCAGAAAAAAATGGCAAAGGGACAAGGACACTGGGCATTAATACTGCAAGTTTTGACTAAGCTATTAAGGGATAAAGAAAATATTCAGAATAAAATTCCATGAAGTTGACTTCAAACACCATATGCTCCTTGAAAAACAATATATTGCAGTCTGTTGGAGAGGTGAGGTGAGGGTGTAGGGGTGATTTAAGCATCTCTGCAAACTGAAGGCATCCAGGCAGGCAGCAAGAAAATGTTAACTTCATTTAGAAGAAAATATTCAAATTTGTTTTTAGACAGAACATTGGTCTCAGTATTCCCCAAAGCTAGTAATTAGCTGAAGGTATAAGGCAGACGCTTCAGAGTGGAGAGATGAAAAGGAGCTTTGTAAATCAGATGACAGGAATGAATTCTTAGAGGGACATTGGAATAAACAAATATACTAAACCGGTACTATTTAGAGAATAATATTTAAGCCTCAATTGTGTGCAAAACTCATTGCATATGAACAGAAAGGTATGTGAAAAATGCAGAGGATGGATGCCTTCCAGGAGGTATTGGAATTAAAAGAAGTTCTAGAGAAGAGTCTCTAGGATTCAAGGAATAAATAGGATTTAATGAATATACAGATTTAGGAGATCAGAGAGTCTCTCAAACTTGTAGCATGGAATGTATTGACGTGTGTCCATTCACTAAGTCCCACTAAAGAAAGATTGACAAAAATAATTTCATAATTTTCTCAGAGGTATCTGTGTTTTCATTGTTGAAAGTGCAAGTAAAACTAGGAATCAAGAAGGAAACACAGGACAGGACAAAGGTACTATTATGCAAAGGGATGGAAACATGAGATATTGTTTCGAATCAGAACTGGACAAAAGCTTATTTTTCATAAGTCATGTTTCACTCATCACCTAGCTAAAAATGCCAAACTAAACAAAATCTGTAGGAGGTAATTCTGAGAAGACAGGGATGAGAATTTTGTTTGCTATGAAATACACTTTTTTAGTTGTCTTGATAAACTGAAGCCTTATTGCAATTTCATGGTATTCACTGAAATACTATATGTATTTTCCCCACCAGAAACTTTTATATTTCATCCACTTGTCTTAATGACCATTTAAAGCATGCAAGTACATGAGTCTATATATATTTCAATAGAAGTAGAAAGATAACATGGTAAGGAAAATCGAATTTAGGATAAGTAATCATGGTGTCCTTAGCCTTTGTCATAAACATAGTGGTCAAACCATTTCCAAATACACTCAGAGGCTGACCAGCCCTGCTTGGAATATGAAATTTAAAATTCAGTTTAATAAAATCATTTTATCATGTTACATTTCAAAGGCACAAGTGGCTTAAACTGAAAGAATTAATTGCTGTGCTTGAAAATATATGTAGCAAGATAATTGAAAATACTTTGTGTAGCTCCAAGAATGTGAAGAACTTGCTTAAACAATCTAATACGAGGCCAAAAGTAATTAGAGCAGTGTGTTAAACAGAATTCTAAGATTTCCCCAAAGATAGCATGCTTTCTTTTCTGTACATGCTCCAGCTATGCATAGGACGTGTTAGTGTCCAGGAACAGGCTTATTAAATGGTACTTCTGACTTCAGATAGCCAGGCTTTCCTGAGTGAAGCTGATTTGAGTCCTTAAAGGATATTCCCCACAGTATAGAAAGTCACAGAAATGAGGGTGTTTCATTACGCCTTCCTAGCCAGAGAATGGACAGGGTCATGTGAGAAAGATTTAAGAGAAGTGATATTTAACAATGTGGTGTATATACATATTGTAGCATTATTCAACCATAAAGAAGTAAGTATAGGCTTTGTATCTGGTTCATTTCATTCTATGATTTTTTTTATTTTTTATTTGCAGTTCTTTATAATAAAGTTTCAATTTAAAAAAGATGAATAGAATTATGTTATTTTGGGGGAAAATGGGAACTACAAACCATTGTACGTAGGAAAAGAAATCTGTCTCAGAAAGGCAAAAAATTAATATTAATTGTTTTTCATATGTGGAATATAAAAGAGAGAGAGAGAAGGAAAGAGAAAGAAAGACATAAAGAAGGGAAGACACAGAGAAGAGAAACATAGAGACAAGACAAAGATCACAGAGAGCGAGACAAAGAGATGAGAAAGTTAGAGACAAACAGACAGATGACAGACAGACACACACACACACACATACACACACACACACACACACAAACAGAGAAATTAAAATAGAGCAGATACTAATTGAGCAAAGGATTAGAAACAGAGGTGAGAGGAAGGGACAGATAGTAAAGGAATAGATATAAAACAGTATGTTGTAAACATTTCACAATCAAACACTCATGTGTTTAGCTCATGTGATTAAGAAAAAAAATTCAGTAAAAAAAAAAAAATAAGAAAACAAAACAAGGGCATGAGGTAGATCAATGCTAGAGAGCTCCCCTACCAAGGGAGGGAGAAAAAAGTACTATGAAATAGAGATTGAAAGAAGGGAGGAGGGCAAGGATGTAATGAAGGAGAAAGGGTAAAGGAATGGAGGGGGTGAAAGGAAAGGGAGAAAGGAGAGAGAAGGAGGAGGTTGAGTTCTACAGTCAAGCAAAACATGGTTTCTGCGAAGATAAACATAATTTGTTGGATTTTTTTTTCAGATCAAAGTTCCGGGAGAACGCAGAGCCTGTGCCCACTGAGACTTTGGTTTTGCTATCAGGACCGGTGAGACAGAAGACTTCTGAGCTACAGCAGTGTGGGGTGATAAAGGGGTGTTATTTCAATGTGCTATATAGGTGGAGATAAAAATGGACAGAGAGTCAAAGTATCAGGTTCTCTTCTGAAAGTGCTAATTTAGCTTTCTACAGTGAATATTTTAGGATTTATGTGATAAGCATCCATTTCCCACCCCTGCCTCATCGTTGTGGGAACACATACATTTTTGGGGGGGAAGTAGTCTTTCCTTCCCATTTATAGACTTGAGCACAGACATGTGACTGGCCACACCTCAGCTTCCTAGATGAAGGCATAATGATGATCTGCAGCACTGATTTCCTCTGATGTGGTTATTTCAGGCCCTGCATGGGGCCTAAATGGGTATCATCAGCATCTTCAGAGGTTCTCTTAAATGTCCTTGGAAACAACTGACTTCCTTTCAGCCACACCATGAGCAAACAGTGGACCATTGCCTTGAGGTGGCTTATGGCTGCTTGTGAAGAAGTAAGGAAATATAGAACAGACAGAAGCAGCAACCCAAGCAATGGAACCAAGACATGAGAGGAGAAAAGGAGTGTTGGGAGATCAAGGTTATTGAGAACTCCCGGGTAAATAGGTGAACCTGGGATGCCCTTTGGCGTTGAAATACTAGGGCATGCCTGTTTGTCCTTCACAAGCCAAGTTCCTACCACACTAGTCAATGCTCCTCACTAAAAGTATGTCTTAATTACAAAGAAGTGTATTTGTGAACTAGAGCACAAACTTCCATAAATTTTTCTCCAAGTGACACTGATGGGCTTTTCAGCTTTCGTCTACTTCGTACCCCCAGTCAGTTCTTGAATGCGTCTTTCATTCTCCATTACCTCAGATGAAAGCTGCCGCTCTCGGCTTGCTTTTTAATAAGAACACTTTAAATTGACCGTTTCCTGATGACTCAATGACAGACATTCCATCATCCATGTCTTTCCAAAGTGTATCATGGAATGAAAAACAGAGAGATCTCTACAAATGATTAATTTCTCATTTATTTACAGCTTTCTAATCCCAGACAGAAAATATACTTTCACAATGAGAAGGGCTCTCAATATCTCAGTTATTGTTATGAACCAGTGTCCCCTTGGCAGCGCTGAAAATATTGTTTGTCTGAAAAGTACAGAGCAACCAAAGTGCACTGAGAGAGCTTCTGTGGTTATCGAGGTCTCTCTGTACTGTCCACTGGGACTGAGGAAAATCTCCAAATAAACAACATCACATGTTTTCTACTGCTTTATGGAGAAGTCTTCTTTTATTTAAAACATTCTTTTTTTGTTTCCCTTTTATCTAGTTCAGATCATGCGAGAGGGAATAGCGAAGTTCCTGTGCCTTCCCGCTACCTAGTAATCCCAAATCACACAAAGCAATAAACTTTAAACAAGTCAGCATATGCGTATTGAAGGGTAGATACACAAGAGAGCCCTGGGATATGCAATTGGCTGATTTAACATCCAGGAGTGTAAGACAGACTGGTATAAACAGCCTATGGATTACTGGCTTATCTGTTGGATTTGCAGCCAGATTAAACAGACAAGATTTTCCTGTTTGCCAGGTACAAGTGAACTGTAAACCACAGGCAAATGACAACTGTCTCTGGGCATGGAAGGTGACTCAATGAGTAAAATCATTTGATGTGCAAGCTTGCTGACCTGAATTTGACCTCTGGAGCCAGCACTGAGGGTTGGGGGAGAGAACAGACTCCCTAATGCTGTTTTTTCCCTTTGTAGCCTTGGTTGGCTAGAATTAGTTGTATAGAACCAGCTGGCATTGACCTCAGAGTTCCACCTTCCTCTTCCTTCCAGTGCTGATATCAAAGTGTACACTATGGTACCCACCTCTAAAAGTTATTCTCTGAACTCTACGTGTGCCCTGTGGCATGTATACAGCTACGCTAACACAAACTCATCATAAGCACACAGGTGCACACACACATGTGCACACACACTCATGTACACGCACTATATAATAAAATATATTAAATTTAAAAGTCTCTCTGTTTCTAAATGGAAAAGATAAAAATAACAATGACATACCTTCTCTACTATTGTAAGTACTTAAATGAAATAGATGAAAAAATGTAACGCTTTTAGGATAGAACAAGACAAAGCCAACCAAAGATATGAATTTTCCCTTGTTTCTTCCAACAGCACTCTCCTAGTATTTTTGAGAGACACTGAAAGGAGCGACTCCTGGGGTTAGAGTGAGAATGTAAATGCCCTTCAAGCTCACATCACCAGTCACTATGAACCTTGTTTATCTGGCAAGGAGTTTGAGCAGTGCACTGCACAGCGAGGCTCATTTTTCAGGTATAGGAATATTGTGGCCTAGGAGCTCATTTTGAAAATGTAAATTGCCCCATGGATGCTGTTTCTTTCACAGCAATCATGTAACTTTGTTCCAACAGTGATGGGCATCATAGCACCTCTTCCCAGTATGCACCTTTTCTGCCAAAATAAACTAGTTCAGACAAATTGTGTATAAAAACACAAAACTTGAGGAGGAGTGTGTAGTTTCTCCAAATGCCCCCCAAATTCCAACTGAATGAAAAGTAATGCCTGCTATTTATAAAGTGTATTTATTTATTATGTTTTACTGATGAGTAAAATTAATAGCATATATTAAAACCCATTGTCACTTGTGGTAGTTTCCCCATGGAACATATGGCTAATGCTGGGTTCTGTTCACTAAGAGTCAATGTACACTATTTAGCAGATATCCAGAAAAAAACATATTGCCAAAGGCAGAAAATCAAATTATCTTAATTATTTATATGCCCTATTGGTAATCCCAAAACCATGTAATATGGTTATCTTTTCCCTGGATTTGTTATGTTAATCCCTTTAATTAAACCTTAAAGCCACAATATGCTGGCATTTATAAAGCTACTGGCTGAATCAAAGCCAGGGATTGTACAAAGAACAGCTGATACTGTCCCACAAGCCCATTACAGTATCCCGACCTCAGCTTTCAGTGGCCTGGGAAGGTGAAGGTTAGCAGGATCAGTCCCTTGAGAATAAAATGCTTCTAACTAGATTAAATAATACTTCCTGTCCAGAAGAAGAAGAAAAACAAACAAACAAACAAAGCAAAGCAAAACAAAACAAAACAAACAAACAAAAAAAACAAAGACAAAGGTTGTTTCAGCACTCTTGCTTACTACATTTGAATATTTTAACAGTGACATCAACTTGCTTTTAGCTGGAATATTTTTTTTTCTATTTTTTCAACTCAAGTAGACAGAGAGAACTTAAGAAAGTATTATCTACAAAAAGAAGCACACAGACACAGACACACACACACACACACACACACACACATATATATATACACACACACATACATGCACACACATACACTGCTACTAACTAAGTAGTGTCTCTCTAAAATTCTCATGCAGAATTTATGTCCAAGACATAGCCATCAATGTGTACTGAGGTGGACACTTTGGGTGATAGATCCAGATTGCTCATGATGGTGGAGTCTCACAGTGTGATTAACATTCCATGAGAAGTCAGCAGATACTTTTCCTGTTTTTCCAAGTCTATGTAACAGCTCAGTGAGGTTGTCAGATCATCTGCAAGCCAGAAAGGGAAGATAATTGGCCAACAATTCAACTTCTCATCCCAGGCACCCCCATCTCTAAAACAGTACCTTTTCCTTAGGGGAGATGTCACTTGTACTTTAGGGTCTGATAACTTCTATGCTGTGCTAGTCAGAGATCACATTCGATTCTAGGCTTTTTAGCTACAGAACTCACCCTCGTGGTCACATGTACTTTTTAAAGGAGTTTCAACATAGCCACTTAAGGTTTATAGTGGATCTAGAATTGGAATAATTGTTTCCTGGAAACATTTTCCCAAATTTGTACTATGTTTTAATTATGCTGATATTGACCAGCCTGGTGTAAGCCTCCCCAAAGTCTCATCCAGATTGACAGAGTCACCTGGACTTTAATTCTCACCTCTTTACAATTCTTTTCCTTCCTAGTGACTTACAGGGTCCCCCTTATGTATTTGATTGATATCAAAATGATATGTATTACAATATATCTATTAAAATGTCTACAATACATTTATATATATCATAGAAGTCAAATGAGGGACAGAGGACAGAAAGAGAAATTTTTTACTAATGTTTACAATGCACCATTTGCTTAAACTCCAAATTATTGAAAATGGAAATTAAAGCCTAACAAAGCACAAAAAATTAGACATATATTATGTTAAAATATTAATGAGTCCTTTTAAAGTTCAGGGACTTTAATAGCTGAGTAGTATTCCATAGTGTAAATGTACCACAGTTTCTTTATCCATTCTTCTACTGAGGGACACTTAGCCTGTTTCTATGATCTGGCTATTATGAATAAGGCTGCTATGACATGGTTGAGCAAATTTTCTTGATGTGTGCTGGAGCATCTACTGGGTATATTCCAAGGAGTGGAATAGCTGGGTCTTGAAGAAGCCCTATCTTCTGGGGTTTTCTGAGATAGCACCAGATAGATTTCCAAAGTGGCTGTACTAGTTTGCATTCCCACCAGCAATGAAGGAGTGTTCCTCTCTCTCCACATCCTCGCCAGCATGTGGTGTTGCTTGAATTTTTTATCTTAGCCATTCTGATGGGTGTAAGATGGAATCTCAGAGTTGTTTTGATTTGCATTTCCCTGATGACTAAGGAGGTTGAGCATTTCTTTGAGTGTTTCTCAGTCATTTGATATTTCTCTGTTGAGAAATCTCTGTTTAGTTCTAAGCCAAATTTCTCAATTGGGTTATTTGGTTTGGTGGTATTTAATTTCTTGAGTTCTTTATATATTTTGGATATTAGACCTTTGTCAGACGTAGGGTTGGTGAAGATTTTTTCCCAGTCTGTAGGCTGTCGCTTTATTTCCTTGACAGTGTCTCCTGCCTTACAGAAGCTTCTCAGCCTCATGAGGTCCCATTTATTAATTGTTGACCTTAAGGCCTAGGCTGTTGGAGTTCTGTTCAGGAGGTTGTCTCCTGTGCCAATGTGTTCCAAGCTCTTCCCCATTTTTTCTTCTAACTAACTTACTGTTTCTGGTTTTATGTTGAGGTCTTTGATCCACTTGGATTTGAGTTTTGTGCAAGTTGACAAATATGGGTCTAGTTGCATTTTTTTTTTTTACACATAGACATCCAGTTAGACCAGCACCATTTGTAGAAGATGCTATCCTTTGTCAAAAATCAAATGACAATATGTGTATAGATTCATATCTGGGTCTTCGATTTGATTCCACTGATCAACCAGCCTGTTGCTGTGCCAGTACTATGCTGTTTTAATTCTGTTGCTTTATAGTACAGCTTGAGATCAGGTATGGAGATTCCTCTGGAGGATCACTATGGAATACTACTCAGCTATTAAAAACAAGGATTTCCCAAAATTTGTGGACAAATGGATTGAACTAGAAATGGTCATAATGAGTGAGTAAACCCAGAAGCAGAAAGAGTCAAATGGTATATACTCACTTATATCTGCATACTAGCCCAAGGGGCATGTCCCATGAAAGTCTTCACTTACCAGGAAACTGGGACAGAGGGGAGGACATCCTATTGGGACTCTAGATGAAAGAAGCATGGGAGAATGGCAAAGTAGAAGGATCAAGAGGGTCCTAGAAACCTACAAGAAAAACATTATGATAGGCAGATTTGGGCCCAGGGGTCCCGCTCAAACTATGGTTCCAGCCAAGGACAATACAGGCCACAAACTTCAAACTCCTACCCAGATCTAGCCAATGGACAGGACATTCTTCACAGTTGAGTGGAGAGTGGGATATTACTTTCACACGTACTCTGGTGCCTCATATTTGACCATGTCCCCTGGATGGGGAGACCTGGTGGCACACAGAGGAAGGATAGCAAGCTACAAAGAAGAGACTTGATACCCTATGAGCATTTAAAGGGGGAGGAAGTCCCCCTCAGTCACAGTCATAGTGGAGAGGAGTAAGGGGAAAATGGGAGGGAGGGAGGAATGGGAGAATACAAGGAATGGGATAACCACTGAGATGTAATATGAACAAATTAATAAAAAAATTTTTAAAAAGAATGTAGAGATCCACTTGCTTCTGCCTATTTGTTGAAATTAAAAGCAGAGACAACCGTAAAAAAAAAATAAAGTTCAGGGTCTTTTTAAAAAGCCAACTTTCAATATATTATGTTTATGGTGTTCTACTGCAAGATTATAAAACATTGGGCAGAATGCAGGTAGTCCTGTGATTGAGAGGGGGAAAAGAAGGAACCTAAGGGCGTAGGAGCTCCACAAGAAGAATATAACATTACAATATGTTCTGCACTGATTGTTACCTAGTGTGCCTTTCAAAATTTTTTATAAAGCATAATATTCTTGAAAGTTTAATGACCTTACACAGTATAGATGCACACACACACACACACACACACACACACACAAACACACACACACACACACACACACACACACACACACACACACACACACACACCCCTCTTTAGTTCTTTTCTGCCATTTGCCACACAATTATGACATGCCTATCCAATTGAGAAAAGGCCAGCAGTTCCTTCATAAACATTTGTACCACCTTCTTGGTTTGTTGGCATTTGCCAAGAGTGTGAATCCATTAGAGTTAGTCCCAGATACATTCTCTCAAGGCTAACCAACATTTTGTACATCTTTTGAACAAGATGTTTCACCATGTGTTTCAGTGCATTGATCTACCTTAGTTGCTTGATTCCAGGCATATACAACACATAACCTGCACATATCCTAGGATAACTATTAACATACTCCAGATACACTTGTAGATGAAGTCTGTTATGTTTGATTTTCCCAACTTGGAAGAATATTGAATCACCAAGGAGATAAGTCTTTTGATGTACCACTATGGAATTATCTAGGTTAGGTTAACTGAGATGGTCATGAGCATTCCATGAGCAGATGAGGTGAGAAAAGTATTATAATTTATCATTCTCTGTTTAGCCACTGTAAGCTCTACTGGTATCACTTTTGGGTCATGGTAGTCTTTACTCTCCAACTGTGAGGCAAAATAAAGTAAGTTGATAATGCCAGATATTTTATCACAACAACAGAAATAGAAACTAATTCAAAGTCATATCAAAATGTCATAAGTTAAATACTTTGTTTTAAGTCTTGCAGATTTGTAGGGACATAGCATCTACCCATTGAAGGTAATATTATTATATTCTTTTTTATTATGCACTTACTATATTTATTCCTTGTTAATAGAAGAGGCATTATAATAGACACTCATGGGAATAGTTTGGAGTAGTGGGGGACTTTCTGAATCAGCATCAAGCTTGCAATGAGAAAGTGCTAGTCCTTACAGAAGAGACTTGGTTTAACATAAGGTCAAGGACTCAGCTTGTAAAAACAACTGAGTTTTGTAAACAAGCAAAATTTAAAGTATGTTGTTCCTTTAGTAGTTAAATTTAATGTAATGGGTACTGAACATAAGACTGGTTTTCTATAACTTATTAGTTCACAAATAGTTATGATTATCCTCTTCTGCAAAAAGTAAAGGGTGATCATCATTCTGTTACTCCTGATTATGACTCCTCTCCACCACCTGACACTTTGACTTTCAATACTATGATGTAATCAGAGCTAGAAAGTCATGTAGGAGTTGTTTAAAATGACATATTTCCATATTGTAGTATGTGTCAGAGTAGCTTTCTTTGTGCATTTTGCATTCATGTACATGATTCCTCCATAACTGTGTATATTATATATAATATTCTTCTGATCACAGTGGGCAAATATTATTAAGACAAATTTTCAATTCTTTGTAGGTATATACTCAAAAATAAAATAGATGTGTCTTAATTACTGTTCTATTGCTGTGGAGAGATGCAATGGCCAAAACAATTTGTAAAAAAAAAAAAAAAAGCATTTGATTGGAAGGATGCTTATTTCCTCAGAGGGTGGTTCCATGATCATTAAGGCAGGAAACATGAGAGCAGGTAGGCATGCTGTTGGAGCAGGAGCTGGAGTGTGTGTCTATCCACACTTGGGGTATGAGAGGCCTAGCTTGGACTTTTAAAACCTCAAACATTTCCCCAGTGACACTATTTCTCTAATAAGGCAACACCTCCTTATCCTTCCCAAAGGGTTCCACCAACTAAGAACTAATCCTTTCCATATAGGAGTCTATGGGGCTCATTCTCATTCAAACTACCATAGAAGGAATTGTGTGGTAACTGTATGTTTGTGGAAACCTGCTGCAGTGCTTTCAACAGTTAATGGGCCCCTTTACCACCCTATCATAGTGTGCAGATGTTTCTACCTCTCTGGATTTATGGGAGTCTCTTGATGCCTCTTTTGTTCCTGTCCTCTGCAGAATCCATGCTCATTAGTAAGGTGTGATGTCTCACTTTTTAATTTACTATTATTATAACTTATTCACATTACACTGCAATTGTTATCCCTCACTTTTATATTCCAGTTCCCACTCTCCCTCCCTCTTCCACCCTATTCCCCTCCTCTAGACCTCTGATGGTGGGAGGGCTCCTCCCCCAGTGTGTGATCACAGTCTATTAGGTCTCATTATGGTAGCCTGCATCCTCTTCCTCTGTGTGTCCCAAAGACCACCCAACCAAGGGGCAGTCATTGTTTACTAATGTATAGCATTATTTTATGTTTATTCAAATTATGTGTACTCTAAAAATATCTACCTCATACCTTTGAATAATCCTGTAGATTAAGATGGTTCAATTGCAAAACATAGTTTTCTCATGGTAGCATATTAAACTATACGAATCAGTTATATATTTTAGATATTAAACCCTTTTCAGATGTGTCACTTGCAGATATTCTATCAAGCTTTGATTTATCTTTTCACAGTATTCACAAGCTGTGTTTGTGTGTATTTATGTGTATATATGTATATACATGTGCTTGTATGTATTGTGTATATGCATGTGTATGTGTGTGTATGTGTGTGTGCGTGCATGTGCACATGTGCTCTGAGACACGGTATTGCAATGCAGTAGGACTTGCCCTTAAAGTCACAATCCTACTACCTCTTCCTCATTAGTGCTGTTATAGCAAACATAGCTATACATCAAGTCAGAGTGAACTTTCTGTTTTTTTTTTTCAAAAGAACTATTTTATTTTTGAATGTTCATATGCACATGCATATGTGTATTTAAGTGGAGATGTACAAGTTCCACTGTATATTTGTGGAAGTCAGAGAGCAACTTTCTTGAGGTAATCTCTATCTGGAATTATATGGTTTGGTAGCCTACGAGAACTTGTTCTTTATATATTATAAAGCAAAGCATAAAGCCATGTCATATTGCATAGCCTGCCATTTCATACATGAAGTTTGTGGGTTGTATTTAAGACTATGGCACTCAAATTTGGTCTAGTTAGAAGGAGATAAAACTTTGATTTTGATTTCACCAATATCTCCCTTGACAAACAAAATCCAAACAGTTTCTTCTTTGCAGACAAAGAAAATGAAACAACTTTTCTAATTGAGTGCACACCCAAAATGGAAAACCATTATAATAAGTTATTTCCTTCCTTCCCACCAGAATCAAAATGGGGTTAGCATAGAATATATTGTGGTGAGTTTGACTTTACATTTTGTTATGGCACACCGTAATATTCAGGTGTCAAATAGCGGCAAAATCTTCAACTTTTTAAGGAGGAAAAAAAAATGACATAACAAAGAGATAGTAGGTTTTTTTTTCTTAAAAGCAGTCATTTTTTTAAAGGATTGTGGAGCATAATTATGGATACATGTACTTTTCTTTGATTTCGCCAGCTGTCAGCAATTGCATGCATCTTTCAACATCATTATAAAGGACTTCAGGCTGTGAAAGGCAATAGAGTGGGAATTTGGGACAAGGATTCAAAGTGTTACACTGTAAGGACAGGTTGTCAGACTTTGGTGGGCAATGATACAGGGTGGATTCAACAGACACAGACACAATCAGAACATGAATGTGAAATTCTGTGGAAATGGGGCAGAAGGACGGAGAATACTAGAGAAACTATAAAAAGTGGTCCATGAAAGACATCAGAGACTCAGAAAATGAAGCTTGTCAAAGACTAAGATTAAAAAATGGAAATAAATATGTGTCAGGATTCATTTTTAAAGGCAACGGTTACACTCAAGATTGTTTTGCGAAATATATTGCTATTTAGTAACCACATTACAATGTTCTACCTAAGAGAGAAAAGGTGTGCTGTGTTTAATAACGGAACAAAAACAGCACTCCCCAAGAGCAGCTCCAAGAACAGCAAAGAGGAGAGAAGAGAGGTGGATCCTCGGTAGGGAGAATTGAGCAGGCAGCACACTGCTGATTAAGGGGAACCATCCGATGATTGAACAGCTACCTAGAGGAGGCAGTTGTTGAGGAGAGGTTGAGGATGGAGGAAAAAGAAATACTTGGAGACTCAGACATATGTGGTACAAGCTGAAGGTCTTAAAGCCCAGAAGAAGTTTTCTTCTGGCTCTCTATATGTCTCTGTCTCTGTCTCATCTATTGACCTTCTCCTTGCTGGTTGTAACCCATCTTCTACTTCTCTTTCTGCTTGTTGCTGCCCATCTTTCTTTCTCTCTTGCTTGCTGTTACCCATATTCCCTCGTCTTTCCAGCTGTTCCCCATCTGTCTATCTTTCTTGCTGTTCCCCATCTCACTACAGCTTACACGCTTATGTCTGTTACTTGTTTGCCCTGTCTCCTTGGACCAACCCAGTATTTTATCGAAATGAAGTCCAATTTTTTCCATTACAGATTAACATCATGATTTTTCCATATTTTACAATTACTAGGGCAATAAAAAGATCAGCAGAGTAACAAGGAAACACAAAAATTTCTGTAATCTATGACAAAATATACAACAAAAATCAATCAGTTTTCCAACAATGGTCAGCATGACCTGAATGTAATTTTTTAAAAAATAATACACTGGAAAGTTTAATCATAAATTTCCCCAGGCTAAAGGCAATGTGTTTACAAGATGATCATAGCAACATAGCATGAGCTAGGTATTCTCTAAAGGAAACACTTAACTCAATTCCTGTCCCGGACCAAGCCATGCAAGTGTGCTACCCAAGCCTAGGCTAATTGCCAAGGGGTCCATTATTGTAAAATATCTGTAAAGCATGACATTTCAAGCCTATCTTCTAGTGATCTCAAAGCAGATTCTAAGGAAAGGTTTCTGCAGGTAACAGTATCTAGACATGTACCCTTACGTCCAGTTCTTAACTTTCTTTTTTTTCTCCTTTATTAATTTATTCTTGTTACATCTCAATGGTTATCCCATCCCTTGTATCCTCCCATTCTTTCCTCCCTCCCATTTTCCCCTTATTCCCCTCCCCTATGACTGTTCCTGAGGGGGATTACCTCCCCCTGTATATGCTCATAGGGTATCAAGTCTCTTCTTGGTAACCTGCTGTCCTTCCTCTGAGAACATTATGATAGGCAGATCTGGGCACAGGGGTCCCACTCAAACTAAGACACCAGCCAATGACAATACAGGCGGTAAACCTTAAACCCCTACCCAGATCTAGCCAATGGACAGAACACTCTCCACAGTAGAGTGGAGAGTGGGATATGACTTTCTCACATACTCTGGTGCCTCACCTTTGACCATGTCCCCTGGAGGGGGAGACCTGGTGACACTCAGTTCTTAGCTTTCTTACATGCAGTTTCTGCTTGGGTGCTCAGAGTCAGAGCAAAAAAATCTATCATTGTCTCAAGACTTTGGCCTGATTCCCTCTTTCAACATTCTCTGTGTGAAAAAGTTTTTCCCTGTATGATTTTCCTTAGGCTTGATAAACAGAGAGAAAAAAACAGTTTTAGAAGAAATAGCAGATTTCTGAACAACATTATACCTAAACCATACATAATATTTGGGGGCAGTGGTGATTAGCCAGAGATCTTTGGAACTTTGTCAAGCAAAGCCTCAGCAGCTGAACTCGATGTCTAGTGATTACGCTGGACAGTAGGAGGTCTCTGGAACTTTGTTAAGCAAAGTCTCTACAACTTATCCTCGTGTCTGCAACATAAAAAGAAGCTGTTAAAATGACTGCTACTCCTGGGAGTGGTTCAACCCCTTGATACAGGCATCTTGACACAAACAAATATAGGGCCTAGATGAGTACGGCCACACTGCGGTGTTTTCTGTGGCAATGCCCATTTTAATTCTTTCTACTAGATGACGATTCTAGTTCCCTTGGAATGGCACAACTTCTACTGATGAAAATGTAGTCACAGAACCAAACTTACCTAAATTATGGATTCATGTAGAGTATAAATGAAGATGTTTTATTCTAATTTTATACTTATACAGAATGTAAAAAAATCTTTTCTTGAAAGAAAGTAACCACAGGTCATGAGCTTTTACTGTGAAGTACCTGTAAACTTATAAATTCATGTAAAATAGTTAACAAGTTAATTAAGTAAATGAAATGTTTTTTTTTATTTATGTTGCTAAGCTTAGATTGTATCAGCCTCTAGACTGCAAAATTATTGTATGTGTTGAAGTAATTAAACATTATAATCTAGACTCATGAAACTGGAGAATTACAAATTCTAGACAAATGGGAGGTGATATTTCACCTCCCACTTCTGGAGAATGACACAGAGAGCATTAGGACTCATTCTAACCTGTATTTTAAGTACTCTGCCTACATGGGTATTCACAAATTACAATTTCTATCAAAGTGCAATACGCCAGGTGTTTTACCAGAGAGTGGAAACTTGATCTAGCATGGTCTCTTCATCTATTACGTGTAGACTAACAACTTCTTGCATCTTCAGTTGACAAAGAGAGTCAGATTTTTGTGGGCAGCTGCTTAGGTATATCTTTTGAATTTAAAAAGTATTAAAAAAACACAGCAAAAATATCTAATCAAGTTCCTATTTTTCCCTAATATACTTCCTGCTTATTTACAGTCATTTAAAAATATATGGCACCGTGAGTTTGAATCCCTGTGTTCTGTGTGCCTGTCCCTGCATGGTTTTGGCTTCCTTGGCATTCCAAGATGAGAAAGACCTGTCTGACCACAGTACTAGAAAGTTCTTTGCCATGAATGGACTGTCATAGGACTTGCATACCAAGTACAAAGCTAGGTTTTTTTTCAACCAACAAGGTACACTTTGCTAATTCTAAGATAAGAGATTACATATGTTATTAGTATCTTGTGACTAGATGACAAAACTCTGGCACTTACTTCCTTTCACACCTTTGGAATTTCTGCTCTTCCATATGAATGAGTGGCCATAGATGTTCTCCTCATGGTCAAGAGACTCGTACATTTGTGCTATAGAGAAACTGGCTCTGTTCATCCACAAACTCACTTAGAAGACTGGAGAGTGCTTCAGGAGCAAAGGAGAGTAATAGTTTTGTTTTTCCATACAGAGTGAAGAATGCTGTCAGCTCATCCACCTCTGCCTGCACTCAAGGAATGGTGTCAGATGTCAACAAACTCACATGGAGGAACACAGCTGCATCTCCTTACAGAGGATGAGAAAACATCCTTATAGTGCACCACTATGCGGTCTCAACTGTTTCCATTAATTCCTCAACCTATCAGATATGAAATGCACTTTAACAGAAATATTTAACAAGAGATATCTAAAAGATCCTCAAGGCAAATAACTAATGACTGCTCTACAAATAACTTGGTACTTATTTTATTTGTTATGAAAGATGAGTGCATGCGATTGTTATTATAACATGTGATAGATCCTTGATAGATGTGAGTTTTTCAGAGCCAGAGCTTCATGTTGAAAGGAAAGTTCAATCCCTTAAAACTCTGGAAGGCATTTCATTCAACTTTCATTTTTTTCTCCATTTGCATGATTAAAATTAGACTTTAATCATTAGCCATGTCTGCCTTGTGGCAAAATATATGCATGTAATTCCAACACTATGCTGTGATTACTTGGCTTTCAGTTAATAGGCTTTATGTGAGGGCTTACCATGTTCTCTACAGCAGTTAGAACCAGTGTGTCATGCTCTGAACTCTACTCATCATACATAAGTCTAATGTAACTTTATAATGTGTATATTTTTCTCCTTTCCCCATCAGTGCAGATTTATCAACTATGTTTTACTTTAAGCATTGTAACAACCCAACTCCAGACAGGAGCAGCTTAAAAGTTTGTTTTTTAAGCCACTTCTGTAAGCAGCAGTGTTTGTACATTTTAACTATTAATTTGATACAGCCTGGGAAGAGGGCGTTTGTTTTGTGACAAAGTATCTAGATCAGTTGTCCTATGGGCAAAATATTTAGGGAATTGTCTTGATTTTTCAATTGATATAGAAGATTTGTCCACTGAGATGGCACCTTTCTATTTAAGGAGGTCTTGACCAATACGAAAATGAAAAAAAAAAAAAAAAAAGAAAGAAAGAAAGAAAGAAAAAGAAATAGCAGAGATCAAGCAAATAAGGACCGTGCATTTAGTCTTCATGTGCTTTTGACTGTGGGTGGGATGCTGGAAATTCGTGCCTTGACTTCCTTGAGATGATGGACTGTAACTTGGAACTATAAGCCTAGTAAAACTCTTCCTCCACTGTTTCTATTGGGTAGGATGCTTAAACACACACACACACACACACACACACACACACACACACACACACAGACACACACACAGACACACACACACACATTTTTTTCTTTAATGCCCATTATGCTACAGAACATAATATATAAAGGAATGATGTGTTATTATGTCTATTATGTCTCCAATTTTCTGGAGTGAGGCCTAACTCAAGGCTCTATTTAGAAGCCTTGTCTGTAACAATAGCACATTGCTTCATGGGGCAATGCCATATAACATCCGCCAACA
This sequence comes from Acomys minous, assembly GCF_964271855.1. Lineage (NCBI taxonomy): Eukaryota > Metazoa > Chordata > Mammalia > Rodentia > Muridae > Acomys > Acomys minous. The sequence continues at coordinate 26,216,255 of NC_140499.1, read as the reverse complement.
TATATATTTGTGATTCCTGAGTAGAAATATTGTCTACCTGAATATTTATTAATTAGATAAATATTTACAATACTATAGAAACAATATTAGGTGACAGAATTTAAAATTTCAATTTCCGAAATAGGAAAAATGCATTTGATGATCGATGCAAAGTTCTATCAGGATTATAATAAAAGTAATTCTTTACGAATTAGTCAAACAAAAAGGAACTATACAAAAACATCTAAAATATGAGACTCAAACAGTAATTTGAGGATATGTGAGTTTCTAAACAAATAAGTTTTGTATAGAGAGAAGGTCTTTTTGTATATAGAGAAGTTAAATGCTATGAAACTTCACCTAGAACTTGACAGAATTACTGCTGCCTCATTCCTGTGCAGAATCAGCCTTTAATGGCAAGAAAGAGTTTGCCTGTGAATTCAGAACCTTTCTGAATCAGTAAAATCAAGATATCATAAAACCCCTACCCAGATCTAGCCAATGGACAGGACATTCTCCACAGTTGAGTGGAGAGTGGGGTCTGACTTTCACACGAACTCTGGTGCCTCATATTTGACCATGTCCCCTGGAGGGGGAGACCTGGTGGCACTCAGAGGAACGATAGCAGGCTACCAAGAAGAGACTTGATACCCTATGAGCATACAAAGGGGGAGGAAGTCTCCCTCAGGAACTGTCATAGGGGAGGGGAGCAAGGGGAAAATGGGAGGGAGGGAGGAATGGGAGGATAGAAGGGATGGGATAACCATTGAGATGTAACAAGAATAAATTAATAAAAAAAACCCAACAACAAAACAGCAACAGCAACAGCAACAAAACACTGGAAAACATTAGGCAACTTCCAACCATTACCCTGAGCAACTGAGATAATTCCCCATTATTTCTTCTACTTAATGTTAGTATTTCACATTTAAGAAATAGAATAAATTTTAGGAGAAATTATAAATTGTTAGGGAATAATAATTAAAATATTAGCTTTGTGTAATTCCAAACAAATGACAGCATTGTCTGATATGAGCACAGTGGACTTTGAAAATTAGACCTGCATAGAAACAGACTCCTCTTGTAGGAACCCAGCAATTGCCAGGGACCACTTTAATGTCACAGCAGGCTCCAGACATTATTATTGCAGTTAATTAGCAAACTGACAAGTGGAGGGATGCTTTACCTGAATTTAGATTGCACATAGAAAATGATTTGAAGGCATTTCCTGCCTCAAACACATCAAAGAAAATCAAAGAAATCTGCTCTAGCCTTATCCTTTTTATCAAATGCCTAGAGATGATTAAATCAAATGACAAAGGAAGAGATGCCAATTATAAATGCAGTTTTATGGTAACATTTGATTTCTCATAAAGACATTATTTCAAGCAGAATTATATAAATCAGCAAAGTTACTTTGTTATAATATAATTTTAGTAATTCTCATTCACTTTATTGACAAATAATAGGGAATAAGATATATTGATGTTTAGTATGCACATTATTATCCAATGACTGCTCGATTATGTTACTATTAATATGTATTAATGATATGATTGAATTATTCATTGTTGTGTTAGAATTAAGCAAATTTGAGAGTTTGGTAGTAGCAGAATTTTTCAATTTAATAAATTGATATGGTGGGAAATTGATATTGTGATACTGTTTTCATGTTGACAATGTTATATGACTATGTCAGACTAATTAAAATACCAGGGCTATAAAGTCGATTTTATGCAACACAATATAAAGTTTCTTTTCGTATTTTCACATGCTTAACCATGATATTGCTATTTATTCATGGTGCTTAAAAATTGTATTTAAACTAGATATCTCTTACTCTTAGTCCCTTCAGTAGCAAAGAATGAAAATACATATGAAAATAAGTTGTTCATTTCATTTACATTGAGAATATAATCATTTATACATATATGATAGTATAGCTTTATTTCTGCAAATATACATTTTAAAACTGTTTTCTAAGGATCAATAATTAGATAAAGCCAGATAGAATGGAAACTGTATATTGGCATTACATAAACCAAACATTCAGTAATGACTAAGATACATTGAAATCCAGAAGAAATATATATTTTTATTGACTTCATAAAGAGTAGTATTCTGTATTTGTTGTTGTAAGTTGTGTATATAAATAGTGAGCCTGAGCGGAGAAAGGAATTGTTACTCCAAGAGTGGCTGTTACTTTTTTATGTCATTGTATGTTACCAAAAATGAAATGCTATTTGTTTGAAACATATATAAACTAAATAAAATATCCTTATTTTGTCAATCCCAATTCTTTAAAATATTCACAGGTAATATGGGGACTTGCTAGCATGTGGGCTCATATTTTGCTTGAGATCAGAGACATTTGGGGGAGGTGAGCTGAAGAAAGATGTGGTCCAACCATGATTTAGTAGGACTTGCACTGTTTAGGGGAAAATTGTCAAAGAGGTGAGGTAAAGAAAGGAAGAAAAGATTTGTGTTGTGGGACTTCTTAGGACTTAGGAAAGACCTGGTGACATTATCTTGAACCCAGATTCTAATGGTGGGAACAATTCAGATCCAGGTGAATTGTCTAAAAATGTAGTTTTCGGTTTATACATATTAAAAAACATTTTCCCCTTATTCCCCTCCCCTATGACTGTTCCTGAGGGGGATTACCTCCCCCTGTATATGTTCATAGGGTATCAAGTCTCTTCTTGGTAACCTGCTGTCCTTCCTCTGAGTGCCGCCAGGTCTCCCCCTCCAGGGGACATGGTCAAAGGTGAGGCACCAGAGTATGTGAAAAAGTAATATCCCACTCTCCACTCTACTGTGGAGAGTGTTCTGTCCATTGTCTAGATCTGGGTAGGGGTTTAAGGTTTACTGCCTGTATTGTCCTTGGCTGGTGCCTTAGTTTGAGCGGGACCCCTGTGCCCAAATCTGCCTATCATAATGTTCTACTTGTAGGCTTCTAGGACCCTCTGGATCCTTCTACTTTGCCATTCTCCCATGATTCTCTCATCTAGAGTCCCACTAGAATGTCCTCCCCTCTATCTCAGTTTCCTGGTAAATGAAGGCTTTCGTGGGACATGCCCCTTGGGCTAATATGCAGATATAAGTGAGTACATACCGTTTGAGTATTTCTGCTTCTGGGTTAACTCACTCATTATGATCATTTCTAGCTCAATCCATTTATCCACAAATTTCGGGAATTCCTTGTTTTTAATAGCTGAATAGTATTCCATAGTGTATATGTACCACAGTTTCTTTATCCATTCTTCTATTGAGGGACACTTAGGCTGTTTCCATGTTCTGGCTATTATGAATAAGGCTGCTATGAACATGGGTGAGCAAATTTTCTTGTTGTGTGCTGGAGCACCTTCTGGGTATATTCCAAGAAGTGGAATAGCTGGGTCTTGAGGAAGCCCTATTCCCATTTTTCTGAGATAGCACCAGATAGATTTCCAAAGTGGTTGTACTAGTTTGCATTCCCACCAGCAATGAAGGAGTGTTCCTCTCTCCCCACATCCTCGCCAGCATATGGTGTCACTTGAATTTTTGATCTTAGCCATTCTGATGGGTGTAAGATGGAATCTCAGAGTTATTTTGATTTGCATTTCCCTGATGAATCGAAGACCCAGATATGAATCCACACACATATGGTCACTTGATTTTCGACAAAGAAGCCAAATCCATTCGATGGAAAATGGATAGCATCTTCAACAAATGGTGCTGGTCTAACTGGATGTCTATGTGTAAAAAAATGCAACTGGACTCATATTTGTCACCTTGTACAAAACTCAAATCCAAGTGGATTAAAGACCTCAACATAAAACCAGAGACACTAAGTCACTTAGAAGAAAAAGTGGGGAAGAGCCTAGAACATATTGGCACAGGAGACAACTTCCTGAACAGAACACCAACAGCCCAGACATTAATGTCAAGAATTAATAAATGGGACCTCATGAGGCTGAGAAGCTTCTGTAAGGCAGGAGACACTGTCAAGAGAACAAAGCGACAGCCTACAAACTGGGAAAAGATCTTCAGCAACCCTACATCTGACAAAGGTCTAATATCCAAAATATATAAAGAACTCAAGAAATTAAACACCACCAAACCAAATAACCCAATTGAGAAATGGGGCTTGGTACTAAACAGAGAATTCACAACAGAGGAATATCAAATGGCTGAGAAACACTTAAAGAAATGCTCAACCTCCTTAATCATCAGGTATAGAATTTCTTGGAAGGAAAGGAAAATCCATGTAGTAGGTAAAATCAAACATCCATTCGTGAACTGAACAAAAAAAATATATGCCATAAAAAAATGTGTGGGTCAAGGTGTCTGCACTGTGGTTGTTAATGACAGAGGACTAAATAGGAAGGGAGTTGTTGGCTAATAGTTCCCAGGTTTCTATGAACCTTAGGTTCTTGTCATTTATGATAGGGTCAGTTCCCCTAATTGAGAGAAGAAATCTTCCTTAGAATGATTGTGTCTTCTTCCTAGGAAGAAAAAACACAGCACAGAGTGATTTACCTGCACCTGTTATTATTCACAGTCCTGAAATATAATACAAAATCCTTAATAGAAAATTGTTGTGACATAATTATTAGAATACAAATGTTTCAGCATAAGCATTTTTAATGTTTTATTTGGCAACATAATATTAAAGAAAAACACATTGGAAAATTAAGTTCTAATGGCATCACAGAGGTAAAGAAAGCATAGTCCCAGGACACACAGTAAGCAATCTGTGATGGTCCTTAACAAAGATGTAACTTATAGGTACTTCTTAGTCAAGAATAACATTGAATGTAGAAAATCTACACTACCCATCCTGTACAGACAGTGTAGGGAAGGCTACATTTTCCAGATTTTTTCCTAAACTAGTCTGAACACAAAGATTCAAATCTGAAACATCAATTATTCTAGAATTCATTCTTTAAGGAAGAAAATGTGAATGGTGCAGGCAGGCGATGTGAGAACACAGAATTATTTACCTTTATGGTTAAGAGTATGTCTTCAGTGTAAAATCTCCCCTTGAAATGAGATGAAAAATATTCATAAAAATCCATAAGTGATTCATGAAACAACAGGACAGGAAGGAGCCTCTCTCAAGAGGTACCAGGATTTCTCTCAGGGTGATGGCCTCTTACTTCACTTTTCTTCCTGAACATTTCTTCATCTCCATTTTCTTTTCCATTTTTTATACTGGATTAACATAGTCTATCATTTCAATGTTCTGTCACTCACAGTGGAGGTTGGCCTATTCACTGTCCTAATTACAAATTATTATAAGAGAGGATGTGAACAGTTCCACTTCAGTCAAGAGTCACTCAATTAGGTTAGCGAAAGGCTGACATTAAAAACTGCCACACATGTTCTCATCAGCTTTGTGCCTTGTCATTCACAGAGAGAAGTATTGTTACATTATCATGTTACAAGGAGGGTTTTGAGGACCAGTAAGACACTATGAAAAGGAGCTTGCATGGGGAAAAAAAAAAAGAAGAAGATTGTGACTTTGAGGCAGGTGAAAATCAAACTGGCAGGAAGAAAGTGTTTAACTATGTTGTTTGAGAGACTCATTGGTGTTAAATTCAGACACATTTGGTACTAAAGCATACAACCCTACTGAAATTTCATCATGAATGAATATTACTTTCATATTTAAAAGTATGTAAGTTTGTACTATGTAAACAATATTTATATAGAAACTATGTTTAATGTCTTATTTCTATGAAGAGACACTATGGCCATAGCGACACTTATTTAAAAAAGAAACACTTAATTGTGGTAGCTTAGAGGACCAGAGATTTATCATGACTGGAAGTATGGCAGCATATGAGCAGACATGGTACTGGGGAGGTAACTGAGAATTCTCCATTTAGATCACTAGGCAGCAGGAAGAGAGAGTGAGCCACTGGGCATGGTTTGATCTTCTGAAACTTCAAAGCCCACCCTCAGTGACACAATTCCTCCAACAAGGCCACACCTCCTAATCTTTCAAATATTGATACATCCTATGAGCTCATGGGGTGATTTTCATTCAAACTAGCACAGCTAGCATATATGTATATCCCATTTCTATGTGAACATGGACATTATGTACTTTTAAATTGTATTATCTCTTCAAGGGCTTCTATTCTTGTCTGTTTAGAAATCTGAGACAAATATAAATTTTAGTTTAGTATGTCAACTACAATTACTAGTAAATATGAGAAATAGACGTCTTGATACTCAGAGTTTCCAACAGACATTGTAAGCATTCTCACTGCTTGAGAAGCCCTATTGGGTCCAGTTTAATTACAGACAGTGACTATCTTTGTATTCACCACTTCCTTTATTAAGTTGCTCCTGTTTCTAATGATAATATTTATACCAATATACACATTTGTAGTATAGTGAACATTTTTTAAACTTTTATTTCTTAAGATTGAGAAATTAGAGTTGGTCCTAGTGCTGTCCTGGTTGTTCACACTTATAATCCAAGCTCCTGCAGAGTTCCCCAAATTCAAGGCTCGCTAGAGAAACTTAGTAACATTTTGTTTCGAAATAAAAATTAAAAGATGGATGAGAACTGTAGTTTTTGGCCACTTAACTGATAATGCATAAGGTCTAAGGCCTATAGCAGTACCATTAAATCAATCAATAAATAAAATATTACACCAAATTATTCATTCATTTGTAAAGTTACCTATTATTTTTTTGCCACTAGATTTTTTTTTCTTTTCATGAAAAGTCTTTGGTCTGGAGGGATGGAGCAGAAGCTACAAAGACGTGTCTCTCTTGAAGACAACCTGGCTTTGGTTCCTAGCACCCACAATGGGTGAATTCCAATAATTTGTACCTCCATTTCCTCAGGATCTAACAATCTCCTCTGGGCTTTGTAGGCACCTGCCAATCACCTGGTATGCATAAATACAGGAAGTACTGGAAGGTACTCACACATACCACAAAATAAATCAATCTCAAGAAGGCTAGGATGTATATATATATCGGGAAATGGAAAGGCTAAGTAATATATTGTTATCAGATGACTATGCAATAGTCTAGTTTAGCTATTTATTAATAATAGATAAACTTAAGTTTTGTAGAATGATAATATATTCAGAATGTTCCAATTGAGATAAGTGATTTGCAAAGTATAAATTTACTTTTGGCATGGCTTTAGTGGTATATCAAGCTTTGAAAACATAAGTGTTCTTCTGAACTTTACCCGTAAATGAACAACTGGAGTAGGCATGTGACTGTGTTTTCCTCTGTGGGGATAATATCACAGTAAGTCTTGTATTTTTTATACACAGGTAAGTCTCTGTATCTTCAGATATTCTCTGTGAATACAATACATCTCCTTAGAGCCTATATGTTTCTACACAATGAAGTGAGTATCCAAATAAGAGCAATTAAAATTTGCAAACAAAAAGCCTCATCTTTTGTCAAAAATAAATGATAATTCTGAATTGAATCTGCATATTAACAACTTTCATTATTATCTCAATTCAGTATTTATGTAGTATTCATTTCCGACTGCCTCCAGCTTTTTCATGATCTGAAAATTCAAAACTACTTTTGAGAATCTGTATGTGTCTGATTGCCTTGAATACTGTGAGGAATTCTTTAGAATATAAGTCATGAATCATTAAAGGATTTATTTAGTATCTGGAGCATTGAAAAGGTTTGGAATTCATTTTCAAAAGAGGTAAAGCAAACTACTATCTCCTGGGTTTTGGCTTCCAGAACTCACATTCTCTATGATATTTTTTCCCTCCCAGTGTGCTACCTGAGCAAGAGGTGTACAAAATAGAAGATGAGGAAAATTCCCCCTGAGTATAATGTGGAATCACATCAGAGAATAAGGTAGTATTTTTGTTTAAAAACTAAATCAAAAGCATGTACATGCACTCCCAGAGAGGATATGTTAAGTTAGCATCTGTTCTCATATCACGTTTTTCTTGCATTTTCAATATTTTTTCTATTTAGTAATTACTTTCAGGCTAGAAGGAAGAATTAATGTTTAAAATTCATTCCCATCTTTGAGTGCCTGGAAATTGGTAACCTCTCTGTCCACTAGTGTTTTTTCAAGAGGTAAATAGGGCATAAAGTACACACTGTATATCTAATACTTTTGTTTTGATGGTGTTGATGATGAAGGGAATAAATAAAGTGTACTATATAAGTTTCCTCATTACAGAATTATTACTTGTAGCATATGTACAAAGATGTAATTTAAATTCAAATTATTTGACTTGAACTTTGTCTTAGAAACTTCCAAATTAAATAAATACCCAAAGCATTCTATTGATGCAATCAAAGTACTGCCACCTTCTCCTGACTCCATGCTGTGACTGCTTAGACAGTATTCAGGACTCTACACCTCTACCTTCCATCCCTAAATAGCCACATCTGCCTTGTCAAAACATTTTGGTTTCCCTAAGCCTGGTCCAGATGTATAAAGCATTATAATTAATATTTATACAAACTTAAATTAAAATAACTGAAAAAAAGATGAGTAAAAAGTAATTTTCATATACTGTCTGACTATGTTCTGCCATACACCAATGTTGCAATGTTACTCTGAGTCTGGCACCAAATGATTTTAAGGCATAGGACCATTCTTAGATTGTTATGCTTTTAATTCCCTTAGTTGGTAAGTGTGGTTGTTGTCGCGCCTCGCTCGACCAGCAAGAAAGACCCGACCACCGGTTCTTCTCTCAAGCAGTTTTACTCAGGCTTTTTTTCCAGGAGAATCCCCCGAGCCACTCCCATCACGCTCATTTATAAAACCCAAACAGCCAATCACACTAAGCCACGTCTCACACGCTGATAGGCTCGTAGAGGCGGAGCTAATGCAAGCAGCGGGCCTTTTCCAAATAAGGGGTTGTTTGTCTAAATCGAGGCGGCTTTGGCTGCATGCCAGGCGCCATCTTGGGGTGAGGTCCACAAAGGGCTCTGTGGCTCTCCACACGTTGTCTGTCTCTTTCTCACTTGGATTTATTACACTATCCTTAGTTCCTATACATAGATTTTTGTCACACTTAAATATTAATTGGTGTCTTTTTAAAATATAGTTTGAATGGCGGGCTCATCTCTCTGTACTGCTTCTGTGTCTTGAGTTAAACATAAACTCCCCATCCTTAGCAGGTCTGTTGGTCCAAGATTACGAAGGTGAATCACCTTTCATTCTTCTCTTCCATGAACAAAACTGGGGAATAAACTGAAAAAAGTGGTGCTGAAGAGTGGATATATTTGATGATGGGTTCTGACTGACCTTACACAAATGATAGAAGCACATTTATATATACTTTAATGCTGTTAAGAACTCAAGTTTTGCTACAAACAGGAAGAATAGTGGCAGAGGCAAAACTGGACACTGTTGTTTCTGATTTTTTAAAAATTAACTTCCATTCTGTACAGAAGAGAGAGGAATTTGAAACCTATAGAAACACCCAGGAGAGAAAACACTGTATACTTCCTCCAGAGATTAGATGGCAGAATTTAATTTTAGGTATATATGTGCTTCTTAGGGGATGAATAATGAGTAAGAAAATAAAGTTGAACTCATGGAAATACACTACAGTCTGATAAAGAGGAAATCCTATCTTGCAAGTGAAAGGAAAAGTGTACCTCTTTAAAATGATTTATTGTAGCAATATTTTAGAAATCCACTCGGTATTTTAATAAGATTCAAGAAGTCAGGGTGAAAAGCAGGACACACATAAGGAGAGAACAGCTTCATGATTAAAAAAGAAGGCCACAGATCTTTTAAGTACAGAATCTAGATGAAATAAGGGGGTTTTGTTTAAAATAGGAGGCAGAAGTTAAGAGTCCAAGGAGAATATGGAAACAAACAAAGTCATTCCCATGGAAGGGAGGAGACAGATGAGAGGCTTGCTCTTTATCTCTGCTCCACACACATAACCCAGCTGCTTGTTCTCAGCTGCTGCAGACCAAGTCCTGAACATATCGTTAGATGGGCTCCCCGAACCCATTGCTCTATGTTTCTGGTGTTATTGGGTATCCCTGGTGCTCTCAGTTAAGGCTGAGGTCAGTGTGGTCCTGACGGAGGCTGTGGAGTGCAGTCTTAATGTTAAATACTGAAATTATAGCACCGTTGTTTTTGACAGCATTGTAATGACTGAACAATAAAAAATTACTTAAAAAAAAAAAAAGAGTAGCATCAGGCTGGCATTCACAACAGTGAGGTAGAGACAAAGAGTATTATACTTGACAAATTGGACTTCAAATAATAAAAAAATGTCTAAATTGGTGGTTGTTATCTATTGTGAGGAAAGACTTATCCTCAAGGAAGATAGTGCAATTAGAACTTCCTTATAATATGGTTTTAATTGAATTTGAATTACATTACTTTTCCTTACCCCTTTCCTATCTCTCTTCTCACATGCATTCTATTCCATGTCACACCCACTCTTATGTTGATAGCCTTTTATTTATTATTATTATTATTATTATTATTATTATTATTATTATTGTTACACACATATATATATGCATGTATATGAACAAATGAATTAATAAAACCCACCTAGTCCATTTTGTTTGTGTGCATGGGATCAAGAATAAAAACCTACATATGGATGCATAAATAGATACCTTCTGAACTTAAATAAAAACTTAAATATAATTATATGAATGATAGGCAAAGGTAGAATCAAGTTACACTTAATTAAAGATTTTTTTCTTTTAAGTTTAACATAACAACTATGATAGTACCTATTAAATTAGGCAGTAAAGATGGTATGCAAAGAAGGAATAAAATGCTCTGACTTCTCCAATACAGGTCTAACCTCCAGAAATCAATAAAGAAGAGGAGATGTGAGTCTTAATGGCAAAGCGTTGGTTCTTGTTTGCAGTCACCTGTGTTTTAGCCACATTCACCTTAGGTAACCATCTAAACAGAAAACGTGTAACGAAAGCAGCTCAAAACAAAACAGTGGTTAAGTATAGCAAAAAAGAATGAAAGATCATGTCTTCAGTGGCCCACAATACAACGCTCTGGGCCCACAGCATTTCATTTCCTTCTGTGTGACCATGTGCTATAGTGCCCTCATGGCAGCTGCTTCCCAGCAATGACCTCATCAGTATGTGTGTTCTCAGAGCAGGTTCAGTCTCCCACCCGTGACTAAACAGAATTCTCATGAAACATGATTGGTAGTTTCCTTAGTGTTTTATTTCTTTTTCTTTACCAAATGGCATGACGAGTATTTAAAGTTGCTTGTTCTGTGAGCATGTTAAGGTGTTGGGGGCGGGGCACCAGGGATGTTCCATTTGAATCTTTCCCACTTAACGCCTTTGTCCACCTTTAAGAGTGGCGATAACCTTTGTGTTTCTCTTGAATATCTCTGTTTACTCTACACTGTCCTGGAGAATCTGACTATGATAAACCCAAAACATCCCTCTTGCAAGTTATCCACATGTAGTCCTTCTAGAACATAGAGACATCTTACAGCCAGTTAAAAATTTGCACGGTGATTTCACTAAGGTCAATTACCCACATTTGTACCATCATATCAGGAATCCAGCACATGCATATTCTTTTAAACCTCCTCTGCTGCCCCTCTTTCCTTTTCCGATGCTGAGATACCAAGGTTCCTTATATTCCACCGAAAGATCTCTGGTTTGAGTTTCTGTTAGGAATTCCTGAGAGCCTGGATCCTCTTCTGTTTTGAACTCTGTTGTGATTTGAATAAAAATGCCTGGCATAGGCACATGTTTTCTTTTTTCCTTTATTACCGCATAGGCCTGTAGAATCTTCAGTGCACTCCCTTGCCTTATAAGTACAAACCTCCTGTGAGTTCACCATATTGAAAAGAGTGAATAGTCAAACTGTGAATGGAAATTCATATTTTTAGCAAAACTTAACTATTAAATAATTTGTCTAAAAATCACATAAATATTTGGTTTTAGTACTTTTGGGGCTTCATACACCAGGATTTAAAAATATTCACACCTTAATTTTAGAACATATGAATTTGTTTCTTTCATGAGTAAATTAAGTAAATTTACTTCATTCCAAATGCTTTTGGCATATTTAACTGAAGGGGGTAGCACATGACTTCAATCCAAGTACACAGGTGGCAAAAGTAGACTGATCTCTTGTGAGTTTCAAGACAATCTGGTCTACTTAGCACATTCCAGTTAGTAATAGCTACATAGTGGCACTATGTCTCAAATAAAAAATAAAAAAATAAAAAATAATAATTATATATAGACACAAGTATTTATCATCTGTATAATCTATTCATCTATTTGTATTTATTCCTTAGAAATCTATAATACTAAACCTGTATGACTAATAGCATTTTAGTTATACACTAATGAATCAAAATAAAATATATAAATTTGATTTTAATTAATCGAAAGATACAATTTTAAAACGTGACATAGGAATGGCAATTACCAGACTCCAACACTTTGTTTCCTCTCATGAATTGAATTGATTATATGTCTATTAAAATGGTAAGAAATATACACAATTATTTTTAAGCTAGAAATTCTTTTCATTTACTCTTGCCTCATATCATTAGAAGAACAAACTCTAATAGCTTAGAATGGTTCACTAATGTGCTATTACAGAAATCTCACGATTGCCACTCTCCTCAAAAATATGTTTCCAGTGAACAAAAACCTCAGCATTTAGTTATTTACTTATTTTCTTCTATGTGAAATTTTGGACATTAATTTAATGATTTAAATTTTATTTAATTTGTATCAAGAAATTAAATGTTTAGGAAGCAATTAAATGTTTTTTACATGGAAAGTAAATCTAAGAAACATTTATGTCTTAGATTTTTCCTCCTTCATTTGTTTATCTCTTCATTTGAACATGAACACATATGAAAAACATTATTGTTTTTGCAAAATACTTTGACACGTTTGAAAGAACAATGAAGTGTTTGTGTGTGTGTGTGTGTGTGTGTGTGTGTGTGTGTGTGTGTGTGTGTCTTAAATCTTGTTTTCTTGGTTTGAAGAATCATCTTGAGTTTCTATTGGCTGAATCCTAATTAATTGGTTCATAGTTCATTTATTCAGAAGCAGAAAGAGGTCATTGCAGTGAGATATTACTGAATAAAGTAAAGACCAAGTGACACAAAAGGAGGGTAAATGAAGTCATGGAGATAAAATGCAGAGAGAAGTGTGACAGATTTTTAAAATATATTTTGTTAATTTATTCATATTACATCTAAATTGTTATCCCATCCCTTGTATCCTCCCATTCTTCCCTCCCTCCCATTTTCCCATTACCCCCCTCCCCTATGACCATGACTGAGGGGGACCTCCTCCCCCTGTATATGCTCATAGGGTATCAAGTCTCTTCTTGGTAGCCTGCTATCCTTCCTCTGAGTGCCACCAGGCCTCCCCATCCAGGGGACGTGGTCAAATATGGGGCACCAGAGTTCCTGTGAAAGTCAGTGTCCACTCTCTACTCAACTGTGAAGAAACTGTTTATTGACCACTTGTGAATTCCATACCATGCACCCCATTTTCACTCACCTCCCCATCACTTCGCGTAATCTCTCCACCATTGCAACCTCCCTCCCAAAGAAAATCAGAAATCAAAACCAAACAAACAACCCATCTCACCATTGAAGCTGCAGGGTGTTACCAAAATGTGATGATTTTAAAGACAGGGAAAAAGGAAGGCTCTACATAGACAGGGCAGGCAGCCTTGATGGTTAGGGGAGGGTCCCTTATGCTAGTGGTGTTAGTAATGGGAAATCTGCAGTAAAATTTAGAGCTATTCAGTTGTTACATTTTAACAAATGGTTTATAGGAGACCAATATCTTACAGGAGAAGATAGTTAATAGACAAATGCAGGTCCCAGAAAAACAGAAGTGTGTGGTATTGATAAAGTTAATAGGAACAGATAGGGGAAAATGTGGAGCCAATAAATATTCATGGTGGAAAATGACTGTTTGACAGATTTTTATAGCAAAGAAGTTCACAAGCCAACAGAGAAATATACATAAGAATATGACTCATTTTTATTGCACTTAAAATAATGTAGTAAATATTGTGTAATGAGACATTCATTTAAAAATCAATGTAGACATTTAAAAACCAGTGTAGTTGATGGAGACCACTACCCAAAACGACACACACACACACACACACACACACACACACAGAGAGAGAGAGAGAGAGAGAGAGAGAGAGAGAGAGAGAGAGAGAGAGAGACAGACAGACAGAGACAGAGACAGACAGACAGACAGACACACACACACACACACACACACACACAGACATACACTTTAGAGATTAGTCCCAATGTCTGCAAAACAATACACTACCTAAGGTTCAGGGAACCTGCTAAAAGAAGGGTGGAAATATTGTAAGCCAGAGGATCAGGGAGTTTGCTGTGAGATTGTGTGTCCTAGTAGTATCAGAAGCCACACATATAAAGTCTCACCAATGTGACTGCCTAAATATGAGTGGAAAAATGAAAAAGTGAATGACCATGGGAGAGTGGGTGGGGAGAAGCCCAAGTGTAAATTTCACAGAAACAACTATAGGCAGCAGATCAAGGCTGCCAAAGAGAGAGTGACACACCAACTGCCTGTCAACTGCTAAACAATCAGCTCTGCAAACACATTCACAGCTAACATTAAATAGAATGGACAGGATATATTTAAGGTTAAATGTGTATATACAAATCCATTTATGCATACAATAAAACCTGATGAAAAAAGAGGCCACGTATTTATAGCAAACATTTAGAATCATATGGGAGGATTGGGATGGAGCAAAGAAAAGGGAGGATTTTTCATTAAACTATAATTGTAACATGTTTTATATATATTTATATATATGTGTGTGTTTTACATATATGTATATATGTGTGTGTATCATGTTAAGTAAAAATAGAAATAAGAATAATCTATACTACTATAAAGAGGCTTTTTACTACATAAAGATGCTCCATTGTGTCAGAAATTTATATCTTCTCATTCTAGACTTTTTGTATTCTGATGAGAGCAATACTTTTTATCTAACCTGGCTGGAGGTCAGATGAGATTCTTTTGGGCAATTCCAAACTTGCGATAATTAAAAACAAGGAAAGTATATAAGGATGCAAATTGAGATTGTAGTTGTGGGAGTATGGTTTCTAACTTTAAATGGAATAATTTCTTTGAAGTCACAGACAAGCAAAACCAGACCAAAACAAAACAAGAAGATCTAAACCCAAAACCCAGACTAACGTAAGAGAAGAGACTGTGACTGGGTACAACAGTGGCATCTGCATCATATGTTATCATGGAAAGAAGTGATATGAATCAAGCCCATGAATTTGCTTGGAGAATTGCGTGTTTTCTGTGAGCCCAGCTCACATCCGTGTCCTACAAGAAAGGTCTGGATGGCTTTGTCTACCACAAATGACCCACTAGTTTGTATTTAGCTGGTGGCTGGAAAATAAAACAAATAATGGTAAACATCAAGCAGGCAAGCCGGAGCCTTATGGACCTCTTCACAGTGTGTTTCCAGAGACTGGGCAGCTCTGTGTTACATGTTGCACTGGTGTGACTACGGCTCATATGCCTCCCTCATTGGGTTGAAAGCCACGACGCCTGGTTCCTTTTTCTTAGTCTATTTTAGCCCACTTGGGAGCATTTACAAAGTACGATCTGTTAACATGTTATTTATAAATTATATCTTTGGGTTTCCCAAGTAACAACAAACAAAATACTATTATCTAAAACATTTCTCTTGAGGTAATTTCTTAAAAGAAGATTGAGTGTGCTGCTGGAAAATGGTTTTGTCTATGTCAGGTTTTAATACTTTTTAGGTTAGTAGCATTGCTACATGGTTGTTTATAGAAATAAAAGCAATTATGGGCTTCATTTTTTTCCCTTTTAGGGGTCAGTAAATTGAATTACTAACACTTGTCTCCTTGAATGTGGTTCTTCAAAACGAAATATATGATAAATACTATAGTTTCCAAATAAGGCAAAGTTTTTTTATGATTAAAATATATTCATATATTTAAAAAAATCCAGGAATGTATTTGTGGGCTAGTTTATAGATGTTGACAAATTCCAGGCTTAATAGAAGTCCTGTGTGGGACAGTCTGAAGTGTTTTACCAGTTGGGATTAGAAGCTTTCTTTAAAGGTGCCCTGGGAGCTGTCCTGTTCTGATGAGGAACAGCAGCTGAAGCACTTGGTGCTGGAACATGAAGGATACAGGATATCAGTGTCCAGCATGCTGAGAGGAATGAATCCTGTCATGTCTCATCCAGCTTCTGTGTCTGGTTCTTTTGTTCTGAAAACAAATAATTTCCCACAAGCATTATACAGTCCTAAGATTATAAATGTATGAGGTGTGCATAATGCACAGCACAATTAAGCCTGGCTGTCTGCTCTTTGCATGGGCAGAAAAAAGACATCTGTAAATCTTCATTCATGCCAGACAAAGAATGGCATCTAATAATAAGTGTAAGGGGTTCTGTAGGCAACAAGAGGCATTGCCTCTGCACAGACATCCATGTCTCAGCCAGTCTCTGAGCTGTTCCCATGTAGTGGGATTAGCAATATAAATTACCTGTTTATTCTGCAGTTTGAAATCTTCGTATTGCATTATTATGTTTTTGAGCATTTTTCCTGGATGTCTCTATGCCATGTATGTGGATGGGCCCACAGAGAACACAAGATGGTCTTGTATCTTCTGAAGCTTTGGTTACAATTAATTGTAAGCCATCATATGGGTGCTAGGAACCAAACTCAGGGCCTCTGCATGACATTCCAGTGCTCTTACCACTGAATCACCCTCGAGCCTCTAGTAATGTGATATGTTTTTACAGAAGCACTTCTTTGTGCAGGTTATATTTACTTCATAGGGCATGACAGTTAATGTGCATAATATGTTTGAAATACAATGCTTTTATGCTCCAATGCTATTGTGATTTTAGAAAAAGGTGTGTGTGTGTGTGTGTGTGAGAGAGAGTGTGTGTGTGTGTGTGTACACCATGGTGTTGATGCATGCATGCTTCAAATTGTTACTCTGCTTCTATCCTTAGAGGCTTCAGACTCCTCGATCCTCAGCTTTCCATCAGAGAATGAAGACCAGAAACTCCAGATATCTTCCATGTTGTCAGTGACAGATTGGTGTTGCTGAGGCTTTCTTCCTCTGGCGTTGAAAAGCAGCAGGATTCGCAGCCTCTCCAGCATAGAGAAGGCTCCTTTGGTATGACACGGTCCCTGCCACTATTAAGACCTTCTACTAAGTTCCATTTCACAACACACACACACACACATACAGAGAGAGAGAGAGAGAGAGAGAGAGAGAGAGAGAGAGAGAGAGAGAGAGAGAGAGAGGAAGAAATGTAGGCACACACAAGCTCCTGAGCATGGCCTGATATATACTCCAATAGAACCCTGTCTAATATCCGAATTATTTACAGTCTTCTTGCGCCTACAATTCTCTATAATGTAGCTAGCAGATACCTGATAGTAAGAGTCCTCGCTACTAAAATCATCAGTGCATTACCCCATATATTACCCAGTACTGAATCATGAATCCTATCCTCTATAGTTTTTCAAGTGTGAAAGGGGAACAGCCTCTTTCTAAGTGTCCCCCATAAAATTTAATGTCCCTATATTTGTGTTTCTAAGATTTTCTCTTCGAAGATCTAATGAGTCATACCATAATTAGAATATGGAGAGCAGTGGTCACAGTGCATTTTAATCACTATTTTGCTTATTCCTAATGTATATAATATTTAAGTCTAGATTCTCAGCATTCTAGGTTGGAAGTGAAGGGATACTTCTTAGATCCTTCTCTCACAACTTCCACTGGTTTCATGCCCCATATCAAAAGTTACAAGAGAGGAAGTCAAGTTGTAGAACAGAACACTTCAGTTGATGCAACACTCAACACTGCACTAGCCTGCCATGTCTGCATTTCTTCTTCTTCTTCTTCTTCTTCTTCTTCTTCTTCTTCTTCTTCTTCTTCTTCTTCTTCTTCTTCTTCTTCTTCTTCTATGCAAAGCGCATGGGTAAGCATGCAATTGCACAGGTTGTGTTCTCTGGAAATGATTGACACTACAAGAGAAGTTATTAATAAATCTCACCAAAACCCTTCACAATTCAGGCAACATTTGCAAGCCAAGAGAAACAGTATTGCATTTCTCAGATAAACTCTGAAACGGTATTATGCTAACTCCTCTTGGCAGGAGGATCTCTCCTGGTTGGAAGAGAATACCCTAAGGCTACATGGATTAGTGTTCCTGTGGGTACCCAGCAGGACATTCTGAGGAAGCAATCCGGAGAGCTGATAAGCAAATCTGAGCAAGCCTGGGCAGCAGAGAGAGGTCAGACAGGACTGCAGTGGCTATGATATCACCCGAGATTTCCCAAAGAACTTGCTAACACTTGCTCTCAGGCACTGAGGCACTTGCTCTCAGGAGAAAATAGTCCTGTGGAGGCTGCCTACTGTAGTCAATAGCTTCAGCTTCGGGTACACACATGCGTGCTTGTGTTAAACTGGAACACATGTATTTCATTTCTTTTATCCCAGTTAACATTGTATGCCCTAGTTTACTCCCTTTTATTATTTGAATTCATGTAAAATATTTTCTGCATATTTATCTTTTCCTTTTAATCTTTTAGTATTTTTGTTTTTATAATCTCACAGTTAATTGTTCTTCACTGATTTATCTTTCCTTACCCTGGTACAAGACTTTTATCTTGTGTTTACTTTGTTCTCATATTATTTATTTACCTACTTTCTTCTTATCACCTCAGGCTTTGCTTTAATTATTTCCCTTTATGTTATCTATTTTTCATTTTACTTTTTAATTTTGCATTATCTTTCTTCTGCCTTATCTTTACCTTTGGTTTATTTTAATATAGCAAATGCTGAGTACAAAAGCCTGAGGGAGGGGATGCAAGCAATGTTCTTCAGTGGGAGCCAGAGAGTTTGTTCATCACTCCAGTGTGACCAGCTTTTCCTGGCTCTCACAGGGTAGGGTTCTCATATCTCTAAGCACCCTGGTCTCTATATCATCCTAATAGAATGACAGGGTCCTTCCCTGGGAAAGGCACAGTCCTTGGGAGGAAACAAAACTTAAATCACACTTGAACTGTATTCTTCAGGTACTTTGAATGAAGCTTTCCCTTCTAGAACAATAACTTTTAAATGGTATATCGACGTATTCACAAACAAAATATTATATTAACATTGCCCTAGTTTGCTAATATAAGACTAGCAAATGAATAGCACTAAATTATGTTTGTATAGGGGTGACAATCTTGATTCTGTGTGAACCATTTTGTAAATCTAGGAGCACTCTGCAACTGATACTGATCTTTTCATCTGTCATTGGAACAGGAGTTCTAGGGTCAAAAAGAAGACTCTGACAGCCCAAGTGAAGCAGGCTAGCATAACTTCCAAGTAATAATAATTTTGAGCGATGTTTTAATCACAGGCTTTGATACTATTCTGCTTCAATTGACAGTTCTAATTTTCTGACCTCAAACTCCTCTCCTAAAAGGTGGGCTGAAACAGCTGGAAAGCCAAGCTATTTTTAAAAGATTTATTTTTGCATATGCATGTGTGTTTTTCCTGAATGCATGTATGTACACTACACAGATGCAATGGCTACTGAGATCGAACCTCTGGAACCTGGGGACTGACCCAGGCTCATCTACAAGAACAGCAAGTGCCCTTAAATGCTGAGACATCTGTCCAGTCTCACTACCCCATTTTTGTTATTTTTTTTTGTATAATAGTAGATGATATATTTTATTGTGACATTTTATAAATAGTTATATTTAAGCATTTTCTTCCTTATTACTTCTCCATACCACCTTTTCCTATGCTCTATGCCTTCAGTGTCAGATCCATTCTCTGCCTCAGTAAAACACCCCTTCTTTTTCCAATCACATATGTTCTGTTACCTTTCTCTTGGTGCTCTCCTAAGGTGTATCCCTCTGCCCTCAGGACACCTTTGTTAGTCTTATAATGTATTTATAGACACATACATTTACCCACATACAAATATGCATTCTATATATAGATACACACACATATATATAATATATCTATAATATATATATACAACACAGACACACACATGTGTTTATGTAACTTTAGTTCTCAGTAAGAATAGGTTATTTTATTCACCATTATGATTTCACGTTTCTTCATTTTCCTGCAACTATCGTGACTTCATTTCTCTTTATGGCTGTATAAAAACCCTCTGTGTGTAGGTACCACATTGTCTTTATCTTTTCATTTCAGGGAACTCGTAAGTGAGATGCATTCCATTTTGTGGCTGAGTTAATCAACAAAGTCGGTCTATATTTTATCCTTTGGGTTTCGTCACTGTTCATGTTGGTATCAAGATAAAATTCGATCATAGGATCGAGTTGTTGGTGTTCCATCCGTTTCTACTTTGTGGATCAGTTTGGAAAACCCCACTATCTGATTATCAGGAAAGCTTTTGTAGAACTCAAGAGTGAGTGTATCCATCCATAGAACATTTTTTGGAATGGAGCTAATTACTGTTCGGCCTCCTAGTTTAGTTTGCGCTTAAGTTGCTTACATTTTCTTGATTAAAATTTCGCAGGTGGCATGTGCCTAAGGTTTATTCATTTCATCTAAATAATGCACATCTTTGAAACTGGTAATCAAGAATCATTGATTATATATAGTCATCTCTTATGTTCTGCCAGTTATATGCATCTGGCATCTCTTTGTCTTCCCTTTGGTTTGTTTGTCTAAGGGTTCCTCAACCTTGTGTTTTCTTTTGTTTGATAGATACATTACATTACTCCTGTAGGCTCTATTTCATCCATTTCTTCCCTGAACTTTTCATTTTCCCATTTGCTGCTTTTGGGTCAGTTTTACTCATGGGGGGGGGGTAAAATTTATCACTAGATTAATTTCTTGAGATGTTTCTAAATCCATGTTGTGTTTGGAAGCCACTGCATTCTCTGTATTTCAGAAATTTACTATACAGCATCATCAAGTATATTCCCTAGGTGTCTGGTGTAAAGCTTCACGCTTTCTTCTAGCCCATGTTTTCCCAGGTTTGGTCTCTAGGTCATATCACAGAACTGTTGATGTGATTGTCATAGAACTGTATGTTGTGGTCATGTCTTCTTTTCCTTTTAGTTGGTTTTCTTGGAGTGGAATTTTCATGTAGTGTTTCCTTAACCTTATTCCTTGTCCCTGATATTTATTTTATTTGCTTAGTTAAGTCTATTGGTGAAGACTCCTGTTGAGCGTTTTATTTGGTTCACTGTGTTTTCCATTTCTAGCATATTGGTTTATTGTTTTAATTTAAATCTCAATTTACTTACTGAAAATTTCTCCCACATTTGCTGAAGTTTTGCTTCATTTTGTGATATCTTTCTACAGTTGCTGCATTTGCTTATTTGCATTGACTTTGTTGTTATTAAAGATTTTTAGCAGGAAACTTTTAAATATGTATCTAATATTTTAACTTCATTGTTACCTTTGAGTTTAGCAGTTGAGCAGTTATGATATTTTGACAGCATCACGTGGCTTTGGTTTTCTCATGTTTCTATGTTTCGCTGTGAGGATTTGTGCATCTGTTGGCTATTTTTTCCTGATGTTATTTGTTGATCTTCTTATTAAACCACCAGGCACAGATGTCTTAATATTCAAAACCATTCAACTAAAAGAAAACAAATTATGATAACAATGAGTATATCAAATTGTAAAAGTTATAGAAACCCACATAAAATCATTCACAGTCCACTAACACTTCACCAATGTCTATAAAACTGAAAATGGCATAATTACTGTAGGGCAATAGTAGAATGTTCTAAGAAGTAAAACATTATTCAGAGTAAGCATAGGAATTATAAATTATTGAAATAAAGGAGACAGTTGACAAATATCAGAAACAGAAAAAGTCTAATTAATAGAAAGGATAATCAGTTTTATTCACTACGCTACCTAGAAATCTTCAAAGTCCGTTGTTCTTTTTTTTCTTTTTTCATTAATTTATTCATATTACATCTCGATTGTTAGCCCTTCCCCTGTTTCCTCCCATTCTTCCCTCCCTCCCACTTCCCCCCATCTCCCCTCCCCTATGTCTGTGATTGAGGGAGACCTCCTCCCCCTATATATGCTCTTAGAATATCGAGTCTCTTCTTGGTAACTTGCTATCCTTCCTCTGAGTGCCACCAGGCCTCCCCATCCAGGGGACGTGGTCAGAAAAGGGGGCACCAGAGTTCGTGTGAGAGTCAGATCTCACTCTCCACTCAACGGTGGAGAATATCATGTTCGTCGGCTAGGTCTTGATAGGAGGTCGAAGTTTACTGCCTATTTCTCCTTGGCTGGTGCTAGTTGTTCTGTCATTTTCATGTCTTTGAGTTTATCATTGCCTTTCTTGTGGGTCGTTGCTTTGGGCTCTTGATTATCTGCTTGGCATCTGCTGTGTATAAAGAATTGGGCCATATTGGAGTGGAAGCACTGCAATTAAAATATACAGATTTCATTAAATTTGAAACCTATGATTTAATGAGCTTAATTTCAAGATACATTGGTTTGGCCTAAATCATAATACTCTAGAAAATACATTGAAAAAATTTCATGTAGCTTTTAATGTCATTCTGGGAATTTCATATTTGCAGTGATTGCATATATTAACTGATTTACATTGTGGAGTATACACTTATATTTACTTCAAGTGAAGTGTAATTTGCACCTTTGTCAAAGTGTTCTGGAGTATTCCTTAAAATTATTGGCAAATACCTCTATCTGCCACTGTAAATCGGATCTTTCTTTTAATGCAAGGAGGATAGCCATTTGCCTTTCCTCTTTATGATGATACATATGTTTTGGGGAACATTATAACATGATTTGTAAACAAGGCACGTTTACTTAGACTTATTTATTTTTATACTTAGGAAGGTTTCACCTGCATGGGTGTGTGTGTGTCTGCTACCCACAAAGATCAGAAAAGAGTGCTGGATCTCCAGATCTGGAGTACTAAATGGAGTGACAGAGCTACCATATGGGTCCTGAAACCAGACCCAGGTCCTCTGCAAGAACAGCAAATGCTCTTAAACAACGAACCAATTCCAATTCTATGGCAGGCACACTTTCTGGAAGAATTGTGGTCAGGTAGAAATTCATGGAATTTAGGATTAGGAATGGGACAGCTCAATACATTAGTCTCAGATACTGTAAAGGATTTCTATTCAGTGAAACGGCTCAGGCACTTCCTGCTGACTGCTTTCTGAAACCATCTGTCATACTTGTTAGAATGTTAAGTTTTTATTTTAATACCTTGTCCTCTTTGTCCTTTGGCTTCTCAGCATTCAAAACAATTATTTCTGCATCGGAAGCACTATTTGCCATGTCATCCTGTTTGTCATTTACAGAGTACAGTGTGTGACAATGCTGTGAGGATACATCCTGGCACATTTGCAGGACCTTAGAATTAAAGTGTTCATATCACTTGTCCCTTTAGAAAAGCTTGTTCTGTAAATATGACATGAGGATGTAGTTATGCATTTTCATGTGCTGCACTCCAGATATAAAAACATTCAATTGCCTTTCTTTTAATGACATACAATACACCTTATTATTCTAATATGATGGATTAACTTTTTCAGCCACTTATTTTCTAACTGTATTCTGCATGCTTAATATAAAACCATCAGTTAGTGACAATAAAGATGAACAGGGCACCAAAAAGAGCACACACATTTCCAAGTACTACTTTTCTTAATGTAGGTGACTATTAGAATTCTCCACGTATTGATAATCTCTACACCATTTTTCTGTTTAGATATTTTGCTGTGTGTATAAAACCAATATACCTCATCAATAACATCACTTTGAAATTGTTCAATTACCATTTGTCAGTAGGAAAATAGGACTTAAGGAGAACTCTAGTAATAAATTTTAAAACAATGATGATGATTATCAGGATGATTATAACCTGTGTGCATGTCTCTCCCTGTGTGTTTATGTGGCAACCTGCATACACAGAGGTCAGGCAACAATTTCAGGGATCAGTCATGGTCCTCGCTGTCTACACTGAGACAGGGACTCCTATTTTTCTAGTGATTCTCCAGTCAACTTCGCTTTCACTATAAGAACCCTGGGAATCAGACCCACACAACTGTATCCTGTCTGGTTTTATGTAGGTTCTGGGGGTTCAGCCTCAGGATCTCACACTCTATATCCACAGTGAGTCTTCTCGCTAGCCTGAGACTTCTTTCTTTCCATTTTGTAACCAATTTTGTTTTATTTTATTTTTAATATATTTTATTACTTTATTCATATTACATCTCAATTGTTATCCTATCCCTTGTATCCTCCCAATGCTCCCTCCCTCCCATTTTCTCTATCCTTTCTGTGTGTGGATTAATTTCTCTTTTCTCTTTTCCTTTTGATATCAGACCTGGATCTATCAAATAAGACTGAATACATCTGTGGATTAATGTAAAAAGATTTCAACTTTTCCTTTCTACACACAGGACAATTAGAGAACTTCACACTGGGTCTCAAAAGCAGAACCAAATTGTTACTGGGAGAGTTTTCCTGTCTTTTGACTCGGACATTTGAACATGTAGCTCTCAACTTATGCTCAGGGTCCAACAACTGCTTTTTTCACCTCAGGCGTCAATACAAATTGTAAAGGGGAAGGCATCAGAAGAATGGCGAGAGTGTCAGCCTCTTCGCTTAATGAGCTCTCTGACAGGAGATGCTATTAACTTGTACTTCAGCTGATACTGTTAAAATGACCACTCCCAACAACAACATGAGTGAGAAAATACAATTCCTTAAAGAACACTGAATGCATCCAAAACAGAACACAATTTCTGTGAAGGAAAAAGAAGAAAAATAGGAAGGTCACACATAATAAGACATTTTGAAGGATCTAGGCCCTTTAAAATGTGTAGGTTTGTTAGCGTGCTCTGAATATGGGTTTGTTTGTTTGTTTGTTTGTTTGTTTTTTGAGTGCTTTTTTAGAATTAACAAGTCTTCTTTGTTGGGTGAGTTATTCTGAGATGAAGAAGAAAGGCTCCTTATTTGAAGTAGTAATTCTAAAAATGCTAAGATAATTGTATTATATTTCTTACCAACAGGGTATTGTGGAGTCAGTTGTGTGAGCAGCAGGTCTCTGGAGAGGTAGAGACTATGGCTATTCCCGGAAGCCACAGTCAATAGCTGCAGTCTGGGTAGATGCATCCACAAAACTGGATATCTACTCATTTCTCAGGAAGCTTCTATACCAGTCAATTACTCAGTGAGTATATTGTTACTACTGTGAGTTGTTTTGTATTTCATTATAAAATAACCTATGTTTCCGGTCTAAGCAAGAACTTAAAATGTTTCAATGTATTATCATTTCATAATAGCCAAGTAAAAACAGACACAAATTAAAATCTGTATGTTTGTAAACTAGAGGAAAAGGAGGTATTTTTCTAAGATTAGATACTATATAATAAATGGTCCCTTGTGTCAATTAAAATAGTTTATTCAATTACAATTATAACTTTGATTATAGCAAGTTAGTTTTTACCAGCTATTGTGAACAGGTTATTCTAAAAGGGCCCAGAAATTACTTTCTTTGATGTTTCTCTTAAAAATTGTACACAATAGTTAATGTCTTTGTCTTGGATGGCATTTAGGAAGGATTGTTTCCCAATTTTAAGGTAATAAATTAAGAAGAATCAAAATGCAATGCCTGGAGCCAAAATTTTTACCAAAAATCAAAATGACTATGTCAAAAGGCATTTATCCAAACAGGGCAGGACAGAAAACACTATTCCATCACCTTCCCTATTGTGAGGGGTAAACATAGGCAAAAGCTATCCCTGGGAAGAAGAGGGTTTATTTGAATTTGAATAGCAGTCATGGTGAGGAACTCAGGCAGAAATGGAAGCAGACACCATGGAGGAACGCTGCTACCTGTCTTGTTTCCTCCCACTCGTGCTAAGTCACTTTTCTTACACAACACAAAAACATGTGCCCAGGGATATCACCTCCCACAGTAGACTGGGCCTTCCCATGCCTATCATTAATCATTAATCAAGAGAACTCTCCATAGACATGACAAGGCCACAGGTGAAACTGATCGGGCAACCCCTCAAGCAGGACTCACTTCTTCCCAGCTGATTTTTGGTTGTCCTAAGATCAAGATACAACTAATCAGAGCAACACTCCTTAAGCCAAGACATGGTAAACACTCAAGGCCTGTGTTTGAACAAATTTATAGGTCAGACTCTGATTTAAAAGCCAAATGAGCAAGGTTCCTCAAAATATTATGATGCAAAATCAGACATCAATTCATAAATTGTATTTTGTCTATGACCAGAGACAATTGTGAGGAAAACATAATATATTTGAATCCAAGGAAAATTTTTTCAATGACTGTTAGATCCTAGTTCCATACAGAAAGCCACATACAAAAGACCAAACTACATTAAGTGTATAATGGTGCTGAATCCAACAAAGGAAAATGGCACAGTAAGTTACCAGCTGCTTTCCTGGGGTAAGGGAAAAATGTATAGGGAAGACATAATATATATTTATTTTAGTGTGTTCTACACTATTTTTAAAGTTTTGGCATACTGAGATTGCTAGAGTTCTGTTTATTTACAAACTTCAGTAGTTTTTTCTGCTGATATTCGATAAATCATATAGTTATTATTTAGAGATACAGAAGCTATGTTGAATAATTCATTCTTGCCCTCTTCACCTCAGAAAAGCTAATTACCTAATTTCTATGACCTTTGCATGTTTTTCTATTTGGCTTCATAGTCTATTCATAAATGCTTGGTGAGTAGCCACCATGAGTTAGGTAATGTGTTTATTTAATTAATGTTGATATTTAGCTTACATTAATTATATCTTCAACAAGAAAAGTGATGGCAGCAAAAAGTGAAGACTTTGCTCCATGTTATTCTGCCCAGGTTCATTCCAACAAACACTTACAAGGCACCTACAATCTGGCCACACATATGCTTAATGATAGAAATGAAATAGTTGCCTGTAACAGCATCTTTGCCCTTGATAAAATTACAGGGTGATGTGAAGCTTGTTTTATCATTATTATTATTTACTGAAATATTTTTAAAAATAATTATTTATTAGTATAATTTCGACACATAGTAATACATTTGTGCTATCTAATTTTAATGCTAAGATCAGTTTAAAAGTTTTATTATTATACAGAAGCAGCTTATAAGTTATGTTAAAAGAACAGGAAAATACTCATAATTTATTCAGCCCGAACCAAGGGACAAACACTCTGCTATGTTGTTTGATGCATTTTTATGGTCAAACCTTGAAATAACTCTCTGAATCAGACTCTATTGCTATCTCCATTCTCTTAAGGAAACATCCCCTGATACAAGTGTCCCCATGCCTCACAGTGGTGTTTAGAAGAATAAAGATTTAAACATATTCTATGAAATGGCAGAGAGATTTTCAGTAGCCTCACTAGTATTCAATAGCCTCAGCTGGAATGTCTACCAGCAATTCCTTGTGACATACTAATTCCAATTACCAGACAACAAGAAAGTTTCCATGGCAAACAGTGATAGATAGTTATCCAGGCTCACCAGTCTCGGGTTCAACAAACTGAGGGAACTTTGAAGAGCTTCTTGCCAGTGCATCTTCTTGCCAACTGGCAAGGAACAATACACATATATTTTCTCACTTGTCTAGGGCCTCAGCTGGTTCCACTGACCAGGGATAGTCCTCGCCTGGCAAGAGAGGAGTGAAAGCACACTGCACAAAGGAAGAGAGGACATAAAGAGTGACACATAGGCTGCTTCTTGCTGAGACATGGCACCGGAGTGCCTTCAGTATTGTTATATTAACACTGTAGAAAGCATCCTGCATGTTCATCTGACATTTAAAGCACTAAACAACAAATTCTATCATTTTATGCAAAGAACTGCAATGTCAAAATTTCAAAGGATATGGCCCAAGGGAAGATGAATAGCAGAGCTACTTTGTATAATTAGCTGCCAGTGTCTACTTAGTGGCTGTAATCAACAGCTGTCCACATCTTTTCAATTAAAAATATATATTTATTCTTTGAAAGCCTGTGAATTCTCAATCGTATATTATACCTTTTGGAGAGTTTACACATCTCAGGAACTGAATTAGGACTTCCTGTTGGTGCTTACATGAAGTTTTGAATCTCAAAACATGTAAAATTAAAAGACAAATTGTCTACATTGGTTGATTCCAAGCCTTATCCCAATGATGATATTCCAATCAATCAATTATTATGAGTAAAGAGAGGGCTGGAAACTTACTTCAATCCTCAGGTTAAGAGAATAAATTCAAAACATCTTCCCAGACAAAGAACTAACTACGGAGCATAGGCACAGTTAAGCAAGTTTTAATTAAATTGAGGTTAAGTGAAAGTAAGATGTGCTTTGGAGAGAGACTGGTGGGCAGTCCCCAAATAGTGAACTATTCTGAGCCTTTGGAGTTTGTTTTAATAGGCTTAAGTTAGAACTAACATGACACAGACTTCCAGGCTAGACAAGTGGTCCCTGGCATTCCAGAGCCAGGCTTAGATTTCTAGAGCCCTTTTATACGTGTGAGGAGCACGGGAAAAATTTCTGAAACTGATGGCCAAAGAGCTGTGTAGTTGTTGCATGTACAGGGCATGTACAGGGCATGTACAGGGCATGCAAAGGCATGGACAGCAGCCATACTTTGTCTCTATGTGTTCAGTACCAGTTGTAGGAGATTAGATAGCATTCATTTGCATCAGATATGGGAGAAATACATAGTTGATAACAGTTATTGTTGTCAGTTTACCTGCTCCACTCTAGGGTCAAGGAGATGATGCTTTATTGCTATAATGCTCTTTTGAGATTTTTTCTTTAGTGACTAAAAAACCAGCAAGAGCTCATCTTTTTATTTTCTTGCTTTTGTTTATGTTATCAGTGGTACCTTTTATTTTCATTACTTCACTATTACTATTTTTATACCTCAGTTTTCTTACCCTCCTCTCCTCCCAGTGCCTTCCCCATCGCCCCTCTGTGCTCACCATCAACTCCTGTATTTCTCTTCAGGAAAAGGCAGGCCTCCTGTCAATATCAATCAAACATGGCATAACAAGTTGCAGTAAGACTAGACACTTCCTCTCCACATAAAGCTGAGTGAGGCAGCCCAGCACAAGAAAAAATGTTTCAAAGGCAGACACCAGAGTCAGAGACATCCCCTGTTCCCCTTGCTAGGAGTCCCACAAGAGGACCAAGCTACACAACTGTAATATCTATGCAGAAGGGCCTAGGTTAGTCCCATGAGTGGACTTCCTGGTTGTTAGTTCAGTCTCTGCGGGAACGTATGAGCCCAGAGATATTATAAGATTAGTTGATACTGTTCTCTTTATTGTGGTGTCTTTGTTTCCTCTGGTTCCTGTAATTCTTCCTCCTCCGCTTCTGCTGGACTCCACAAGCTCCATCTAATATTTGGTTGTGAGTCTTTGCATCTGTTTCTACAAGATGCTGTGTAAATCCTCTTTGATAACAATTGGGTTAGGCACCAGTCTGTGAGTACAAGAGGTTATTATTAGGAATTATTTCATTGATCTTTTTTTTTTTTTTTTTTTTTTTTTGGTTCTCTCCTAGGTCTTTCATTCATGCAGACTCTGGTTCCTGGCCCTCCAAGTAGTATTAGGGATCAGCTTTCATGGCACAAATCTCAAACTGGACCAGGCTTTGGTGTGCCACGTCTATAATCTCTGTGCTACATTTACCCCAGCATATCTTTTAGCCAGGACAGATTGTAAGTTGAAGCTTTTCTGCCTGGGTTAGTGTCCCATTCCCTCCATGAGAGGCCTTATGTGGTTACAGAAGATGCCCAGTTAAGGTTCCATATTCCCCTTTGCTAGAAGTCTCAACATATTCGATTCCTTGTCATTTCCATTTCACTAGGATTCTAACTCATTAAGAATGCCAACACCCAATCCCCTCCCCAAGTAGTTCATATAATAATAAAAAATAATCTTATAAAACAAAGAAAGAATATTAAAAGCTGCAAGGATAAAAGGCCAAGTAACAAGTAACATATCGTATTTTATTTTTACATTGCCTGGAAATACATTTATTTTACTCAATGATAAACACAACACATTAAACTCTGTCCCATTCATGAAAAAAAAAATCCAGACCTTGAGCCTTTTGCTCCTTTCTCTCTGATACCCTGTCTCTATACTGACCATGAAAAATAGACACTGATACTGAAAACAGGAAGAATGTAGGAAGAATTGGCAATTGGAAAATTCAAGTTTTTTTCTAAGAGTACTGTTCTGTGGCTTGGCATTGTACCTTCATTACCCTCTCATTCTGCAATTGGTGCATTCTCCCTTGTCCTTTATTTTGTATCTTCTACCCAGGAAACCTTTGTAATATTTGGAAATATCTGAAGGGAACAGAGAATGTGTGTCCATTGAGCTACTTCTGTTTGCTTATGGGAAATAGTAGCCAGTGCTACTGTGTCCCTTTTTCACAACATCAGTCACTTTTAGAGCATGCTGCTGGAACCTTTGCTTACAGCAACAGTCCCACCTACAAAACCAACCAAGTGGGACATACAAACCTGGGTACACTACTTAAAGCTGTTGTGTCATAGCTGGCCTTGTTGATGGTGAAAGATTTCTCTTCCTTACCTACAATGATCTGAGTATACACACTGCTAGGATGTTTTTCCCAGGGTGCCTCTTCTGCCTTGAACTTACCTTCCAAAATGTTGGCCCTCTTGGGAAGCAAGTTGTTGAAAAGAGTTCATATAGACATCACAGCTCTGTCTTTAAAGCAAAATGCACATGGCTGCCATCAGGACAGAGTATAAATGCTTCCACCTATAGCTTGTTTTCTCTGAGTGTATATAGTTTCTCTCCTGTCTTCCACCTGTAGGCATAGATCTGGTCAAGAGCATTGATGGTGATAAAGAGTGCCCTATGGGGAAACTGGATCACAGTTGAGACAGTGAGTGTGATAACCATCTCTAATGTGAAATTAGATGAGGGTCTCATGAGAATATGAGGCTAGCTGTATACTCCCCTTCACCAAAACGTATGATAGGCTCTGTGCCTATCAACATATGTAATGGCCTGTGGTATCCTGTCTCATCCCCTAAAGAACCACTGTTTCAAAAGAACACAGCTCTAAATTTCTCTCTTCCCCTTCTGCCACTGTGATTGATCTTACTACTGTCTTCAAAACAATGGCCACATTCTCCTCAGGATGTGACTGATGCTCATACATGGACATGCTCTATTTTGGCCCAGGATTTTTCTAGTTCCTCAGATTCATAGACAGACAAGTTATGTTTCTGATGTCACCTCATTTCTTTTGGAGGATTTGTAAGTGCAAATATACACACAACTGTGTGTATGTGTGTGTGTGTGTGTGTGTGTGTGTGTGTGTGTGTGTGTGTGTGTATGCTCATACACATGTGGGCAGGTGTGTGTGTGTGTAGAACTGAGTATAATCATGGGTGCTTCCTCAAGTGCTAAGAACATTACTTTTCAAACAGCAGATCTCACTAGCCCATAGCTTACCTTGTAGACTATGTCATCTTCCGAGAGCACTCTAGGAAGCTGTCTCTGATTCCAGCACTGAGATTACAAGCTCATGTAATCTTGCTGGAGACCAGTCATATCATATAGGTATCAAACATAAGTCTGCATACTTGTATCACAAATTCTTTTCTGGTTGAGCCATCTCTCTCAATTTCACTTCAGTTCTTATAGAATTATTGTACATGCTGACTTTATTATACATTGTATCGTCATAGTATGAAATTTTAATTTTTTATTTTTATGACAGTCTTCCAATGAAATATGATCATAACTATCCAACATTTCCCATTCTACTCTTGCTATATACCCCCAACAAGCCTCCAAACAACTTCATGCACATTTTTGTAAGGGCAATTATCTGCTCCTGTGTGTCTGGGCATGGAGCCATCTACTGACATAGGGGAATCCTACCAGTTGATATAAAGCTCAGTAAAGAATGATGTTCCCACACCAAGAAACTTTTAACTGCTAATACGTCTATGTAAGGGGTGGGGCGTATAAACATTTTCACTTTTTCTTTGTGTGTGTGTGTGTATGTGTGTATGTGTGTGTGTGAGAGAGAGAGAGAGAGAGAGAGAGAGAGAGAGAGAGAGAGAGAGAGAGAGAGAGAGTTACAGATCTGAGGCTGGCATGGAACTCCCTATGTAGACAGAAATAGTCTGTAGGCATCAGAGGGATGTCTTACCAAGCCTGGCTGCATGATAAGAATTTTGAAATAGCCTTTGAGTTTTTCAATTAAACTTTCTCTGAGAATTAATTCACACAATGAAAATATATGAAAGACTTTGGGAAAGAATCATGACCATTTTATTTGAAATCTTTAAGAAACTTCAGCAAAACACAACTGAGACTATTCATCATTAATCCTAGAAGGAAATTAGAGTAACACATTTCAGTACATTGCATACTGCATATTAAAATGGTTCTTATTTTTCCATATACAGGCTAATTAATAATTATGAGAAGCCATATTTTCACATAAATATTTTGTGTCCAAAATTCCAATATTGTCCATTATCCTAAGTTGCAGATCATTGACTTAAATTATTAGAATGTGACATTTAAAATAACATTCCCAAAATGTTATCATAGTAAGTATACAAATATGTGTGCGTTGCTCCTTGATCATCCATTTTGGGAAAGCTTTTAGATTTTTATGAAAATTATGCAGACTCCAGCATGTAGCCAACCTTTGAGTTTCTGTTAATTTGGCACTAATGTTAGATGGCCATCACACTAAGAATAATCTATCTGAACTAGAGGCTGGAATACCAATTACCATGATGAGTGAAGCACACTCTACATTATTGAAATTTTTTCTCCAAGTTGCAAGCATATGCATGCCAGCTCAAAAGTAATAGCACAGGTGTTTCAAAAGTCGTTCAAGTGACTGAATGTCTTTGTTTCATGGGGCAGGCTCTGGTTGACACACAAAATTTTAAAAACAAAAGTAAGTTACTCTCTTGAGAACACAAGGTTGAAAGACAGAAAGATTTGTGTGAAGGTGTTCTCAATTATTTAGGAATATGTCTATGGGGCTTCTACTTCTGAGTCTTCAAAATATTATTTAATTGTATATATCTTGTTGAATTTATTTGTGGATGATTAAACATAATAATGATTTGTCTCCATTGAGTGTTTGATTATATCCTTCTTGACTGTGGCTGTTGAGTGTGAATTCAGCTATCTCACAGTAAAAGGAATATCTTTCTTTGAACAAAAAGTAGAAATAAGTATTTCACTAAGGCAACATTGTCATTTGTCTTCACAGAAATATTGATTTAAACCATAAATTTATGTACATATCTATATTTTGTTGAAGTTATGATTTTTACAGTAGAGACTATTTTGAATAATTTCACAAAATGTGTTTATCCATATACTCTTGATTGTATAAAAAATGATTCTACAAATACATGACAATACCAACGCTCTATTTTGCAA
The DNA here is from genome assembly GCF_964271855.1 of Acomys minous. Taxonomy (NCBI): domain Eukaryota; kingdom Metazoa; phylum Chordata; class Mammalia; order Rodentia; family Muridae; genus Acomys; species Acomys minous. The sequence goes on along the minus strand of NC_140499.1, from coordinate 26,182,787 downwards.
CACATATTTTATGATAGTAAAAACTAATTAAATATAATCTCCACTTAAAATACTTTATATAATTAATTAAGATTTTGTGTGTGTATTTATTTTCATATTCTGTGCTTATTATAAAAGATTGATAAGGTTTGAAATATTAAAAATGTGGATGTTCTGAAACTTCATAGCGCTTTAGATAATAAAAATGCAATTGTTTTCATTCGAAATTGTGAAAGAAACAAATGTGTTTCAACAAGAGTTATAATCATTTTAACTTTGTAACTCCCAAGAAAACAAACCAACACATCAGCACTATTACTGTAGTCCATGAAGGTACATAATATCTCCTGAAGATGTAGAAATAAAATAGTAGAAGGATTTCATACTGGAGACAGTTGTAGTGTCTGAACTGAAAGATGACTCTGAGGTAAAAGTTATGAAAGATGTTTCCCATCAGGAGAGACTTTAACAGGATACTGAAGAGGAAGAGAATTCCTTCCACCTCCATTCTTTATTTTTTTTCTACTCGTTGAGTTTTATGAAGAAGCACTGAGATGTCACATAAATGAGTGTTAACCTTGAATCTATTTTATGACGTATTTTATATAGATACTCAGAAAGTAAACTAGTGAACATAAATATAACTTTCCCCAAGAAGACATCTATATGCAGTTTTCAGACTGCTAAAAGTATTTATTGGCTGAAGTATTACAAAAACAAACATGATATGGTTTGTATTAACTTTTCTTAAGGAGATGTGAACAAATAAATATAAAGCCTTAATAGCTACTGATGATAGACCAAAATAAAGATTCTACAATGTCCAGATGGATGGATCAAAGAGTTCTTTAGGTTCCTTACTAAGCATGGTTGAGGGAATATTTAGAAAACTGTGAATGCAAAGTCTCATGCCATCATTTATGACCCCTGCATCACGCAGGTACCCTCTCAATTACTATGATACTCAGACATCTCTAAAGATTGATTGACAGTGGGGTAGGGTGGGGTTGGGCAAAGGAGAATAATGGCCAGAATGTATAATAAATATATTTTTATTCTTCCAGCTTCTCTTAGGGAATATTAATAACCACACTATTATAGACCCATTTATGTCTATTTATTTAATTGTCATGACTATTGGGTTAAAGTAATCTCTACTCCAAGAAGACTATGGAATAATTATATCATGATGAGAGGAAAGGAAAAAGTCATACTACATATTTTATACTATATTTCCATATACAGTATTATAGTTCAGGAAACTCACCTATGTGTTAATAATAACGATTGCAGCTGGCAAAGTAAGTAACTGATCTATATTAGCTATATTTTGTTTATCCTCAAGTTAAAGCTTAGCTTTTTTTTATACCATAATTGCATTATGATTTATAACACAGAGAGTGGCATGCAACAGTTTGCTTTATATGTTACTAGTGAACAGTCTCTTTAGAGATCATTCTAAAAGGTGGTTGGTAAATTGAGATTGGTTAACACACAAGGTTGTAATCAGTGATTATATGTATTGTTCTCTCTTCTAAGAACTAAAAAATGGACTGTAGTTTCTGATGTACAACTTGGTTTCCAGGAGAACCAAATTATTGTTTTCAGTTTTTCTTTGTTTTGAGTTCTTATAAGCATTGATTGAAAGATGACAATACTATAACATGGTGCACTCACTTTATTTCGAAGATTTGTCAGCCTGCTTTATTTTTTCCTTAAAAAACAAACAAAAAATAAAGGAACATATCCAAGTCACTTTGATATACTGTTCACCTTCAAATTTTCTAGAAAATGAAAGGAAATAGTCCCATCAAAAGGGTTAAGTTAAAAATTGTGAAATACCCAACATAAACAAACAATACCTCAGAGCTGGGAAGTTTGAACCTCATGTGACCTTTTCATATAAACTTCTCTTACAGAAGCCTGTTCTTGAAATGTGGGTTGGGCTCCATATTCATGGACAGAAAAGAAAACATAAAGATCTCACTAATTTAACATAACAAATTTTCTATAAATTCTCTGCATATGGCTTGTTGAACATCAGAACAAATTACCTATATTTTAATTTTATTATTTTAATTTATTATAGTATGTAATTTCTGTTGTTTTTTAGTATAATTAATTATTATCATTTTTCATCTCATATAAAATATATCTTTCCTCATCCAGGTGGTAGCTTTGCATCCCTTTAATGCCAGCACTCAGGAGACAGAACAAGCAGATCTCTGTGTTTGGGGCTACCCTAGTCTACATAATGAGTTCAGGACATCCAAACATACACACAGAGAAACCTTGTCTATATATATATATATATATATATATATATATATATATATATATATATATAATTTTTTCTTATGTAATATATCCTGATTATGGTTTCCCCTCATTCAACAACATGAAGCAGGTCTTTTCCCCTTCTATAAAGATCTGCCTCATTTCTGTCATCAGAAAACAAGTATCTCTGGGATAATAGCAAAAATAATATAATAATATAATATTATTTAATATAGTAAAATAAAAACTAAAATATCAGGATTGCATAAAATAATCAGATGAAAAGGAGCCCAAGAAAAGGCAAAAGAAACAGACTCACTCATTCACACTCTCAGGACACTCATTAAAATAGAAGCCATAATAATTGTGCCTAATAGGTATTAGGCAAAATACAAAACAAAAAAATTTTATGTAAATAAAATAAAATAAAAATACAAAATAAAGTAATTTTAAAAAAGAAAGAGCCATGGCATGATATGACACAACAAAAGAATCCTCCAAAGATGCCACTGAGTTCACCTTTTGTTGACCGTCTACTGTGAGACATGCACTTACCCCTAAGACTAGTTTGTTTTTCCAACATGTAAACAACACATTAAAAGATTAAAATTTTAGGATCATCTCACTAGACTTATAAAAGATTCATAATAAAATCCTTCATGATAAAAGTCCTAGGGGGATTAGCCCATATCCAATACCATATTAAGTGGAAAGAGACTCACAGCATTTCCTGCAAAATGAGGAAGAATGCAAGGTTGTCTACTGTCTTTACACCAATTCAATATATTCCTAGAAGTCTTAGCTAAAGCAGGAAAATGATTATAGGATTCCAGAAGGACACATTGGAAAGCAAGAAAGCAAATTATATTTACTTACAAGGTGACATGATAGTGTATATATAAGAGACTCAAAATACCACTGGGAAAATCCTGAAGCTCAGAAACACATTTAGCAAAATAATTGACTAAAAAATTCTTTCACAACAATTAGTAGCTCTCCTATATACAAAGGACAAATGAATCAAGAAAGATATCAGTGAAACAATGAGTTTCACAGTAGCCCCAATTAATACAAAATAGTCTGAGGTAACTTTAACCAATCAAGTGAAAGACTTATATGATAAAAACTTTTGTACATTGAAGAAATTGGCGATATGAGAAGTTAAAAAGTCTTCCATGCTCACAGATCTACAGATTTACTAAAGTCCCCATCAAAATTTCCATACAGTTTTCATGGATCTTGAAAAAAAATTTCAGTTTCATATGGATATCTAAAAAATATAAGGATAGCTAAAACAATTTTGAGTGAAAGAAGTGATGAAGATATCACCATCACCAACATCAAGTTGTCCTATAGTGCTGCATTAATAAAAATAACGTGGCATTGGCACAAATTGGACAAATGTCAACAGAATTACATTGAATTACTCCACAAACTAATGGATAACTCATTTTAATAAAGAAGCAAAAAATACCTTGGAAAAAGAGTCTTTAATAAATTATACTGGTTATATTGAATAACTTCATGAAAAATATTAGAAATAGATCCATATTTATCACCCTGCACAAAACTCAACTAAACGTGAGTTAAAGGCTTCAATATAATTATAAAAAGAGAAAACGGTGAACGTCATTGAAAAAAATATTTTCTCTAACTTGCAAGATTATAGAATACCCACCAGATGATAACAAAGCACACCTCTTCACAGGTTTATGAAAGACCATGGTTCTTTTTGTCTTCCTGACATGTTTATTTTCTGATTTTAAAAAAGATTATGTTTATGAATATTATTATTTATATCAGACTACTGCTAAAACATATAATACCAATAATCACAGAGGTGGGGAGTTATGTTTTAAGGACTAAAACACCTGTTATTTAACGTCTTTTCAGAGGCACATGCTAGCAACTCAAGCACGAGGAAAGTAATAGACTTTTTGAAGACAGTTGTGAAGATACTACATAAAATAGAAATCTTATTGATTTTTCAATTATAAAGTTGATTTCAAATGACAGTGCAAGCAAAGATGACTTTCCAAGAGATGAGATCATTTCCAGACATACTAGACATAATCAAAGTAGTTTTAAGACATTATATAACATAGTGCTATCACAAGAAGGACGAGTAGGATTTTTTATGGATGTGGTCTGTACGATTCCTTTAGGAAAAAAAAAAAACTTTGGTAGAAGAAAAACTGTCTGTACTGTTAATCTTCATTATCCTTCAGCAAATGTAGATTTCTTATAAATATTCAAGCCTAATGAACAGATTCCTTTTGTCTCTCATTAAGTCAGAATTACCCTTCAATTTCCTGGAAAGGATGCATGGGGAAAGGAAAGAATACGAATTGCAACATCATATGCAGTAAAATTTCAATTATTGCTTTCTGGGAATGAAAGGTGTTGGCAACTGGCCAAGGCATTTTTGTTGTGCCATTAGGGGCAATCTTAGATTTCAATTGCCTTTTTTGGTATATCTGTGCTGCAACTATATATACTTATTAAGGGCATTGTAATAAATACACTTGTTCCTTTGTGATTAAGTCTACAGTTCCACTGAAGCATTTATTTATATTGTACCCATTTTTCCAGCCAGGTGTTTAGTACTTGCTGTTCTACTCTATCACAATGCTTTCCAAGTGCCTGACTCTAGTCCAGCGTGGCTCCTACACAGCTACTATATCACTGCTAGCCTTTGTTCATATACTCTGGAAAAACTCATAATTAATCTTTACTCCTTATTCTTCATACAGATAAAATTTCTTCAGAATGATGTCTGGGGTAGAAATCTTGAAAAATTCCAGGTATGCTTTCTGGGAAGCAGGGCTTCCCATCACTCCTCTGAATTATGCCTAGATGTAAATATCCAATTGTTTCCTGTTCTCCACTCTGTGTGATTTTCAAATATGTATCTATATCTCATAAGTATGCAGATATTCACATTTTCAGCCTTGATATGAAGCAGGGCAACTTGGTGTGCATAATTTATCTTATCCTGTCAGTATAACCTAGGGTTGATCTTATGATACAAAATATTGTATTTGTAATAAATGAAAATAGCCGATATTAATCAGAAAGCCAGATAAAATGGGAGCTGGAGAGAGAGCTCAGTAGCCAAGAGCTCTTCATGTACAATGTAACTTAAATTCAAGTCCCTGAGACCATGTGGAAAGCTGAGTATGTCCATCTGCACCAACACCACCCAACCAATGGAAAGATGAGCTAGAATGCTGACTTCAGATTGCTATTTAACTTTACATCTTAAAATTAAGTGAAAACTCTGTCTCAAATGAATAAAATGGAGAGTAATAGAGGACTTCTGATGTACTCAGGCCTCTACATCTTTATGTGCAGGTGCACCTGCACAGAACATATATACATTAAACAAACATTCATCTCACACACACACATGCACACTTCACAACACAAACAAAAAACAGTGAAAAGCTTAAAATAGAAAAAAATAAATCCATTAGTTTTATACCTGTATTATATAGATATAGATTGACAGATCTAGATATGTATCTGTATATACAATACACACATATGGTACTCACAAATAGTAGTATACACAAACACGAAGAAAAATAACTTAATTAACTTATCAAAACTTAGACATTTTGATGAGCTAGCAGGAAAAACAATGAGAATATGTTTCCACAGTTCTCCTAACATAGTAGATATTCTAACTTACTCAAGAGGTAGTAAGCATGGATATTTAGTGTGATAACAGTGTGAATGCTAGGGCCTTATATCATCAGAACCTTGGTATTGTGAAGACTGGTTAGATTGTTAGCCGCTGGGATTGACAACTGTATAGAAGCCTCACCTCAGGTCTCCTCTCTGCAGTTATTTCCAGCAATCAACTGAGAGGTCGCTACTCATCTGCAAAGTGTGTGACTCCCAATGAGTGCAAAGTGACAGAGTGTAGTTAACATGTGGATAGAGAGGTTGATAAATGAGGTTTCTATTAACTAATATTTCTTAGTTCATATTACACTCTTTCTTGTCTTCTTGTTTTTTAGAGTAATGCTCGTTTATCCTTTACCACAGCTATTCAAAAATCTCAGCCTACTATCCCTCTCACTTTCAAGATCACCAGTGCGAGTTTCTTTTTGTTAGTTATATTTTAATATAAAATCAATCATTCTTCTTTCATTAGTAGTAATAACTAATTTACATATTTTCTTATAATAACTGCCTTTCCCCATAAATTTCTCCTCACCCACTTGAACTATTGTTACAGCTTTGAGCTATCCAAATGTTAAGTAACTGTATGTTTCATAATAACTCTGAATTACACTTAATATCATGCTCCATTTTGAAATTGGATATGATAATATGGTCTTAATAACAGTGCTTAGTGAGTCAATAATTATGGAATGTGTGATCCATGCTAGTTAGAAACTTTATAATTTGCTTATGAAAATGGAGGTTAAATCATTAACCTCAGTGTTTACCTCAAGATTGCAAATGGACTTAACTTAGGTTGTGAAGAGAATCAAATTAGATAATGGAGATGAAAGTCATTTGTGTAGGGTGCGATTTGCTATGTCAGGCACTACTAACTTGAAATATAAAATCAAACCTTTCTACCTGAAAAATTATCCTTTACATATGAAATATTTTGAAGGAGAAAATGAAAATTCCATCGTCAAGTGTGAATTTGTTTGTTGTCCTCTTTTTTTGTTGTTGTTCCTTTCTTTATTATTTATTTTTAATTGAAAAAGTACATAGACAATAGATGTAGACCATAGTCTTTCCATTTTAGTATGGCTCTTTTTCATTTTTTTAAGATTTGTTTCATTTTATTTCAGGTCTGAGGGTGTGTGTCTGTCTTATAAACACATGTGTTGGTGTCAGCAGAGGACAAAGAATGGTAGTGGACCCACTGGGCTTGTAATAAGCAAATTGGTCTGGATGTACAGAACCAAAGGAAACCACTGAAAGAACAGCAAGTGTTCCTAATCAAGGAGTCCTATCTCCAGTCCAATGTTCTTGGATTTTTTTTAACAGTCACACAAAGCCAAAGACTTTCTTTTCTATATATGTATCTTTCTTACTCAATTCCCAACTCATTATTGTTTCATTGTACTTTTCTGGGTACTTTTCTAGGCAGTCTTTGTTAATTGGATACACTGTCACCAGAGAGCCTCAGTTCAGGAATTGCATCAATGAGAATGTCCTGGTGGGCCGCTGCCATCTTCATGACCCGCGGTAACCAGCGAGAGCTCACCCGCCAGAAGAACATGAAGAAGCAGAGCGACTCGGTTAAGGGAAAGCGCCGAGATGATGGGCTTTCTGCTGCCGCCCGCAAGCAAAAGGACTCGGAGATCATGCAGCAGAAGCAGAAAAAGGCAAACGAGAAGAAGGAGGAACCCAAGTAGCTTTGTGGCTTCGTGTCCAACCCTCTTGCCCTCCGCCTGTGTGCCTGGAGCAGTCCCACCATGCTTGAGTTTCTTCCTGTAGTGCTCACAGGGCCCAGCACCGATGGCCTCCCCTTTGCCCTGCGTCTGCAGCGGGTTCCTTTTGTGCTTCCTTCCCCTCAGGTAGCCTCTCTCCCCTTGGGCCACTCCTGGGGGTGAGGGGGTTACCCCTTCCCATTGTTTTTTATTCCTGTGGGGCACACCCCAAAGTATTAAAAGTAGCTTTGTAATTCAAAAAAGAGAGAGAGAGAGAGAGAGAGAGAGAGAGAGAGAGAGAGAGAGAGAGAGAGAGAGAGAGAGAGAGAGAGAGAGAAGGGGGAGGGGAATGTCCTGTCTGTGAGGGTACTTGCTTCATTAATGATCAGTGTGGGAAAGCATAAGCAAGAAAATGGAGCAAGCCATGGAAAGCAAACCAGTATTTTTCTGTGGTTTCTGCATCAAGTTCTTGCCTTGTCTTCTCTCAATAACGAACTATAAATTATATCAGGACATGAACTCTTTCCTCTCAGATTGCTTTTGGTAATACTGCTTGTCATAATGAAAGAAACTAAACCAGAACAGAAGTTGGTATCAGAAAGTAGGATGTTGCTTTGATAGATCTTAACCATGGTTTTGTTTGTTTGTTTGGTGAATGGGCATCGTGTCTTGTGGTAGTTCTTAATTTCTTTTTTTTTTAAATTTAAGTAATTTAATCAGATTATGTCCTAATTGTTATCCCCTCACTTGTATCTTCCCGTTCTCCCCTCCCTCCCTCTCTCACCCTATTCCCCTGCCCTAGACTTGTGACAGAAGGGGACCTCTTCCCTCACCATATGATGACAGCCTATGAGTTCTCATCCAGATAGCCTGCTTACCCTTCCTCTGAGTGTCACTAGTCCTCCCCACAAGGGGAAATGGTCAAATAGGGGGCACCAGAGTTCATGTCAGAGTCTGTCCCTACTTTCTACACAACTGTGGAGAATGTGTTGTCCGTTGGCTAGATTGGAATAGGAGTTCTAGATTTACTGCATGCATTGTCCTTTGTTGGCACAGTAGTTTGAGCAGATTCCCCACTGTGTCCAGATCTGTCAGCCTTGATTGTCTTCTTTTAGGTTTCTGGAACCATCTGGATCCTTCTATTTCCCCATTCTCCCATACCTCTTTATCTGGAGTCACACTACGGAGTCCTAACATCTATCCCAATCTTCTGCTAAGTGAAAACTTTCAGGGAGTATATACCATGTTTAACTTCTGGGTCCGGGTTAACTAACTCTGGATGGTGATTTCTAGTTTCATCCATTTGCCTGAAAATTTCAAGATTTCCTTGTTTTTAATAGCTGAGTAGTATTCCATAGCATAAATGTACCACAGTGTCTTTATCTATTCCTTGATTGAGGGAAATCTAGGTTGTTTCCAGATTCTAGCTATTATGAATAAGGCTGCTATGAACATGGTTGAACATATGTCCTTGTTGTGTGGTAGAGTATCTTTTGGGTATATACCAAGGAATGGAATATCTGAGTCTTGAGATAATCCTATTCTCAGTTTTCAGAGAAAGTGCCAGATTGATTTCCAAAGTGTTTGTGCAAGTTTGCACTCCCACCAGCAGCATATTAATTTCTACAAGTTCCTTGTCCTATTCAATTAGTGAAGATTGGCATGAGAAATTGTTGCAGTGAAGCAGCATTCTTTATGTTGGAGAAATTACCTCAATAGAGAACGTTTAAAATACTGAATTACTGTATCAAGGGTTAGGTCTAAATCACTCTTGACTGCGGGAAACAAGAGCAAACAACTGTGGGTGCTAAGCCATCTGCATAATGTGCACTAAAACCCACTTGCTTTGGATGTAATTTGATGTCTTTCCATGAGAAATATGAGAACAGGCCAACAACCTGAGTTGGAGGTGAGGACATACATGACTGGCCATATGCAGTTGTCTGCTTATGGGGGATGTGGAATCTAGCCATCTTTGAGGTGAGCCTCATGCCCAGGAATGCTTATCTAATATGGGATTTCCAGGATACATAGCTTTCAGAGGACATAACAGTATTTGTGTAGTGTCACAGAAATGCTTTGTCCTAGGTTGTCTATGTGAAGAATGTAATGTGTAAAGAGAAACTGTGTACTTAGTGAATTCAATCTAGATTGATGGGGTCAAACTTTGATTACTCTAATTATTAGCTGGGCAGTCTTGAGCAATTACTCTAAGGTCTCGTTTCCTCATCTAGAAAATTGGGCTAAACATAGAGTGTGCTGGTGTGACTGCTGAAAGGATACATTAAGTGGCTTTCTCTGCAGTGTCCCTTGTGTAGTATATTATTACAAAGGCTATTTTCAGTGGTAACATTATATCCAACTCAATTGTCATAATAGAAGGGATTTCTACAATCCTTTCACACACATACTAGGTAGGTAGGAAAATTTGATGTCCTTAAGGACATTAGGAATTTTGCCTTTTGAAAGATAGTTATTGAGGCAAACCAGGGGATAGTGAAGAATGAACACCCATTGATAACTCTATGAAAGAAGGAATAAAGGATCTGTATCTTAATTTGGAATCTTCTAGAAGGTTCAGGACCTCACTGTGGAAAGACAATGAAATATGCCTTAGCCTAGAATTAAAATTCTCTCTTTAGAATATGAGTGATACTGTGGGGCTAGCCTAAATTGCTGCAAACCATCCAGAAAGTGATTTGGAGAAAATATTTTAATATGAAATAGATTATGGACTAGACTGCCCAGAATCAGGTATAAGAGTGAAAATGAATACTTCATTCTATATAAAGTATTTCATTGGAAAAAATGATATTGCTTTCCACAACCACCACTTTTTTCTTTTAATTATATTAGACAAATAGACACACATTATCTAAAACCATTGTAAATGGCTAATTTGAGACTTGGATAAGTGCCCTATACAAATAAATTATTTAAGGAAATGTTATATTTGTATTAAACTTGGAAGACCCAAAATTCTAAAGGGTCCAATTGATCTCTTGCCCTCTAGATATCTGTGTAATTCTTCAGCTCTAACCCTGAGCATAACTCAGCAATTCTTGGTTCTTTCCTTGTTCAATTCTTGGGTTGTATAATATTGAAACACAACCTGGCAAGTCATGTGTGTCCTTCATCTTTGGTAGTGTACCCTCTGTGAGCCATGTTTTGCATAAACTATCTCCAGAAAGTCTTCAGAGCCTTGAGCTAAGTCCTTGACTTTATCACACATCTTTCTGTCTACCTCTCCTTGCATTTACTTTGGTATTGATGTTTCCATTACAGAAAGTCATGCTTTCCTTGTGCTGTTTTCTCCAATTGTCCTTTTCTTCACTATTATGTTGATTCTATGAATTTACTTTCTATGACAGTACTTTATTTTATTACATTTGGCACAACCACAGTTTTTCACATTGTCTGACTTATTATCAAAATTCATAATAGAGAAGTTCATACTCAAATTTTGCATAATCATTTTAACATTCCTTGTATGTCCTGACTACTATGAGAAACAAAGTTTTTTCGCTCATTTCTGGCTACTGGAAAGTCTAAGATTGAGGCTTAGACATATGTAGTGATTTGGAGGACTTTATTCTGGATAGTGTGTCTTCACATGATAAATGGGGCAAAACAGCTCAGTTTTGTTATATTATTCATCATATTTATGAGAATGGAGCTGTCGTGTCCTACTCATTTCCCAAAGGCCCTACTGTTGACCACTATCATCTTTGAGATTAGGTATATTTGCAGTGGTGAGGGATTACATACATTTTCACCATAGTGATGTTGTGATGAAAATGATCAATAAACATATTCTTTCTTTCCTGTATGATTTCTTCTTCTAGTAATACCATGGCTTGAACATTTCCCACAAAATTCAAGTTTAGAAAACTTTACCCCAATGCGATGTTATGGATAAGTAGGACCTAATAAGAGGCAATAGGGTTTAATATTATTACCACAGGAATGAGCTAGTATCTGGACAGTGTATTTCTATGCACAGCAAGGCCAATGTTTGTCTCCTTTTCTAGTGTTCTGGCACTCTCCTGGCCTGCTGCCTATGCTGTTGATGATATATCAGTAAGATCTATACCATGTATTATCCTAGTGACTTTTCATGCTGTAGCACTATGAGAATTTTAAAATATAATTTATATACTTTTTGATATTTTATTACAGCAATGCAAGACATAGTCTGAAATGATATAGATTCCTTTAATATAGCATTAGGGCCCTTTCAGTAATTTAAAAACTTAACTTTCTGAGAATGTTTTTGTTGTTGTTGTTGTTGTTGTTATGTTTTTCTCTCATTCTTCAGGTGAATAAAGTTGATTGATTGCCTTTAAGAGAAGTGCTGCAAAATTCTCAAGGCACAAAATATGTCCAATTGAACTGTGAATGCCTCTATTGGCCGAAAGTTTTTCAATAACTTAACATATGTGTAGTTTGTGTATGCATTTGTGTGTGTGTGTGTGTGTGTGTGTGTGTGTGTGTGTGTGTGTGTATGTGCCCATTCAAGAGCAGGAGTATTGCACAGCTGTTTGCCTATGTGGAGAATAGGAAACAACATCTTGTGTCTTCATCAATCTCTCCCAGCCTTATTTTTTAGAGACTTGATTAGCAAGTCCCAGGGATCCTCCTGAGTTTGGCTTTCCCATGCATGGATGACTAACATCTGGGTAGTCTTCTGTATGTGTTCTGGTGTCCTGAATTTATATCTTTTGCCACTACAGCAAACATTTTAAGGACTGAGCTATTTCTCCAGCCCTAAACTTTACATCATTGAAAGCCTGATTCTCAATATCATTCTAGAGTGTTTGAAGTGATTATACGTTCTTGACATTGCTGTGTCTTGTATACAATCATACTCCCCAGGCAAACTTTCATTGTGATTTCGGTATGTGATTTGGACAACACAGATTTTTTTCCCTGGACTCTTACCAGCATCCCATCATGAAACCATAGATGATACTCTTGAGAGACCAATGGGAAGAGGATGCTCTGATCTTATTATTGTATGTGTAACAAAAAGTAAAGAGATGGTTTAAACAGTTACTTACTCAACATGCAAGACATCAGGTTTTCAAAAGTGATGAGGTGTTAATGCAATCAGTCTCTGATAAATGCAAACCAATACATATCACCAAGGAAAGTGAAGTCTGTAATTTTCAACTTTTAGTACATAATATGATTATGACTTCAGAAAGAAATAGAAGAATTATTAAAACAGACAATATTTCTGTAAATAAAGTAAACCTATATATCCCCTTGAGAATATATAAAAATGCCACCTTTAATAGTTTCAAAGCTACCTAGAGTCTCAGTAGGATGTCCTTACATCTATTCCAATCTCCTGGTAAGTGAAAACTTTTGTGGGATGTGTCTTTTGGGCTAGTGCCCAATTATAAGTGAGTATATACCATGTGAGTCTTTCTGCTTCTGGGTTAACTCACTCATGATCATTTCTAGTCCCATTCATTTGTACACAAATTTCGGGATTTCTTTGTTTTTAGACTCTAGGTAAGAGAAATATAAGAGATGGAGAAATAGAGGGACACAGAGGGTCCTAGAAACCTACAAGAAAAACATCGTGATGGGTGGATTGGGGCTCAGGTTTTTCTGCTAAAACTATTGCACTAAGCCAAGGACAATAATACAATAGTAAACATCGAACCCCTCCTCCAATCTATCCAATGGTCAGGACATTCTCCACAGTTATGTGGAGAGCGGGGACTGACTTTGACATGAACTCTGGTGCTCCATCTTTGACCACCTCCTCTTGGTGGGGAGGCCTAGTGGCACTCAAAGAAAGAATAAACAGGCTACCAAGATGAGACTTGATAGCCTATGACCATATAGTGGGGGATGAGGTCCCCCTCAGTCATAGACCTAGGATAGGGGAATAGGGTGAAAGCAGGAGGGAAGGAGGAATGGGAGTATACAATTGATGGGATAACAATTGAGTTGTAATCTGAATAAACAATAAAATAAAAAAAATAGTTTCAAAGCTATTTGCTTCTGGATAGACCTATATTTGAAATAACTGCTCTGAAGTTGGCAGGATCCATCATTTAAATCCAGCTCCACATACATTTACTGAGGGAATTCTTTGTGGAGAGAGAGAGAGAGAGAGAGAGAGAGAGAGAGAGAGAGAGAGAGATAGAGATAGAGACAGAGAGAGAGAGACAGAGAGAGACAGAGAGAGAGAGAGAGACAGAGAGAGACAGAGAGAGACAGAGAGAGACAGAGAGAGGATGAACGACATTAATTACATTTTATCAGTAGCAAGTAATACCATTTTATGTTCTGTTACAAGTGACTTACTCAAACAGCCACCAAAGGTGTGAAAGAACACAATTGCACAGTACTTAGGAAAGTTGAATGGTGTGATTATCATAAGCTTACTGAGGCAACCAAGTGAGGCACTAGCCATTTCTAGTTTGCTGTAGGAGAGAGGCAATGCTCTCAACGTTAATATTTATGGAATGACACTGACTTACTTGATGCATGCCAAACCTCCTTATAAATAATATTCCATGAAATGTGAAAGTTTTTACTTGCAGACACATTACAGACTTACTAAAAACAAATAAAACCTATGCTTAGGTCACCTGACTCCCCCTTTAGAACTTTTGCCCTGCAGCCTAACATAGAAACATAAGCCACTAACTCTACTCTTTAGAGTTGGAGGTAGGGAAATGAGGAGTTTCAATTCATCATTTGTGACACAGTAAGTTTGATGTCATCCAAGGAAATAGAAGAGACTATCTCAACAAATAACAGCACGATCTACAAGCTCAAATACAAGTGCAAGTTACAGGTAATGCTTGGATCAGAGACTGCCTTTAGTCCAGGGACTCAAGGCCAGTTTAGACACTAGAGGGAGGGAGACCTTGTATCGTAAAATTAAAATTGTTTTGTTCTTATTATTTTCAATATTTGTCTTTTTACATCCGCAAAATTAATTTTATTTATAGCATGGCATTTTATCTAGTAGCTTAGTCTTACATTTTTTCTCAGTAGATATAACACTTTAATACTTTTTTACCTCCCCAAAAAATGCATCTGCATGGACAATTCCTTGTTTTTCTCTTAAAAGCAGACACATATTAATAGTGAGAAATATCAAAAGACCGTGGACAGCAAAACTCTGTTTCATGGAGACTTACTGGATGAACGGACAAGAGTGTGTACACTATTCCTATAGTCTTGATTATTCTGGCAACACAGCTTCTGGTTTCAGCCTAACTCTACATCTTATGTGTTTTGAACTTTTTATCATTTCCCAAATTTGAGCACACAATAGAATGTGTTAATAAATAGTCGCTAAACTAAGTCTTTTTTGTCACTTTTGAGTCTTGAGTGTGAGATTTTTCCTCTCTGTCATCACAGGGTTGCATACGAAAAAGGGATCAGTGAAAGGTCTGAACATTTACCCCTCCCTCATTTTGCCATGAATTGAAACCAAGTCTCCTCCAGCTAATGCACCTACTCATTTTCTCCTTTGTGGTAGCTTTTAGGCTAAGAAAATATCTAAATAACTCCTGTCGCCTGGGAACAAAGTGTGCTGTGATATGTTAAAGCTGGAATTGTAAAAGTACTGTGATGTTTTCAAAGCGTGGGGATCAAGGTCAAATCAAAAGGCTAAGTCTTTTTAGTTTCCTCCACATATTGTTTGCATTCCTCTTCCCTCTATTATAATAATCATGTCTATTTGCTAAAAGGTTGTGCAAAATAAATTAAGCTTTTAGAGCACTGACAGCTCAGCCATAGAGAAATTCTTCCCTCCTTTTTTTTTTATTGCACGTTATATGTGAACACCTGCTACACTTTTAATGAGCTTTAAATTATACTTTACACCCATGTAACAAGAATGGATATTGCTCTTTAGTTATAATCAAAGAAAATATCAGAATGACTAGTTGCTATGAGCAACAGCTTGTCAAAAATGGATACTTCCTCCAGGAACAATATAGATAGATAGGTCCAGGTTGATAGATAGAAAATATGATTTATATTACATTGAGAGTGATCAATCTTTTAAATGTTCTTGTCTTGTGTGATTTTGGAGGAATTTGTCATTGTTCTGTGGCTATGACTAGATTATTTTCTTCTGTTCTTATCTTTGTTCTTTCAGTCTCCTTGATGCTTATAGGCCAGAGGGAAAAAAAAAATGAAGATTTCCATGACAGTTTCACTGTTTCTGACACATTAAAATGAACAGGCTCTAAATAGGATTCAAGAGACACTTGAAACAGTGAAATATAATGTTAATTTTCATGTATTTTTCCTGATCCTCTGAATTACATTTAAATACTTAACTTATTTAAATGATATCTAGTTATTACAGATTTTATTTTTAAAGATGTTTGGTATATAAAAGAAAAGAAAGAAGAACGGATTGAAGTTGAACCACTGTGATGTAGGTATTGGCCTCCTGCATTTATGCAAGTGGTTTTAGACATCGTGGTCAGTCAGAGCTTACTTCTTTCCCCAAAACAGTGTGGATATGATGCCACGTACAGAGATGTGATCTGGTTCTGTGGCAATGAGGAGTGCTGGTGAGGGTGGACTGTTACTCATTGTAGGCAACAGAGAAGGCTGCATAACAAGAGTAGGACGGGCAGGGATGGGTGTGCAGTGTAAGTTTTGAAGACTGAAGAATCACCACAAACTTCTTCAAATGGGCTAGATCCTCCGCTGAGGACATAGTGTGGGGAATAACTGGCATGAGCTTAGGAGAGAAGACAAAGAAAGACGGTAGGGCTACTTTAGCAGTAGGCTCTGAGCCACTGACAAGCCCTGGGAGAATGTGGGAAGAGCTTACTGCCTAAC
Organism: Acomys minous; assembly: GCF_964271855.1. Lineage (NCBI taxonomy): Eukaryota > Metazoa > Chordata > Mammalia > Rodentia > Muridae > Acomys > Acomys minous. Next base: position 26,166,294 of record NC_140499.1, on the reverse strand, counting down.
AGGCAAACCGGAATCATAATCACATGCCTTTCACTTTCAACTTCAAACATAACAATAGTCTGGAGGTGGTGCCACACACGTTTAATCCTGGAACTCAGGATGAAGAAATAGCAAGATCTCTGTGAGTCTGAGCTCAGGCTGGTTTAGAGAGTGAGTTCTAGGACATCCAAGGCTACACAAGGAGAAACCCTGTCTTAAAACCAGCCAGCCAAACAAAGAAACTAATATTAAAAAATATTCTTTTGATTTGTGGGACCAAATAGAAATATTGCAAACAGTACCCTCTTCCTGAGGAATATCCTAATGTGGGCCCCTTCTTTTATAGAAATTCGTAGTGCTGTGTTCTTATTTAATAAAGAATGGAGATTTAAATAACTTATTTAAGAGCAGAAAACACATGCAGCTTTCTTCTTATCACCTGCAACAAAACTTCAAAAAGACTATTTAATTCTAAAGCTCCTCAATATGCAAATGATCTATTTATACTAATTATGCAAACCATGAGAGAATGAAAACCAGAGGTAGAACTCTCAAGAGAGAAAACAGTGGTGAATGCTCTGTGTGGGCTTTCAGGAATTGCTGCTTCCACCCAGCACAGCTCCAGGTGAATACTGTATTTGCTCTTTTAATTTAGCCTATAACTATTCTAGCTTTTTATAATTAACAATAGCAGTGAGAGTGTATTTACAGAAATATTTACTAATTTAATTTAGGTATAATGACATCATTAGGTGTGTAACATTATCCTTTGTACTTCCTGATGCATTTTTCTTTAAATTAGTTAACACTAATATTTCTTCTTTTTTGTGGCTTCATCAAAACTCAGAGAAAATATGTTGAGTCTGATGAATGTCCTCTTCCACATTTTGTAAGACCTCCAACTCAGAGAAGTTTTAATGTTCCTATTTATTTGTTTGATTCTCTCAGGAACCCCCTATGTTCACTAAGCAGTACCCAACTTCAACACAGTGTTAAAGAAGAAGTTTAATCACAATTCTGTCAAATGTCCACTTATGTTCTTTTACATACAATTTAAAATTATATATAGTTACATGCTTTAGGAGAGGCTTACATGTATTTGCCTTGTGTTGATCACACAATAATATAAAATTAGAATAGATTTTATTTGGTTATTGATGTTCATTAACTCCTCACTCTTTGTCAACTACAAAAAAATTAACTTGAGAATTACAGTAAAAGGCTAGAAAGACAGCTCAGTGTCAATATCATATATATTGTGCTGACAGAAGACACAGGTTCAGTTCCTGGCATTCACATCAGCGTTTTACACACACACGCCTTGAAAATCACTGAGAAATTTGTTTCTTAATGAGTGAGAAGTCATAACAACCACTTGCCTGGGCCTCCCTGGAAACTATAGGGAATTTGGAAGAAGCAGGTATGAGAGTCCCCTTTTCCTAAACATGTGTACTGGGGTACATCTGCCATCCCAGTTCTCTGGGTGTGGAGACAGGAGCATGAGGGATTCAAGGACATATATATATATATATATATATATATACATATGTATATGTATACAGGTATATATGTATATACATATATATGTATATAAGGAAAGTTCTTTCTATTGTTAATTTAGTTATTTTTTCTTTTTCTTCCCTATTTTCTTTTTTTATTAACTAAATATTTTTTAGTTTTACATATACATTTATATTATTACACATATATTCAATAAACTACCTATAGCAAGAATAACTCTGACACAATTAGGAATTATATAAATGTTACATTCTTAATGTTGCATCTAAAATTCTGAATGTAATTTAACCTCCATCACATCTTGCCATTATCAATTTAAAACATTTATCTAGACCTAAAAACATCTTAACCCCTAAACAACTAAGCTTCATTGTATACCTAAGTCACCTGGTCTTCCTCTGCATTAGAGACTTGAGAAGGAATAAACTTGATTACCTGAGAATGCCAGGAATGTAGGTTAGTAGCTTTCCAAATGAGAAGATGACAGAGATACTTTGCTACCTGAATAGTCACCCAAAACCTTCTATAATGTGAGAACATTTTCTTCAGCCTTCTGGCCCAATATATCTGACATATATTTGTGAGGCAGGAACTATTTAGGACCTGCTTACCCTGTCTTTGCAGAATTTGGCCATTGACTCTGCCTGTATCCAAGCTTGCCCTTTTTAAAGACAGAATTCTGTCTGTGGTAGAAATGAGGACATTTTGTCCAGTGGCTTATTTGCCACATTTCAAGCCATGTGAATGCTCATCATTCTTTTTGAGGTAGACTGGGTGTTGCCAGGATTTAGCCTGTCTCATTGTCAGTGAACCTTTGAAATAATAATAAAAAAAATTAAATGTCATATTCTGCATTCTCTGAGAATTTTGAAGACCTTATCTAACTATCCCACTTTATTTTTCTATAGAATCATATCTATCTGTCATACCTAAGATGTATACTCTTGTGATAAAAGTAGACAAAGACTGGAATTTCACAGTGTTTAGAAGCTGGAACACAAATGCTTTTCCTAGCATTTTTAACCATTTTCCCAATTTTATTTGGGCCCTATACAAAGGTCTTATTAGTCCCAAATCAGCCAGAAGAAACCTTACAAGAATGACACCAGATTTCCTTTAACAGTGAGTTTTTGGTTGCTTTCTTGGGCTATAGAGGGTTATTATCAATGGGAGTTGGTTACAAGTTATTATTGGTCTTATCTGGAGAGAAAACAAGGTTAGACTCAGCGATGTCTCTCTTTTCCTTTATCTTACACTCTTAGGTTTAGAGATAGGGGTTGAAAAGAAAGAAGAGGGAGTACACAAATATCTAAGGAAGATAGAACAAAAAGTAGATTAGTGAATCTACTCCTTAACTTAATGCCCCAATTGTCACTCTCAAGGTTAATTTTAATTCACTGGTGTAGAATTTTTTATATAGATGCAAAATAAGTTTAAATTTAGATACAGTAGTATGGAATTCAAATGTAAGATTATTCTTCACAGACATTATACACATACACACACACACACACACATACACACACACACACACAATATATATGTGGTATTTTCCCCTATAACTCAATTATAATACAAGATTTATTTCCAATACTTTAAAAGTTGTATTCCAGGATGTTTAGGATAAATAAGTTATACAAGTTAATTGATAGTTGATCAAATTTATTTATTTTTAATTTATTCACTTTATATTCCAATTCTAGCCCCTCCCCTTTCTCCTCCCGGTACCCCTCCCTCCTTCTTCCCCTAGTCCTCAGAAAGGGAGGCCTTCCTCCCCTACCATCTGACCCCAATACAAGTTCTTTGGGTATAATCGAAATCACCTGCAGGTTCATTCCTCATGATGGTCTTCCCTCTGGCCTCAGCAAGCAATCATTTGGTCCTTCTAAGAGAGAAGTCATCCTTTGTTGAAGATATTAGTCATTCACTTATTGTTTTTTTCCCTTTTTTGCCAACATTTTGTTATTAATTTATTTTATTTATTTTTACTTTTTTATTAATTTATTCACATTACACATCAATTGTTATCCCATTCCTTGTTTCCTCTCATCCCTCCCTCCCTCCCTCCCTCTCTACCTCCCTCCCTTCCTGCTGCTTTCACCCTATTTCTCTCCCCTATGTCTGTGATGAGGTGATTACATAGCCATTGCCCAGTCCCTGTTTACTGAAGTTTATATTTAATATCTATTCTATATGGTATATTTTCTTTTCCGTTTGTTGCTCTATGGAAGCCTAAAGTTTAAAAATAGGTGAGTGAATTTTTTTTTTTTTATGATCCTCTGGTTGTTTAAATGAAAACAGTTTCCATTGTGTCCCACATTAGCATTATAGTCCCCAATGTGTGAAGTTGATTCAGAAGGATTAGGAGGTTTGGCCTTGTTAGAGGATGTGTGTCCTGTCACTGGGAGTAGAGTTTGATGTTTCAAAAGCCCATCCCATTGCCTCATGCACATTACACAAAAATGTAAAACCAATCAAAATGCAGGGTTGTGTAGCTCAGTCTCAGTGGATGCATCTACGAAATACCTCCCGACCCCTAAGGCTCATGGAAGATTGTGGCAGAGGGAACAGAAGGGTTTTAGGAGTCAGAGTATCAATTGAGACCAATGGACATGCTAGAACAGACCAGCAAAAGTCAACAAGGCCTCAACCTTACACAAAGAATTATAGGAAACTTAAAAAAGCCCAGAGCAAAAGATGTGGTCTTTCCAGGGAAGAACATAATAATTGATTACTCAGTGCCAAATGGTATTACCTTGAAAAAATACACACAAGTATCTTTATACAGACTAAGTTGTAATAAGGGGTGTATATATATATATATATATATATATATATATATATATATATATATATATACAAATAATAACATCTAATGCAAAAGACACTATATATAGCAAAACTTGGAGGAAGGTGAAATAGAGAGAGAGGGGAGAGAGAAAGAGAGAGAGAGAGACAGAGAGAGAGAGAGAATTATATTATAACTTAATCAATTGAATGATTAAAAAATAAACTAAAATAATTTTGCTTTACATAAAAGTCAGAAAATAAAGATAATTATGATATAGTTTTACCCTGTTTCCTTTTAATATCTTCTTATATTAGTATGATATGCTTTTTTATTAAAATATTAAAGCATTATTAATATTAAGTCTATCCTCTTACATGATCTTATACAGGGCACATCACAGATACCTGTGAATGTCATTAAATTGCTGATGCTAAGAGGAGTCTCTGAGTTTCCTTGGTTTTTATAGGCTTCAATGTTTCTGAAGCAATGCTGTGATATTATGTAGAATGTCTTTTAATTTACATTCTTTTGCTGTTTTTCTTTTTATTAAGGTTGTAACCTCTTAGAGGAAGACTTCAGAGACAAATGTCATCCCTGTCACCTCACAGTGAGAACATATTTTACCATCATAATTTGTCATTGTCCATAATAACTCCAGGTCAATGCCAAAACTCATTCCACATTGTATTCCCTGGAAGAAAGTCACTGTGCACAGCCCATATTTAACGAGGGGGAACATTTCTATCTCCTCATATATATAGGTCATTTACTCATAATTCTTCCACACAGAAAAAATTGTGTAATTTATTATGAATCAATGATATCTATTTATCAATAGATATTATAAATACAATAGAACTTATAAATAGAATCATCAATCTATTTATAAGTTTATAACTTTTTAATGTATTTCATCTATAGAAGCCATGGTATAGTTCGATATTTAGTGTATAAATGGGACAATATTAAATGCAACCTTATCTCATTGTACAATATGTTCAATTTTGAGCCATTGAAATATTTTTCAGTGGTTCCTATCTCTTTTTCATAATCCCAACACTATGGGATTTTTACCCCTTGTAATGATTTTGTTACTATACTGATGATGATGCCCATGCTGTTTTGTTTGTTTGTTTGTTTTATTCCAAGACAAGGGTTAAGGTCAGACATTTCTTGAAGGTGACAATGTTCTGGATATTGGAGAAGAGCGATAAAAATCCACAACTTATTGCTCAAGTTAGACTCTCTTACCCACTTTATTATTACAAGTGTTTTGGCTGCCTTTCTCTCTCAACACATACAATCCTATGCTCTAACCTTCTTTTTGATATGATCAACTCAATACTCTGTAAAGACTCAGTAAAATGACACTTGTAATTCAGGAAATGAATTAAGATTTACTATCTCCATAAAATGGCCATTTTACTATGTTAATCCTACCAATCCATGACCATAAGAGCTCTTTCCATCTTCTGGTATCTCCTTTGATTTCTTTCTTCAGACATTTGGAGTCATTTGTTGTTGTTAGTGTTTTGTTTATTTTTTGTTAGTTTTTCATACAAGTCTTTCACTTGCTTGGTTAAAGTTATACCAAGATACTTTATGGTTTGTGTGTGTGTGTGTGTGTGTGTGTGTGTGTGTGTGTGTGTGTGTGTGTGTATGTATGTATGTGTGTGCGTGTGTGTATTGTGAAGGGTGTTGTTTCCCTGATTTTGTTCTCAGTCTGTTTTTCTTTTGTATACTGGAAGGATACTGATTTTTAAATTAATTTTGTATCCAGCCACTATGCTGAAGGTGTTTATCAGTTGTAGGCTTTCTCTGGCAGAATTTTTGACAATCTACAGATTCAATGAAATCTCCATCAAAATACCAACAAAATTCTTAACAGACTTTGAAAGAACAATTCTAAACTTCTACACCACTGTATCTAAAATTAAACTTATTTTGCATCTACAGATAAAATTCTATACCAGTGTATTAAAAATAACCTTGTAAGTGACAGTTGAGGCATTAAGTTTAGGACTAGATTCACTAATCTACTTTTTGTTCTATCTTCCCTATATATTTCTACATTCCCCCTTCTTTCTTTTCAACCCCTATCTCCAAACCTAAGAATATAAGGTAAAGAAAAAGAGAGACATCCCTGAGTCCAACCTTGGTTTCTCTCTAAATAAGACTAATAATAACTTATTGAAAACAACCCTTTATAGCTCCAGAAAGCAACCAAAAACCTATCTGACCTCCCCTTAAAGGAAATGGGGCATCATTCTCCTAAGGATTCTTCCAGGTGATTTGGGACAAATAATACTTTTGTAGGGTTCCAAACAAAATTGGAGAGATGATTAATCTAGGAATAGCATTTTCCATCCAGTTTCTAAATGTTAAGAAATTCTGTGCTTAAGTAGAGTTCTGTGTGGGACAGTCTGAAATGTTGGATCAGTTGGGATTGGAAGCTTTCTTTCAAGGTGCCCTGGGAGCTGTCTTGTTCTGATGAGCAACAGCAACTGAAGCACTTCGTGCTGGAACATGAAGGATACAAGATGCCAGTGTTCAGCATATTGAGAGGAATGCATCCTGTCAGGTCCGATCCAATGTCAGTGTCCTGTTCTTTTGTTGTGAAAACATATACTTTCTCAAAACATTATACATTCCTAAAATTATAAATATATCAGGTATGCTTGATGCACAGAACAATTATGGCTTATTCTTTGCTCTTTGTATGAGCAGAAAAAAGATATCTGTAAATCTTCAATCACGCCATGCAAAAAATGGCATCTAATGATAATTCATAGGGATCTGTAGGCAAGAAGAAGAAGCATTGTCTATGCATAGACATTCATGTCTCACCCATTCTGAGAAACATTCCCATATAGTGGGATTAGCAATATAAGTTACTTGCTTGTTCTGCAGTTTAAATGATTCACATCACAATTGTATCCCCTTTCTTCATCCCCTTCCCACACACTCTCCCTCCCTCCCCTAGTCCTCAGAAATGTGAACCCTTCTTCCCTAACATCTGACCTGAGCCTACCAAGTCTCACCTGTACTACCTGTAACCTCTTCCTCTATAGACTGGCAAGGCCACCTTGCCAGGGGGAAGTGATCAAAGTTCAGTGGCAGAGTGCCTGTCCAAAGTAGTCCGTATGCTCCACATTGTGGACCCCACAAGGAAACTGTGCTTCTACAACTGAGCAGAGTGTGTAGGTTCACATTATACATGGTCCTTGGTTGATGCTTCAGTCTCTGTATTGTAGTGTATTTATCCTGTATTATGTAGCTAATATCTGTTTATTAGTGAATATATACCATGCCTGTCTTTCTGGGTCTTGGTTACCTCACTCAGGAAGATCTTTTCTAGTTCCATCCATTTGCTTGCAAATTTCAAGATTTCCTTGTTTTTAATAGCTGAATAGTAATCCATTGTATAAATGTACCTTTCTTCAGTGGAGGTACATCTAGATTGTTTGCAGATTCTGGCTATTATAAATAAAGCTGCTATGAACATAGTTGAGCAAATGTCCTTGTTGCTGCACATCATATGGAAAACAAACAAACCAAAAGCAAAAATGGATAAATCAATACTATACAACAGAACTACAGAAGGTATCTGCATCCTTGACATCAAGCTATACAACAGAGCAATAGTAATAAGAATTCATGGTACTGGCATTAAAATAGGCTGGTTGATCAATGGAATTGAATGGAAGAACTAAAAATAAAGCCACACATCTAAAGATACTTTATTTTTGGCAAAAGAGCCAAAACTATACAATGGAAAAAAAGATAGCATCTTCAACAAATGGTACCGGTCTAACTGGATACCTATATGTAGAAAAATGAAAATAAATCCATATTTATAACCCTGCACAAAACTCAAGTCCAAGTAAACCAAACACCTCAAAATAAAACCAGATATGCTAAATATATTAGAAAAGAGAGTGGGAAGAGCCTTGAGCTCATCAGCACAGGAGACAACTTCCTGAACAGAACAGCTCAGGCCCTAAGATCAACTATCAATAAATAGGACCTTATGAAACTGAGGAGCTTTTGTAAGCTGAAGGAGACTGTCAATAGAACTAAAAAGCAGTCTACAAATTTGGAAGTGATCTTCCCCAATCCTCTACCTGACAGAGGGCTAGTAATCAAAATACTAAAACTACTCAAGAAATTAAGCGGCAACAAACCAAATTACCCAATTCAAAAGCAGCGTATAGAGGTAAACAGAGAATTCTCACCAGAGAAGTATCAAATGGCTGAGAGGCATTTAAAGAAATTTGCAAAGCCCTTATTCATTGGGAAAATGTAAATCAAAAGGACTCTGAGATTCCATGTTACACCTGTCAGAATGGTTAAGATAAAAAACTTGTGACAGCACATGCTGATGAGGATGTGGAGAAGGGGGAACCCTCCTCCATTGATGGTGGGAGTGAAAACATGGACAGCCACTTTGGAAATCAATCTGGCACTTTCTCAGAAAACTGGGAATAGCTCTACCTCAAGACCCAGTTACACTACTCCTTGGCATACATCCAAAAGAAGATCCACCATACAAAAGGATGTTTGCTCAACTATGTTCACAGCAGATTGGTTTGTAATATACAGAATCTGGAAACAACCTAGTTGCCCATCAACTGAAGAATGGATAAAGAAATATTGGTACATTGACTCAGTGTAATACTACTCAGCCACTAAAAACAAGGAAATCTTGTAATTTGTAGACAGATGGATGGGAGTAGGAAAGATCTTTCTGAGTGAGGTAACCCAGTTCCAAAAATATGTACATGATTTGTACTCACTTGTAAGCATATTTAATCCATTTAATATATAATAAATATAGTACAATCCACAGACCCAAAGAAGATAAGGAAAAAGGAGGACCTAAGGGAGGATGTTTAAACCTCCCTCAGAAGGGGAATTAAAAAAGACAGAGGTTGTGGTTGAAGATGCAGTACAAGTAGGAGAGGGAATGGAGAGAAATAAAGGTTGTTATCAGGCCCAGGGAGAGTGAGGGCTGGGGGACAAAAGGCTTGAACAGAAAAGAGAAATTGTGGGTATGGATATCTCTGTGGCAAGCTAGAAACCTAAGCAGAATATGCCTCTGAGAACATATGAAGGAGACTCTAGCTGAGACTTCTAATAGCAGGGACCATCGAGACTGAAAAGGACGCCCTCTAACTTCACAAGACTCCTAGTGGAGTGGGGAGAGCACCAAGCACCCACAAAAACTTTAATCTAAAACTTACCCTGCCTACAAGACATGTAGGGATAAAGATGCAGAAATTGAGAAAATGTCCAACCAAAGCTGGGTCCAACTCAAGACCCTTCCCATGGGAGAGAACCAGCCCCCGACAGTAGCCTATCAGAGCTGTTACGTCAGCAATTCGAAACAGATGCTGAGACTCACAGCCAAACGTTGGGCTAAGCACAGGGCGTCTAGTGGAAAAGTAAGGGGAAGAATAAAAGGACCTAGAGGCAACAAGAGCTCCACAGGAAAGCCAACAGACCCAACTAATGAGAACCCACATGGGCCTATGGTGTCTGAAACAGCAACCAAAGACCTTGCATGGACTCGATTTAACACTTCTTCACAGATATAGCAGACGGACAGCTCATGCTTCATGTGGGTACACTAGTAATATGAGCAGGTGTTGTCTCTGACATAAGCTCTGTGGCATGCTTTGTATCACTTCCCACTGAAAGGACAGCCTTGCCAGGTCACATGGAAAGAGGAGGAACTCAATCCTGATGTAACTTGATGAGCTGGGGTAGGTGGGCAGGAGGACTCCCTTTTTCTCAGCAATGGGGAAAGGGGGAGGGGAAAGGGAGAGTAGAACTGAGAGGAGATAAGGGAGGGGGGCTATGATGAAGGATAAATAAATTAATTATTAAAAAAGATTTACTTTCTTTTAGCTTCATACTACTCTTTCTGCGCTCAATTATTGCCCTCTAGGTTAGAATAGTTACCTATATCGTTTATTTGGTAATCAATGGGAAATAATTGTCACTCTAAGATTAAGCTCAATGTTGGACACATTTGGTTTTGTTGATGAAACAATTGAAAGTATATGAAATTAACAGTGGCAAAGCCTAGTGTGATAACTGTTACCCTAACAATCTGAAGTTGAAATAGGAGGAGAATAAGTCTAAGGCCAATGAGGGCTACATAGCATAATGACACTTCATGTTAAGTGGGAGAAACACCAGGTTTCTTTCTTAAGGAATGATGACTTTCTCCACTTCTTTTACTATTTTTGAGAGCCAGTCCCTAGGATCTTCTCAGGCACCAGGAGGGTAGAAGCTTAATTCCACCTCCTGGAGGAAGGAGTGTTTACATCACTTGTTTTTCCTGTTTCTCCTACATGGGAAGTTTTGGCAGCTTTTAGTTTTCAAACCTATATATGCCCATGTGGACTCATGTCCACTACATTTAATTGTATATTTTAACCCAAGTTTTCTGTTACCGGTGGTATGGCTTTTTCCCATTCAGGGAGCTCTGTAGGAGATTTACTCCTAATAATTCTGTATATTCTTGTAATTTTCCCACCTATATGTTTACAGGAATCTCACGTTACACTCTCTAAAGGGGGAAAATGATTCTATTGAATTTCAACATCCTATATGATTGTGAAGAATACTTTTTCATTCCTCATTTACTGTTTTGTAAACCTACTTTCCCTCATCTGATTACTTCAACAAATTAATTTGACATATGAGGCATTATTAAAATACATTTGCTACGGAGACTGAGAATTCATAGAATATAAAAAATAAGTTATCAAGCCATCTGTCAGTGAAATCTTGGTACTTGAAGGGATGCTCCTTTTCTTGACACTGGTACATCTCTCCCACTTCTCATATGCTGCTCTGAATTTGACAGCTGCATGGGTGATTAGATCCTTCACCTGTGAAATTCAAATTCCAAATCTTAATATATCATTTTTAGCTAAAATAATATAGAGTAGTCGAAAGGCTAGCTATATTTATACAAGCATATATTAGTATATTGATGGATTAGCTTGCCCCCGCTGCACAAGAGAAGCCTCAGTATGTCATATGCATTTGAGAGATTAATTACAGAGTTAATATTTTAATACTTAAAGATGTGTGTAATCTAAATTTTAGTCATCCACCAGTGTTAAGTTTCATTTTTTCTATGAAAGTTCTTTTAATAAAATCAAGAACGAATTCATTTTCACACGCTATATATATTTTATTTTGTTTTGACATTTTATTTTTATGTGTATAGGGGCTTTGCCTATGTGTCTTCCTGTCTAGGTACCATGTGCAAGGTTCATGCCCAGGGAGGCAAGAAAAGGGCATTACATACCCAGAGACTGGACTTCCAGATGATTATGAGCAACATATGGGCAATCAGAACTGAATCTGGGTCACTTGGAAGAGCATCCAGTGCTCCTAACCACTGAGCCCTCTGTCCAACCCTCTATTTACTAAAAATATTCTGTGCATGTAACTTTTGTATGAAGGCATGGAATAACTCATGTAACCCAGAATTATATCTGCAATATTTTTTCATTTATGTATCACATAAAACAATCTTTTAATGACATCAATGAATAATCAAATACCAAGAGCAAAAAATAAACCGAGTACAGCACTTGTCACAGAGTGGACCCTTGGTATTGCTTTAAGCATATGTTGGCAAGGCGAGTGGAGCTTTGCAATAATACTTTCGCCATAATACTTCTCCAAAAACTCAGAACACATCTCTGGCTGGTTTTTGTGTGTAAGTAAAATCATACAATTTTATTTTTAATGCGCATTAATATTTTATGGCTCAAATTACAATTGATTAACCTTCACATTTTACCATAATTTCAAATTAAATAAAATTTTAGTAATTTTTTGTGACTATAAAGGCACATTTTCATGTGAGTTTATGTTCACGAGGGTGCATATGTATGTACAGTGTTTCATGCAGATACATACATGTTTGGATGCAGGTGTTAGGTGTACATACATCATATGCATTGATATGAGGTTAATCTTGCCTGTGACCCCTCAGGGGATATGAACCTTATTACATAAGACACTGTCTTTCATTGGCATAGAGCTGGCCTTTCTTTTTCTTTTCTTTTCTCTTCTTTTTTTTTAAATTAAAATTTCTTATAGTTCAAGGCATCTAACTCACTTCATAGGTTAGTGGCTATTACCAATTCAGTATTTTCATTTAATAGTCTGTAAATTTTGTTATTTCTCATGAGGCTAAGTCACACTGAACACCTTCTATTTGAATGCCTATGTTTATTTTATAATCCTTCCAGATAATAAGAGAAAATCTCACGATCATCCACTGCACATCTTCTAAGCAAGAAAAACGCTCTCCACTGCATGAGGATCAGGGCTTCCCTGAACTCTGCATCCACTTTTTCCTCAAGAGCCTAACAACCCATTCTGGCTTAGTGTCTAACATCTTGAAGTTGTTCTTTAGAGAGGAGAAGAAGAAATAAGTGGAGCTTTGCAATAATACTTTTGCCATAATGCTTCTCCAAATACCCAGAACACATCTCTGGATGGTTTTTGTGTGTTTGTGATGCTTAGCCTAGATTTCCTGATAGCCCTCCTGATATCTCATTTTACAATTACTGGCTATGTTGGTATTCATTTTCAATTGCTGCTGCACATGGAACGTGACAGGAATACTACTTTAGCACCATAAATTCTTGGTCTTTGATCTGTAATCGGTAGTCAGGCATCATTTGGAGTAGCATGAGTTCTGGTCAGAGTTAAGAGGATAAAAAATTGATAAGATGCTATTCTAATTTGATAATATCAGTGTCCTTGAAAGGTCAGTAGTTTTCCCAAGGGGGTATAACTTTACTATTGTGAAAACGCAAAACTATTACAATAACATCCATTTTGTCCAAATTGCTTGTAGTATTGGTTCTTGAACTTTATTAATATGTATGCATTTTATGCAAATCATATAACTGTTTTACTTAAAATATATTTATATCACTAAAGACTTTAGGTAGAATCCTGGTACATGCCAATGGCTGTATAACTTACTACCAGAGAAATACTTTAGACACTATAGCAAAATTATTTTCTGGTTAAATTGAAGAAAATATCATAATTATTCAATTTTTAATAAGTAAATACATTTTAATTATTTTTTTTTGAGACAGGGTTTCTCTGTCTAGCTTTGGCTGTTGTCCTGGACCCAACATAGCTAATATTTTAAATAGAATTATTGGCCCATGAGCTAGTTCTGTGGATAAATGCACTTGTCACAAAGCATAAAATCTGAATTTGATATATGAATTTTATGTGTTAGAAATTGAAATTATGGAAGTTGTCTTGTGATATCCACAGGTGTTCCATGCCACACATGAACACAAACACAATCTCTCTCTCTCTCTCTCTCTCTCTCTCTCTCTCTCTCTCTCTCTCTCTCCTTCCTATGTCTCTCTCTCTCTCTTCTGTCTTGGTATCGTGAACATATACACAGAGGTGGGGCAGGGGAGGGAAGGAGGGAAGGAAAGAGAAAGAGAGGGAAGGAGGGAAGGAGAGAGAGACAGAGAGAGAGAGACAGAGAGAGAGAGAGAGAGAATGAGAGAGAGAGAGGGGGGGGAGGAAATGATTTAATTGGCGTAATTACAGTTTAAGTAAAAATTATATACGTAAAAGTGGTTTTTGAGTGTGAGAGAATAATCTTTGCAAGGTTAATTTGAAAACTACTGAAATATTTAATTTTATGTGTTGTAATTAAGTTAAAATAATTAAAGGTTTCTTTTTGTGCCTTTTTGTGTATAGGCAACATGGAAAGTGATGGTAAGGCTCAGACCTGGCAGCTCATCTTCACATCTTTGGTACTGCCTATACAGAGACTTCAGTTTGCATCATTTACTATATAAAACAGCTTCTCACTGTCTGAGCATAAGTTTTTATAGAGATGAAAAAATATCTTTAAATATTAACAAATCCATTATTTTAGATATTTTAAAAAGACATTTCTAGTTTATTTGGAATGGTTATCCTATTAAGTCTCATTTTTCTTGTTTTATTCAGCATACCAACAAGAATATTGGTAAATCTTATACATTAATAGAGCTTGTGTTTGAATCCACAAATTTCGTTATAATAAACCTGACACTAAGAAATTCATAAATAGTTATTGCCTCTGACATCAGGAACTTTACACTTAATTTATTGTGTTTTCACAGTAAAAAGATCCATTACAATTCTGATACTGTAAAATATATTATTGAGTCTATATTTCAAATTCATAAAATTCATTGTGTATATATAAATATTGGAGATGGTGAATTCTTTTGATTTTTGTTTTGTTTTTGTTTTTGTTTTGAAACATGGTTTTTCTGTGTAGCCTTGGCTGTCCTAGACACACTTTGTAGACCTGGCTGGCCTTGAACTCAGAGATCTACCTGCCTCTGCCTCTTGAGGGCTGGGATTAAAGGCATGGGCAACCACCGCCCAGCTCACATATCACATTTTAGTGGTGAAAATATTGCCAAACTACTTGGAAAAAGTAAAGATTATGTAGCAAAACAGCGAGTCAGAATGTAGGGAGGTGCAAAGCTACGTGTTAGTCAGCTTCCCATTACTGCAATAAAATCTTGAGGTAAACTAATTTAAAAGATGAAAAGTTTACTTTGGGTCACAGTTAGGGAGATTTTTAGGTTATGATCAATTGACTCAACTGCTTTGGGCCAGTGGTGAAAATTATATCATGATAGTAGTATGCCACTGATTTGATTGGTGTTAATTATTAACTTGACAGAGTCTAGAATCTCCTGGGAGATGGGCCTCTGAGCATGACTGTCAGAGATCATATTGATTGCATTAGTTGAAGTGGAAAAAATGCACTGTAATTTATACCATTCCCTGTCTGGGATCATGACTATCTAAATATAGGAAGGAACTGAAGAAGCAAGCATTTACTCTCCTCTGTTTCATCACAAGTTATTCCAAGCTCTTTTGCCTTGACTTCTCTGTCAGAATGGACTGTACTTGTGAGCCAGGAAAACAGGTTGTCATTGTCATTGTCCTATTGCTGTGAGAGATACCATGGCCACTACAACTCTTATAAAGGAAAACATTACCTTGTCTACAGGATCAGAGATTTAGTCCATTGCAATCAAGGTAGGGGGCAAGGCAGCACACAGTCAGACATGGCAGCTGTTGTTTTAAACAAATGTTCACTACATATAATTAATTGTATAGTTTCCAATGAAACAGTACCAGATTTGGCAGAAAAGGTCAGCTATATACACTTTATTTTATTTTACTTCTTATTTGTTTACTTTAGATACCGAATGTAGTACCCTCCCTCCTTCACCTCTCATCTCCCCTGCCCTTAGTCCTCAGAAAGGGGAGTCCTCTTCCCCTATCATCTGACTTCAGCCTATCAAGGCTCACTGGACTGCCTGCATCCTCTTCCTCTGTAGCCTGGTAAGGCTACCCAGCTAGGGGAAGTGGTCAATGAGTGGGCACCAGAGTCGATGTCAGAAGTAATGTCTACTCCCCATATTAAGGGACCAACAAGAAGACTGTGTTGACTCTATACCAGATCTTAGCAGAGGGTTAAGGTCTTCACCATGCATGGTCCTTGATCGGTGTATCAGTCTCTGCAGCACCCACATCCACCTGGGTTTCTGGGCTCCATTGGTCTCCTAATGGAGCTCCTGTCCCCTCCAGGGCCTTCTATTCCCCAACTCTTCCATAAGATTTAATGTGCTCCACTCTCAAGTTTGGTTGTAAGCCTCAGAATCTGTCTGCATGGATCTCCTGTGGGTGGAGTCTTTCAGAGGACCTCTATGGTAGGCTCCTGTCCTGTTCCTTCTCTTCAGCCTCTTCAGGTGTCTACTCTATTTGCCCTTCTGAATGAGAATTGATCATTCTCCCTAGGCTCCTCCTTGTTATCTAGGTTCTTTATGTGTGTGCATTGTAGTATGGTTATCCTGTATTATATAGCTAATATCTGCTTATAAGTGAGTATATACCATGTGTGTCTTTCTGGGTCTGGGTTACCCCTCTCAGGATGACCTTTTCTAGTTCCATCCATTTGCCTGCAAATTTCAAGATTTCCTTGTTTTTAAGAGCTGAATAGTAATCTATTGTGTAAATGTACCATAGTTTCTTTATCCCTTCTTCAGTTGAAGGACATCTAGATTTTTTTCTAGATTCTGGCTATTAGGAATAAAGCTTCTGAGAACATAGTTGAACAAATGTCCTTGTATGGTGGAGCATCTTTCGGGTATTTGCCCAGGGTTGGTGTAGCTGGGTCTTGAGGGAATACCAGTTTACTGTGAAAGTGACAGATTGATTTCCAAAGTGGTTGTACAAGTTTCTACTCCCACTAGCAATGGAGGAGTGTTCCTCTTTCTCCACATCCTTGCCAGAATATACTGTCACTTGAGTTTTTTAGTTTTTTGTTTGTTTGGCTTGTTGGTTGGTTGGTTGGTTTTTTTCATACAGGGTTCCTCTATGTAGCTTGGCTAATCTGGACTCACTTTGTAGATCAGGCTGGCCTCGAACTCACAGGGATCCTCAGGCCTCTGCCTCCTGAGTGCAGGGATTGGTATCTTAGTTTTTGATCATAGCAACTCTGAAGGGTGTAAGGTGTAATCTCAGAGGTTTTTGATTTGCATTTCCCTGATTACTAGGGACGTTGGACATTTCTTTATGTGGTTCTTGGCCACTCAATATTCCTTTCTTTAGAATTCTCTGTTTAGTTCAGTACCACATGTTTTAATTGGATTATTTAGTTTGTTCATATTTAATTTCTTGTGTTCTTTATAATTTTTGATATTAGCAGTCTGTCAGATGTATGGTTGGTGAAGATCTTTTGCTAGCCTCTAGACTGTAGTTTTGTTTTCTTGACAGTGTCTTTTGCCTTACAGAAGCTTTTCAGTTTCGTGAGGTCCCATTTATTTAGTCTTGGTCTTAAAGCCAAGACTGTTGGTGTTCTGTTCAGGAAGATGTCTCCTGTGCCAATGAGTTCAAGTCTCTTCCCCACTTTTTCTTTTATTAGATTATTGTGTCTGGTTTTATGTTGAGATCTTTGAGCTACTTGGACTTTAGTTTTGTGCAAGGTAATAAATAAGGGTTTATTTGCATTTTTCTACATGTCAAAATCCAGTTAGACAATCACTTTTTGTTATAGATGCTATCTTTTCCCCATTGTATGTTGTGGATTTATTCCTGGGTCTTCGATTCTATTTTATTAGTTCACCCTGTCTGTTTCTATGCCAGTACCATGCAATTTTTATTACTGTTCTGAACAGCATTTTTAATAGAAACATCATGTTGAGTAAAAAAGAAAAATTCAGGGCATTAGGCAGTGGGCTTCCATGCAATTCTTGCCTCTATCATTCCCACAACCATAACCACCAGCTCTGCTTGTCCCTCAGGCCATGCTCATGTCCTCTTGCAATGACGATGAGATACCTTGCTGTTATAAATTACCTCTGAGGCTGATGTGTGGCAAATGGGGCTGGAAGTGTGGCAGCTATCCCTTTTTCTTTTATCTGGAAGTACTCTGTGTATCTCACAGTTAAGTTCCTTTTTTATTTTCATGAGTTCACTCCTTCCAGCAGCGTATTTGATCCATAGCCCACTTGCTCATCATTGTTCTACCTTCCCTAAGGCAACAGAGCAAAATGAAATACAGACCCGACCAAGGTAGTTGCTGCCAACAACGCAGTTAAACTCATCAACATATATTGGGCATGAAAAAACTAGGACCTGGGTTTCATCAGATTTGGGATGTAAATATGTTATGACTCATAATAGAGGAAGGAGAATAAAAGCTTGTCCTGGTTTGAATCAGTGGCTAGGCCAATCAACACAACCTTTGCAGCTCAGCGTCTAAGGTCAGAACAAGCTATAAGATACTTTCTTTTGAGTGATTTACTCCTAAAGAACCATCCACAAGGAAATTATTTTACTTATCCACATATATTCTTCTGTTTAACTTCATGGGCATTGCAATTTCCATTTATATGATTACTTGTCTTATACAAATGAAAGTACTGCATAAAATTGCTATCTCTTCTTTTTCCTTGGTATGATTTGTCACTAATAAAATCTGCTTCTCTTTGTTAAAGGACTCATTGATGGTGCTTATGCATTTATTTCAGTCAATTTTAGCAAACATATGTTTGAAATGATGGCACTTTCTTTATAAAGTGGTTTTAAGGTGCTATTAATTGATAGATTCTTATTTGCTCCAGTTCTGTATTTTATTGTAAATTAAAACATTCCTTCAGTAGATGTAGTTAGTAGATACTGCCTCCTTTCATGGTACAGTTTAACAATACGTAATGTTCTCGCAACCCACAAAGCATAAAAATAGCTTTATTTGGCTATCACATGAGAGTTTTCTAATTTATTCTTCTTATTAAATCTTTTCGAAAAGTAAAGGAGTGAAATTTGTGACTTGCCCTCTGTTAAAGGCAACCTCAAGTTCTTTGCACAGTAGAATAGTAAATTAACACATATTTTGAGATGAGGTGTACAGATGTAAGAAAGAATATTATGCAAATATTTATGAAATAATATTAACAATTAGGTGAAGTTAATGAGGATTGCAAACAAGGTTGAATAAATTCATGTTGCTGCTAATATAGGTGTTGAAAAAGACTGTGTAAATATGGGCTTTTCTTATCTACTTTCACTTAGTGAATATGCCTTTAAATAACTTCCACTGAAAATATATTGTCAAAGGTTACTTAAATAAAAACGTGTATTAAGGCAGTATGTTTCCTCACAGAGATGCCTCTCAGGAGCTCTAGGCACACAGCTGGATAATCAGTAGTATTTATGCGTAGGACCCATTAACAATGAGACACCCTGTATTGTGGCTGACTTTGGAGGCTACAGCCAACCACCTTACAGAGGGACTGCATGCACCTGAGCTCAGCTCCCACGAGACTTGCTGTTAGAAGCGTTGGCGCTGAGCTCGTGGGCGGCTTAGTGTAGGACAGACTGCGGACAAGTTTTTGTTAAGATGTTTCCCATCAAGTTGCTGGTCCAGCCTACGCAGAGGCTCGAAGGCCGAACTTACGCAGAGTACCAATCTGTGAATGAATGCATGGAAGGCATCTGTAAGATGTTCGAAGAGCACCTGAGGAGGATAAATCCCTGTAGCGTGTGCATCACATACGGCATTAATCAGCTCTTTGAGTTTATCGACTGTCTGGTAAACCTCAGCTGCCTGGAGTTCTGCGAAGATACGCAGACATACAAGCCTCACGACCGAAACTGGGTCAAAGAGAGGATCTACCTGCTCCTTAGTGAGCAGGCACAACAGAGGTCATAGTGACCTGGCAGCATCTGGGGCTTCCGCCTTGGACCGCAGGTGCCTATGCTTCATAGGTGGTTGCTTTCACTCATACTCTCTTTTCTCCATTTTATGCGTTAGATGAAATGTGGGTCTTTTTACTCTGAAAACTCCATTGCCCTCTTTATTGATTTTCTTTCTTTTTAACACGCTTATGATGATATAGTTGGAAATGGTTCATATCTGCTTTATAATGTCCACTATGCTAACTGCTCAAGGTAGCAAGAGGGTAGTGACGTCGATATATGATGCTCACAGATAACTCAGAGAAAATAAAGTTCTTTAGTTGAAGTTTAAAACGTGTGTGTGTGTGTGTGTGTGTGTGTGTGTGTGTGTGTGTGTGTGTGTGTGTTAGGGAGCAGGAGCAATGACTTTAGCCACTAGATTTTAGAGCTCTCTATTTGTGGTGGCTTGGCTTTGTGACCCACAGTCACCCCATAGGTCTCTCTCCTCAAATACCACTAGCAACTGTGATCCTGGGGTAGGGATGTTTTATATTCAGACTGTAAAATACAACTTGTGTTTTTATTTTACTTTTATTCTATTTTAATAAGTACAAATGATATTTAATAAATATACTTTTGGTTCTTACATACATACAGATAAAATGTGGCCAACAGACATCTGTGAGTTTAATTATCATTATTACTTCCGGGCATGTGTGCAGCCCTGCATTCCCTTTATTCCACACATCCTGATATCAGAAAGAATGTGTTACACTTCTTAATTTGTGGCATTTTTAATACACTGATTAACATTTGCCTTTTCTGAATCATAAACACGATTTTGTAATAACCTTATGATTAGTGAATGACTTCTTTCTCCTACGTCTAAATGGCCAAGCAAAAGAATGTAGATGTTAAGCACATTAGAATATGACCTCTCCAGTACTAATTAAATTAAATTAAATTAGCTAACACTTTGGAACAAATATACAAGAGAACTTTCTCATGACTGATCATCTGTGAGAGCTGCAGCAACTGTGACAACTTGTTATTGCAGTCAGGCCCCATTTTGCAGGCAGAAAAATGGGTCTCACAGAACACATGGATTATCAAAAATCATATCTGTAATAACTTGGATGAAGATACATTCTTCATACTTTATGTCTATTTCTTATCATTCTTTTACGGTATTATCCATTTTGTATAAATATTTTAAAACTGGACAAACAGTTGTTTTTCTTTTATTTAATAATGGTGTCATCAGGACAACCTGGATATTGTGCTTGATGCTAAGATATGTCCGCATGTAAATTATCTGTGGAATGCTTTGGTTTCTGTGTCCCATTTGGTTTGTTTCCACTGATGTGATTCTGAACTCTGGCACAAACACACATACCACCTTTATTTGTCAGTCATTTAAGTTAATATTTTTAGATATTTTAAAATTTCATTTTAATTTGTGCTCACACCTGTGTGTAGGCATATGCACTCAATGGTGGGTTTGTTGACACCCAAGAACATTTCAGGGATCAGTTTTTCTAACCTCTTTGTAGACTCTGGGGCTTTAACTTGAGTCTTCGGGCTTAGTAGCAAGTACCTTAAGTAGCTAAATTATCTCACTATCTCTGCACATTCAAATTCCATGTAAACAAAATGAAGCATCATGCTACTGAGATCCAATAAAAATTGTCATGGCCTGCTACCAGAAGAAGTTGAACAGACTGTAATGAGTAAGAACTGAAATAGGGCATACTCAGCAAAGTGCTTAATATTAGTCTCTGGAACTCTTGTGAAAAGCCAACACTGTAGGTACATGCATAAATCTCCTTGGAGCTTACTAGTCAGACAGCTTTGCCAGTTTAGTAAGCTGCAGGCCAAGGAGAGATTGTATCTAACCCATGGTCGATGGTGTCTGAAGAGTACGGCCATGTAGCATGTGCCCCTATACACACATACATTTGAACACATATGAGCATGCTCGCACACAAGGCCATATACAAGGTTCAATAATGCAACACAAAAGACTGTAGGTGCCTAGGGAAATCTGTCATTTGCATATGTAACAAGACGTAGATTGGAATAGATTATTGGAATTCTTGGAAAAAATTTAGAAAGTCTTAAATCCCGGGGGAATTTTGAAATATAACATGGAAAAAACTGTATAAACATATCTTATTTTTATATATTTGATAATATATTGAAATTATTTCCTAATACTTATATATATTTCTCATTTTCTTGACCCATAGAGAACATTTCTGATCAAATTGGCAAGAGTAATCTGTAGGAGAAGACATTTTTCATGGAAGGCTACACCTGTAAATAACTTCTCTTCACAAGATCTTTCAGAATATATGTCTTAAAGTTTGTATTGTCACCTGCCAATAAAATGTTCAACAAATCACAGTTAACGTATCGCTTTAAATTGCTTTAAATTTTTAGACATGTCTTTATCAGTAGCTTATTAGAAGAATTTTTATAACACATCTTTTACTCTTTCTTTTTCTTTTTCCCAAAACCCATTCTTTGTATTTATGTCCACCATCCTTGTATTTAATCTTCTATGTCTGTAGTCGGTCTGTAACTGACGATGTAAAGAAGCAGTAGAACTGAGCAATTTGAAAAGCTATCCTCTTTCTTTGAGTTCCAATGGAGACCATCAATGATTGTGTAAGTTCTATACACCTGCAGAGGTGGGAATGCAAACAAACAGAGTAAAGGGGGGGAAAATCCTCCAATAGAAGCCAGTGCTTCATCTGGTCTCAGGGGCAACAGTGCGGTGTAGGGTGGTGGGCTCTTCTGATCGCCTATGTACTCTCCCTTGCTGGATCCAATGCTGCTCCTCTGCTCTTAGTCTACCTAAGGTTAATGCTCTCAGGCTGCCGGGAGTAGAGAAGCTTGAGTCTCCAGTGGTGCAGGTACATCTCTGTGCCTAACTAACCCTAGCTATCTGGAACTCCTCCAGTGACTGGACCACAGATATATCCTATTTGACCTTCACAGGCAGTGACTGTCTGCATCTGTGTTTGATCTCTGCTTCCTGACTCAGATGCTCCAGAATGCCCTTCAAAACATATCAGTCACCTTCTCACCACCACTGGTGCCTCAAGCCCTGTTGCTAGCCTTCTTTCTCACTGTTAACTATTGTAATTGTTGTTGTCATCATCCTTTTTATTATTACTGCTACTATTGTTGTACTAACAAGGTTAGATCACTGTTCCGATGATAATTATACAGCCAGAGATAGGGGAGTGTCATGCTTGTGGCCTACTGATACAATAAAAGAACCTTCACAAATCACAGCTTAACTTCCAGTGCCACCAGAATTTCTTAAGAGTTGGCGGAGTGGACTTATGTAGCATAGCCTGCCTGAATGATGACTGGGATTCCAAGTTAGTACAGCACATGACCTTCATACTAAATGACTAAATGACATGCTAAGCATGTACTTGGAAACTTACCCACATTTCTACCCAAGGTACTGGTAATTTAAATGGAAATATTTCATTAAGGCAATTAAATCCTGCTGGTGCATTCGCAAATAGGCAAATACATGCCTTTCTTTCTTTTTGTCATTCCCTGTCATATACAAAATAAGCAAGAAAAAGTGCCATATGTTGTGAATAAAAATACAGTCCCCAAACAAAGGAGGAGAAAGATTATCTTTTGAGGTCTATATTAATGGCACTACAAAGTGAAAGATGTTTTAATGTATACAGCTACAAAAAATACTGGAAAATATTGCTTGAGAGAGGGGGAAGGTGAGGGAAGAAGGGAAGAAGAGCACTCACCATGATTTTGGAAGTGCTACACAAAAGAAATCACAGCTAAAATAAGGGAATTGCGTTTGTGTACTTATACTCATGTATGCATCACAAGCATGATTATAGGAGCATGAAGGAACACAGACTATTCCTGGTGTCTCGTAGTTGTTCCTTCCTAAATGAAATTCTCCCTTGTGAAGAAAAGAAGGAGACGTATAAGCCTCTAGAAGCTCATAAAATGTAGCAGCCTCAGGAAGCTCAGAAAACTGAGGTTCACAAGGCCGCTCACCCAGGATGCAAACATCGTGAGAAATTGATGGAGAGAGGAGACAGCTTTTGGTGGAGCTCACTGAAAGTTGGGCGGGAAGTCACATAGAGCTTTAGTGAACTGTCACAGTACTGAGGCTGGCATTTTAGCAAAGCGATTGCCTTTGGGTTGCCCATGGTTCTATGAGTAACACCTCACTCATGTTCCTGTCAGCAAGTTCAATAAAGTGATTCGTTAAATGAGGGCATCCTCTTTTTCCTTTTTTTGCCTGAAGTTTTAATTCTGTGTATTTTCATCTACTTTTCTCCCAGTTTGTTTACTATTTTGTTACTACAGGATCAAGATGCCCACTTATTCTGCTATCAATTTATTATTTTCAATTTCTCATGTGCATATAGCCTTTTTTTTTTTAAATTTAAAAAAGTGGTTGCTGCCTGCCAAAGTCATTAAACTTTTCTGTTGTTGAAGGTTGTACAAATAATCCACCAAGCAGTTTTTCTGTGTAATATTTGCTTTTGAACATTTTCTTTTCTGATTCATTTTTTTTTGCATTGGTTTTGTGTGGTTATATTTTTAGTAAGTGGTGAACATCCTATGGGATATATATGTAGAAGGCCTAATAGTGTGGTATCCTTACTCAAAACTTATACCTAACATGGAACCCCCAGTAATCCTAGGTCATCTCAGTTTATTCCTAAAATTGAGATCATTAAATTTATTTTCTGCTCATGTAAGTACTGGAATCTTCTTCTTCTTCTTCTTCTTCTTCTTCTTCTTCTTCTTCTTCTTCTTCTTCTTCTTCTTCTTCTTCTTCTTCTTTCTCAGTGCAAATCTTGGTATCAGTGCTTAAGCATTGCATTTGTGATCCTGGACTCAAGTGACACAGTTTAGTGTCCCATTTTCTCAGCTGCCTCTTGAAAGTTTGGATATATTTTATGACAAGGTTGATTCAAAGGCAGTGTTATTTCTAATTCTCTTTTCCTTGGCTTCTGGCCCTTAGGTTTTTCTTGGCCATTTGTTCTTCCTTATTCCTTTAGGCATTTTGTTTTTTACTAAGTTTGAATTCTCAGCTGACACTATTTTTTAAACTATACTTTTCATTCCATGTTTTACATTTTTATTCTATTTCAGTTTTCTGGATTTTAAACTAACTTTCTAGTTATTTTTTAATTTTACAACCATTTTAATAGACAATGGCTTCTGTTTGGTGAATTGTTTCCTTTCTTCATCACCTAATTATAAGTTTAATGTAGAAGCAAAAATGTTTTTAAGATTCTCTGAGCATACCAATAGGAATACTTTTAAATTTTCTTCTTGTTTTTTATCCCCTCTGAATTATTTCAGTTTTCTTTGGGGACACATGTTCTATTTTATTTTTGTCTCCCTATTTTTCCTTTCCTGAGCTGAAAGAGCAAACATTTGCCAACATTACCAGTGGTTGTGCTCTGAGATGTTCAGAGATTGTGACAGTATCTGTCTTGGGATCATCGAGACCAGTGTCTTCTTGTTTTATTAATTTGTCTGATTGGACAAGAAATTGAGATTTCTCTATCTGCCATGCCCTAGGGCTGATGTACACAAAGCCCTGAGGAGCACCCTGGGACTGCCTCTAGGATCATAACTATCATCTGTAGTTTTACACACACACACACATACACACACACACACACACACACACACACATGCTCACACACACACAATTATGTAGATTCTCCTGCAAACTCATCGTCACCACAACATAATTTATAGTGTCATTTTGTTGTTCATAAAATGCCTCTTGCTGAAATGGAAATCCTAGGAATTTTTTTCTGACGGGTCACTATGTGATGGCTTCTCAAACTGTCTTTTATGTAGATAATAAAGCATTTTTAAAATCTGTGCCAAAGTAGCCAGCTTTGATTCTTACCTTTAGCTTTTACAATTGATTGTTAATATTTGTATATTGTTTTTATCTGTCTCATTGTCATTCTGTTGACTATTTTTGCCATCATTGTCCTAGCTACATTAGTACTCTAGTTACTGGAATACAGAAGACTATGTGTACACTGTGCGGGGTTCTTAGCTGAGTGATCTCCTTCATTTCATTACTGTGTTTGATGTTGCTTTGTATTATTTTGGGCATTTTAATTGATTTTTGAGATTGTAATATAATTTCATTACTTCTCTTTCCCTCTCCTCTCCCCATCACTACCATGTACCTCTCCTGGCTCTGTTTATAATTCATGGCCTCTTTTTACACTACTTTTTATTTCATGCATGTATGTACATGTATATTCATAACATATTCCTAAATATAACCTTCTCTTTCTGCATAATGTTACTGGTATGTATGTTTTCAGGGCTATTCATTTGGTATTGAATATCCAATTGGCATATTCTTTTCTGGAGAAGAATATATCTCCTGCTATTGGTGTTCCTTAATTTTACAGAATATTTGATCACATTGTGAACCCCAAGATTATGAACTGAAAATCTTTCTTGTGGTTCTGGCTCAGCATTAGCACATATTTTTAATCCAAGAACTGTCTACATACTATAAAAAAGGACTTGTGGTTTGGCTCAGCCCTATCATGTACCTTTAACACAATAGCTAAATAAAGTCAACCACAGGTCAAGAGGCAGAGCAAACAGCCAGTTGAAAGGAAATGAAAATAAGTACACATAATGGAGGGATATTGACCTAAAGGAATTTAAGATAGCATGAGGAAGGAGAAAGAGCTCTTTTCTTCTGGGAAGTGGGTGGTGGAGTAAGAAGGTCACCTGGATGCATTTTCTTCCTCTTCAAGCTAGCAGGTTTTCACCCCAGCATCTGGCTCCTGAATCTTTATTGGTTAAATAGAAAGATTGGGGTATTCTTTATTTATAAACATATGTTGCTGACATATAGTTCTTTTTGTGTGGTTAGGCCTCATGTGCTTTTCCCTGTCTACTTTGGCAGGTCTATTGTGATGGTCTATGTTCAGCTCATGTTGAGATCGTCTTATTGGTGAGACCTTATGAGTCTAAAGACATATATTTATAATGCAGTTAGAGGTTATTCTAGTTTATTAAAGTAGTGGCTGTAGGTTTTTTCTCTCCAATGCTAGGCAATTGGTCTTTTACTAAACTACATACATAGTTTTCATCTTGACTTAATTGTTTGAGCCCTAACATTGGTCTTACATTATTCTCTGGTCACAGCATGAAATTTTATTAATAACAGTTCCTTCAAAATCTTGCTCACAAATAATCACATATCAGTAGTGATTTTCATTTCCCACTCATCTTTTCTGTAATCTAAGTATGCAATTATGGCAAGGCCACATATAATTTTTTGTTTCTCCCATTTTTTCTTTTATAAAGTCACCATTTTAAGTTTTAACTTCACAGTAAATCATTATGTTTTCAAAATTATCTATCTGCCAAATAGGCAGAAGAACAGAAATTCCTATATGCATTTGAGAAACATGAATAACTACAGCTAGTCAGAAGTTGAGAGTAGTCACGATGAGGGTCAAAAGACTGACCTCCAACAAGGGTAGTAGACTAACTATCATAATAGTTTCAGGACTTACTTTAAGCAAAAGAAATTAAACATTGTATAATTTTCATCAACTGTGTAACAATGTACATACTGAGTAACAAATAAATGATCAAGCACAGCTCAGATCACTTTTATCATAAGATTATGGATAGAGTCATGATTTTATTGCTTAAGAAAAAATAGAGTTTATCTTTACCAGCGGAATGCTTTTATTTTAAATGCCTCATGTTATTAAATACATTTCTGGGAAGAAGATGAAGCGATTTACCTTTTGGGACTGTATCAAGGAAATATTTTCCAAAGTATTGTGTATATATGTGAAGGTTATTTAATTTAGTTAGCATGACTACCAGCATGCTATGCCATTTCTCATTCTGGTTAGGAAAAACATTGTTTAATAAATCCACCTATTGAGTTTCCGAACTAATCATTGCATATTGATCAAAACAAAGATTCGTTCCTTGTAGCAGAATGCAGACACATAGAGGAGGTAGGGACACAGCTGCAAGACATATTAACAGTCACAGCAGCAAGGAACTAGGGTGCCAGGTAGGACTGCAGAGAAATTGATAAAAGCATGCTGTGCTACTTACAGAAAAGAATCCAATACATAGTATCACCAATTATGGACAAAAGCTGGATGTGTCACAAATTAGGGGGAAAATCAGAAATTCAAAGATTTTAAGGAGGTGGCATGCTTATGTACAGCAAATTTCTAGAAAAGTCAGTGTCTATAGACCTGGGTGAAGAATTAGATATTTTCTCCTGAAAAATAAAATCTCCTGTAAGTACTTACAACTGCATAAGGATTAATAAATGGCTAATATGAAACACATCTATGCTTTTCTTGGCATTTTATTTTTAACATGAACCTAGGGTAATGACATTGCTTAAGAAAGAATTGAGTCATTTAGTGGATTAATATTTCCAAATAAAATATCATGATCTATTGATGAATCAGAGAGGAAGAGGACGATAGAGAAAAGGAAGAAAGATAGACAGACAGATAGACAGAGCATTCTCCAGAACCTAGACCCAATTCAAGCATGAATGTAGTCTATGCTGTTATAAATATTTTCATTAGCTCTTCAAAAATTTCATACAGTGTATTTTGATTATATTCATGTCCTCCATAGATCCCCTAGATCATCCTGCTTTCCTAGACACATAACCTTGAATTTTTTTATTTCTTTCTCTTTTTAGTATTTTAAACTCATCAAATCTGATTTCTGATGCCCAGAAAGTTAGATGTGTAACTTTCCAATGGAATGTTGTTAACCCTCCAAGGATGACACTTCTGGACAAAAGAGACTCTCTCTCCTAGCAGCAGTCTGTTGTCAATAGCTCTTCAGCTAGGGGTGGGGCTTCATATCTCTCTTCTCTCCATGGTGATATTTGGTCTGACTTGAGGTTGCACAGGCCTAGTGCCTGCTATCATAGCTGCTGTAAGCTCATATATGCAATCACCCTCATGTATCCAGAAGAAACTTATGTGCATATGCTTCCTCTTTCTTTTCTACCATAATCCCTGATCCTTTGGAGAAGGGATGTAGTATAGATGCCCCCTTTAGGAATAATCATCCTATAGTGCTAATAGCACTAATAGTGCTGAAAGGTTCTATACATGCTAATAGATAAGAATATTAATCATAAAAATTATACAGCTGTGAACCCATGCAAAGTATCACAATCACTTGACTGACAAGATGAGCCCGCTGGTGCAATTGTGACATGAGCATCATGATAACCAGCCACTTTCTGGTTGGATTTAAGTCCTATTCTATGATATTAAACTTATACCTGTCACCATTAGAGGCCAAGAACCTCTGGCTAGACAGATCATATAACCTAGCAGATATGCTAAAATGATTATTTTCCTGAATGAACATAATATCAATGGGACTAGCACAGACATTACTTTTAAATTATGATTTCAACTTCTGAAATTATAATATGATGACATCAAATTGCCTTTCCTTGTCTTCCCTCAAGACTCTACCGTATTCCCCTACTGATCTTTTGAATTTATGGATTCTTTTTTCCATTACTTGTTATTAATAGTCAGGTGTGTGTGTGTGTGTGTGTGCATGTGTGTGTGTGTGTGAGTGTGTGTGTGCATGTGATAGTACTAAATAATAAATACAAACTTCTCAGTCTATATGATGTTGTCCACATGTATATGTTTTTAGGAATGATCATTTATTTTTAGATTACTAGTTGGTGTGCTCTTCCTTTAAGAATACTGTATTTCCTACTCAGCATGTCTTAGTTCCCTCTAGTTATTTGTGTAGAGTTGACCCGCATTGCTTTTCACCTCTCTACTTCCTTATGCCTATTAATGTCAACTTGTTCAGCCCATGTTGAGGCTGTCATGATGGTAAGATTTTCAGTATTGCTTATGAGTTTCATAGGAAACACAAACCCATAGAAAACTCTATTTCTGTCATGTTTTTTAAACCAATCACCTTCTCTTACAATGATTTCTGATTCTGAGAGTCAGAAGTTGTGGATTTATCATTCGTTTTTGGGCTCCACAACTCTATATTTTTTTACTGCTTGTCGTTTCCTATAATGGTCTCCTTCCGCTGAAAAGAGAAATTTCTTGGGTAAGGGTTGAAGAATAAACTTATCTCTGGGTGTAAAAATAATGTTTCAAATTTAGTTAAGGAGTGTTCTGTTTAGTTAAGTTACTAAATACTTATTTAGTTAAGGATGTATTAACTACAATTTAGTAAAGTGGTGGTTGTAGGGTCTTATCTCAGATTTATAATTTTTCTAGCCCTGTGTAGTTGGCTAGGTTTCCAGTACTAGGAATGACTTCCCTTTTGTTGAGTAGATCTTAAGTCCAGTTAGCCAGCTGTTGATACTACCAAGGCATACTCATATCACTACATTACTGGTCACTGAGCTTCATAGTGTCAGAGCTGAGTAGGAACGTGGGTGCCTTTCCTCCTTTTGAAGCTTACATGGCACCTTCTACTATTGCAAACCTAGACTTGAATTAGGAGATATTCACGTTGGGTTAACTCAGCGTCATCCTCTGAACCCTGAATCTGGATTCCTTTTCTTGCATCTTAGTCAATAAGGTCATAGCTTCCACCTTGGAAGGACAACGGCATGTAATAGATATAGCCTGTATGTTTTGGAAGCTTTTTGGAAAACCTTAACTAACACCTCAGAAAAGAGCTTGTTGGGCTCAGTGCTGTGGTTTTGTTAAATTGTGGATGAATTTCATTTTCCATACACACACACACACACACACACACATATACATATATATGCATATATATAATAACTTGAATTATAGGTACTTTTAGGTAGTTTCCTTATAGCTTTTGAGACACCTTTACTGTTGTTTACTCCTCTTTGTTCTTGTTCTGTATGTACTTCACTTCATCCCTAATTAAAGCCCCCACCTTTCCAATCAGATCACTTTACCCTGCTATTCTCCTTTCAATTGTGCTCGCCATATATCTACAGACCACAACACCCTACTTCACAGATACTTTCAGAGTGATGCTCATTGTTACTTTATGTACAGGATTTGGGAAATGGAAACAACTTATGTCCTTCAGCTGATGGACAGATAATGAAAACATGGCAAATATTCACTATGAAATTTTGTTCAATTATAAAGAACAACGAGATGATCAAATTTGCAAATTAATTGACATACTGGAAATGATTTTAATTGAGGTAACCCAGACTCAGAAAGGCAAAGTCATATGTTCTCTCAAATGAGCTGAGGGTCCTAGCTCCAAATCCTCAGATATAAATATGAAACTTGGAATCACTGCAGAAACCAGAAAATAAAGCAGTGCTCTGGAGTCAGGGAGAGAGCAGGGTATTTATAGAGTCCAGTGTATAATATTTAATACTAACCTTAGGGAAGTAGATTAAGCAAAACCGTAGTTTGAGCCAGTTTACCCATGTAGTGAGAGGAGAGAGGGAGAGAGAGAGAGAGAGAGAGAGAGAGAGAGAGAGAGAGAGAGAGAGAGAGAGAGAGAGAGAAAGGAGAGGAAATAAATGACATGAAAAAAGAAAACATTGTTCTTCAAATGTATTTTCATAATAATAACATAGAGGTACTGCTTTTGAAATTTCCCACTTTCAATTTTATGCAGGAGAGTTGTTATCGTCTCAAAAGATGCTTGTGTGTATGAGGAAAAAACTCCACTATTCAAAAGAACAAATATTGAACAATAAAAATATGAAATGAAAATAGTTTTGATTTCCTAATGTTTTACCAAGAATGTGTGGTTGACATAAAAAATAACTGAGTCTTACATAATTTAAATTTTACAGAAATATAGTTTTAGATTTTACTATGTTAATAAAACTGCTTAATGATTTTTAAGGAGTCAGATTCAATTAGAAAAGTTCTTTTCATTCTACTATGCTTTCCAATTATTTAAAAAGCTTGACAGTAGGTTATTTTGAGTCATTTAACAAAAGTTTATTACTGTAGAGCTATCTGCTATTACCCCTTAGTATGTCATGTTTTCTGAAAAAAATTAAATTCTATAGTAATTTTCACATGACAGTAGCTAATCTTCATGTGTCTCTTAGGAACGCCTATCCCCAAGGCTTCTCACAGAATCATATTTATTAAGGAGTCAGTAGTTTTGTTATTTAATCAATCTTAATTCATTGATATCTTTAAGGAAAAGCAATACATAGATATTCCCCGACGAGGTTTTGGGGTATCCCAGAATTTCCTCTGTCTCCTTGTAGTTTGGATGACCTTGAACTTTGACCTTCCTGCTTCCATTTCCTTAGAATTGGCATTACAGAAGGATTGACAAGCACTCTAACAACCATGTATCATGTATCAGCCTGTTTTAATTATTTGGAAGATATTTTGGATTCTTATGTAGTTCAGAACGTATCAGTATATTTTCATTATCTATTGCAATAATAGGTTAACTTGAAGGTAAACCTGAGTTGCTAGGTTTTTAACTACTACATAGATTAAATTAATTGTGCACATGAAAAATACCACTCCTATTTTCTAAATGTGACATAAAGAGTGAATGCTGAGGGCTATATCTAACCTTTCCATTTAGTTACATTTTATGGTTCCTTCTGGCTTTTTGCTTTTCTGTTTTTTATTTTAAAGTAATTAATTGTTTGTTTTCTTGCTCATTCTCTCAGTACCAGTTACAGAAAATGGTGATGAAAAACATCATTCTTGAGCAAAATAAATGTATCCCTTCATCCAAGTCTCCCCGTTAAAGGAAATCACTAAGTCCATCAACTTTAATTCTTTACACGAACCCAGGTGCTGCCTACTGGCCGTCTAGTGGGCGCTGCTTTGGTGAAACTGGCCCACTTTGTTCTGTTTTTATTTTACCCATCTGGTAACGTGGCCTGTGCTCTTTCTCATTCCCAGTAAAGGCTCACAGAAATGGAGCTCCTTTCAATCCACCACTGTGAATGGCTGTAGGTAATTTGATTAGAAGAATGTTTAAGGATCCCTTACAGCAGAGCCTCATTAGATGTGTTCCAGTATTAATTACGCAAGGATAACAAGAGGAAACTGTTGTGCAACAAATGAGAATTAAATAGGTTAATTTAGTCTCTGGCAAAGAACATGAAAGTGACCCTTAAAAATCGCCCAAAATGGCTTAAGTTCTGTTCGGCCCTCCATTATCACTACTTCAAGATGTACACTACATTTTACAGACAATACTTCTTATTTGAAGTCAGATTGTGAGAGAATTTCCCAGGGAATGTATATAAGGAAATGATTGCTTAAAATTAGTCTTTTCTACTTACTATCACTTGAGAATAGTAATACTGACAATAAAGGTAATCTTTCAAAATCTTGTCATTTTGTGGTGTCAAAGCGAACAACATTGGCATCGTGCTTATTATTTATTGAATTGCTATTTAGCTTAAACTGTCAAACAAGATTAGCTCTGCTCTTGTATTCTCCACTGTTTAATGCTCATCTACATACTTTATTTACATTCTGCATCAAATCTCTCAGTATTTTTACTTCAAGCACCAGCAGCAAAAACTTAAGCCAGTTTTCCTTCCCTCCTCATTTTCAACCACCCTCCACACATCCTTCTGGTATTGTGGCAGACAGTTTTTATTGTGCATTTGACATGATCCAAAGGCACCACACGTAAGATACAAGCTTGTGAGCCTATGGTGTAGGATTTTAATAAATTATATTTACTGAGATTGGAAAGACCAGTCAAATGTGGGTCATGGGCTAAATAAAAGAGTGTGTTAATTGATACTAGAATTCATTTCTCTCTGGGTCTCTTCTTCTGTAAGTCCTTTTGTTACCATAACAAGAAAATGGTGCACTTAACTTTCTGAGTGCTGGTGAATACAAGATCTGTAAGGGATTCTTTGCAAAAACTCCTGACTCACATTCCTTTCCCTTAATAATCTTCTGCAAACTTGGTCTATGCCTTGTTGTGTCCCCCAACTCATACATCACTTATGTTTGCAAAAACCCAGTACCACATGGGTATTGTTGCTAGGTCTGCTGGTAAACCAAAATGTAGCCTTCTCTCTTCTCTCCCAGTGGAGGAGATCCCTGTGAAGCTCTGAAAACTAAGCCTTGGAAAACAATTCTCTAAGCCATTTTCCATTGTCAAGCATCTCCTTAGTATATACTTTCAGTTCAAATTAATTATTTTTCAATGAATTTGTATTGCCACCTGTTAGAGCCTTCTATGAACAAAATATTGCTTGTTAAGATGGCTTCCTTGTTGTCTCAGCTCAAAACAGTTTTGGGCTGTTTTTGTTGGTATTCTTTAATGATACTTATCTCTTTTTAAAAGTGAGTGAGCAATAATGCCAGAGGACTCCAATGGAGTACATGGCTATTGCCTTTGCCTTTTGGCTATGTAGAGTGAGACTACTTAAAGTTGTTAGCACCTTGATCTTAGAGCCCCAAGCATCCAGAACTTGGGAAAATAAAATACTGTTTTCAAATGTAAAAAACAAAAACAAAACAAAACAAAATAAAAATGACCGCTTTTCCACCAGGTGCATTGGTGTATGCTTGTAATCCCAGCACTGAGTGAGGCGAGGGTATCTCTTTGAGTTTGAAGCTAGCCTGATCTACAAAGTGAGTCCAGGACAGCCAGGGCTACACAGAGAAACCTTGTCTCAAAAGCAAACAACAAAATAACAAAACATTACTGCTTTTCCTTTGCATCCTCCTTGTTAACAACTTCAAACATGATCTGAAGGTCTTTGTTGTCAAGCTGCATCTTTGAATTTTTTCTACCATATTTATTCTTCCACAGAGTACTGCTGGGTAACTCTTATTAAAGGAGACTGTGATCTAGCTTGGTTGCTATTTAAGTTTTTTTTTTCTGTCAAAATGTTAGTTAAATTCAACTTTACTAAAGTTCTCAGCACATTGGCAGAGGACAGCCACATTTTTACTAGACTGCAGGACAATTGTCCTTGGCCTGAAGTCCTCGTATAATGTTCGTTCATTTCTAAAACTAAGATGATTTTTTTTCAAATTCCTCTTCCAAACTAGATCCAAAAGCTTAAGTCATTTGGTCAGGTTTATCACAGCAATAGCCCCAGACTTAGTGCCTTTTGTCCTTGTTGTGAGTACACTTCAAGGGCAACCTACAGAAGGAAGCATCCATGTGTGCTCACAAGTGATGGTAAAAAGCCCATCACAGTGTGAAGGCGTGGTAAAAAAAAAAAAAAACATGAGAAATTAGGTGATACTGAATCTGTACTGGGAAGCAGAAGGAAAAGTTCAGGAGCTCTGTGTTCTCTTATTTCAGTTTGGTTTGTGATCCAGCCATATGCTCACTCTGCCCACATTCAGGGTAAGTCTTGCTGCCTCCTGTAGACCTTTGAGAAATCATATACTCAAGGGCAGACACACCAAACGGTGAGATTGCAAATTGATTCTGAATCTAGTCATGCTGTTAACCCTCACCGACCCCTTAGACAAAATTTTCTATACTTATTTTTGTATTATCGCCATTATTTTCTAGTGGTCCACGATAGTTAGTCTTATCTAAAACTTTTAGCATGCTCGGCTATGAGTTACATTCACTTTTAAATTATTCCTTGTTAATTTGTATTTCATGATTTATTTATGCTGTCATTTCAAATTAAAGCTTTTTACTAAGCCTTCATTTTACTTTGAAAATATTCTGTAGCCTTATGTTTGTTGACTCATTTGAATGTTATAATCTCATTTTTTACCCCTTTGGGGTACTGTTTACTATTTTTCTTCTCATGCTTTTTATTAGACTCAACAAAATCTCTTCATTTCTCCTGTTCATTTCACTGAAGGAATTGGGAGGTGTCGGTGGTCACTATCTTCACCACCTTTGTGCTCCTGTGTGTTGCACACATGAATTACATCCAAGCGATGTATTCGGTTCTTTCTGATTCAGAAAGTTTCTCTATGTTCAGTCTGCCATGTTTCCTTTACACTTCTCAATGATGTGTCCTCCGAAGTGACACAATATTACTTAGTTTTGCTGACACCCGGACTTTGGACATCACTCTCTTCAAATATGCAAATCCTGTTGTTTCCTTCAGAGGAAAGAGTTGCATACTGTGAGAAGTTGCAATGCAGTATATTTACAATGACCTTAGGATCATTAGATGGTAAAATATGCGTTATTGCACCGCAAAGAGTGCTCTCTGCCTCTCATCTCTCGCTTTTCTCTCTCCCATCCTCTCTTTGTCTCTTTCTTCTGGTATCCCGTAGGTCCTGACAGAAATTATGGCGTCTCTAGCCTTGGCTTACATTTTTTTTTCCTTGTGTGTTTGTTTCTTTTCTGTAGTGAAAGTCATCAGGAAGTTAACAAGTGTTTTCCTAGCATTTTATTAAAGTTTCTTGTTTTACAATGCCAAGATAATATGCTTACCACTGAGTTGTCATATTATTAGAATCAGTGGGATAAGGCTTCATTAGAAATGTGATTTATTGTGTCTTAATTTTATGCTTTTAAAGTTGAGATAAGGGAAGCATGGTGCTTGGCCTTCAAACCAGAACAGACTTAAATTTGTTTGACAAATGTTTTTGCTTATAAACTGGAAAGTAATAGTATATGAACATCAGAGTATCACCAAGATATAAACTCTATATTTTTCTTCTGATAAAAGACAAGTCTAGCAGCTAAGAAG
This sequence comes from Acomys minous, assembly GCF_964271855.1. Lineage (NCBI taxonomy): Eukaryota > Metazoa > Chordata > Mammalia > Rodentia > Muridae > Acomys > Acomys minous. The sequence continues at coordinate 26,130,043 of NC_140499.1, read as the reverse complement.
ATGGTTTAGTAATTAAGGGCACTTGCTAATCTTCCAGAGATGCTGTTTCAGTTCTATGACTTTTCACCAAAGAAAGAAAAACAATCTAAATATGTGGAAGCATAGATCATTTATAGGAGAATAAAATTAAATGTCATACAGTGATGTTTTATATTAATCTATAAATGTTATGCAATGGTAGCCTGAAGGAAATCAATTTTATATTGATTTTCAGTTATTTTTAAGTTGTCTTTGAAAAATTTTAAGGAAAATAGGGATAACCAGTTTTTACCAGAGATTAAGGTTTTTATAACTATGATGCTCAAATCTGTTAAATTTGTTGGAGTATATATTGACAATAAGCCATGATAAAATAAATCCAGTACCTTTTATTATAGTCTTAGGAACAATTTATTTAAAATAAGCTCTTTCCCATATGACCTAGATGTCTCTTTATTTGCCTATGTCAGGACAAATTCAGAACTATCAAATTCCTATTCTTCATGTAATTAATTATTAGCCTCATAATTGTGCTACCACTGGTCAGTTATTAAATAAAAACTATCAAGTACATTTAGTTAGCTTCTTCTTCCTGCATGCTTCTGAGCTTTAATTCAGCCTCAACCTGTGCCAGGCAATGATCTTTAATGTTAGCAGGGCAAGACTTAGACCTACAAACTCACTCTCCTTTTCCACATATTAAGCACAAAGAGTTTGATGTCGTGGAAACAAACATTCAAATATATGAGCTTATGGAGGCTACTCTCATTCAAACTGCCATACCATCACACATTTTTAGAAAGTTATTGATAGAGACTTTGTTTCTAAAATCTAGAGGATGTCCATTGAGAGAGAGTTCCAAGCTCTTTTGTCTCAGAACAAAGAATTAAATTAACGAAACATGGATACTTAGTGGATCCCTTGATTATAGTGATCGATTATTTATACCCCTGGTCATATTATTTTATACAACCTTGTGTATACTAAACAATTCTTAGAGCATGAGCACAGAAAATAGTTTTTCAATGTACATGAATGATATGGGAGACAATGAGCTAACTTAAGGTAGTAAATATCTAACTGAGCTCAAGGTTAAGAAACTGAACTAAGAATATCAATGAATCAAAATACAGAAATTGGTACAGAGGAGCCCTGGATAGAAAATCTGACACTTTATTTTTGGTCAGAGAGAAAGTTATCCAGAAAATGTAATAATTCGTTAATCATGAGTATAGAATTATTAGAAAGCAAGGTGCTATACACACTTATTTCTTACTGTCAGCTTTGTGGAGACTGTATCCATGGAAATTATTTTCTGTTGGTATTTTATTTTAGGGAAAGTCTAATGGGGAAGGCAGTGGCTACAGAGCGAGGGTCGCACTATGCAGCTCAAATATTTGTAAAGTCTACATTTAGATAGGTTCTTAATTCACAGTGCCAGGCAAGACACCTACCTGATGCCAATGAAATGGTTTAAGAAATGTTGCTCCTTGTATATTATGAGGAAGTTAGAGGATCTATGTCTATGTATCGCATGGGGGAAGGCATCCATTCCTTTCAATGTATTCAGAGCAGAGAGAGTGCCTGCTAGGACCCTAGCCATAAGTAAGCTGCCTTGAAGGGCATAGAAAATAGATCTCTCCCTCATCTCGACAAACCAGGCACTGAAACTTTACTGCTCAGAAGAATGGGAGCTGAGTTGAGTCTCTTGTTCTATGGGATGATAATGATGTCTGGAATAGCCAAAGTCACATACTATTGTAATCCAGATAGAACATTCCAGGTGCAGAAGAAGATGTGCTATCATTCCTCTCTGTAAGTGTTAATCCAAACAGGCTGGGCACATCTCTCTAAACAAGAAAATAGCATTCATTAACCCCTGCACTCCGGAGGCAGAGTCAGGCATATCTTTGTGAGTTTGAGGCTAGCTTGGTCTACAAAGCAAGTCTAGGGCAGCCAAGGTTTCACAGAGAAACCCTATCTTTTTTTTTTAAAGGCATCTTTTTTAGGAACTTAAAAAAAGTATATAGGAAATGATCATAATGAGTAAGTTAACCCAGAAGCAGAAAGACTCACATGGTATATACTCACTTATAATTGGGCACTAGCCTAAAAGGCATGTCCCATGAAAGTCTTCACTTACCAAGAGATTGGGATAGATGTGAGGATATCCTACTGAGACGCTAGGTAAGAGAAATATAGGGGACGGAGAAATAGAAGGACCAAGAGGGTCATAGAAACCTACAAGAAGAACATCATGATGGGTGGATCGGAGCCCAGGGGGGTTTTCTCAAACTATTGCACTAACCAAAGACAATACAAGCAGTAAACATCAAACCCCTACTCTGATCTACCCAATGGACAGGACATTATCTACGGTTATGTGGAGAGTGGGGACAGATCTGACATGAACTCTGGTACCCCATATTTGACCACCTCCACTTGGTGGGGAGGCCTGATGGCACTCAAAGAAAGAATAAACAGGCTACCAATATAAGACTTGATAGCCTATGACCATATAGTAGGAAAGGAGGTTCCCCTCGGTCTTAGACCTAGGGCAGGGGAATAGGGTGAAAGCAGGAGGGAGGGATGAATGGGAGGATACAAGTGTAGGGATAACAATTGAGATGTAATCTGAATAAGTTAATAAAATTAAAATAAAATAAAAATATAATATAAATCCTACCTACTAAATGCTCATAAGAATAATGATCAATTTAGCTGTTATTCACTCTCACTCCTTGGGAGTGTTTGCCTCCATAATGGTCTCTCTTCTCCTAGCCTGCTCATAAATATGAATTATTGTGTTTTGCGATGGTCCCTGTGGTGATTGGATGCTCTTATTCTGAGAGTGGCCTAATCCTTATGACAAATGCTTCTACTTCTATAGTATGATTTTATTTCTTGTCTGAATTCTGAATTAATCATGTTTATTGTCATAATTACAGATGCTAAGAAAGATTCTGTAATTCACATGAGAGTCCCCTGCAATAAACAATTATAAGTCTCAAATATCAATGATGCTTAGATTAAGAAACAATATGTACAGAATCAGACATATGTAAGTAAAGTGACTTGCTCAGAGTTAAAACAAAACAAAACAAAACAAAACGAAACCAAAAAACAGTAAACTATATTTGAACACAACAACAGACCCTGAGTAATTTCTCTGCAATTTCATTATATAGCCATTAAAATTTGTAGAGATGAAAAACATGAAACCACAAAGGTTAGGGCTTACTTACTAAAGGTATTGCTGAAGGGAATTAAGTAAAGAATTACTGGTTTTCAAAACAAAAGGCCATTGAGATGAGGGTGCATGTTACAATCTCAGTTGGCTTTGAGAATGTTATTTTACTGAGTAGAAACAATGTGAACCAGAGTTCAAAAGCATTAACCAACAACGAAATGGCAATGTAAGGGGCTAAAAGGAAGTCAAGGGAGTTTCAAAATTATGGGTAATTCTTTTGACACTGACTTTGATATGGAGTAAGATTATTGAATATTTTCTACTTTAGATGATTAAAATTATTGGTTAGATTTTTATCAAAAAGTGTGTTTTAGAGTTAAGGCAATGAACTCTACACTCTTTTCTTCAATCTGTTGCCTATATGAAGTTGTTCAGGAGTGCTCACACTAGTTCTAAGGATAATGAGGAAAAGATAATTTTTAAGGCAATGGCAGACTTTGATTAGGGGCCATGATTTTATTCTTTGGAATGAGTGGTCAATTTCATAAGTAGTTTTAAATTTCCCACCTTTTAAAATGTAGTGCTCTTGGTTGTTATACAACCATATGCAAATCATGGTCCTAACGTACATTTCAAGTGTCATCTAATAGTACCAGGAATTTGAACACCATGTCATAGATGATCGGCAGTAGGCCTGTTGCCAAGACTTCTCTATGAGCAGTTCAGGAGTATCTATATTATATTCATACTACGTATTTATAAAGTGTACTAATAGACGTGCATGTGTTTATTAATATGATTAATGACCATAATTTGAAGGAAATGTTTCAAGTCCCTACTCCTTAAAAAACTATTTTTTATTAAATAGCTTTTTACTTTTTGCATATACATATATATTATTATACATATGTACAATAAACTACCTACAGCAAGAAGAACCATGACACAATCAGGAATTATATAAATGTTACATTCTTAGTGTTTTGGTTATTTGTATTTGGCAGACTTCAAAAAAAACATCTTTCCTATCTTGGTCCACCTAAAATTCTGAATGTAAATCAATATCTATTATATCTCCTTATCAATTTAAAACATCTATATAGACCTACAAACATCTTAACCCTTAAACAACTGAGCTTAATTGTAAAACTAAATTATCTGGTCTTCAACCCCATCAGAGACTTGGGAAATGGACACAGTAACGAAACAACTTGTAAAGACTATTATCATACACCCACAGAGTGCCTCTTTCATCAGCATCTAAAAATCACGACTCTTTGCAATTTTAATTATCTCTATCAATAAATTAAAATCATCAGTTCTAACACTTTGAATCTGAATGTATTTGAGTTGCTTTAGCTAAATATTTCTAGAGTTGATGCTTCCTGTGTTGTGATTGCAAGTACACAGGAATTGCAAGTTTCCTAAATATTTTTAAATGTTGATTGGTTTCTAACATCTTTAGCTGGTTTATGATTTTTTAGTCTCTCTTATCCTATTAATATCTTTAAAACTTCAAAGATAATTTTTCAAAGAGTTAGAAACAGATCTTTATTTTAAACACTGATCTATCAAGTTAGCATTTTCCACCAACTCGGGGAGAAGAGACTTTCACAGGTTTCACCATCTTTGGTTTAGGCGCTGCCTTTGTGGGGGCCTTGGCAGCAGCCATTGCTGTCTTCTTTGATGCCTGCTTCGCCCTTTTTGCTTCCTTGGCTGCCCTCACTGCCTGACCTAGCTGAGTTTTCCTAACTTCTTGGCCTTTATATCAGCTAGAGATGTGGCAGTAACAGTTCGCTGGAGTTTGACTACAAGACGAGTTCCTACTGTACCTTCTTGTGATTGCTTCTCTAGAGGACAGTCCAAATTATCTGCTGAGGATTCCTTTTGGAAAGGAATGCACACTCGCATTTTGCATTAAGAAACTGGGAAACCTGTTTGGTCCTGGCATAAAGCCGCCCCTATGAGGGGTAAATCTTGTACCCGCTGAAACAGCTAGACCTTCATAGAAATAGCTTCCAGCCTGCCGGAGGAAAGATGGCTAAGAGCTCAAAAATGCTTCTCATCAATATTTGTAGAGCATCTTAAGTTGAGTTGTGACTCTAATGGTGGAATTAGACCAATTCTTGATGTGTTTATGGCTTCAATCAGCTTAACGTACCCTTCCTTTGGGAGAAAAGCCATTTAGCTACAAAAGGTTTAAGCAGCCTGAAGATTACCAAAGAATATGTGTTCTAATAGTAATATAGCTTAAGCTGTTTCCGTTGACGAGGGAAGAAAGAAGAAATTGTCCCCTAGACATAAGCAGCCACCAAAAAAAGTACAAAGGAACCTATATAAGCCTTTTGTGATTCATTCATTTTCTTGTAGTTGTTTGTATTTACAGTCACAAAAATAGCTTAAAAGGGTTGATTTTAGGAGGAAAGGGTAAAATTGCTTTGAAAGAGTTTCATGGTTTCTGGTCATATTCTAAATTCTCTTCATTTGTCTCCACAGTTTTCATGCTAATGATATACTACTACTACTACTACTACTACTACTACTAATAATAATAATAAATATAGGATGATCCCTGATTGGTTGTGGTCCTATGGTGGAGGAGGAGGTCTGCCTCCCATAGGGCAAAAAGGCAACAGGGCAATAGGGCAAAAGAGGAAGCCGAGAGGGAAACGGGAAGATACAAATGACTGGCTAACAATCAGGATGTAATCTGAATAAATTATAATAAAAAATATACGGCATGTAAATATTTCCAAATTGTATATGGTTCATTGCTGAAGCAGTCTATTTCAACAATAGCCAACTTTTTACTTAAAATAAGAACATTAAGAAAATGTTTTTTTTTTCTAGATGAAAGTATTAAAGTCAAATGACAGGAGGCTGTTCTGAGGGCTAGCTCCTGCACATAACTGGCAGAGCAGCAGAAACATCACTATGGGACGGTTTAAGTCGAAGTGCTACCACCAAGCGGACATGTTCTTCTTTGAACCTCTGAGACATGACACAAATATCCCAAGTAGACCACTTTCAGTTGTCATGGCTCTGAAATTAATCCTTACAGAAAACAAAAAGCCTTCAATGTATTACTGTTAATTGTTCTGTGCTGTCTGTCCCCTCCCCTCCGTCTTCCAAGGGAAGTTACTAAAACAACCAATACACTCCTCCAGTTTGCTTCCCTTAGCCTTTCTGCAGCCTAGAAAGCATCTTCTTCAGTTCAGTCAGTTGACCAATGGAACGGAGAACAAGTGGCACAATAAATACACCCTCTCCGTCATGTGAGGACTATAAAGAATCTCAAGACATAATCAACTTCACATGATGTTGCCAAGGACCAAAAAGAGATAACACATTCAACATTAAGTCTGCCAGTCGACCCGGAAGGGTATGATGCACTTTTGGTGAGAGATCATGTGACTTCTAACTGGTATGAGAACGTAGAGAACTATTAGAGGGCTTACGTAGCTAATATAAGTGAACACTCAATTTCCGTTGAAAATAAATAAAATATTAACTCAAGACTTAGTATCAGTGATAATCAAAACATATAGAAAACTTTAAATTAATGGAGCCAGTTTATAAAGAGAAGCGCTTTCCTAACTGTGTATCTTGGATGGATATTCTAATGTCATTCTCTATTAATAAAAGTATCGTCTGAGAATCATTTCTGGAAATATAAATATGCATGATCTCTTTCCTTGTATGCAACTCAATAGTCATCTGTGCATATGCTTTTCTATCTTCAGAGGTAGAAGAGATGAGTTAAGATTCTAGATCCAGTATTTGAGGACATATAAAAATGAGATGCACTCTTCAAAGGCACACTGTTCAAGCTGGAAGAAAATGTCTGCACAGCAGATGCTTGCTTCATCTTCCCAATCCAGCTATCTCTGATTGAGGCCCATTAAAACCTATCACTGTCTGTCGCCTTGGAGTGAAGCATCATGCAATCAGGACACAATGATGCCAGATGTATTTTGACTCCTGAATAGTCTGTATAATTAGATTTGGCATGAATCACCACAAACTATCTCCTCTCATACTGACAAAGGAAACAAATCTGATATTTTAATGAAGCTCATTCTGAATTCTCAAATATTATCAGCATTGATAAAAATGTAATTTGATTAGGTTAAACATATTCAGCGCAATCTCCTCAATGCATAGACAATTTTAAGCTTCATGTATAAGTCAACATAAAAAATGCATACATAAAATATTCTGGATGATGTTAAACCAATGACTTATAATGCTTTCTACCTACTTTAATGATTTTAAGAACAGTTACACACAAAGTCAACATGAAGTTGTTTTCTTCTGCTGGAATTTCTGAAGGAAAACTGAAAAGAGATTACAGACCTAAACAAGGAGTTTGATATTGTTTGCATAAATTTGAACTTTGAAACTCAGAAAACTCTAAGCAGCTCATCATGGTTATCATCTTTCTATGGAAAAACCACATTAGTACATTATTTTCTTAAGTATACATGTTGCTTTATAAACACCCCCCAGAGTTTTACTGTTGTTATGTTATTTTCTCAAAAAATAAACTTTTCTTGTGCTGCTCTGTAGAAATTTGAGCACTACTGTTCATGCTGATTTTTCCTAAGCTGAAGAATGTTACTGCTGAGTCTTAAACACACGGAGCAGATTGCCAAGAAGAAGAACTTGCCCAGGATCTGTCACATCAGGCTGAGCCCAGGACAGTACCCAGAATCTAAAAAAAAATCCTCTAAAGGTCAGGACAACAGCAAGCTGTAATGGCCTTAAAATTAACTTTTATGAGCAAAACACAGGCTTAAGTTTTATCAGACATAAAGCTGTCCACATTTGTAGTCACTCACAAATTAAATGAAAGAGATGATTAGGTTAGAAGTAACACCCTTAAACAGGATTGTGGCGTAGTGATAATAGTATAATATAATCTTAAAAGCTGTTATTATCAATTTATGATTCAGAATTACTACTTCAGATACTTAAAACAGAGAATAATTTTAGTTAAAATGTATAGTAGTACATGTATTGTAACATATTGTGTACATAAGAGCATAATAAAACATGTCTGCTGTAATTGAAATAAGACAGGTGAGACTGGAAGGACAGGAGGGAGGGGACTGTAAAGATGCTGTAAAGTGAATAAAAAAAATTGAAAAGATTTATGTCATTGAATAGAAAAGGAGAATTTATTTCCATTCTCTCGAAGGAGTCCTGATGTAGTCATTGTTGTTTCATTGTTGCTCTTTGTTTGTTTGAACTTTCTTAACTAATGAAGGATGTGTACTATATATATATTAAAACTACATATATGAAATAAAAATAAATCTGATCCAAGTGTTTCTTCTTAAGCAATTGCTTCTTAACAGGGAGAAGACCTATAAGAAAGGGTAGAGCTAATACATTACAATATTCAGTTAATTTGAAGAAAAAAAACAGTGAAGTGATCCTAAATAGGCTCATAATTAAAATGAGATGTAAGTATGCCTTCATATAGCAAATATTGGACTTTCTCATGTTTTCATAATTTTTGTTGATTTTAAAGGTTAGATTGTTTATATAAAAAAGGAGAGCTGATATATCCCCTATTTCAGACCCTCTTGTTTTTATTTTATTTTTCATGTCTATTGATCATGTATAGGTTCTTTGGTTCATTTCCCATGAGATCTGAGTTGCGATAAGATGTTGTTGTTTGGGTTTGCTAGTGTGTTACAACTAGAGCACATGCCATTCGCATTTTGTGTACCCTTGAAGACATGTACTCAGGTAGAGAAGCAGAAGGAAAAAGAATGGAAGACGCATTAGTAAACATAATTTTAAAGACCATATATATTATATATTTTTCTACTGGACTCTCTGTTACTAGGATCAACTAAGTAATTACATAAAAGATAATAAATATTAAAATTGATAGCAGAATAAATGTTAAGTGATGATATTCTTTAATATAGAATTGAGTTAAGATATAATGACATGTACACCATAGTTTTAATTTATTATTATATTAAAAGTTCTCTCATACTTAAAAATCTTGTGAAAACTTAAATCTAACAGAATAGATATCTGTAGGTATTTTGTGTGTTCTGTATCATAAGTAGTTTCCTTTTCTCCTTTCATTTAGATACCAATGTATAACAGCTACAATATTGCTAAAATATTTGAAATTTTAAATATGGACAGAAATAGCTCCTAGTTGTATACCATATTTGATACTAAAATTTTAAATCATATCACAAATGATCAGACATGAACTACTTGTTTTTATTTCATTATGCTTGTTTTATTAAAACCTAAAATGTATATGCAGAGGAGTCCTGTCTCTGAAACACAAATGAACATTTCTAGACAAATGTTAAATTATCTTTTTCTTCTAGTAATAGACTTGCTTGCTGAAAAGTTTATTTTTCTCAGATCTTCACTTAAAAGAAAATAAATTCTATCTTTAGTTATTATTAGGTGATGAATAATCTGTTACTATAATAGAATTTTCCAGTAAATACTCATAGAAAATTTCAAGGCTATTGATAGTGTCAGTGGAGAATAAAAATTCCTTATCAATATTCAAAATGACATCTTTATAATTACATTTTATATTTATTTATTGTATTTGTATGTGTGAACGTTTGGTCTGTGATAAAACTGGTACCCTTGGGGGGAAGAAGAGCGCATTGTGTCTCCTGGAACTGAATTAACAGATGGCTGTGAATTTCCATGTACATGATGAGAATAGAACCTAGGTCCTTTGTAAGAACAAGTCACCTAACTTCAAAATCATCACTCCATCCCCCATATGTTTTTTTTTAAAGGTGTAGGTATTCAAACAGAAAGTATGGGATTGTATAAGCTTCTAGAGTAAATTATCATAAGATTTTAAAATTTTATTACTTTGACTAAATCAATTCATTTGACCATGTTAAGGTATAAGAGTTTTAAAAGCATTCAATAACCCTAAAGAATAGTCTTTATTAGTGTACTTCATTCTTTCCAATAATACCATCCATTGATTATATCAATAAGTAAATCCTAACTAATTTTTAGTACAACTATTAGAAACTTCTCAAATACACTGTAAGTTTTCAGTAATTTTAAATAAAAAGAAACATTAAAAATAAATGTTTATTAAACACTGTTGTCAAAGTAAAAGTCCACTCTTGCCTCCTTTAAATAGTACTATATTCCATGATGAAAATAGAATACCTAGCAAACATGCGAGAGGCCCAGGGTTGATCTGCAGGAATGCACACCATTCCCAAGGAATCACTGAGAATTTTCAGGACTATTACCTTCTTAAACATCAGCATTGACCTGTGACTCTGCTCTCCACCTCTGTTTCCCTGTCCACCCCTTCTCACATCTATGTCCCTCCCTCCATCTATTTAAGATGTCTATCTTTTTTTTTTAGGAACAGAAAAGTTTCATTGATATTATACACAGACTTATTCATTTATTCTGTTATTAATCAACAGCAAACACACAAATGATAAGAATGAAGTCTAACAAATACTCTGGAATATAATAAACCTTCACAAATTAGAATATAGCTCAGGGTAGAGCAAATATTTGACATCTTCAAGACCTAGATTTCAATCTTGAGGATCAAAAGAACATACTTAACTCCTCAAAAGCAATTACACATAATGTATATTTGACTTTTTTCTTTTTTCTTTTTTTCTTTTCTTTTTTCTTTATACATTTCTTCCTCTGAGTGAGATTCAAGCATCCTCCCTTGGAGCCTTCTTGGCTTCTTAGGGTCTATGATTTGTAGCATGATTATCTTGTATTATATGGCTAATATGCACTTATAAGTGAGTGCACCCCATGATTGTTTATCTGGGTCTGGGTTACTTCCCACAGGAAGAATTTTTATAGTTCCATTCATTTGCTTGCAGAGTTCATGATGTCCTTATTTTTAATAGCTGAGTAGAAATTCATTGTGTGAATGTACTACATTTTCTTTATCCATTCTTCAATTGATGGACATCTTGGTTGTTTCTAGTTTCTGCCCTTTACGAATAAAGCTACTATGAACATAGTTAAGCTAGTGTCCATGTGGTATGGTAGAATGTCTTTGGGGTATATTCCCAGGAGTGTAAGGTAAAGATGGATCTTAAGGTGGTTCTATTCCCATTTTTTGAGGGGACTTCCACACTGGTTATAAAAGTTTGCACCCCCACCTGAAATGGGGAAGTGTGCCCCTTGCTCTACATCATTGCCAGCATGTGCTATCACTTGAGTTTTTGATCTTAGTTATTCTGATGGGTGTTAGATGGAATCTCAGAGTTGTTTTGATTTCCATTTCCCTGATTACTAAGGACATTGATCATTTCTATAAGTGCTTATCGCCCATTAGTCATTCCTCTGTTGAGAATTCTGTTAGCTTAGTACCCCATTTTTAAATTTTGTTATTTGTTTTGCTAATGTTTAGTTTCTTGAGTTTTTAAAAATATTTTTTTGATATTAGCTGTTAACATTAGTTGGATGTAGGGTAGGTAAAGATCTTTTCCCATTCTGAAGGCTGCCATTTTGTTCTATTGACAGTGTCCTTTGCCTTGCAAAAGCTACTCAGTTTCATGAGGTCCTGTTTATGGATTGTTGAACTGAGAGCCTGAGCTGTTGGTGTTCTATTCAGGAAGTCATCTCCCGTACCAATGAGTTGAAGGCTATCCCCCACTTTCAGGTATGTGGAGAGCAGGAGTGGAAGGTAGAAGGAGGGTGTGAAAGAAAATGGAAATCAGTGGGAGAGGCAATTCTGGGACAAGAGAAAAGACAGGGTAGTCTATGGGATTAACCCTAGCTGAGACTTCTAGCAGCGGTGTTTAGGGAGCATGAAGTTGTCACTTCCTATAGCCAGCTGGGACTTCCAGTGGTGGGAATGGAACACAAACCCACCTATAGAACCCTTGACCCAAAACTTGTTTCACTTATAAAAACTATAGGGATAAAGATGGAATAAAGAAGGAATGGCAAACCTATGACAGGCCCAACTTGAGAACCACCCCATGGAAGAGAACTGACCCTTGACACTGGTAATGATACTCTGTTTGATCACAGAGAGGAGCCTAGCATATCTGGTTTCTAGGAGGCTTCATCTAGCACCTGATGGAAACTGATGCAGAGACCCACAGCCAAATAATAGGCTGAGCTTGAGGTTTTTTTGGAAGAGTTGGGGAAAGGATTCAGGGAGCTGGAAGGGTCAAGGACACCACAAATAGACCTACAGAGTAAACTAACCTGGGTCCATGGGGGCTCACATAAACTGAACCACCAACCAAAGAGCATGCACAAGATAGATGTAAACCTCTACATATGTGTATAGATGTCGATCTTAGAGTAAGGACTCCCATGTTGATAATATAAAGGTATGTCCAAATAGTCCATGCAATGGGAAGTGAATATCCAAGAGTATATGTAATAATTGAAAAACTTCATTTTATAATAATTATTAATATTATTATTAATATTTGTATTATTATATACCATCCTGACAGTAAATATTTATTACACTGTAGATATTTAAGAAATAAATTATCTGACAAAACACCAATGCTGGATGTTGTCACCAATTACAGTCTCCTGTGCAATCTCTTGTTTATACTGCTGCTCACCAGATAACTGCACTTTTACTTTTGACAAGATTTTCTGATATCTTCAGCTTCTCAGAAAATGTTTACATTAAAATTATCTACCATTGGACTGTCACAACCCACCAGCTCCCAAATAATGACACTGAGACATATTTATTTATAAAAGCTTAGACCTTATAACTTAAGGTTGTTTCCAACTAACTTGTATAACTTAATTAACCTTTTCTATGCTAGTCCACATTTGTCACATGACTCATTACCTCTCCTCAGGCCAGATACTTCTGTCTTCCTCAATGTCTGTCAAGCAAATCCCACCTCTTAATTCATCCCACAGTTCCTATCTCTGCCTGGAAGTCCCACATTTTATCTTCTGCCTAGTAATAGGTTGTCAGCTCTTTACTAAACCAATCAGAAAGTGACTTAGGCGGGCAAGGAAAGACAAACCTCCCTTCACACAGTGTGCAAAAAGACTATCTCAACAATTATCTCTGCTTTTTTGGGATACACATCCTGTTTAAGCCCAACTAAAGTGTAACAGTTGGCTTAACATTCTATAGTTGGGCTAATTTAATATTTGCACGTTATATTAACTAGAAAATTTAATTTCAAAGATATTAACAATTATCATCTAACTATATCTGCATTTCTACCATCAGTCTACCATCCACAATCTACCTACTATTCTTCACATAGTTTTGGTAAACTGTGGAACAAAGTTTTTTTGCAAATGGTGTCAGTCATCTCTGTATGGGGGGGGGGGAATCTTCTTTCCATTGTGCGTTCCTATGAAGATAGGCTTCATTCTTTGGCTGTTGGAGAATGTGCTATGGTAATTGACCACTTAACTGATGGGCAGCCCATAAATCAAAGGAGTTATTCTGTGTGCCTTCTGTAAGCCATTTATGTTTGCCTAGAGTACCGCTCTAAGACAAGGTTAAATACGATGTTCAGTGCACGGGTTGAATGACCCATCTAATCATTTGCTCCTTTCTTGTAGCTTCTGCTCAGAATACCCCCTTGACTGCTATGCAGTGATGGACCTGCTGATGCATTAGTACTTTATTGCGTCTCCATATTTAATGCTTCAAAGTACGACAAGAAAACCAATCAGGGAGCAGAAGCCAAAGTCCTTTCCTTGCATGTGACTCAGTATTTTTCAGGGTGTTTGCATTTGTCTGGTCAACTACCAAATGGCTTTCTGACAAATTATTCAAACAGTTTCACATTTTAAAACCAACTGATTATAATAAGTAAAATGAAAAATTTCACAAAAAGCTAATCTACCTAGCTCTGCATTTCTATCACCAGTCTACCATCCACAATCTACCTATTATTCCTCACATATATTCTTAGTATGCTATCTTTATTAGCTACTATATAACTGTCCTCCTGCATTATTCTGTTATACACACACACACACACACACACACACACACACACACACACACACACACATATACGTATATTATGTTTGAGTCTTATACATCACTATAGTCAGTGAAGATAAAAAACATACACATATACCTCTTATTGTATCTGCTTTATATTATGAAGGGAATCAGTATGATTTTAGAATCTCGTATTTGTCCAGTGGAATACAAGAAATTACAACTGCATAAAGATAATGTACTAGAGGGATGCTGTTCATGCCTTTGGGCTCTTCAAGGCCTCTTTTAATTCTTCGCCATGCTTGATACCCCAGAACCCACTCTCAATGGGGGCACCATCTCTGCTAAACCTAGCCTGGAAGCCAAGCAGCAGGTAACCTTTCCCCAGTGGATGGGAACAGTTAAAACACTCCCTTTATTTCCTGGCTCAAAGAGACACAATGGTTATAAGGATTTTCTGACGCTAATATTGACCATCTCTAGTCCATCTACTCCTTCCTGTGTGTGAAGCATCCATTCCATATCAGGACCTGACCTGGTAATAGATACTACTCTTGGCCCTGTCCCCGATTGATAGACCAAAGTAGTACACTGTGGTTTCTTGATTTTTCTAACATCTTTCTGTAACTTTTCACTAAACCCTTTTCAAACACCTCACTAGAGTGAGCTGCAACTCTGCCTCATGGAGTTTGAGTATTGAACTGGACTTTATATTCGTGGGATGAAATTACATAAGGGAATCAGCATTGCAAGTAAGGTAAAGTTTTGCTTGAGGATTACATATAAATTTATACTTTATATTACATGGCACCTTCATTTTGGAATGTGAATAGTTATAAAGTTCTGAACACAGCAGATATTTAACACTGTCATAGCTCAGACTTGGAAGGAACCACAGATTCTACAAAGGAAAAGGCTAGGTGTCACCTTGACCCTTGGAAGGTGGTGTACACATTTCAGCAAGAGGTTTTATGTTGATAGTGCAAAACCACACAGAGACTTTGAGACCTGATATCTTCTCTGCACCTCTGCTTTGCATCCACCAAGAAAGGAGCCACTGGCCTCACCAATCCATAAGGTTCATCAATAGGAACTGAAAGTGTCAGTCAATGAAGCCTCTGGTCTTTTCAAGTTGCTTTTCTTAGATATATCATTATAGTAATTGGATGGTAATATATATGAAGATAATAAAATATGTAGCATGTTATATATCTGTTCTTAGTAAATGTGGGGAAATCACCATGTCTGAGACAATATCCATATTCTTCAAAGTGTCTATTTTTTGGAAGTGTGTTGTTACCAGGGCTTACAATTTCATGCACATTAAAAAAATAAAAAACTAAAGAATGCATACTAGTGATTTATTGTTTTTATTTGAAACTGTTAATGCTTTCATTAATGATAGCATCACATCCATTGTGAAATCTTAGTCTGATATTTTTATTTGAGCAAATTAATTTGTATACTCATTCATAACAGGCAAAAAATAAATTAACTTCCATCAACCTTTGTTGTAAACCAAGTGTGGTGGTGCACACTATGCCTTCATCCCAAGCAGCTGAGAGGTGGATGCAGGAAGATCAGAAGTTCAAGGGTATTCTCAACTGCAGTGAGAGTATACGGACAGCCCGAACTACACAAGCTCCATCCCTGAACAAAGAAACATGCGAAAACAACAAAACAAAGATGGAAACCTCAGAATTGTGAGTCAAGATAGCATACATGAAGTAACCAAAATGAAAACTATAAAGTTGCTGAGATTAAGTAAATTGTGTACACTAAGCAATTGCAACATGGGACGAAAGGCTGAGTTAACATGGGCTGTTACTGCTTATCTGTTGAAATTCTCAGAGCCACAGAACTATTGAAGAGGTCAATTTAAACAAATCTCTTATTTATTGTCATTGCTTCACAGCAGATAATATCAAAGTGACCTTAGAGCAAACTGTGGCTGCTTGCACTCAAGTGATCAAGGCACTATGTGCTCAGGAAAAGCCTGGATATATCAACTCTTCCTGGCAATTTTGCCATTTTAGAGATGAGTATAAATTAATTATAAAGATAATTAATAAATATAAAAATGGAAATTACTAAAGACAGAAACCAGCAGGCCTTCTGAAGGGACTTACTATCTCTTATTAAAAGACAAGACAGTTCCAGAAGCTGTTATTTGTGTGTGTGTGTGTGTGTGTGTGTGTGTGTGTGTGTGTGTGTGTGCGCGTGCGTGAGCACACGCACAGATTTTTGTCTATTATTTTGTTTCTACCAATCTCTATATTTTATAAAGTTGGTATTTTATTTTTCATTCTAACTGCACCTCCCTCTCCCTTTCTTCCTCGCAGTCCCTACTTCTTCCCCTCTCCCTCCCCTTCCACCCACCCCTTTTCCCGTTCTCCTCAGAAAAGGGGAGGCATCCCATAGGTATTACCCAGCCTTGGTGTGGGAAGCTGCAGTAAGACTAGGTACATCTTCTATCAGAGTTTGACCAGGCAGCCCCATTAGAGGAAAAGAAAGGTAGACAATGCAGTCAGAGACAGCCTGCTCTCACTTTAGGATTCTCACATGAAGACCAAGCTGCACAACTGTTCCATATGTGCAGAGGGCCTTGGTTTGTTCCATTTGCGCTCTCTGGTCAGCAGTTCAGACTCTACAAGCCCATATGGACCTTGGTTAGTTAATTGTTTAGGTTTTCCTGTGGTGTTTTTGCTCCCGTTGGCTCCTTCAATCATTTCCCTTAGCTTCACCAGAATTCCCCCAGCTCCAATTAATGTTTGGATGTGGGTCTCTGCACCAGTTGCCATCAGCTGCTGGGTGAAGCCACTCTGATGACAGGTGAGCCAGACTCCTGTTTCCAAGTATAGCAGAATATCATGAATAGTGTCAGAGGTGGGCTCTCTCTCATGGCCAGGAAGACGTCCTTAGGAGTAGTTTCCTTTTGCTTTTTGACAATGTCTTTTGCCTTACGGAAGCCTTTCAATTTCATGAGGTCCACTTATTAATTATTGATGTTAGAGCCTGAGCTATTTGTGTTCTTCTGTTCAGAAGACTGTCTCCTATGCCAATGAGTTCAAGGCTTTTCCCCACTTTTTCCTCTGCCAGATTTAGTGTTGGAGTCTTTAAACCACTTGGATTTTAGTTTTGTGCAGGGTGAAAAATAAGGGTCTATTTGCATTTTTCTACATGTAGACATCCAGTTAGAGCAACACCAATTTTTTTCCCATTATACAATTTTGGCTTCTTTGTCAAAAATCGTGTCCATAGTTGTGTGGGTTATTTCTGAATCTTCAATTCCATTCCATTGATGAACCAGCCTGTTTCTATGCCAGTACAATGCCTTTTTATTACTGTTGCCAATAATATAGCTTGAGGCCCCGAATGGAGATTCTGCCAGAAGATCTTTTATTTTACAAGATTGTTTTAGCTATTTTTTTAGGTTGTTTGTTTTTTCATATGAAGTTGAGAATCTAGACCCAAGGGAGTCTGCATACCTGTTCAGATCTATCCCATGGACAGCTCATTCTCCACAGTTGTGGAAAGAGCAGACATTGCCTCTGACATGAAATCTGGTATCCCTGATTTGATCACTTGCCCTTGGTGGGGAGGCCTCAAGGGAGCAATGAATAAGGGGAAGCAGGATATCCAGATGAGACCTGATAGGCTGTGGTCATGTGGTGGGGGAAGAGGGTCCCTTTCATCAGAGATCTATGGAAATGGAATAGGGCAAAGAGAGAGGGAGGATGGGAATAGGAAAATATAAGCGAAGGGATAACAATCAGGATGTAATCTGAATAAATTATAATAAATTAAAACTTTAAAAATGAAAATGATTAAAAAAAAAACAAAACAGAGTCTCATTGCATAGCCCAGGATGGCTTCAAATTCAAAATCTTGCATAAGCAAAGGAAAGGCAAATTTAAACTACAGTAAAATAGTATTTCATACATTTTAGAGTAGCTATTATTTAAAACTTAATCGTAATAACCAGCATCAATGAGGGTTCCAGATGAAAAAGAAATGTTAATTAGTATAACCAATATGTAAAACACTATAGAAGTATTTTTTAAAAATTATAACATATAGATAACATTTTAACCAATCATCTATAACAAGTATATCTAAAAGAAATATAGTTTGTTTGCCAATGAACAAACAAACAAACAAAAGAGTGCTTTCTATTTAATTACATTTTAATTAGATTTAAAGTTATATTATTGAGGTAAATAAGCATCAATTATAAATACAAATTTTATGTACAAAATACTCACAAGTAGAGTGCAAATTAATATTTAAAGTTATGGAATGTAAATCTACATTTTTAACAAAATGATTCAATAGGTTTCAGGAAGATCAAGAGAGCATAGATATTCATGATTTAGGAGCTACCTGTATTTATACATTTAGAAAGATAGCAAAAGACAGTAGCTCTTAGGTTATGTTACATTACTTGATTTAATTGTTTAGTTAACTTTACTGAATGCATATTAAGTATTATAAGTATTGATGAACATGGATTACCATGAGATTAGTAATAAAACTCTCAGTAATTAGCATGTTCCTTTCATTTTTATTGATTGATTGAAGCCTTGTTCCCAGTTTATATGCTTGATGGGGGGTAAGGGCTTTATGAAGAAATACATAATTGAAGTAGGACTAGTTTTAGAGCAAAAGGCATGGACACACTTGAGTGTCATAGAACTAAAAGCCTTTTATAGAAATCTAGAATAGATGCCATACTAGTCACTTAGGGCAGCATGTGACCATAAAAGGAAAATTTTGTCATTAACCTGTGTCATCTTAGTTTTATGTGTTAGTTTTGCCATACCCATGCCAATAAGTTATATGTAATCTACAAACATGGATAAGTAGCTGCTACATCCACCAATCATGATAAAACTATCACATGCAGACAAGTTAGCCATTTTTATAGGAGGATAAGAACTGTTTTGGAGTAGATGTTACGCAACAGACATCATGGTATAAAATAAACCATTCAATGATACCCCAGTGTGAAGAGAGTACATCTTACTGTCACAAGGTAAGGGAAGAGTGGAAAGCAGCAGGTTCCCATCATCAAGACTGACCTGAGTACAACATAGACCACTGATAGCTTTGGTCTCTCTTTTTCATTGAAGAAATTGTCTATAAGGTGGACTCAGATTTCATTAACATGACCAAGGCAGCTATTTTGACTTGCTACAATGATCCTGTACCAGCTCCCTCCCTTCTTATTTCAATCTCCCAAGCATACTTGGCTATTAGTGGGTATTGAGAATCAGAGCTACAGCTGACATAAACACTTCTTACATGGAAATGTTTTGTCCATGGAGCCATTTCTCTAGTCACTAAAATCACAGGGTTTTTTTCCTGGTTTCTCAACAGACCAGTCATAAAATACTAACACAGTTTCTATGTACTAACTTTGTATCCATTTCTGCTTGAGGTGCTTGACATAGTTGTGGGTGCCATTATGCTCAGTTCTTTAAAAGATATAAAGTTCTCTGACTTGATCCTAAGCTATAACGTAGATTATTTTTTCCCTCTTTTGTAATCTCTCTGATTTTTGACTCATGCTTGAAGTCTCTGCTCAGGATGTTCATATGCCAAGGGCTTGATTTCTCCCAGACAGTCTTAGGGAAATGACTGGATCTTTGAAACAATGGAATATTATTTTTCATTTTACATTCTTGCCTGAATGTTCAGACCCAGGTTTAAGCCACCATTGGAAACAAGGAGATGATTTTTAGTGACTTTGAAAATACTATACCATGTGGTATTTGTATTTTTGGAAAAATATTAGTACTTTCACACAAAATTAAAAATATATCAGAAATTTCAAATTGTATAAGTCAAAAATCACAGAAAATTAGCAGAATGTTCATTCGTGATTTGAGATAACAATTGAAATTTAATATCTTAGAGAGAAAACATAATTTTTAAATACTTAAAAACATTATAAAATGTGAATAGTAGCTTCCAATTTATGGGTAGCACAGGACAAACAAACAAAATAAGTGACCATATGAATGGGCCTTAGAAAATAACAATCTTAGACACTGAATCATGTTAATAATTTTTAATGCTGAAATGGAAGATTGTCTCAGAAAGTTAACCAAATTTGTGCCTGAGTTTGCTACTTTATTTATAGTCCTTTTTGGTTTCTTGAGAGAGTCCCCGAATGAAAGGGGTACATTATATTAGGTTTCATTTGAATGATAAGTATTCAGTTCTGTCATTAAATGGCCACACAAAATGTTTTGATTCAATGATAGCATCTGAGAATTTCTTCCAGGTTAATTATTAATTATCTTCATCACATCTGTGACTTCTAGGACCATTAAGTGAGACAAAGAAACTATCCTGACTGCACACCTGCTGCTGCTTATATGTACAAGAAACTGCCATTTTAGAACAAAGTCCAAAGAATTTATTAATCCCCCATTTGGAAGCACTGTGGCTCTACATTAGCAGCCAGTGTAATATGTGAGACTGAGGCCTGATCTTCTCACTTTTATGGAGTAGGGATCAATTACATATAATGAAATGTGATAACATTAATTTGGTTGATACTGATGTCCCAAATCAGTGCTGTAGCTAGAGGCGGCTGTAGGTAGCTTATTGAAACTCAAAGTAAATTGGGGCAGTTCCCCCAGCAGCATAAATTAGTCAGAACCTTGGAGACATTGGGTATATTTTAGGAATGAAGCAATGAACTCTCTTTCTAAGAATTATGTCACCTTAATTCAGTAATTTGGTATGCCTCAGGGTTTGCATGTATTTCAGAGATACTGTAATGAAGTGTGTGAGTATTCATTTAAACACAGAAGTCCCCCAAGAATAAAAGGTATGTCTAATTCACGAGGAATGCTTCATTCTAAGAATGTTTCCAGAAGCAATGAAAACATGGACCGCCTAGGTGAGATAAGTTATTAGGAACATAGAGGGATGAAATGGGCAAAATGTACTAAAGAAATCATTGAAAACCAGGTCACCTACAAATGAATTAATAAAGACCCATACAATTTACAAACGGTTGAGCCAGGGAGTGTCTCCTCTTTCTCTCTTTCTCTCTCTCTCTCTCTCTTTCTTTCTTTCTTTCTAAACTTTTCATGGTTTTATTTTTTATTAAATATTTCTTTATTTTTTACATATACAATTATGTTATTATACATATATACAATAAACTACCTATAGCAAGAAAACTTATGACACAATCAGGAATTATAAAAATGTTACATTCTTAGTGTTTTCGCTATTTGTATTTGACAGCCTTGAGGAAAACATCTCTCCTATCTTGGTGCAGCTAAAATTCTGAATGTAAATCAATCGCCATAACATATTATCATTATCAACTTAAAACATCTATCTAGACCTAAAAACATCTTAACCCCTAAACAACTAAGCTTCATTGTAAAACTAAGCTACCTGGTCTTCAACTCCATCAGAGACTTGAGAAGGAATAAACTTGATTACCTGAGTATGCCAGGAGTGCAGATTAGTAGCTTTCCAAACGAAAAGATGATAGAGACAGTTTGCTTCCTAAATAGTCACCCAAGTCTTTCGATAACATTGGAGCATCATCTTCAGCCTTCTGGCCCAATATATCTGACAGACATATTTGTGAGGCAGGAACTGTTGAGGACTACCTTATGCTTTCTTGGCAGATTTTGGCAGTTGACTCTGCCTGCATCTAAACTTGCCCCTTTTTAGGCAGAATTCTGTCTGTGGTAGAAATGAGGATGTTTTTCCCAGTGGCTTATTTGCCACATTTGAAGCCATATCTATAAGGATACCCTTGCCACCATAATATCAAAGTCTTTTATACACTATTTGTTTTTAATGATTCAAGTCAAGGGCTATGTAGCAAAAAAAGGGTGGGTGGGTGGGTGTTCTACAAATAGAAGTAAATTTACTGGCTTCATTCAGGAGTCCCAAGGAAAAGAAATTAAGTTATATATTTTTTGAAGATGAGTAAAGGGGGTAGAGTTTCATTTAATAAAATAATCATATTTATATTTATGACTATAATTTGGTGACAAACAATACTGACTAGTAGTACAACTAAACACTCTTATACTGATTGTGTTCATTGTTAACTGTTTCTGGATAGAATATGCTTAATCTTAATTTTAGATGAGACTTATGCATCAGTTCCAAGAAACAGACAATATCATATGAATGGCCCTTGCCTCTACCTTCTGATTCTTATAAATCCCTCAATATTCAATTATTGATTCATGGGAGTGTCATCCTAGAAACGTTATGAGATCTGAATCATTGTTTATAGGTCCCCCTCTCTATACTATACGATATTGTGATTAGTTTTCTTGCTTTTCATATATCACAATGTAGATTATATTTCAAAACAAAGACCTTAATGGCTATTCAATGCATATCTATACCACAGCAATTGAAATACATTGATTTACTACAATATTAAAAAATACATCACTATGGGAAAATATCTAAATTTTTATCACATTTTTAAAAATATTTAATAATTATTTTGTAGCATAAAATCACTTTAAATCCTTAAAATTAGTCAACTACTTACCTAAAGTAATAACAAATATTAAACCATAAATATTTGTTTACTCATTTACTAATATTACAACATGATATTTATTTGGCAACATTTGTCTTTGAATATTACCATTATATTTTGTTATCTATGAGATCCTTCACATACCCTGGATTATGTTGTTTCTTCATTCAGGGAAGAAAATTATGGAGATGTAAATCAAGTCTTCAATAGAAAATTAATTTCACACTATGTTAAAGACAAAATATCTACAAAGAAATCATAAGCAGTAGTCAATCATGTAAATCATGTTTACATTTAGTTAAGGACACACACAAATTTGATTCATCACACCCTGTCTTCTGAGTACTAAAGCAATGAATCTACAGTACATTTTCTGGGTTCATGCATGTGTTTACATAAGTATGAATTGAAGTTACAGATTATTTAGAAAATGAAAATGGACAAATGAAATCTGTTCTCATTACTTTTAACTACAAACTAAATTACATAAATATATTTCTTTAGAAAGAACTTCAGTTCAGAATATTACTTGTTGCTATGAATAAACGTATGTGTAAATTACTCTATTAAAATATCAGCATCACTAAACGCAAATATTTCAAAGAAACACACTAAAGCAAGCTCACTGCACCAGATTTCTGTGGTGTGGAATTCCACTTGTCTCTGTTTGATCCTGTCTCTGAATAATTTTTTAAGGTTTGTCTGAGTACAAAAAGAGGACAGAATACTGTGCATGAAGAAAGGAGAATAAAGTCTTATCAAACATTGAAAATTATTTGTTTTAGTATGTATGTCAATTACTTTGCTCTGGCTTGCTTTTTAAATTTTTTTTTTTACTTTCAGGATTAAAATTTAATTATTCCATTTACCCTTTTCCTCCAGGTAAACCCTCATATATAACTTACCCTTGTTATTTTTCTAATTAATGGTATATTTTTATTAATTGTTGCTAATTGCCTAACACCTGTGTGTGAAGACAATTTTTTCTTTACTTCTCTTTTCTAATATTGGAGTGCCACTATCTGGAGCTTTCATTTGAAACACTTTATGTTTTTGTAAGCCATAATACAAATTATTAACTAATAATTTTCAATCATGTCTCTTTTAATAAGTGGAAGTGAAGCAGAGCTACTCCAGCCCTTAACAGTCCCTGGCTGAAGTCCCAAGTTAAGGACTACAAATGAAAGTAAAGTAACATTTTCTCATGGAAGGAGAGGCACAAAGAGGTGTGGCATTTAGGTACAAGGATGAATAGGCTCCATATATGAAAGACTTCAAATGAATTATGATACAAAAGATTGCTCGGTTCTAGGATACAATACAGAATGCCACAATATATTGTAATTTAAAGAAACTCAGTGTCAGTGTGGAGCATGAGGGAAATAGCAAAGGACTGGCTGGCATCCTTATGTCTAAAGCTAAAAAGTTGCACATATGCACTACGAATGACAAAGTCACCCAGGCTCACAGGGGCAATGCTTCTTCCAGGGAACATTGGATTTAAACAGGAGAATGTATGGAATGAGGACAGTGTTACCACAGCTTCTCAGTGGTGAAGTAGTTAGCTCCAGATGAGCAATAAGAGAAGTCAAGAGCAATTCTGCTATAGTTGGCTGGTTAGAGCCTCAGCTTATGTTGTAACTAATCTCACCTTGAACTCTGACCTTCCCGATTTTACTTCCAAAATCCTGGGATTACAAGTGTGTGCCAGCACACTCTGGATCTAATATTAGAAGTCCACCTGGGAGGTTAAAAGAGAGCAAGAAGATGAACGCAGTCTGTAACCAATTGGTGTGAGACCAGCCTCTTCCCCTGGGAGAGGCACAGTTATTAATGCACAAACATGATTCTGAAACAGTGCAGTTGAGCCTTGAGGTAGATAGATAGATATACGTGAATTGAATAGATGGAGAGAGAGGAGAGAGGAGACAGAGAAAGGGGGAGAGAGAGAGAGAGAGAGAGAGAGAGAGAGAGAGAGAGAGAGAGAGAGGGACCTAGTAACAGAGCTCAAGTATATTATTATAATAAAGCCTAATTTTTTCCAAGTGAGATCATGAACTGGGGAGACAGAGACACAATGACCATGAGACAAAAATCAGTCTGTGTGAAAGACTGACATTGTCTCAAACAAAGCAAAACTACTGCTGAAGTTGTACTAAGGTGATTGTGAACCATTTTAACACATCTAATGAACTGTAGCATCCCAACATTGAAAGAGTTAAAGTATAAAATTAGTACAATCAATTAACAATCAACACATATAATGTGAAATTAGTTCAAGGATAATGTACATCAAGTAGTTGTACACAAAAACTGGAGCTGTGGAACAAGTAGAAGCAAACCAATGCTCTTATTCATATTTGTGCATCCCTTTCCCTATGTCAATTTCTATATGACATTTAAAGAAAAGATATAGGAAAAATAATACCAATTAAGCTCTTTTGTTATGTATGTGTTAGTGTGTGTATCTGTGTGCGCTTGTATGTAAAAAGCATACACATATACCTTTGTAGATAAAACATGGATCTATTATATATACAGATTTTTATAACCTTAAACTCAAACTCAGGGGCTCAAGAATGCTGTATAAGTTGGCATGCCGTCTGTTATACATTTTCATACACTTGTTGTACCCTAATTGGGAATTTGTAACCAAATTGATAGTACAAAGAGATCCACTGTTTAGTCTTTAAAGAATAGAAAAGTTCAAACCAAAAGAGAAAAGAATTACAAAATTGCCAATAGAGAAATAATAAATTATTCTATCACACTATTTGTTTTGTTTATGTCTTTTCTTCTTTCTTAGAAATACCATAGAATATACTTTCCATTTTATATTCTTCCTTGTGATGATAGTAATTTTTGCATTATGTTTTTGAGCAAAAAGAAGAATTTAAGGAATGACATATAATTTATAAGTCATAAGTCATAGGTTATGAACAAAATCAGAACTGTCATTTTATTTCAAAATGTGATATACTTTATTTGTCATAAAGTACAATTCTAAATATTGTAGAGACATGGGATAAGGAAACAAGGGGAATTGGGCTTATCACTACTCTCAACATTGGAAGGTAGAGGTAGTATATAATCACTAAAGGGTTAGACGCTACACAGAGGACATCTAGCCAGCTACATAAATGTGGGGAGAGATATTCACTAATGGATGAGTCTATGGTATAAATGTGAATGTTCTTTGAAATATTTTGGAATATGTGCATATAATTTTTAGTGACAATACTGATGCTTTATAAGCTTAAGTTATGTGCTTAGAGATCTATAGGTAATGACACTGGATTCCTTTCATTGGAGAATGTTTAGATGAAAGCAGCAGAGAATGGGAATTCCAGGCACCCATAGTCTGTAGCGAAACTTGCAAACAGGCATCTTGAGAAGCAGCATTTCACATAACAAAATGAGTACAAGTGTTTTTGTTGCATTTTCTGAAGCTACATACAACACCTGCCACTTAGTTTCTTAATTTCTATTCTTAAAGTTATAATGATTCCAGGAACTGATTTTGTTGAACAGTTTGTTTGTGGAAGCAGTGATGTCTGCCAAATTAAGCCATTTCTATGAAGAGTGCTCATTTATCTTCCTTGGATTTCAACCAAGCACATTTCAGAGATAATGACATAATGTAACTGCAGAACTTCAACTTGACTGGCATAAGGTTTAAGTAGAAATATTCCATCTCTGACTCTATCCATATCTATTAGGCATGTTGCCCGTTTTTACATTCACTCATCCTTAGGGTAAGGCATCTCCGTTTTGTCTGCATGTTGCAGTCACTTGGGAAGCTGGGGAGGATGCTGATATCTAGGTTCTATCCACAGCAATTCAGAGTTAATCGGTCATGGGCACTGGAACTCCTCCCAGTCATTCTAATATCCAGTGACTTGTAGATTCCCTGTCAGTAGTTCACGGGTTGAGCAAAGACAAGAGAATCCTGGGTTTTACCTACTTTTCCTTCAGCTTTATCACACTGCAGTACCGAGTGCTCCTCCATTGAATGTGTTTTAAAATAACAGAATCTTTATGGTGAATTTTTTTGTATAGCTTACTTGCTATAAATCAATAATTTATTCAAAATGACACCATTTCCTATATTGTTTTGGTACCTAATCTGTAAAGCTGAGGCTTCCAACCTTTCTACTATGTTGTAATGTTCTAACTTCAGTATTGACATGAATGGTGTAATTAGTATAAAATAAAATGCAATGTCCTGTTGGTAAATATCAAATAACCAAGACATCAAGAGGAAATAAAACTATGAATTATAGAATTTTATCATTTCCATGATTCATTTTCATTCAGACATGACTGCTCTCAACATATCTTATAGTATCGACTTGCTAGGCATTTGCTGATAACTCAGTTTACCACCACCAGTCACATTGTATATATCCAGATTAATGAAGACTAATGACCACTCTTAGAGAAATGTGTCAATTCTTTAAGCATGTACATCATTGCTTGTAGTTGATAGGGAGGAACAGAGGGATCTAGTTAGACAGAAACCTTCAATTTGGATCACATTATGAATCAGGTATACTTCTTGCTGACGATTAAACTGTGAAAATTATATCCTACTATGAGGGCAATAAAAACAACAAATCAATATATAAATTAAGGTCAGTGGCTTATGAGATATGAATATAATAATATAGGTGATGTGATAGAAAGTGATTGGCAGAGGTAGCAATATCAGGTTGGATGGTAGAGGGCTAGACAAGAATACAAGGTTACTGGAGTATGATTCATCATCCTGTAAATGCTTCAGTGAAATAAGGCAAAGATCTAGCTTGTTGATATAGTAGTAAACTATGATACTCTGAAGTTGATTTTATTTACTATAATTGAAATCATCTTAGAAATCTAGCTCTTTAATGATGAGCTCCAAATTATGATTCCAAACATTAACTTCACTGACCAAGGAGGTGTTGAGCCTGGGAGAAGAGATAGAAGATTCAAAATGTGGCTCAAGTAATGATAATGGATGATTGGAGTAGTTTCCTTCATTACATCCTGAAGGCTCATCCCTGTCACCCTCATTATTTGTTTGGTGAGTTTAATGTCCCTGGTTCCTCATGCATATTTTAAAGTATCCTTATCCTAATGCTCTGCTGTTCAAACATATTGCATGAAAGTTTCTGTTTCCTTCTGCAAAAGTAAGTACAAAGCAGTGGTTAGCACTAAGCAGAGCGATGTAAGTTTGAAATGTGATACAACTGCTATGTAAAGTTGCCTATATTTGTTTATTGTAAAAAGAAAAAGTAGATGATATTGAGAAAAGAACATAAAATTTGGGAGACAAAAATAAAACAAGGTAAATTGAAAAACTTTAATGAAAACTATAGGTGTATACTAAAGGAAATCAAGAAGAATTACATATAACCTTGTGATCTGTGTTGCGGGAAACTCTTTTTAGCCATTAAAATGTTACAGAGAACTGATTTAAATTTTATGGTATTATTTGGGGAATTGGAGATACTTATAAATGATTATACATAAAGGCAAATGCTTTGGATTGGACAGAGAGAGAAGAAGGAATAGATGTGAAAAACAGGAGTTGTTTTGTTCTCCTAGTCTTAACAGGAATAAAACACACTGGCATAATAATGTGTTGAAATTACTATGTGTAGAGTCATCTCTGTGAGCAAAAGTAAATTTATTTGAAAAACTTTCATCCTGGCTGGAGAGATGGCTCAGAGGTTAAGAGCATTGCCTGCTCTTTCAAAGGTCCTGAATTCAATTCCCAGCAACCACATTGTGGCTCACAACCATCTATAATAATATTTGGTGCCCTCTTCTGGTGTGCAGGTGCACATGAAGCACAACACTGTATACTTAATAAATAATAAATCTTTAAGGAAAGAAAGAAAGAAAGGAAGAAAGAAAGAAAGAAAGAAAGAAAGAATGAAAGACTTCCATGCTGAAACTTCTTGAACATTAAATACATTGTGATGGGGAAAAGGCATTTTTGCATTGACTGAGTTCAAATTCACCTAAAACTAGAGATTTCTTTTTTTCCCTTTATTAACTTATTCTTGTTACATCTCAATGGTTATCCCATCCCTTGTATCCTCCCATTCTTCCCTCCTTCCCATTTTCCCCTTATTTCCCTCCCCTATGACTGTTCCTGAGGGGGATTACCTCCCCCTGTATATGCTCATAGGGTATCAAGTCTCTTCTTGGTAACCTGTTGTCCTTCCTCTGAGTGCCACCAGGTCTCAGAGATTTCTCTCTAGTTTTAACGGTAAGAATGTCTCCAGAATGATCCTAATAAAGAAAGACCCACCACAGATTGCACAGCACCATAGTCTGGTTTCCACACTCAGTGAAAATAAAACAGAGCAGGTGCTTCTTGTGTTACAGCCATTATCTCATTCTGCCCTGGGCAAAGATTGAATGGTAAATGTCTCTTTAAGGATATCATTTGAACACAGTTATGTTTCCTACAAATGAACATAACTATCTCTCTCTCTCTCTCTCTCTCTCTCTCTCTCTCTCTCTCTCTCTCTCTCTCTCTCTCTCTCTCTCTCTCTGTCTCTGTTTCTTGCAAATAAGTTTAGGTGAATATAAAGAGTTAAAGTAAAATTATAGCCTGGTTAGAGGACACAGATCCCTTACAAAAATGAACATGATCCTGATGTTTTTCAGTTACCAGAAAGATAACCACAAGTTTTCCTTTTCCTTTTTCTCATTCCTACAAATCTGTTTTTGACCTTTAGATTGGTTTGCCTTATGCTGCCAGGAAATTACTTTAGCAAAAAACAAACAGCTCTCTTTATCTCAATATCTCAGGTGTAAGGTATACATTGATATTTTCTAATTTTCTTATTGTGTAGAAAGCTAATTGAAAAATAGGTATATATTGATATAACCAATTATATATTATTTAAAGAAACCTACAATACCCCAGACATTATAAAATCTAAGTTGAATAATTTTCTAATTTCAGACTTATGACGACAAGGGTCAATTTACCCAGACTGTTTTAGATTTATAGAAGAAGAAATAGATTCTTTGTAATAGCATTAGTTTGTAATCAAAATTGAAGAGATATACCATATTTGAATCTCCTTGTTAAATATATGGTCAACATCATCTAACATCTCTTTTTGTTGTTACTGGTAATTTAGACTATAGAGTCAATGTGACTGGTGGCATGATTCTCATGTATTATGTAGGGAATGCTAATGGGTTTAAAGTATTAATACTTTCATACCTAAGATTGACACATGAATATGATAGCCTAAAGCTCTTTCTATAGGAAAATATCTGAAATGAATTGTTGATAAGCTAATTATAATTAAAAGCATAATATTTGCATCTACTTTAACATTTTAACTTTAAAATGTTGGTTTTAGTAATTAAATTAGTTTTTAATATTTTTGATTTACTGTAGATTATATTCATCTTTATTATCTTCTTAATATTCTTACAATCATGGAAGCACAACAGACAAAAATCTGAATACAAAGTTATTTAAAAGCATAAAATACTATTTTCAGTATAAGCTATTGTTTTCATGGTAGACCTATTACAAAAAGCCCTGTGGAGCATGCCAATTAGCTATTTTAAAACATAAAAATAAAACATAGATGCCACTTGAATATTTTATATCAGTTCATGTGTTTTGGCCCGCAGAGATAAATTTTGTTGCAATATCCCCAGACATTTGTACAATGTGAAATCTTTTCCTTAAGTCTCCAGAGCAGTGGTGGATAGGTACTTTACAGCATTTATTGATTTCTCCTTCAGGACAGAAGTGAAAGGCATGAACTTGGTAGGCTAAAATTTCTTGGAAAAAAATAGCAGTTTTGGGTTTTTGTGAATCTCAAGTGGAAGAGATGTCTGGAAATTTCATAGAGATAATGTGGCATATGTATGGAAATAGGGCATACCTTTCCTTCCCGCTGAATCTTACCATCCTTTTGCCTGATGGATAGTCGATGTGATTTAAAATGTACTTCTCTTCAATTGGTGCACACACAAAACATTAGTTTGGGTGTAGCACTTCGATAAATCTATGGATAACACTTCAACAATGACTGTA
Source organism: Acomys minous (assembly GCF_964271855.1). NCBI lineage: Eukaryota > Metazoa > Chordata > Mammalia > Rodentia > Muridae > Acomys > Acomys minous. The sequence continues at coordinate 26,099,307 of NC_140499.1, read as the reverse complement.
TACATTGGTAAACCTCACTGAGAAAAATCAAAGAGCACTATTGCAATCACACAGTAACAGGAAAATATTCATACATTCTTCACATATGAGCTTTCTATACATATTAATTCCTCCCATGTAATGCTAGAGGCATATTGTAATAACAATGCCCTCGCTCTGAGGTTTACCATGTTTGGCAATTTGGGTTCTTGTGGTATATATGACAAGTTAAAAATATTATTCATTCCATGTACATTTGAAAAAGCTTATTGTTCAGATGTCTTTTTATTCTTTGACAAATCCTTATGTTTATTAGTTGATTTTCCTTTGCTCTCAAGTGTCAAATACTTCCTTTCTTTCTATTGGTCTAAAGATAGAATAAATTTCTCAGTCTCTCTGTGCCTAGGTGATCCCTGATATTGGGGTGGATAAACAACGGTTAGGAGTGGCATGTGTCACTCTTAGACCGTCCTGCCTCTGACCTGCACATTCATGTCTGCACCTCCAAGGTATTTCTTGTTAAAATTATTCACGTGTATTGTATGACATATAGGCGTGGTACCCAAGACTCTCAGAAGATGACATTCCAGATGGTTTGGAGCTTGAGTTACAGGCATTTGTGAGCTACATAATGTGCCTGATGGGAGAAGAATATGGATCCACTGAAATATCAATAAGCAGTATGGTGTATGTTTCTGTGGGGTGAGGGGAGCACCAACTCTCCCACAAGAATTTGCAGGGATAAACATGGAGAAGAGATTGAGGGAATGCCCAATCAACACTTTTTTTTTTTTACAATGGTTACTGCCTTTGTTTTTACGTGGGGACTTCTGCAGTGGTAGTTGAACACTTGAACAGTGCAAATAGCAAGAACTTTGTTATCAGAAAACCCATGCATTTCAATCTTAGCTTCATTTCTTGGGACTATGTGATATGTGACACATATGTGAGAATCAGGTTCTGGACCTCTGAGAAAGACTTGATCCTAAGTACACTTCCATGTCACACCCCATGAACAGTGCCAGGCTTAGTGCCTGCTAGACAAAATGCACATAACAACAGGTCAGAAAATCCATCACTTTTACTTCACGCATCATTCAGGAGGTTCTCCTGTGCCACAGACTCGTGGAGATTAAGAATCAGAAAGTTTTTTTTCAGCCTGTGATTGGACATTGAAAGCTCTTGGTTCTCTCTATTCATCTGTTGAGAAAGGTTTTTTGTTTTGTTTTGTTTGTTTTTTGTTTGTTTTTGCTTTCAATGTGATAGGTCTTTTTAGATGAAGTCATGCTTTTGGGATTTTTATTCTTTCTTTCTTTCCTTCTCTTTCTTTCTTTCTTCTTTCTTTCTTTCTTTCTTTCTTTCTTTCTTTCTTTCTTCCTTTCTCTTCTTTCTCCTTCTTCTGTTTTTTCTTCTTTGCCTCATTCCAGTTGCATCTATTAATGTTATGAGTTATATTGCTGTTGGTTATTTGTTTGATTATAATTTATACAGATTATGTCACAATGGTTATGCCCTCACTTGCATCTTCCCTTTCCCACCCTCTCTCCCTCTTTCACCCTATTCCCCTCCCCTAGATCTCTGAGATAAAGGGACCTCTTCTTGGTCCAACCTGTAACCAAGCCCACTGGAACAAACCAACTTATGACATTATTAAAGATACTCCGCTATGCTCACAGGCAGGAATCTAGTAAAGTTATCCTTTGAGAGGTTACTTACAGCAGTAGATAAAAACAGATGCTGGGACATACAACCAAACACTGAGTGAAGGGTAGGGAGTCTTGTGGAAAAGAGGAAGTGGTGCGTAGAAGAACCTGGAGATGACAGGAGCTCCACAAGAAGAGGAATACAGCCAATTAACAAAGGCTCAGAGGGGCTTGTGGAGACTGGAGTACCACCAAGGATCACTTATAGACTGGAACGAGGCCCCCTACACAGATGTAGATGGGCAGCTCAGGCTTGATGTGGGTCCCCTAGTAAGGAGAGCAGGGGCTATACCTAACATGAATGTATTACCTAATCTTTTATTAGTTTCCCATTTCCCCCTGGTGGGACTGCCTTGCCTGGCCTCAGTGGAAGATGTGACTTGATGAGCTGGGGTTGGGGGTTGCCCCTTTCTCTGAAGATCAGGAAACACGTGATAGAAGAAGAGGCATGGATAGTGGGACCAGGAGGAGAGTAGGGTTGGGGCTACAATAGGGATGTAAAGGGAATAAATAAATTAATAAAAAATTAAAATAAAAGTGTGAAAAAAAACATGGCCAATATATAAGTACTGTTTTTTTTATTAATTTATTCGTATTACATCTGAATTGTTATCCCATCCATTGTATCCTCTCATTCCTTCCTCCCTCCCGCTTCCCCTCTACTCCCCTCCCCTATGTCTGTGACTGAGGGGGACCTCCTCCCCCTGTATATGCTCATAGGGTATCGAGTCTCTTCTTGGTGACCTGTTATCCTTCCTCTGAGTGCCACCAGGCCTCCCCTTCCAAGGGACATGGTCCAATATGGGGCACCAAAGTTTGTGTGAAAGTCAGATCTCCTCCACTTAATGGTGGAGGATGTCCTGTCCATCAGCTAGACTAGGTAGGGGTTCGAAGTTTACTGCCTATATTTTCCTTGGCTGGTGCCATAGTTTGAGGAGGACCCCAGGGCCCAGACCTGCCTATAGTTTTCCAGGGCCCACTGGATCCTTCTATTTCCTCATTCTCCCAGGCTTCTCACACCTAAAGTCTCAATAGGATGTCCTCTCCTCTTACCCACTATCCTGGTAGGTAAAGTTTTTCATGGGGATGTACCCCTTGGACTAGTGTCTCGATATAAGTGAGTATACACCATTTGACTCTTTTTGCTTCTGGGTTAACTCACTCATTATGATAATTTCTAGTTCAATCCATTTGTCCACAAACTTCAAAAATTCCTTGCTTTTAATAGCTGAGTAGTATTCCATAGTGTAAATGTACCACAGTTTCATTATCTGTTCTTCTACTTAGGCTGTTTCACACAACAGGGACATATGCTCAACCATGTTCATAGCTGCCTTATACATAAGTACTGTTAATCACTGAACCATTTCTTAAGTACTAACTTCTCTGGTCAACCAACAGAATAAATTATAGCAGAGCACCTTTGGTACCTACACAGTGAAAATAGCTGAGTTCTCAACCACTAGAATACAATATTATGTTGAAATACAAGTAATATTGCCATAATCATATCCTTGGATTTACATTTAATACAGATACTGTTATCATATTTGTGGGTTTAGATATAGCAAATTAGATACAGCAATTTCAGTTGTATTAAAAACTCCACTTACAGTGGAGATAGTTGCAATTAATATTTTATGAATCACAATGGAGCCATTCATCATGGATTTCATGGATGTTTAAAAAATTTCACTTATCTCTGTACTTCATGAAGGAGGATAAGAATGCCTCAGTTATGTTTATATAATGACAAAAAATTCCCTTCAATCCATTCATATTTTCATATGTACTTTTCCAGAGCTGACAAATCTGCAGCCCTCAGGATGAAGAACATATATGGATTTATTTTGCATGACACTATGGCATATTATTGTCACTGATAAAATTCATGCTTGAACCTTACGTAAAGAAGTAACAACAATTGTTTTAAAGCACTCAAAACCAACCCCTCATAATATTTTGCCCCTCTATTTATTTATTTATTTATTTAGATTTATTCATTCATTTACTCATTCATTAATTTATTTATTCATTCATTTATTTACTTGGTCACTTTACGTACATATCCTTAGCCCCCTTTTTCCTCTCCACACAGTTTCGCCCCCACACTCTATTCCCATTTCTCCAGCTCCTTTCCAGAGAAGGGAGGCCCCGACCAATACCAATCCACCAGTGTATCTTTAGTCACTGCAGTACAAAGCACATTCTCTCTCTCCTGGGAGTGACAAGGTAGCCCAGATAGGGGAAGTGACCCAATGATAAGTAGCAGATTCAGAGATAGGCCCTACTCCTATTGTTAGGGGATCCCCATGATGAACAAGGTGCTCATTTGCTACATACGTATAGGAGGGCTAAATTCTGTCCATGCATGCTCTTTGGCTGGTGATTCAATGTTTTTTGAGCACCTACTCTGTAGGTCTTCTTGTGGTGTTCTTGATTCCTCTGGCTTCTTCTATCCTTCTTCCCACTCTTCCACAGCACCCTCTGTCCTTGGACCATTGCTTGGCCTTTGTTCTCTGCATCTGTCTCCATCAACTACCAGATGTGTCCTCTAAGAAGACAATAATACTAGGCTCCAGTCTACAAGCATAACAGAGTATTATTAATAGTGCCAGGGGTTGGCTTTCTCACATGGGTTGGGTCTCAAGTTGAGCCAGTCATTGGTTTGGTGCTCCCTCAAACTCTGCTCCATCTTAATCTCTATACATCTGTAGGCAAAACACATTTTGTACAATGATCATCATCATCTCTTTCTTGGAAGTATCAGACAAAAGTTGCCCCACCTCTAATCTTAGCTTTACAAGACTTGACATATTTGGTCCTGATAATATCCTCTCATGGAATGAGAAGGGCTCAAAGTTTCATGAACATTTATACTAACGGCAGAAGGAAGATACAGTTTTCTCTAGTTGTGTAGCCACTGCTCAAGTTCCAATACTCAATTAACCATCATCTTAAGCACACTACTCTAAGCATACCTAAAGAAGCTCTTTTGGACACACCCGGTCATTCCAGATAAAGACATGGAAATATAAAGGGGATAGTTCAGAATGGGAATATCAGTTATGTCAGACTCCTGTCTGTGACAGAGGTCTGCTCTCTCCAGTGACATGAGTCTCAAGCTAGGCCAGTCACTTTCTTTCAGTCTCTTTTCCAACTTTACCCCTAAGCTTCTTGTATGTAAGACACACTTTGGATCAAAGATTTGATGTGTGGATGGATGTCCCCCTCCCTCCCCTGGGATTCCTATCTGGCTACAGAAGGATCTGACTTTATGCTCCTTAACACCCATTTCTTGGAGTCTCAGCTAGGGTCACCTCCATAGGCATGCAGGAACTTCCTCTATTCCAGAGATGCCCTCCCTTCAGTTTTCTCTTCTTTGTCCTGGTACTTCTCCTCACCCACCTTCCTTCCCTCTCTACTCACCTGATCCCCACTCCTTTTATCCTTACCACCTAATCATCCACCAGTGTCCCACCCTGCTTATATTTCAAATGTCTATTGTATTTCCTGTTCAGAGTGATAGTCTAGCATCTTCCATTGAGTTTGACTTTGCTTCTTAGAGTCTGTGGATTGTAGTATGGTTATCTTGTACTATATGGCTGATACCAACTTATAAGTGAGTAAATACCAAATGTGTATTTCTGAGTCTGGGTTACCTCACTCAGGATGATCTTTTCTAGTTCAATCCATTTGCCTGCAAATTTCAAGAAATTTATTCTGTAAATGTTCCACAGTTTCTTTGTCCATTCATCAGTTGACTGTCATCAAGGTTGTTTCCAGATTCTGGCTATTACTAATAAAGCTGCTATGAACATAGTTGAGCAAATGTCCTCATTTGGTGGAGCATCTTTCAGGTATATGCCCAGGAGTGGTATAGCTTGGTTTTGTGACAAGACTATTGTCAACTTTCTGAGAAAGTACCCGATTGCTTTCCAAAGTGGTTGTACAAATCTACACTCCCACCAGCAATGGAGAAGTGTTCCCCTTTCTCCACATCCTGGCCAGTCTGTGATGTCATTTCAGTTGTTGATCTTAGCCATTATGATAGGTATAAGATGTAAGGGTTGGAATTCTGGGAGTCTTATGGCCTCACAGTATCACAGTACCACCCTCTCTCCCTGTCACCCTTCTGCCTTCTACTAGTCCTCAGAAAGGAAGAGCACTCCTCCATAACATCTGCCTTTAGCCTATCAAGTCACATCTGGATTGCCTCTATCCTCTTTCTCTGTGGCCTGGCAAGGCTACCCTACCAGGAGGAAGTGGTCAACGAGTAGGCATCAGAGTCCAGGTCAGAAGTAGTTCTTATTCCACGTATTATGGGACCCACAATGCAATTGTACTGCCCTCCTACTACATCTGATTAGAGAGACTAGGTCCTCACCATGCATAGTCCTTGGTGGGTGCATCAGTGCCTGCAGCACCCCCTCCTCCACCCAGATTTGTTGGTTCAATTGGTCTGTATGTATAGCTCCTTTCTGCTCCAGGTCCTTCTGTTTCCCAACTCTTTCTTAAGATTCCCGGTGCTCCACCTTGAAGTTTGACTGTGAGTCTCAGCATCTGCTTTGATGACCTGTGGGGTGGAGTCTTTCAGAGAATGTGGTAGGCTCCATCTTGTTCCTTCTCTTCAACTGCTTCCCATTCTATTCGCTTTGCCATTTTGAATGAGGATTAAGCATTCTCCCTAGGGTCCTCATTGTTATTTAGCTTTTAAAGGTTTTTGTATTATAGTGTGGTTATCCTGTATTGTGTGGCTAATATCTGATTATAAGTGACTATATATGCCCAGGAGTGGTATAGCTGGGTCTTGAGAAATAACCATTGCCAGTTTTCTGAGACAGTGCTAGATTAATTAGCAAAGTGGCTGTACAAGTTTGCCCTCCTATCACTAATAGAGGAGTGTTCCCATTTCTCCATATCCTTGCCAGCATGTGATGTCACCTGAGTTTTTTATCTTAGCCATTCTGATAGGTGTAAGATTGAATCTCAGAATCATTTTGATTTGCACTTCCCTGATGACTAGGGACATCGAGTGTATCTTTAAGTGTTTCTTACCACTTGATATTCCTTTGTGAAGAATTCTATGTTTAGTTCTGTAACACAAATTTTACCTGATTTATTTTGTTTGATGGTGTGTAATTTCTTGAGTTCTTAATATATTTTAAATATAGTCCTCTGTTAGCTATAGGATTGGTGAAACTGTTTTCCCAGTCTGTAGGCTGTCATTTCTATTGTGTTGACAGTGTTCTTTGCCTTACAAAAACTTTTTAGTCTCATGAGGTCCCACTTATTCATCATGAATCTTAGAGCCAGAGATTTTGGCATTCTGTTCAAGTAGTTGTCTCTTGTGCCAAAGAGCTCATGGCTCTTCCCATTTTTTCTTCTAACAGATTTGTGTGTTTGGTTTTTTGTTGAGTTCTTTAATCCAACTGGACTTTAGTTTTTTCAGATGATAAATAAGTTTCTATTTCCATCTTTCTACGTGAAGTGATTGAATATTTGAAGGCAAAATGAAGGAACAAGACGCAAGCAGAGGTTTGAGCTCCAAGAAGGTAGAGATAACAGAGAGATGTCCAGGGTAAATGCCATGACCATCTTTGCCTGCTGCCATGCAATTGTAGAAATGCAGATTGTGTTCTGTCAGTCAGAAACTTGGACATTAAGCCATTGTTTCCTTTTCTTCTCTTTCTTTCTTTCTTTCTTTCTTTCTTTTTCTTTCTTTCTTTTTACTTGTCGATTGCATTTCAAAGGAATGGCTTTTAGGTGCTTGATAAAAGATACTTCTGAGTTGTAGGAAATGCCCATACATCACAAAATGTAAAAAAAAAAAAAAAAGATTCATAATTGTGAGCCTTTTTTGGAAATATGCTAAGATAGAAAGGTCAGGGACCTATTTTCTGATATTGGCTAAAACAAAGGGTAGATAGTCCTGGAAGTGCTGAGCTATCTCAGACAGCCATTTTAATGGGGGGAGGGCAAATGTCATTTGGGGAGACAGACTGAAGCAGATAGAACTTTCTGGTGTTCTGCCCTCTCAGCACAGGGTTGGTTTTACCTCTGTGTGGCAGTTCTGCAGTTTCCATCTTCAATTAATGAAGTGTGATCTGCATTATTCTGCTTCTATGGGGAAGCATAGCCCAAGGTAAGTGTTTCTAAATTTCAATAAGAATGAAGCATTGTTTCTTCAACACATTCCATCAAGTTCTTTCATCCCTGAACCCAATTTTAGGAAATAATGAGCACAGAGTTCAGTAAAATTAGTTGGTATGAAGTTTTCTGGCAGAAAACATGTGCCTCCTTAAATTTTAAAAAGTATTTTATTGTTTCAACTGAAATTCAGGTTTCCCCCAAACATCTCTTACAGCTTCTTTTTGTCTCTTTCATTTGAACAGTTTTATTAGATTTTACAAATGAGTGAGCCTGTGAGCAAGTGAACTGAAAAGTAAATGTGGTTTAATTCACTACTTCTCTTTCATTAGTCAAATATGCATTGGATAACTTTTGCTAATTCAAGTGTATAGAATTAATAGAAGTCTCTTTTAAATGCTTGCAAAATTAAATACAGATTTAAGCTAATCATTCCACTAGTATTCAAAATATTTATACAAGTATGAAAGCAATCTTTTAGAAATCTGTTTATTATCAGGTCCAATTGTGAAGCATCATTTATTGATTTAATATCTGGGTCCGAAATGAGAGATGGCCTCTTAGCCCATTCTTTCTAATTAGCAGAAACATTCCATGTTATTATAATTGCTGCAATAAATGGCTATTTTTAAGACAAATGTGAGCATGTTTAGAGATAATGAGGTACATGAAATCTTGGGGAGGTCTAAAAAGATAATACATTTCCTTTTTTTAAAAAAATGATTTAGGTATTCAAATATAGAAAACAACAAGTGATGTTAGAATTAATTAGGATAGCTGATTTTAATCAATGTATTAAAATTCATCTTCCTATCTGGTATTTCAGTGCAGTGCTCAGGGGTCCTATCAGCAGGAGGGATTCAGCATTGACTCTGAGATAGATGCAGGTGTGCCCCATGCCTGTCTACTGACAATTCACACACTTGCTTGACTTAAAATTGAAAATATAAAATACAGTTCAAATTCCACCAGTTTCTGCTTCCCATCTTTTAAAGAAATGAATATTTTAGTTAAGTTCTTATATGTATTTATAATAATTTTTTTGCATATTTTCAAACATTAATATTTGCAGTTTCACTTATTTCTGACATAGATTGTAAACCCATTGTACTGGACACACATTTTTGGTAGCACTATCTAGAGAAGTTGTTATTTCAGGGCCGTGCCACTTGTAAATCCGCACTGACCACCAGGTACGATCTTCACAGTCTGAAGGAAAGAAGATAAAGGCTCTATCTTCCTTCTCCTTTGCCTCAGCATCATGGTAAGCCCTTGCTCGGGAATGCCACACATAAAGAAGGACAAAAAACACCAAGGCTTTGCAATTGACAAACAGGTTTGCTTTAAAGTGCTCATCATCACTGATAATTAATGAAATGAAAAATCAAGCGGCAGAAGCACAGAGCTAGCTTCTAATTGGATCGGCTAATTTTACAGATGTGGATGGAATGTGAGGGTATGAGAGCACAGCCTAATTTTGGAAATGAAGACTGAAATGATATTTTAAAGAAAATAATTTCAGTTTTTTAGGAAATTAGCTATAAACTAAAAACATCATTTAAACTTTCATCTCCTACATAGTTACATTAAAATGAAAGTCACATGTTCTAATAAACACTTGAATATGAATCTACCAGATAGGGTTATAGTCAATATTCACTTAACTTGAAATCATTATAAAGTCCAGCTACACATGAATATTTTGGTATATTTTAAGAATATCTGTGTAATGAAATACTATCTAGAAAAAAAAATGGAGTATTGATATATATTTAATATAAGTGAATCCCAAAGTATGTTGTGCTGAATGAAAGAGCCTATACAATAACACATATGCCATATATTGGTATATATATATATATATATATATATATATATATATATATATATATGTATGTATATATATACATACACACATACATACACACACACACACACATGCAGAGAGAAAAACACACACACACACAGAGAACATACATATGCCTATACAGTATATGAATGATTAATTCACAAGTGTGCAGTTGTGAATAAGGAAGAGCATGAAGGGATTAAAAAAATTTTAATTAAAATTTTTTTATTAATTTATTAATATTCCATATCAAAGATTATCTCATTCCTTGTATCCTCCCATTCCTCCCTCCCTCCCATTTTCCCCTTATTCCCCTCCCCTATGACTGTACCTGAGGGGGACCTCCTCTCCCTGTATATGCTCATAGGATATCAAGTCTCTTCTTGGTAGACTGCTAGAAAGGATTACAATTTTACTTGAGTAGCCTTTAAGGAGTCATAAGAATGTTATTAATCTGATTGTGGAGTTACATCAATGTTTATCAAATTCTACACTTGAATTATGAGCAGTAAGTTAATTTAATGTTTTCAAAATGCAAAAATGCAACCTTTCCTTAAATACAGTTTAGTGCTACCTAGTTATCTGTGTTAAGCATATAATTACCAAAATATGGTAATTTTAAAAAATGACATTTTTCTGGTTTGAGAGATGGCTCAGTGGTTAAGAGCATTAGTTGCTAGTCCAGAGACCCCGAGTTTAATTCCCAGCAACCACATGGTGGCTCACAACTATCTATAGTGGGATCTGATGCCCTCATTTATCTGATGTTCTCTTCTGTTATGCAAGCATACATTCTAATAGCAGCATATGTACATAAATAAATAAATGTAAAATAAAAAGAAAGAGGAATCACCTTTAAATAAATAGGAATCCATCTATAAAAATGACATTTCATATATTCTCATTAAAAGTCTTAAGAAATACCCTCTTTTAAAGAATATAGATGAGCAAATAAAACATACAGAAAATCACATTTTCAAATTATTTAAAGAGAAAATTTAAAAAGCAGATACAATCTTAAGGAACATAAATTCTTTTTTTGTGTGTTATTTTTTCTTTTTCTCTTTTATTAAATTTTTATTAATTTATTCTTGTTACATATCAATGGTTATCCCATCCCTTATATCTTCCCATTCTTCCCTCCCTCGCATTTTCCCCTTATTCCCCTCCCCTATGACTGTTCCTGAGGGGGACCTCCTCGCCCTGTACATGCCCCTGGAGGAGGAGACCTGGTGGCACTCAGAGGAAGGATAGCAGGTTACCAAGAAGAAACTTGATACCCTATGAGGAACATAAATTCTTTACCAGCAACTAGTAGTCACAAGTTGCTGAATCATTTGTAAAATGTGAATAACAAACATTTTTCATTTTTATTTTTAATTATTTAAAATATAATTTTAATATTTTACATAAAATAGAGCTACATTACTTTCTCCTTTTTCTTTTGTCAAGCCTTTCCCAAGTCTCCTCCCTCCAACTCTTTTAATTTCCCCTCATTCTCAAAACAATAACCTCCTTTTCTTTTATTATTATTTCTATATTTACATATACATGTATGTAAATGCACATGTTTATGAACACAATGCTCTTTACGATTTGACTGTTGTATAATGAAATTAACACATATGTAGAATTATAAAGAATCATTTTAATATTTAAATTCATAAAAAACTATTTAGAATCTACTTTTTAAAATATTTTCCCTGGCTAAAGAGTACTTGCATATCAAATTAAAATGTATAATTTTATCATTTAATTTTTTTACATAGGATTTTATGGGCTGAGGCAAATAGGTGTCTTAAAGGGTAGTTATTCTGATCAATTTAATAGTCATATCGGTAGATGAAGAATCAGTGTGTCCAATTTTAAATATCATGGTAATTAAACTTTCCATTTATAGCTTTAGAATTTAAAAAATGTTGAGCTTATTATAATTATAATGAAATATTGAACACAATTATATGAACTTTAATAATTGATATCAGTGTACTCTCTTTTTAACTCTATGGAACATTGAAAAGAAGTAATTAGAAGACAGGAAAGGTTCATATTGAGAGGTTAATGCTTTTGAAACTATATAGAAGATATAAAATTTTAGGATATTTGTTTTTTGACCTTGGGCATTTAGAATAAAAACAGTATTTTATGCTAATTTTAGTTATTTAAGAAAGCTTAGCTTTGTGCACAGTGATATAATTATCTTTATTAGCTTTCCATGACAGTTAGAAAGCTACAATCATCCAAGACACTATACACCACTTTCAGCATAATTTGATGGATGGTCCTATTAAAATATGAAACATATGTAGTAGAAAGAGTTACTCTGTGGGATTATTGACTGTGGCTCTCCATTATCCAAAAAATATATGAAATCATGTTATTTATCAACTTTCATCAGTATCTCATTTGCTGAGAACTCAAGAGAATGGTAAATATGAGGTTATCATGAATTGCTTTTAGGAGGCATACCTACTACTTTTATTATTTGTATAGTTCCATTAAAGCAAAAACATTTATCATATGGAAGCTTCAAGAAAACTGAAGGATAGTTTGAAGTAAAATTTATAATGAAAAGATTGGGCGCGTTGGGTACGTTATTGAAAGAATAAGAAATAATGTTAGTGAGTTTATATTTATTTCCCATAAGATATACATGGGTTTCCTTCTTTAAGTACTTATCAACATTGTTATTGACACATTTAACTTTTTACATGTTCATAACTTTCCTTTTACTAACAGGAAAATCTTTTTAAAGAATGCACGTAATTTTATGAACTGAGTTCAATGTTTCTACTAGGCTGCTCTAAAAGTATAAATTTAGATTATTCAAGTAAATTTGCTATTGAAAAGCATAATATAACAAAATTTTATCTCGAAGTTATAAAATGTATATCAAACACTTGTATGACAGGATAGGATAAAATATTGAAGACATCTTGTATTAATGACTGCTAAAATCTTTACATTTTTCTTTTTATTATATTTCTTTTTTATATATACATTTATATTATTACACATAAATAAAATAAACTATATACAGCAAGAAGTACCACAAAACAATCAGGAATTATATAAATATTACATTCATAGTGATTTGGCTATTTGTATTGGGCAAGCTTAAAGAAAACATATTTCGTATCTTGTTGAGTCTAAAATCCTGAATGAAACTCAATATCTATTCTATTTCATTTCTATCAACTTCAAACATCTATCTATACCTAAAATCATTTTAATCCTTAAACAATTAGACTTAGTGTAATCTATCTGGTCTTTAACCCCAACAGAGACCTGAGAAGGAAGTTGTTAACCTGCCCTTCCAATTCACTAGGAGAAAATATTTACATTTTAAAAGATAATATTTGCAAGGATGCATCCTGTCAGGTCTGATTCAATGTCAGTGTCTGATTCTTTTGTTATGAAAGCATATAATTTCTCAAAAGCATTATACAGTCCTAAAATTATAAGAGTATATATAAATGGTGTGTGTGAAGCATAGAACAATTAAGGCTGGATTTCTGTTCTTTGTACGATCAGGAAAAGAAGACGCTGTAAATCTTCATTTATGCCATATGAAGAACAGCATCTAGTAGGAATTCATAGGAGTTCTTCAGTCAACAAGAATCATTGTCTATGCCTAGACATTCATGTTTCAGCCAGTCTCGGAGCTAGTCCCATATGGTGGGATTAGCAATATAAGTTACCTGCTTGTTCTACAGGTTAAATTCTTCCCATCCTGATTGTAGCCTGGTTTTGTTGCTTATTTGGTAATTTCCGATTATGAGTGAGAATCATACACACTCACTTGCCAGCCCTTCCAATTCTACCCGATCCTTGTAACCTCCCTGAAACCAGGAAGAAGAAGGAGGAGGAGGAGGGGTGGGGAGGAAGAAGAGGAAAAAACAAGTCCAACTTGTGTTGCCCATATAGTTCTTGGAGCGTGGTCAAACTCCCAATGGCTAACCCATTAAATAAAACTGAGTCCTTGCCCACCTGCACCCCTACCCCGAAGCTAGCAGGTGTGCGGAGCTACGCTTCAGCATCCTTATCACATTATTTTTCTCTGTATGTATTCACTTTACGTACCAGTCACAGCACCACCCTCCTCGCCTGCGAGTCCAAGCCTCCCTCCCTCTTCCTTCATCCCTCACTACCCTTATTCCCAGAAAAGGGAGCCCTTTTCCCCTCAATACTACTGTAGAAAACCTAAAGTGTGGCAGTTCCTCACAAAAATGGCAATCAATACACCTCAAGATACGACCGTATTACTCTTGGGCATATACCCAAATGACACTTATCCTGCCAGAGACACTTGGGCAAGTATGTTTGTTGCTATTCTATTCATAATAGATAGAAATGGGAAACAAGCTGGATGACATGTAAGAGCATGAGAGAGTAAGACAATGTGGTACATTTACACAATGGAATATTACCCAGCCATTATAAAGAAGTGAAATTTACAGGTAAAAGGATGGAACTAAAAATATCTTGAGTGAAGTGACACGGACCCAGAATGACAAACATGTTATACATTTCTTTATATGTGGCTGTTTTCTTGTAAATCACTGATAGCTAAGCTAAAATTCAATGAATCCCAGAGGTTAGATATAGAGTAAGGGACTGTAGTCAGGGTATATCTCCCTAGGAAAGGGAAATAGAATAGATAGGTATGGATGGATTTTGGGAGGTTGAAACGTGAATATAAAGTGGAGAATGGGAGGAAGAGCAGAACAAGAGAATGAATACAGAGAGACAGTTAAAAAAAAAAGGAATATTTGAGGTATAGTATGAAAATCCATTACAGTGGAAGTGTATGATATATGTAATTTTATATATGTTCATGCATGCATTTCCATCATATATACATCATATACATATATACACACATATATGTCTTATATATACATAAATACATATATAAAATTGTTCTGTGCAATGATTATTAATATTTAATATTGATTTATAATTTTAGTATAGTCAGCAATTACTCCTTAATCAGCTGTATACCCAAATATCAATACAGAAAGACTAAGATATATTTAATTAGCCTAGAGCACAATAATGAGCAAAAATTACTCCATCCTAAACCTCCAAGCTAGTATAGTTTTCTCCCATTCAGATTTACCACATTATACTTGCTTTTAAATCATTTCCTAGGTCCAGTTCATTTCCCTTGATGTTTCCTAGTCTTCATGCATTCCTACTTTTCTTCCTGTTCTTTCTCCTCCATTCATTGGACCAGGATGTCCCACCCTATTCTCTGTTGTTGCTCAGTATTGGCCAGTTGGCTATTATCGGTAACACAGAGAACAAATGGTGACAGATTTACACAAATTTGAGATAGGAGATACTTAGAATAAGTATCACAATGCAATGTCCAGATTAAAACCAGATAGTGGGGTAGAGATATCAACATTTGACTGAACAATAGTCATTATGCCAACAGAATTCTAAGTGAAATTGCCACAAAATGAGGGAGGCAGATCCCAAACTGGTCATCTCTAGTCACCAAATGAAGTTTTCAGCACTGGGATTGGGTTAAATAAAATTGAGTTGCTGGCCAAACGGGTTCCACGGGAACGATCAACCAACTAGGCTCTTGCCAATATTGTGATTGTTCTTTACAAACTGACAGCAAGGTCCCATGGCTAAAGGCAAAACCTACACAACTCACAAAACATGGAGAAGTGTAGTAGCTCATGCTTAGACAAAGTATTCACCCCTATTTCTAGTATCTTCAGTACAGAGAAATATTCTGCACACTACCACAAGGCACACCAACCTAGTGCCAGATTCTTTGATCTACAATGATCTACATATGTACAAAGATATGCCAGTGCATCAGTGTTACAAAACATGTGGGGATAGTCAACGAATATCCGATTTGACTTAAGGCCCACTCTATGACATGGAGCCCAAACTGAAGAGCTCTTGAATGATCAAGAACTTGAAACTAGATAGCTCAGAAAAGTAGGGTGTAAACAAATACAACTATTCTTACTCACTCAAAGTAAAAGAAAATTAAACAAGACCCCACAGGTATAAATGACTACTAATTACATCCTGCCATATTCATAGATCAGTGCATGCTGAGCCATCATCCGAGATGCTTCCTCCTACAGCAGATGTGAATAAATACAGACACCCATAGATAGAGATTATGAATAAACTAGAAGCCCTTCACGCCCTTAACCACCAATGAGAAATCCCCTTTAATTTCTTCTCTTCAGTGTTCAGTAAAACCTGAGAAAGCAGAGGTGAAAGAGTGTAGTCGTCTGAATGGCTGGAAGACACCAAGAAAAAAATCCCCCTGAATCAACAGTATGACCACTTATAAGCTCACAGAGACTGAGGCAGCATGAACAAGGACTGCTCCTTGAGATGTGAACACATGCCCTTATTCATAACCCAGAAGCTGTCTCCAATTGATAACCACTTCCAAAAGAAAGTTTGTTTTCTCAAGAGAGTCTCACTGGAGAAACTAACTACTCTTATGCATAAGTTCCATGCTCAACAGTACATGGCCAACAGTAACAACAACAAAAAACCAAATGTAATGGTATCATTGGAGGCTCCTTGCCTCATAACATTCTAATGCTTTTTAAAAAATTCATTATATATATATATATATATATATATATATATATACATACATGAGCATACATTTATATCTCTCTGTATTTACAACACACACACACACACACACACACACACACACACACACACACACACACATATATAGCCATTCTATAAGTCCAGAATATACACTGACCTTAGAGAATGAATATATATTATATATCAAACAATTATGATATTTAATGTTATTTTATATTTGTATAAATAGTATATTAATACATTTATTTTTAGTATATAGTTATATTTATATCACATATGGTATACGATATACACATTTTATAATATATTTGTGCCATATATAATATGTAATTTTATAATAAATACATCCCTCTATCTTTTCTCTCTTTCTCTCCCTAATTATGTATATATATTTTAGTCTCTCTCAAATTTTCTTGATTTCTTTCCCTTTCTCTAACCTCCTTCCCTGCACTTTACTTTTCTCTTCCACCCTTTTCCTCTTCTTCTCCATTCCTCCCTTTTCTCTCAATAAAATGTAATCTGGTTTTTCTAGTCTTTAGAATTCTCACATGAAATTGTGGAGTGTCAGATTTTACTACTTTTGTTGTTCTCCAATAATTTTATAATCTTTCAATTGCAACAGTTACTTTTCACCATGAAAGTATCAAAACAAGTATTTTTATAAGCCTGATAACATTTATAAATTCTGATTACTAATAAGTTTCCCTTTAATTGCTATGACACTTTGACATATCCATGATTCCTGTCATTGTTTTAGGTGGCCTTTCAAATCAATTCCAAAAAGAAATAAGATAATTAACACCATGAGGCACTCACAACTGCTTAAATCACTTCTTACTTATTTAGAATAAACTTTATACTGTAATTCTCAATTACTATGGAAGCTAATTGATTATCTTGAAGCTTCTATCCTGTATGCACAAAACCAATGGACAGTATCCTATGGGGTCTTTGATGTAGAATAGAGTCATATGTAATATTTGAATTCTGTCATCCAGGCATGAAATAATGCCTTTTCTCTTCTTCTAAATCATCAAGTTTACTATCCAATTCAGATAATCTCACCAGTAGTTATACTTTCATGATAAAAAATAAATACTTGCTTTTAAATTTATGTAAAGACAGAATCAAAATAGAGAAATAGTTTACATCTTGTGTAAATATCTCTCATATATTATTTCAAAGATAAGGAAGAAATAAGATGACTGTTCAGTATAGTATAGGATTTAGCAAGAAGCTAAGTATAATTATTTCAGAAAATTACAGGGGATATATTTATGTACAAATTAAATGAAATAGTATGTTTTCACTGTTATTAGGGCCTGATGAATATCTCATGGACCATTTGAGATCACCATACATACTATGAGATGATAAGAGTCATATGATGTCAAGGGAGTATAACAACGACAGCATGGACAGCAAGGAGGATATAAATAATTTCTAGTCAATACTTTCATTGCTTTAATTTGAAACTTGGAATGTCACAATAGACTCTAGTGATATTAAAAGTGACTTTTTCAATTAATTTGAATAACTCTCTCTCTCTCTCTCTCTCTCTCTCTCTCTCTCTCTCTCTCTCTCTCTCTCAACTTAGAACCCCACAGAAAAATTTCCAGTCAGCACACAGGGACATGATGAGTAAAACTTTAAAATTTCTAATGGCAACCTTCTACAAAGTATGATGTGATTAGAAGATGCTTACATTTTCCATATTACCATGCAGTTAGTTGTCAATATACAAATGGCCATTTTGAGGCCATTAATTAATAATTTGTTTTTATGATTTATTATTGCTTCATTTTTATTTTGTATGACCAAAAATTCTTACTGGACATAATGTGTTAACTAACACATTCAATGCATTATATCCAACCTCATTTACTCAGCACTATATTAGGTAAAGTTATTGCTTGAAAGTTTACATTAATCCTTTGCATATATTTTGTCTTAGGTGTGTTTTAATCACAGAAAATTTATAAAATGGTGACCTTTCCACCTGAACACTCTTAGACTTCTATAACTTGCAAAGGAATTTATTCTTAATTTTCTATCTGGCTTGAATGTGTGCAAGCCTGTACATACTGACAGTCTCTTTGAGATCATATGTGCATCAGTCTTGCTTTGTCTAGAAGATATTCTCTCCTTGGAGTTGTCTGTAGTGAGAATTGTGTGCGTTTGATTCCTTTAAATATTACAGAAATAATATGAACATGTTTTCATTGTAATTGCAGCTGTGGAGATATAGCGCTGCTTTGCAGCAGCGGGCCACTATTTGTCTCATGCTCTGTCAGGGCCATGGTTTTTGCCAAATCCAGATAGTTTCTGTGTGTGACCTTTGGAATTCTGGAGACTTTTCAGAGTGTATATAATTGCTAGAGCCCCAGTAGGTATGTGGCTGGGTGGTGGTGCACGTTGTTGGTTACCATTGGTTGTGGTTTGTCCAGTATTTATGCACGAAGAAAGAAGAAGGAAAAGAAAAAGAAGAAGAAGAAGAAGAAGAAGAAGAAGAAGAAGAAGAAGAAGAAGAAGAAGAAAAAGAAGAAGAAGAAGAAGAAGAAGGAGGAGGAGGAGGAGGAGGAGGAGAAGAAGAAGAAGAAGAAGAAGAAGAAGAAGAAGAAGAAGAAGAAGAAGAAGAAAGAAAGAAAGAAAGAAAGAAAGAATAAACGAACTAGATATCCTGATGGTGAAGATCAAACTTGCCATCCAAAAATTTGACACCCCCAATTAGTGGGAAGTAGTCTAATGATAACTGCTCCCTCCTTCCCCTCTATCTCCCTTTTCTCTCCTATCTAGTGTTAGTGGGTTAAAAGGGAAGAAGTAACAGGGTGGAGAAGGATAGATGAGACAAAAAAGGAACCCACAAAATAGCTAATTCTGGCTACAGTTATCCATGTCTGTGGCTCTTCCAATCTTTCTACCTCCTCTTAATCGTAGATCTCTGGGCCTTGAGGAGAGAATTTTGACAAAGATATCCCATTTGTAGATGAGTGCTCCAAAATATCTTACTTTCTTCTTATTTCCCAGTTGTTGGTATATGTGTGCTTTCACATATACTGAAAGATGAAGTTCTGATTAGGGTTGCATGACTCACTGATATGTGGTTTTAACAATATGGCATTAGGATTCAATTTCTTGCTATGTTTCCTTCAAAGAATAACAGTAGGAGGTTTTCTTCATGAACCATGAGCTATCAAGATGTAGGTCTGGCTACTTTAGGAGTTCTATATCATGGAATGGGCTTAAATCCAATTTCTCTAAAGTGTTACTCCTGTAATATTTGTGCCACTATTGTATCAACGTATATTGAAGACAAGTCACTGTTGTAGTCATAGAATGTGTAGCTAAGAGACATTGATAATTTTCTTAGTCTTTTGTAGTATGCAAAGTAACCTTCTGCATCATGGATTCTACTCAGCAGGACTGGGGAAACAGCTTGCAAAGTCTTACTCTTAACCAAGATATTATTTGTATTTAAAACCTGTTTTCTCTAATGTGTGTCTCGGGATATATCAACCACACTCCAGGCCAGGACACAGGTCAAGGAGCAGATGACCAAAAGAACACAAACTCTATGTAATTTATTTTTGTTTGTTTGTTTGTTTGTTTGTGTGTGTGTGTGTGTGTGTGTTATATATTTAACATTTTTGTCTTTTTTTTTTTGCTTTTCATTTTTTGTTTGCTGAGAGAGAGAGAGAGAGAGAGAGAGAGAGAGAGAGAGAGAGAGAGAGAGAGAGAGAGAGAGAGAGAGAGAGAGAGAGAAGGGAGAGACAGAACACTTGGGTGAGTTGAGAGGGGAGGATCTGGGAGTAACTGTGGAAGGGAAAACATGGTGATAATATATTGTTTAAAATTAAAGTAAAAAGGATAATTAACAATGTACAGTATATTATATTTATTCCTACAATTTGTTAATACTTATTTCATCAACTTATGTACTGTATTCTTTAATAAAATTCTGTAAAACTTTGTTCCATTCTACTCAGGCCACAGAACTAGGTGGTCATGAACATATCAAAACACAATCTGAGAATGACTCAAGAACTCAGTAAGAACAATAGGAATCAATGGCTCAGAGTACCAGTTACTGTTCTACAGGCCCTGTGTTTGCTTCCTAGCATCCACAGGGGAAATCACAAACATCTACAGTTGCAGATTTATAGATCTGATCAATCAGGCTTCCAACAGTATTCACATCCACATGACACACACAAGCATAAACACACACACACACATACACACACATGTGCACATACTTACCTATACAATAAAAATAAAATAAATGTTTTTTTAAATAAAATAATAGATGCTGCTGAGCATACTGCTGAAAAGAGAGGTTAACTATATAATTTTAAATCATAAGCACCTATTCATTAAACTTACAGTTAAGAGAAAAGCAGGTATTCAACAATTGTGACTGCAGGGGAGAAACCTAAGGTATTTCTTTTTTTCTGCACCTATTAATGATTTATTGTCATTGCATAATCCCTCCTTTGGAGGCTAATGATGGTAGAACTAGACTCTGCCTCCTATAGAAGAATGACCAGGAAGAGTCACATAGAATTATCACTTCACAGGAAAGAGTGTTTCAATGGCAAAACAAAGCAATTATTCTTCTACTGATTGTATGTTACACTAGAGAAAACAGAAGTACAATGAAACATGGGTGTCTCCAGGAAAATTCTCACTCAGAAATCAGCACTGTGGATGTAGATGTTGTCAGTCCATCATTTGTGTACAAAGAGGATTGATTTAATAATTACACTAATGTGAAAAGTACACAGAAGATGGTCTAGGTTCAGCCAAGACATGTCTTCTTGTGGTTTTCTTACCACTATATAAGACAATGTAACCATACCTATACAACTTTATATTGTCATATGGAATACAGTTTGTTCTGTTTTTATAAAATAAGCATCATTATTGTGTATCAATATAATGTGTGTATCTATGACACTGCAACTAATGTTGAAATGAATATAGTTATTCTATGTACTTTTCCAAATGATACATTTCTTCTTGCAGATAAATTCTTACTACATATCAGTATTATAAAAATTATATGAAATCAATATTTTGTATGTTCTTCATCAAAGCTGACTTCAAGGCAGCTATGTCTGTCTTTTCTAAATTCATACATAAGAATCACACTTATGCTCATTGTATATTACTGTTTTTTGTTATCTTTATGTATCATTTCATTATATTATTATATATTGTTTTCATTATATTATCATTTCTATTAATGGCAATAGTCTGATCATCCTCATTGTTATTACATATTGGTTTATAATGTTGAATAGTTAAATTGAGCAACCCAGTCTTTTCTTTTCCTCTTAAGTTTTCTCTACATTTAGTTTCTCTAATTTCCCTTGAGTGTTCAATTGTTTTTATCATTTGGGTTATGAAAAGGTAAAACTCAACACATTAAATGAACCCATGCGTAATACAAATGTGAAAGGAGAAATAAAGGACAGTGAGGAAAAAGTGGGAAAGAAAAATAATCCTGAAATGACAGTCCCATATGATACATGAAGCTATTCATAAAATAGTTATGAATGAAGGTCTACTTACCCTAAATAGGGACTTGGCAACAGATCAAAGTAATGATCGCTCCAGAGTCCAACAAGGTGAAGTGATGAGTTTTATTGCGTTTTCTTTCAGGAGTATTAGTGAGTGGTTACTTCCAGTAGCAGAACTGATTCACAAAGCCCACTCCAGCATGAGAGTTGCTCATGCGAGTCCAATACACAGGATGCAGTTAGATCAATTGGTTGGACAATGATTTTTCCAGGTTGCCCAGGTCAGAACTGAGGCCTGCCTATCATAACTTCACGAACTTGAGAGAGCAATGGATCTTCAGAAACTACATAGAAATATTGTCACAAAGTCCACATACATTAACATCTTGATTTATTCTGTCCAAATAATTTAGGGATATGTTTATGTTGAAAAATATGCACACACATAAACACATCATTCTGATAAGAAAATCAACAAGTAAAATTATATACTTTCACTTGAACAAAAATGACTAACTATAGCAACAGAATTGTTTTCTTCAAGTTGAAAAAATATGACAGATGGATGTGTTGGCTATCCAACTGTAATGTCACAACTTGAGAGAGTAAGAAAGGATAGTTTTTATGAGTTCATGAATATTCTGGGGTACATAGTGGGTTCCAGACCAGTCAGGGCTACAGAGTGAGAACTTATGTCAATACTAATGCCCTCTAAAATGAAAATGTAATCACAGTCATGTAGTTAGAGTATATTTGTTTTGTGGTTTAGAGTGCTGTATTGTAGCTTTAGTCTTCCTAGATGTTTAATGACAGAATATACATACTTATGATCTTAGTGCTATAATATGAACTCTTTCACATCAATGAAAAAGAAAATTCTGCTCTGAAGCACTTTTGTAGAATTCACACCTGTAAAGCCTGATCTGAACCGATTGTGAAATACGACAAACAGCAGGGATAGTTGAACATTTGAACCTATTTACTATAGTGGGAATGTCCAGTAAACTTGCAGATTGTTTCTACTGGCTTCTTTGTTAGCACTCTGTTTTCCAGAGTGTAAGCACAGCGTTTATGTGTTCTGTACTCTCAGTTAACTCAGGTGCTTTGGACGGTCTCATTCAAAGTCTTTTCCCTTCCTGGTACAGTAAAAATTAGACAAAGTGACTTGGGTGAAGCTGTCCTCTCCTCATGGTGGCATTCTCTATGGATTTGATAATGCATCTTTTTTGAGCAATGTCTTATTCACTGAATGTAGATTATTTGGTAACTAGGTAGAAATGGACAGAATATAAGATTTGTTCCTGATGAATGTGGGGACCCACTTTAAAAAGATGGTGTAGCCTATCTGTTCATCACTCCCATCCAACCTGTCCTTATCGTTCATAAATGGAGCAATGTTGTCTATTTTACAGAGGTATCGATAATTTTACTATTGCATATGTGTAAGCACATACATGTATAGTTGTCCAGTAATAAAGTGAGAATTCATGAAGCCACAGTTTCTGTCAAATCAGAGGCAGCTCCGACTTGACAATGATGCTTTTGAGAGTTTGGACCAGGACTTCAGGTGTTTTCACTAAAAAGCAAAAGGAATCCCTTTCCTGCTTGATGGGGCAGATTAACATTTATAGGTCTTTGGCTTACTCCCTGAATGTTAGAGATAGATCAGTTCTATACACACATGTAAGATTGAGTGAGTATGATGCACACAGCATGTGGGGAGGGGCTTCACCTTTAAAGATCTTGAAAATGGAGATGGGGGTGGCTAAGTACGCAAGAGTGATCCTCACTGAATTTTTGATAGAGAATCTATCACTAAAACATCCCATGTTGGCTATGTTGGCTGACCAGGAAGCTCTTGACATGTGCCTGTCCTCATCCACTAATGCTGGGGCTACAGGCATGGGCAGCAATCCTTTTGTGTGAGTCTTGAGGATTTGACCTCAGGTCTTCCCAAAATATCAGAGGTAACTCAAATTTAATTTTACTTTCATGTAAGAATCTTACAATAGACAGATTCATTAACTATCCTGAAGTTTTTGGCATGCTTGCCATTCAGAATACACTCCAGAATATTAAATAATTGTTTAGTTTTTAAACTCATCAAACGGCTATCCTGATTTATCTCTATAGAGCTACATTTTTAATATCACACCATTTTCTACGATAATTTAAGCTTATAGTCTGACTCAAATTCTCTTTTAAAGTGTATTTTTACATTTTATTTATTTATTTAGTGTGTGTGCGTGTGTGTGTGTGTGTGTGTGTGTGTGTGTGTGTGTGTGTGTGTGTGTGTGTGCATGTAAGAGGTTAAGAGACAACTTACCGGAGCTCTTTCTCTCGCTACACCATCTGAGTCATTTCATGGGCCATGTCTCAACATTCTAGTATGTTCTATTCATCCATATAAGCTATAATGACTTGCTTATGATATCTACCATAGTTTCTTTTATTGCTTACCTGGCTTTTAATTTAATATAATCCTGTGTCTGTGTCTATTCTGTAGTTATTGCCTTTGTTCCTGGAGTTTTATTCACTGTTCTTGCCAGCATCATTATCCATCCATGTCATGAAGCATTTCTCTGTTTTTTTCTAAAACATTCATAATTTCTGTTCTTTTTTATAATTTTATTATTTATTTATTTATTTACTTATTTATTTATTTATTCACTTTACATCCTGATCATAGGCCTCTCCCTCCTCTCCTCTGGGTACCCCTCCCTCTCTCTACCCCTATTCCCTTCTCTACTCCTCAGAGCATAGGATAACTCTTTCCTCAACTAATCAACCCAAGTACATCAAGTTGCATCAGGACTGAGGACATCCTTTTCCTCTGCAGCCTGGCAAGGCAGCTCCACCAGAGGAAAGTGATTGAAAAGCCGGTAACAGAGTCCATGTCAGAGACAGCCTTGCTCCCCTTAGTAGGGAGTCCATGTGAAGACAGAACTGCACCTTGGCTACATCTGTGTAGCGGGCCTAGGTCCAGTCTATGCATGGTCCATGGTTGATACTTCTGTCTCTGCAAAACCATTTGAGCCCTGGCTGGTTGACTCTGTTACTGTTCTTGTGGAGCTCTTGTCCCCTCTAGATCATTCTATCCCTTACCCCACTTTCCACAAGACTTCCTGTGTCCTACTCTAAGTTTGTCTCTGAGTCTCAGCATCTGTTTTGATCTACTGCTGGGTGGAGCCTCTCAAATTACAGCTATGCTAGCTAGGCTACTGTCTGCAAGCATAGCAGAGTATCATTAACAGTATAATGGGTTGTGTCTCTCCCATAAAGTAGATCTCAGGTTGAGCCAGGCATTGATTGGACATTTTCTCAGTCTCTGCCCTATTTTTTATCCCTGCTCATCTTGTAGGCAGTGTAAAATTTGGGTTGAAGTTTTTGTGGGTGGGTTGGTGTTATGCACCCTCCTCTAGAAGTCATGTCTAGTTAGAAGGTGGTCTCTTAAGTCTCCATGACCTCTGCTACTAGGAGTCTCAGCTAGAGTCCCCCCATTTCCTCCCAGAAGCCTACCCTGTCATAGGTCACCAACTTCTCTCAGAAATGACCCTGCCCATTGCTTCTCTTCTCTCTACAAGCCCGCTGTCCAACTACACCTGCTCTCCACAGGTCTGTTATCCATTTCATCTCTCTCCATGCACCCTTTCCTACCCTCTCTTCAACCACTTATGCTGACTTTTCTATTTCCTTGAGATTGTAACATCCTTCCTTGGGTCCTCCTTGTTTCTTATCTTCTTTTGGTCTTTGAATTGTAGTATTGTTATCGTGTACTCTATGGTTAAATTCCTCTTACAAGTGAGCACATACCATGTGTGTATGGTTTGTGTGTGTGTGTGTGTGTGTGTGTGTGCAAGTTCTTATATGAAGGGTTTTGATCACTATCAAGGACTTCTGGAAGTTGTTTCCACATAAGAAGCTTACCTTAAGGATGGAATGTTTCTATTTCAGAGGAAGGTGCTACATGATCTAAGTCATTATAAATCCCCAACTTTCTCCTAGAGATAGACAATCGCTGCTACATTTCTCTCCATTCTTTATCTTGAACTCCCTGTGCTTTGGGGACCCCATCATTTTTTCCTTTTCACAAAAGATTACGTGCTTCTAACCAGAGTCTGATAAAATCAAATGGACTTTCTCAAGTTTTCCTTTCCCAGGACCCCTAGTCCTAAAATAATTGTTTTTATTACTGATTTCATTAATGTTTGAAAATATTTATTCATGTATGTGTTCAAGATAGTAATTATTTTGGTGATAAATCACTAAATACCTAGTACACTATGATGACCAAAAGAAAACTTAAATGCTCACAAAACTTGACTTATTTAAATAGTTATAGAAGCCCATCCTTTTCATTTACAACATGCTATATTTTATTATCATGGAAATTGATATATATTCTTTAAGTACATGTAAGTTTTTCTTTTTAGATTTTTTTTTTCAAACTGTTTCTAACTTAAAATTGGCCTGTGGGTCTTACTATATTTATTTTATGTTGACACCTTACATAACTGCAGTATAATTGTCAAGGGAAAAACAATTTCTTGGGTCTTTTTAACAAAAAGCCTTCTAATGTTTCTAATGAGAAAAAATGTATCAACTGTATATATGCATGCTGTTGTCTGAGATGTTATCACACAGATGGGTGTTTTCTCTCTGTGGTTGTTCAGAAGAACAGAAGAACTTCATTAAGAAAATGAAGAACTCAAATCAAAAATTGCTTTCCACTGTTGCAGAAGCAATTGACTAACAAACATTGTAACTTTCAAAACAATGGCATCTTTAAACCATTTAAGTTTCAATTAATACCAAATTTATCCATAGAATATGATGACTTAATGCTTACAAATGTATACTGTGTTCATGAAGGATTACAGTTTTTAATTCTCAGAAGGGGGAAAGCCAGTTTGCAAGTGACATTCCACAGAAAACACACTGTTTGAACTGGTCTGTTTCACTGTAGCAAAGAGAAAGCCTCCAGCTGATCCCTTTGATTTCCCTAGCTGGTTTGTTTGATTACCCTCATATGGATAATGCAGAAACCATATGGGGAGAATTTACTTCTCTGTATTTGCAACAAAACCTGCTGGGATGCTAAGATCTTACAGCTTCTAAGCAAACAAAGGAGAAAGCCACACAATTTTTTTTTTTATTTCAGGGCAAAGAATGAAGCTGGTAATAGTTAAAATGAAAAGGCAACTCTCAGGCATTAGGGAATGTGTAATTTGGCTCAAAGACATTTGGTTCTTTCTACTTTGTTTCTTCTGTTAGTTTTGATTTTTTGTTATTACTTTCACAGTGTCTCATTTCATTACCTTCACTTGATAATATGTCTTTGCAGGATGAAGGCATCCTCACAATCATATGCATACATTTTGTCTCTTCATCATATTCACCATAACCACTAATAAAAATGCATTGAAGTAGTAGTCTATTCTTAACTAACAGCCATGTGTATGTTCATTCACATATTATTTCATAAACTTTATTTCATGACAAATGCATGTAAGTATTATTTCTGTTGTTAGGAAGTCTTTGATTCTTTGATGAAAAACAAAGAAATGTCAGTTGTTATTTTTGGTTTATAGAAGCTAATTTTTCTATAATTTTCAGTAGTTGAAGTATGATTATGCCTATTATTTTGCCCTATAATTATTATATAGAAGATTGCATAAATTATGAACAGTTGTATTATTCTATGACACCAATTGGGTGTTCTAGATCTCAAGATATTTCTTAAACTACCCAGAGTTAGCACAGACACCAAAGCTTAAGAGATTTATCCTATGATGTGATCCCCATTTTACATAGTAGCTGTAAATCTTAGAGTACCCAGAATTCTCATTGATGACTGAAGGCTACCGGGATCCCCTTGGTGGATTCAATAACATTCTAGAGCAATGCACAGAACTATTGAAAACCATGTACATATATGAGTCATTGTAAGGCATAAAACTCAGTCTGAAAGTGGGGAATATGTGTAGGAGAAAGATGACAGTTGCAAGCAATCCTCCCTGAATTCTCCATGTGTTCTGCACCCCAGGAACACTTTTTATGCTGAGTTATAGAGTTTATTTATGTGGGTCCTATCATGCAGGCATAGTTTTCAAATCAGCATTCATTGATAGTTCAGCAGACTCTTTAGCATTTTTTCCATTTTCAGAGATTAATGTTAACTTCCACTCATGGCTTTTCCTTTCTGAACACCGTGCTGTATAGATTGGAAATGTCGAGAGCTTTCATACTTAAATTTCACTATCAACTTTCTTAAATTCCTAGGAACTCTATGTTGGGAACCACAGCAAAAATAAATATTTCATACGTTTTTATTATATCATAGTAAATTTTGAATGTAGCATGTAAATGAGAAATCAAGAATATTTTATCTCAAGTTTAATTTGGACAATAAAAGATTAAGGGAAGAGAATGGCTTCATGTGGCAAAGCACATGGGAAAGCAACAGCAAGACATGCAGAGAAAGAAAGCAAAAGGAAGTTTAATAGAAGATGGAAGCAATGGTGAGATAGTTTTAGATTATGGACCGAGGTATGATGGTCAGTGAAAACAGATCTTTTAAGGAAGCATATGGTTTACTTTGATCAACATTTTTATATAGCTCAGTAGTATCAGTGTATAAATGGACTGTAGGGAGTACAGGACTGGGAGTGGTGAAATGATGCTTTTTTGCTATTAAATGTATGGATATATAGACTTGGCATTTTGAAAGTGTTGAATAATGGAAACAGAACTTGTAGCTGACATGATCGTTCCTCTGGGAAGTCTTCTCTGAATTATTATGCAGAGCTAAGTGCATTCTTTTCAGAGCCCACAGAACATCATTTTCATATGTCTATTAGAAATAGAACCCACTGCATTTTTATGGCTATTTGATTATATGTCTACAACCACCATTAGGAGATTATGGATCCCTAGAGAAGGGATTCTAGGTTTCTACATCTTTTTGCATCTGGTGGTTACTATGGTGTTGGTAATCAATAAGTTCTATCTGATGTGTGAATAGACTCAATCTCCGCAAAGTATCTTATCAGATTTAAATATCCAGCTTTGAATATTGCTTATTTTATCATGCTTTTGCATAAATAAGACATAGCCTTTTAAAATGAGCCTACTTAATCCAGCACATATAATGACTATATGCATGATATTATTATTAGCATGACACACAGTAACAATGTTTTAATATTCTGCATTGTAATATTTTTATGGCCTTTGTATTCAAATTTTATTTTCTATGATTATAATTCATATAATAGTACAACTAAAAACACTTCATACTCCGTACTGTTTGGTTAGTAGTCTTCTATAGCACTTCACAAATAATGAAAATTTGACAAAAAGTTGAACAAACTTAATAACATAGCATAATTAGTAAAACATTAAAAAGGTCAAACATTATTTTGTTCTTCTGTTTTATAGTACTGTAAAATTACAAGTCATTTTTGTTAATTAAAACTTCATAGAATAGTGAGTAAGACAAACATAATATAAAACATCTGTATCAAGTTGAATATGAGATAATTAAATGGAGTATGCAATAATCATGTTAGTTCCTTGTAGAAATATTATTTATAACAAAAAATCTCCCATTTAATCTGCATTTATGCTTCTCACTTTAAATAATTTTATTAATAATTTTATTAATTTGAATAAAGGAAAATAAATCACCAATATAAAACATGCATATAAGTATTTGTTATAAGTAATATGCATGAATGAGGTTTTACACTTTAGGGGTTAATTAAATACAAACTTCATTTGGAAACATAATTTGTAAATAAAAGCAAACTAATTTTATGAAAAGTAAACTAAATTTTCCTTTGAAAACAAGACATATGAGGATCTCAATATCTGACATACTTTTATGTTTTATATTTTATTTTGAAATCAGCCACTGTATGCATTTACTGTTTCTATGGTTGATTTTTAATAAACTAATTAAATTATGTTAAGAATGTATGAAGTATTTTGAAATTATTTATAAATCAAAGTATTTATGAATGAGTATTTTCTTTACTGTTGCTATTATGATAGTTGTATTTAAGGCTAATGTATGTGATTTTTTTAAACATCTTGAGCTTGAACCCAAACTGCATTTCTTTATTTTTCATTAGTAAAAACTTAGTCAAACTGAGAACCAGCCCATAAAATCACATTCTTACCATGAAGTTCCTTGCGCAAACAATTTTCTTAGTTATTCTTTCATCCAGGATTTACTTTGTTGCCCAGGATATTAAAATACAGTAACATGACAACTGTTACCTTTTCTTGCAAATACCAGAAAGAAAATCCTGTATGTGTACATATAATGCAATTACTATGAGCCACATTCATCTGATGCCGTTTTAAATTAAACAGCAAACATTAGATCCATTCTATTTGATTATTTCAAGAAGAGAAACCTTTGGGCAGAATTACAAATTAAACCATTGTTTTCTTTTGAAGGACATTCATTTCTCGAGGCTTATCGACATAGTGTAATTTAGTTTTAATGCAGTGTGTTGCACACTGGAAATCACATACCTTGTTTCTGCACCATGTTCGGCAGGGGTTTACCTCAAGAGATTAAGAAATCAATGTGTATACCAGGTACTGAGCTTATTCGCTCCCTTGAGTCCACTAAAGCGTACATATCTCTACTTAGTGAGGCTTGCTGAGAAGGAGAGAGCAGTTACTTTTGCTTCAAAGCAAGTGCAAGCATCCCTCTGAAGCAGCCTTCCCTAGGGCATAATTAGGGCCATTCTTACTTTCTGCACACAACTGCTTTTTAATTGCTTTGAAGTGGTTGTAATTATTTCTTTCTGACCACTGTGGGTCCTGGATGAACAAAGGTTACTGGGAGTGCCTCAATGTTTTCTCTTCAAACCTGAGTTAAATACCAATCCAGAAGCTGGTAGAACCTTGTTCTTTGTCCCTTTAGGAAGTCTCACAGGAAGCAGGAAAGATAAACATAACCTTCCTTATGTGCAACAAAGGGATCAAGTTGAACACCTGGGATGCATAATCTTCTTCTTCATTTTATGTGAGATTTAGCAAGTATCACTGAGAAGTAAATCTGCGCAAATAAACAATTAATCTTAGATTAAAGTAGCTGAAAGTCAATTAATTAATATATATGTATGATTACTTTTTGATACTAAATTTTACTTATACTCTTAAAAAAAATCTATCATGCATTAACCAACATAAATAAAAATTACATTTCTGCCCAGAAGTTGCTGTGAATGCTTCAGCGGTTGAGAACATTTCTCTTCTAGGTGACTAGGGTTCACTTCAAAGCATCCATGCCAGGCAGCTCAAAATGGCCTCTAATTCCTCCACTTCAGGTCATCCCACTCCATTTCCTGTCCCCAATGGACACTTGCATTCATGTGACATATACTCACACAGATGCACAAACATGCATGTTAAATATACATAGTGACAGAATTTATAATTAAATTAATTACTGAAAGTCACTGAAGTCTTTATTATGTTTACTTTTCATTTGTCTGTCAACGTGGTTAGGAAGGCAATTTCAAAATTAGCCCAAAAATGCCTTCTCCATTGGAACATCTAATGGCCTACCCCTCCTCTTCTAAAATATTTGATGGAGTTGAGGACTGTTTCTATGTAAGCACATTGCTTTGTAAATTAGAAGATGTTATTAGATACATGAGATTTTCTTCAGCATTAGCTATTGTTATCGCTATGGTTTTTGCTCCAGCCCACATGCATCAATTATCCGGAAAACTAACTTTTAACTTTGGTAGTGCAGATCTCTTGTTACACACAGCTGACTTTTCAGCCACAGCTGACCAAGAATTACACATTCTTATTTCAAACTGTCACATAGATGGCCTGTTCAGAGTCTCTGAAAAATTCCCAAAGTTGTTCCCTCTAAAGTTTTACAAGCCGGTCTCCATTGTTGTTGGTAACACCTTCCAAGGTCCCACAGCAACTCACTAAAAACTGACCACTCAATGGCTTTTCAATGCCGATAGTCCCAAATCCTTCACAATCCTCCCATAAAAACAAGGCCAGGTCTGTCCCAGTACTAGCTCACTCTCTGGTTCCAATCTCTGTATTTGTTCAGTTTCCATTTTGTGTTAAAACACTCAGATAAAATTCAACTTGGAAAGGAAAAAGTGAGCTGTTTGTTTGTTGTTTGTTTGTTTGTTTTGGATTATATGACATGAACACTATCCATCATTGAGGGGAGCCAAGGCAGAAACACAAAGAGGGCAACTTGAAGCCGGGAAATGAAGCTTTTTAATAACACCCAGCGAAACCTGCCAAGGAGCAGCACACCCCACAGTTAGCTTGGCCCTCACAAAATACCTATTAATCAAAAACTAAAAGAAAACTGCCTCACAAATTTCCAATAGCAAATGTGATGAAGACAATTAAGGTACCATCTTCACAGACAACACTATGCTGTGTTAAGTTAGCAAAGTACTAACCAGTACATCAGCCATATCATTGATAAATATGTATTCTTCCCTGTCCACATTAAACCACAGATACTGTTCATTATTAACATCTGCAGATTAAGATACCCTTCTCATTGGGTTTAAGATGCTTTATTCGATGCACTTTTCTATTTCTATGTACAATATGGATAGTGTTTGTGGCATCGTTGAAGACAGTCAATGATAAAAGTAAATACAGTGGAGTAAGAAGTTCATTTATATGATAGCAATTAATGAAAAATATAAGCCATGAATTTTTATAAAAGAGCAAGAAGGTATAAAATGGAAGGAAGGGTTTGGAGGGGGGGAAAAGGAATAGATGAATTTTACATAATTATATTAAATATCAAAAATAAAAGAAAAATGCATTTATCATGTAAAGACATGCTGATTTTGCTTTCAGGTATAATGCCTCTAGTACATAACAAAAATTAGAATTAAGTTGAGATTATTTTATGCAGTCCACTTATTTTACATACTTTTTGCTTATGGAGACCCATGATAACCTTTATTAATAGAGTATTATTTCAACTATATAGAGTCATAAAACATTTATAAGGAGATAATAAAAAGTTCACTATTTTTACTCCACTTCAAATACGCCTAGCTATTTAATTTAAACAGTCTATTAACATAATCACTCTCATATATCACCTCTAATTATTGAGCAGATGATTTTAATATTTTAAGAGACCAAGAACCTCTGAAGTTTTGTGTTCATTACGCCGTTTTCCACCAGCATTTTATCTGAACTAGAGTTGGGGAAGTGGAAAGTGAAGGCTTCTTGAGTCTTGTGCTGCTAAAGGAAAGCAGCTATTGTAATGTATTCTGCTGGAGCTGCTTTGTTTTTGCTAATTTGACACAAACCTAGACAAGCCTTGGAAGTGCTATCTCAGTGGAACAATTGGTTTTATCAGATTGGCCTATGGGCAAGTCTGTAAAACATTGTCTTGATAGCCACTGATGCAGGGCATCCCATGCCACTTTGGCTAGTGCCGTCCTTAGGCAGGCTGTCCTAAACTGTAAGAAAGGTAGCTAATGCCATGGGGCTGAAAGAAGAAAAGTAGTTTTCGGGTCATATCCAGCGCCCAGATTCAGAGCTCTGTCTCCTAATTGTGCTTCAGCCCTAGCAATAGCTTCATACCATCAGTCCTTGAGAGGCCACCAGGGTTACATATATAATCTGTGTTTTGTTAGTAAGTTGGATTGCCCTAACCAACTATTGTAAAAATGTTTTTCTCTGAACTAGTACTAGACTTTTCAACATTTTATAGTTGTTGTGGCCAGCAATAGTCATTTCTTGATCATGAATACTATAATTTAAGTAAATATAAGAGTATTCCTATTGGGACTCTAGATGAGAGAAGCATGGGAGAATGGTAAAGTAGAAGGATCCAGAGGGTCCTAGAAATCTACAAGAAGAACATTATGATAGGCAGATTTGGGCCCAGGGGTCCTGCTCAAACTATGGCACCAGCCAAGGACAATATGTGTAGTAAACTTCAAACCCCTACCCAGATCTAGCCAATGAACAGGGCATTCTCCACAGTTGAGTGGAGAGTGGGGTCTGACTTTCACACAAGCTCTGGTGCCCCATATTTGACCATGTCCTCTGGGTGGGGAGGCCTGGTGGCACTCAGAGGAAGGATAGCAGGCTACCAAGAAGAGACTTCATACCCTATGAGCATACACAGGGGGAGGAGGTCCCCCTCAGTCACAGACATAGGGGAGGGGAGTAAGGGAAAAATGGGAGGGAGGGAAGAATGGGAGGATACAAGGGTTAGGATAACAATTGAGATGTAATATGAATAAATTAACAAAATATTTTTTTAAAAAGAGTATTCCTTGAGGCTTTTTCAAAAACCTTCATGTCAGATGTCCCATCCTTCTCTTTCTGTACTGACATCCCCTCTGCCTCCCCAGTTGGGGACCCTTTTACATTCACATATTGTTTTCAACTTCATATCACCTTTATTCTTCTTTCGTACCATCCCAACTATGGTTCTTTTCTGCTTTCCTGTCTTCTGCAGTTACTCACTGGTCTCTTCTCACACCTGAGGATTTGGAGCTAGGAAGCACAGAAGACAAGGAACACCTGGAGTTTCTCCTCACAGGCATGAGTTACTTCATTCAATACAACATTTTCTAAGTCTATCAAATTTTTTTTTTTTACAAACTTTATGGTTTCACTTTTGTTTACAGATGGACAGTGGACAGTGTTCCGGTTGTGTGTATGTGTCACGTTTTCATTATTCATTCAGTGGTTGAATATTATTTATTTTTGTTTCTGTTTCCACACTATGTCAGAAGCCGCCAAGGGAGAGAAGTAATTAAATGACTTACCCAGCCGCAAAACCTCTGAATCACTTGGCAAGTTTAAGCACACAGGTGCAATATGGGCACTCACATGTTGGTGTCAATCAGCAGCCATCTAATTGAACGTAAGGCCCCCTCATCAGGAGGAAAATCATATGTAGCCCCGGAAGCCTGTGGGGTTTACTGAAGCTAGTGATGCCTCTAAGCTTTTTAAAAATATACCATTGCTATATTGCAAAATCAGCATAATTCTTTACTAGAATCTAAATCTTATCCTTGTTTCCAATGATAAATGTAGATACTATATATCATCTTACGACTCAATACAGAGGTCTGTAGGTGGATGGAGGTCAGCCCCAATGGATACAACTCCATTTCATCTGCTCATGAAGCATTGTGGGAGAAAGGTTGTTAAAGGTGAATTCCAGGAAGTTTGACATGGTAATGTGGAGGGGAGGCTTTGATAGCATACCGTTCCTAGACAAAGAAGGCAACTCATGACTATTGGAGGAAGGAGAATTAGCCTCTCTCTGTGAGAGGGATTAGCCTCTCCTCTTTACTGGCTGCCCCATACAGAGTGTCAGCCCTTAAAAACATCATATAATATATACATATATTATTTGGTTTAGACATATTCTCATGTGGCACAGCCTATACAAGACTCACTACAGAGTTCAGGACGACCTTGAATGCCTGATTACTCCACCTCCACCTGTGGAATTACAAGTGTGAA
Organism: Acomys minous; assembly: GCF_964271855.1. Taxonomy (NCBI): domain Eukaryota; kingdom Metazoa; phylum Chordata; class Mammalia; order Rodentia; family Muridae; genus Acomys; species Acomys minous. The sequence continues at coordinate 26,063,971 of NC_140499.1, read as the reverse complement.
CCATTGCACCTGGATTAAATGTTTGTGTTCTGATGCATCAATCAAGGGCCATGCATGGTGGCAACCTAGAACCTCTGCTCAGATATAGTAGATAGGCATCACAGTCTCCTTGTGGGTCCCATAATATGGCGAACAGGGACTACGTCTGACATGGACTCTGGACCCCACACATTGATCACTCCCCCCCTGGTGGGGTGACCTTGCCAGGCCACAGAGGAAGAAAATATAGACAGTTAAGATGAAACTTGGTAGGCTGAGGTCAGATGTTAGGGGATGAGGGCTCCTCTTTCTGAGGAATAGGGGAGGGAGGGAGGGGGTATGAGGGAGCAAGGGTGGGACTGGAAGGCAACAGGGAGGTGGTTACAATCAGGATGTAAAATGAACAAATTAAAAATAAATAAATAAGAAAGAAAGAAAAGTGGAAGAAAACTAGGTATTTAAACTGATGGATTCATTTTTTTCTATCTAAATTGACTATGAATGCACAGAGATCATATCCTAGCACAGAGATGGGGAAAAAGTTTGTTGCTGGGCAACTTTCTAGAATTTCTCCCATGATAGAGAAGATGTCCTTTTCATCTGTGATGTCCTCAAAGTTGTGCTCTAAGCTCATCCTTTAATATTTGATACAAAGACTCATTGCAAATGGAAATTTTTATTTGGCATGCATATAACTTTGCAGTGGTTTTATAAAGAATACAAGTATATGATCATATATTTGCTTTTGAACTGTTTCTACCTTATCACTGCAGCCTTCCGTCTGCATTTCAAACAAAGTGTCTTATCACTTTGATTTCCCCATGTGCTGGGTTTCGCCAGGAGACTTTAATCACTAGCTCTATTCTCAAGCATTACAGCAGAGTTCAGCAGATTGGGACTCAGTAGGAAATTTCTCTGGAACAGGTTTTTTAGAATGCAACAGTTATGTGCTCAAACTCCTCCAATTTTAAATTGTTATTGGGCAGACAGAATCAACATTATGTGCTCTCATTGTCACTCAGGTTTATGAAAGAAAGATAAGAATAGATATGAGTATAGTACTTACTGGCTTCGTATAAGATTTTCAGAAATGTTAACTCAGTTCCCATTTGGCCAGAATTGAGAAGTGAACATACCTCTAAATGCAGAAAAACTCATTTTAATAGATTACTAAACTCAGCTCATTCACAAAACGAGGCCAATTTCAGTGTTTTCTAGGAAGTGATTATGAATTTTCACCTGTTACATTTAGCTTCTGTTTTCATAGTAAGTTGTAAGAATAGAGGTAGTGGGACATGTTGATGAATTTCCCATATTCCTGCAGTGGCTAATACTATACTTGGTCATCTTTTCATATCAGCAATGCAATAAATGTTGAATAATAGATGGTAGAACTTTTAAATTTTATTCTTTTATATAATTGCCATTGCCATTTTTTTTAGGAACTTTGTCTTTGTTATGGTTTAGTTTAGTTTTTAAAAAAGGTTTTGTGTAAGAGCATTTTGCCTTCATTTGTGTCAATACACTACAGTATAGGCCAAAAGACAGTGCCTGTATCTGAAGATACAAGTTACCATGAGTCACTATGTGGGTGTTGGGAATCAAACCTAGGTTACAGAGAAAGAGCAGCTAATGATATTAATTGCTGAGCCATCTTTGAAGCACTGGCTTTGTTTTCTCAAGCAAGGTTTTGTGTAGTCTGAGCTAGCCGTTCCATAACTATATCACAGATGTTGAACCTGAATGCCTGATAGTTCTACCTTCACGTCTTTAGAGATAGAATTATAGGAGTTACATATCATGTCCATAGCAGCTTTTGCTTGATGAGAAATCTATGCCTATAGACTAGTTTGAACCCTCTCTTCAGTCTGACTCTCCAATTCTAGCATTGCTGATCTGTACCACTAGATCATGATACTGTTTATAAAAATTAATATATTGTCACAGGATGACACATTTGACCATAATGTTTCCTACCGCTACAGTAAGAGAGCCCTGCCTTTCTTAACATTGGTCATGCTGTGGCAATAGAACGGGTATGCATGGTTAAGAACACAGTTCAGTACAGAGATAAACAGAGAATTATCAGCAAAGAATACTGAATGGCTGAGAAGCACTTCTCAGGGAAATGCAAACCAGAATGACTCTGAGATTTCATTACACTCATCAGAATGGTAATGATCCAAAGCACATGTGAGGTGAGGACACGGAGAAAAGGGAACACATCTCCATTGTTGATGGGAGTGCAAACCTATATAACCACTCTGCAAATCAATCTGGTGTTTTTTCAGGAAACTGAGACTAGCTCTACCTCAAGACCCAGCTATACCACTCCTGGGTATATATCCAAAAGATGCCCCATCATATAACATGGATATTTGCTCAATTATATCCATAGCTGCTTTATTTGTAATAGCCAGAAGCTGGAAATAACTCAGTTGTCCCTCAACTCAGCAATGGATAAAGAAACTGCTATATTTACATGACAGACAAACTAGGATAACTAGTCCATGTAACTAGTCCACCAACCAGTCCAGCTGGTCAGTTATTGGGGGGCCGAGGGGGGTCGCAACCTGTAGTTAAAGATATGGGCGAGAGAGACGCAGAGCTCAAGCGAACAGTTGCTTGTCAAGAGCCGTTTATTGAGGGTGGGGGCAGGCTTTTTAAAACCTGCTTTAGGGAGGGCGGGGTAAGCGGGGAGAGTAAATGGAAAAGTACAAAATCTTCTGGGGTTGAGCCCCGGGAACATTTGCAAGGGGAGGGGTTTTCCTAGGTGAGGCAAAGAAGAATGTCTCTGTGGTTATCTCAGGATCAGATCGCTCTCTTCTCAGGGTTAAGCCGGATGCCTTGCATGCCTAATGAGTGGCCCAGCAGGATGTTTGTTGCAGATGTTGAATGGGTGGGGGTCGGCCACAGGCCGTTTGGTCCCTGGCAGAGTACTACTCAGCTTTGAAAACAAGGAAATCATGCAATTTGCAGGCAATGGAATGAAACCAGAAAAGATTATCCCAAGTAATCCAGACCCAGAAAGACACACACAGTATGTACTCACATATAAGTGGATTTTAGCCATATAATACAGGGTAACCATACCACAATTCACCGACCCAGAGAAAACAAGTAACAAGGCTGACCCAAGGGAGGATGCTTAATCCTCACTCAGAAGTGAAAATAGAAAAGACAGTAGAAGTGGTTCAAGAGCGGAACATAGTAAGAGGGGGAAAATGGAGAAAAATGAGAGTTGATATCCGAGCTGAGGTGAAGGAGAGGAGAGGGTAGAGGGCTGGTAGAGAGAAAAGAAACCTTGGGTGGAGCTTCTCTGTTACAAGCAGGAGACCTATGACAGGGTAAGCTCCAGGGAGAATATGAGGCTAACTCTAGCTGAGACTCCTACTAGCAGGGGTCATGGAGACTGAAGCAGACACCCTCTAACTAGACGGGACTCCTAGTGGCAGGAGGGGAACACCAAAGCTACCCATGGAGACTGGGACCCTGGACTTGCCCTTCCTACAAGATGGACAGGGATGGGGCTGCTGGGGACATTGAGGAAATGTCCAGCAGGTTATTGGCCCAACCTGAGTCCACCCATGGGAAATAACCAACACCTGGCACTATTAAATATACTCAGTTGGGCTGAAGGATGGGAGGCTAGCATGGCTGCACTCTGAAAGGTTCCATGAGCAGCTGATGGAAGCACCTGTGAAGACCCACAGCCAAACATTAGGTAGAGCGCTGGAGTCTTGGAGGAAGAATGTGTGTGTGTGTGGGTGGGGGTTGGGGGGGGGAGATGGAGGACTCACAGGGCATAGGAACTCCACACCAGGACAGACAGAACCAAATAACCAGAGCCTAGGGGCCCAGTGAAGACCAAGGCTCTAGCCTGGGGCCATGCATGGACTGGACCTGGGCCCCTTGCACAGATGTAGCCAATGGGCAGCTCTGTGATCTTATGGGCCCCCTAGTGAGGAAAGCAGAGGCTGGATCTCACATAGACTCTGCTCCCTCTTTTTGTTTTTGTTGTTGTAGTTGTTGCTTTCCCCAGAAGGGTTGCCTTGCTGGGCCACAAGAGATGGGCATTCCCTCAGTCCTCGATATCACTTGATATGCTGGGGTGGGCATGGGGAGTCCCCTCCTCTGATGAGTATGAAAGGGGAAAAGGAAGAAATATGGAGGGAAGGTAGGTCCTGAGGTAGAGGAAGGAGGGGCCTATGACCAGGCTTTAAAGTGAATAAATATTAAATAAAATACATTTGAAAAAAATACATTTAAAAATAATCCATGTCAATTCAATGAATTTGACATAGATAAGTCAGTACCTACAGAAGAATACATCAACCACATTAAGACATGTAAGAACTCTATTTGAATATGACTTTGGACAGCTAATGGCCTTCATATCCTCATATTAAGACATTGTTATAGATAAACTTATATGGGCAGGGTTCTTATAAAATTAAATTAATAAATCATTATGTTAAACTATTCTAAATAGATACCTTTAAAACTCATGATTCACTTATATAGAACAATATTTTTGTTTTTTCAATTTTTAAATTTAAATAATTTATTCAGATTACATTCCAGTTGTTACCCCCTCACTTGTATCTTCCCGTTCTTCCCTCCCTCCCTCCTTCACTCTAGTCTCCTCCTCTAGGCCTGTGAAAGAATGGGATCTCCTCACCCTCCATAGCATCAAAGCCTATCAGTTTGCATCTTGATAGCCTGCTTCCCCTTCCTCTGAGAGCCACTAGACATCCCCACCAAGGGGAATTAGTCAAATAGAGGCCGTCAGAGTCAGTCCCCATTCTTTTCACACTGTGGAGAATGAGCTGTTCATTGACTAGACCTGAGTAGGGGGTCTATGTTTACTGCATGCATTGTCCTTACTTGGTACAGTAGTTTGTGCAGGCCTCTCTGGGCCCAGATCTGCCAGCCTTGATGGTCTTCTTGTAGAGTCCTGGAACCCTAAAATATTTTCTTTTTTGAGGAAATTTATTTATCCATTCAATATACATCCCAATTATAGCCATTTCCCTTATCTTCTCTCAGTCTCATCTTCCATCCCTCTACCCCAATACACCCACCTTACTTCTTAGAAAAAGGATGGGCCTCCCTCCCCCAGCAACATCGAATTAGGACTGAGTGCATCTGCTTCGCCTGTACCAGGCAAGGAAACTTCACCAGAGGTGAAGTGATCAAAAAGCAGGGAGCACAGTCCATGACATAGACAGTCCATATTCCCCTCACTAGGTGACCCACATGAAACCTGAGCTACTCAACAGCTACATCTGTCTCGGGGGGGTCTACATCCAGTCAATTCATGGTCACTGGTTGGTGCTTCTGTCTCTGCAAGCCACCCTGGGCCCTGGTTAGTTGACAAGCTGCAGACCTACGACAAGGTAGACTCCTGGGAGGATATGTGGGTGACTCCTAGTAGCAGGGGTTATGGAAACTGAAGAGGCCACCCTCTAAGTAAGCAGGACACCTAGTGGAGGGAGAGGAACATAAATCCACCTACGAAAACTTCAACCAAAAATGTACCTGCCTAAAAGATGTTCAGAAATGAAAACAGAGCAGAGATGAAGGAATGTCCAACCAATACCTGCCTAAAAGATGTTCAGAAATGAAAACAGAGCAGAGATGAAGGAATGTCCACCAATGCCTGGCCCCACCTGAAACCAACCCCATGGGAGAGAATCAAAACCTCTGAGACTATTAATGATCCTGTGCTGTGCTGGCAGACAGTAGCCTAGCATATGCTTTCAGACAGTAGCTTCACATAGCCGTCCTCTGAGAGGCTCTGCCCAACAGCACATCCAAACAGATGCTGAGACTCACAGCTAAACTTTGGGTGTAGCACAGGGGGAGGGAGAGTGGGAGTAAAGATAGAAGGACCCACAGAGGACAGGAATTCCACAAGAGGCCCGATCGTGTCAAATTTTCTTGCAAACCAGTTGTCTTAATAGATCTTGTGATATTAACATTGTAATTATTGACAACAGAGATTAAGTTTCACTTAAGGCTGCACCATTTGTGAAAGCATAAAATGTCTCAATACATGAGATAAATTAATCTTGGAGATAAAGTTGACTAGGAGCCACCTTTAAATGATAGGTCAAAGAGGTAAGAACATTTTAAAAGTTTTTAATGGACACAGTACCATTTTGGAAGGTCAGGTGTGGTGAGAATTTTGATCATGATATTTATTAGTATGTGTATACAATCTTACAAATGAAATTATATAACTAACTACTAATAATCATTAGAATCTACATAGTAAAGCTCAGGAAACATTACCAGGTTAATCCTAATATTGGACTTTTCCAAGACAGAGTTTTATTTGCTAGAAGCATGTGCAATGTCTGTAATAATAGAAAGCATGATAATAACCTATCTACTCAAAAAAGGTTGATTATATTTAAGTGAAATATTTGTTTTCTCTCTAAAGTATGTAAATCAATGTGAATGAGCAATAAACATGGCACTTTAATTACACAGTATGTTTTTACTTTAAAATTAACTGTAGCATGTTTTATGGATTTCTTAAATAACTAATATTATTTTTTGTGATGTTAAATAAACTACTTTCAAACTGGTACAAACTGAATTCATTATATTGGATTGTTATTACAATAAAATATAGTTATAAAGGATCAACACAGTTACATTATTCAAGTGGCATCACTGTGGTGATGTTCTCCTATTGTGAGCCTTATTCAATATTTTTATGTAACTAATGAATTTCTTCCCTACCAACATGTATACTAAGGTATATATATATATTATGAAGAATGGTAAGACACAGTATACATATATTTTATGTTATTTATTAAAATACTTCTGTGTTAACTCACTCAAGTTATAAGATTAATCACAAGAGTTGTGCATTATGTCCCTAGGAGCACCTGTAGAGAGCAGTTGGAATTTGCTGATGGGCTGTCCTTTTCTAATCTAAAAATACAGTGCTCATGAACAAACTTAGAAACTGATAATTCATAATGGAATTGAGTAATACTTTTATACAATTAATTTGATTGACTATTAGAAATTTTTATCTAAGCCGTTTCCATTTCTTAGAGAAGAATTTACCTGAAATATTTCATTGGAAGATCCACAAGGACACTTCCATTTATTTAATGACAGCTATAGACACTGGGGCACTGGCCAAGCCATCTCTATAAACGGGTGAAATTGAACATGGAAATGTTCAAGTTTTAGGACATTCTCCTCTGAATAAGAAGATTAATAGTTCTCAACTGTGTATATGTATTTGAGCTTCGCTGGCCCCAGAAACAGTTTCCTAACATTTTATTTTATAAGAGAAAACCAGTATACAAAGTTTCTAAAACTTTTTTGTTAGTCTTGAGCAGAACAGTGAAAAAACATTTACGTTATTTTATTCCATCCAGTTTGTTTCAGTAACCCTAAAACATCATTACAAAAGGGAACGCAGCAGAAAATCTGATTAAAGTCAGTGCTGTGGTAATTACTATTAAAGAAAACTCAGACAGTGTCCAGTCAAAACTCAGAATAATTTGTGGTCCAGAATCAGAGAGACATATGTTTACTATGGAAACAAACTTCCTTCTATGGTTAAGGGAAAGATTGGAGTTAAGAAAGAAAACAAAATGCAATGCAAAGGAAGCTGTCATTATTATCGGGTACTTGTTTGTGAAAATTGCTGGTGCATGTCACACTGTCAAGTATCACAAAGCATGGGTCTATGTGAGCATTCATGTACATTGCCTTGCGTGGGGGAGTTAATTCAGGAGATTATATATAAAATATACTTCAAATAGTAAATAGTCATGAAGGTACAGAGATGAGTGGAAAATGTGAACAAGATTGAAATATTTTAGGGGATATTTGGGAAGTGATGGGAAGTGATGAGGATATTTGTGCATTGGTACAAAAATCTGTGGAGATGCAAGATTTACATTTTTTGTCCAAATTATGTAATTAGCTGCACATAAGTCGAGCATGAAGGTGACCAATCTTTTAATACAGATTAATACATTTATTTTGAGAAGGATATGATTTTGGTGTATATTTCTGTGAAGTGATCTGATCCAAGATGCCTCAATTAAAGAAGCGAATACTCATTGTCAGGGCCACTGTAAGACTGAGACACACGCAGAAGTTTTATTTAATCATAAACTTGCCACTTGGAAATAGAATCTTTAGTTGTTTATATATCAGTTGCTTATTTTCACAATGCCGTGGATTTACAGCATGCTAAAACAGAGGTTGTGGCTTAGATGTCTGAAGTCAGGTATGTGTCTTCTGGATGCTAAGGAATTTGATGACAGGTGGTACATATCTAAATTCCAGCGCTTTCATGCCCGCCATTACGGCCCTCAGATGCTTCATTTCCTGTCCCTCATTTAGTGGGCAACCTTTCCTGTGACCATAGTAACACTGAAGCCACAAGACTACAAATGGAAACACGTGATGCTTCTCAAAGCCTGGATTGGAACTGGCAGATTGTTCATTTTGCCTTACTCTTCTCTGAGATTTTCTGGAAGAAATTGCACGCTCAAAAGGCTTGAGGAAATACACTCTCTCTTTCTGGGGAACTTGCAACATTCTATTGCTAAATGCAATGATAAGTGTCTGATATCATTGCTACTTGTCACCAGCGTTCAATTAAATTTCACCCTTCCTTCCTGGAATCCTTACCATAAACTTTTTGGTTTCAAGTCGCTTACATCTGGTTCTAGTAGCCTTAAATCAATGCCAATAATTTCTAGATAGATGTATGTATTTTCGGGTTAGTTTTATAAATTGGCTTTGTGCAGATAGTTAACAGTGAGTCTACTCTGATAGAAAGTCTGCATTCAGGGGGTCAGGAAAAAGGTATCTATTCCCGACAAGTAAAGGGTTATCTGTAATCTAAAGGTGGTCAGGGTGACCTCACTGGCCCTTGGAGTGGCTAGCTGCTCATTCCTGTAAGCATATTCTACTTCGTTCAAACTCTTGAGTGACTGACACCTAAATTTACCCTGATTTTTTTTACATTCTTCAGCTTGTTGAAGTTGTAAAATTTTTCTGACTACAGAACACTTTCTGGGAAAAACTCAGCTCCTCCATATATTAGGTTTGGTTTCAAAAATGGCAATAAAAGCTGAAAAACAAAGAAAATCAGCTGTGGCAGTCTGCCATTTAGTGTTCATTTACCCTTGATCTGGGTTTGATTCATCTCCATTTGTGTGTTTTTCTGCAGTGTGATTTACCAACATGTCTGGCTCGACTCACACTTATTTTTCAAATGGTTCGTTAGACAGGTGTTCCTAAGAGCACATAAACAGTCTCTGAATAAATATCTATTTGGTATAAATTTTAACAACTCATATTTTGTAGCACTAGGTAGCCTTTATTCCTTGGTTCTCCTTGAAAAAGAAGTACACACATATTAATATAGGCCACATTCATTCAAATTTATTAAATTCAGAATTATTTCTCTAAATATAGTAAAAAATCAGCCATCCACAAACCAAATAATTAGAAGATATTAATTTTATCATGAAATTAAAAATGCAGTATGAACATTGAAAAATATTTTCCTGTACTTACCACTTCCATTTTCAGTCTATTTGGGGAATTCTTAACAGTGTTGTGTACACATTTATACAAGACTCTTGAAAACTCATTTTATTAAAAATGGAAGGTAGTACAGCTTGCTCCAGTTGCCTTGCACAGTGCACATGCAGTTGTGTTGTTTTCTGAGATGACTGATCTACTAATCAAAAATTTCTCTTTGCAAGTTTTAAGTTCTTTGTTTTTCCTTCAGAAAGCTACCTGTTTTTATTGAGGTCATTTCATTCTTACCATAGAGCATATATTATTTTTTTAGACATTCTTCTTTCCCGTTTCTCAGCTCTTAAGCACAATGCCTGGAATGCTTTGAGTGCTCAAGAAATACCTACTAACCAAATGACCCCTCTTGATATTTTACAGTATTGTTTACATGTTGGCTTCCTTTTCAATTAACTGTCAGCAAGAGGTTTGGTCCTTCTTTATAGAAATAATTCAAATTATTCTAAAGTTCCTCGCAAATTGTAATATATGTATAAGCAATTACTGAATAGTCAAAAAAGATGGAGAAGCAACAACATAAAGCACTTTATATTGTACAATTCCTATGTTAATTCATTTCATTAAAATGGATGAGTTAAATGCACTGTGCTCACTTTCTAGCACTGGGCACATCAATTAAAGGATTTATTAAAGAGACAAAAAAAAAAACCCGCAATTGTTTTGCTGGTGTTAACTTTATTACTGTAGGTAACAGCCATTATTGTTGCAACTGTTTGGTAGCATCAACTGAAATGTAAATACATCATTGAAAAACGGAAATGACTTTTAATATTGTTAACTAGATTGTATGATTACAACAGCTTCATCAGCATAACAAAGATAGATGACTGAGACGGATTTCAAGGCTCAAGGATGATTCTGGAAGTTCCTTTATAGAACTTCCTCCATGGTTTATTTGCCCTTTCCATATACCTGCCTTTGTTCAAACTGGATTATTTAAAGTTCCATACTCATGGGATTTTGTATGGCCATTTGTCAGTAGACATAAACAGATGCTTGTTCATCACAGACAGGAAACCAAAAAGAGACCAAGGTAATCTCATCCAAGACCAATTTTGCAAAGAAATGAGTTAATGATAGGTGTGAGGGGTTACGTATATATGACAACATAGTCTGTGAAGACTGTAATTGAAGAAGATATCAGAAGATAGAAAGATCTCCCATGCTCTTGGATTGGTAAGACTAATAAAGCAAAAATGGCCATCTTACCAAAATAACCTATAGATTCAATGCAATTCTCATTAAAATACCAACACAATTCTTCAGAGACCTTGACAGAACAATTCTCAACCTCATATGGAAAAACAAAACAAACAAACAAATAAGAACAAGGATAGTTAAAATAACCATATTCAATAAAAGAACATGTGCAGGTATCACCATTCCTGACTTCAAGCTGCATTACAGAATAACATTAATTAAAAAAAAAAAAAACAAGTATTGGCATAAACACAGATGTCTGAACAATGGACTACACTTGAAGAACCAGAAATAAACTCACACAAGTATGGACACTTGACTTTTGACAAACTATCCAAAATTAAACAATGGAAAAACAACAACAACAACAACAACAACAAAACCCATCGTCACCAAATGGTGATGGTCTATAAGAATGAAAATATATCCCTATTTGTCACCCTGTACAAAACTCAAGTCGAAGTGGATCAAAACCAGATTCACTAAACCTGATAGAAGAAAAAGCAGGGACTAACCTTGAATGCCTTGACACGGGAGACAACTTCCTGAACAGAAGACCATCAGCTCAGGTATTAAGATCAACCTTAGAAGATAAGGCCCAGCACTCCTACCACTTGATAAGCCAAGGCAGGTTGATAGCCATGGTAGATCTCCCCTTTTCTGAGGAGAAAGAGAGGGGACCATCAGGGAGAGGAGGGGAGACAAAGCTCCTGGGAGAAGATGATGAAGGAGAATCTCTTAATAGTCAGGTAAAGTAAATTAAAAATTATTAATGAAGTTTTTTTAAAAGGAGAAGAGAGAAGTCAAAGACTGCTCAACTAAACAGAGCCCTAAGCAGCATGGTTGACTGCTCACAGAATTAGGCATCTGGACAGATCTGGGCATCTCCTTGCCTCAGCAATATTTATTGCTTATTAACTTTGTGAAGGTAGGAAGTTAATGAATTTAGTAAGTTTTGAGGACTTCCTGAGAGTTGTGAGTTATTTATTCCCTGAGACTTAATGATTCTTTTTAGTACTTTTTGAGTCATACCGAGCTTTTTTTCCTGAAATAATATTTTAATATAATTGCTACACAACAGTAGCTGCTCAAAGCTTCCTTAATCAGCATCCACTGGAGCGCTCACTTGCTGTGAAGTTTTGTGCCAATGATAGAAGCAATCTTAAGAAATCCTTTGTGCATATTTCCAGAAGAGCATTTTATTTGGAAAACAAATGTGGTAATATGAAGCCAAATCATTCTCATATTTCATATTTCGGTCTTGCCTTTTTGATCTGGCAGAATCAATGAAGATGATCTATTTTAAGTGAGATCAGGATGAACAAATTTTAATGGAAAAAAGCCCAAACATTTGCTATGGCAGCAATGCTCATTATGTGACATATATAAAATAAGTAAATAAATAAGTAGACAGACAGATAGATTAATAAAATGAAGTGTCAATAGTGTATTTATGTAACTTGTAACTTGATGTGCATTAGTACATCTTTGTACTAGATGAAAAGATGATAAATATTTGTATGTCTATTTTGTCTAGAAAGATATTAGTCAGTTAAAGATGTTTTTACTCAGTCACACCATCACCAACAGAGTGAAGGGCTAGGTTAACTAGCCATTACACCAGGGGAATTCCATCTCTACACCTATAAATGGTGCTGCTAATCTGCCTGACTTTACATGGTTCCTAGGCTTCCAAATCCTATTCTTGATGCTTTCTTGGGAAGTGCTTACTCCTCAGAGCCATCTCCTGAGTGCCTAGTTAGTAATAATGTCAAGGAACAAAGGATATGCTTATTTTTATGACATTACTTCAAGTCACTAAAGAAAATAAAATCCCGTTCTCAGTTTTGGCCTTTTAGTTATGCCTTTGTCCCTTATATCTCCCTGCCAGGAAATATTGGTTGTGATTATGGCTTTATATACTCTGGGTTCAGTTATGATTTATTTGCCTTTAATGTTGTGACAGTTTAATAACTAGGTGACATTTCTCTTTGGTTACATAGTGTTGAATAATAACTACCCCAGAAGGTTTGCATTTGAGACATGATATTAGGAGGAAATGCCTCAGGGTAATTTGTAATAACACCATAGTCAAAGGCAGAAAAAAGAGTGAAGGGATTGATTTGACACCTTTTTATTTCAGGAGAAAAACTAAATGTATTCATGTTACTCTGGTGGTAAAGAAGATCTCATTCAGGATTGAACAATATAATGTATGTAACATGGACTTTCTTTTAGTAGTTGAAATGCTTGTGGTTCAAACAGGGAGAAATCACTTACAGAAGGATGAGAACACCCAGTCCTAGACCATAATATTTTAGAAAAGACGATTCCTCCATCTTCTAAATAGTGGGGCTATATTAGCTTCATGAATACTGAATAAAATCTTTAGGAGCATCGGCTTTCTAAATTCTTTTCTTATAAAAAGAGTGGAATGTTCCTTCTATCCTTCCCTTCTCTTCTTTTCCTTTACTTATTTAAATGAAAACAAAAACCTGACATACCAACGTAAAATCTGAGTTGTTTTAAATAAAACTGAGAAATGTGACTTAATTTCAGTCGGTGAAATTCTTTAAAAAAATCAAGCAAAAAATAATTACTAGTTCTTTGTGTTCTAGTAACTATTTTTCACAATAATTAGGCCTTCAATTTTAAACCAAAGACATGTAATTTGAAATTATTTAAGAGGACTGTACTTTCAAATATAGTAACCATAAAATGACTCTTTGGTTTTTCTGGCCACATAGACTATGGCCTTAAAATCACTCATCTATTAAACATTTATAGTAATTTATTGTAAATATTATGTGCAGATTTTCTAATAGTGTTCTTTTTACATGTGGAAAGCAAAAACCATAGACATTGTGTGACTTCTCATGTTTATCAAGGAGATCTCCATCATTCCAGATAGTGGGACTGGTCGACACACTGGTGTTTTGCTTTCTAAGCCTGAGGTCTTTCATGCGAATGGCTAAGAATATTTTAAAAATCATGTTAATGTGGAACTAAAAGTTTAGTTCTTCTTTATTTGCTTTTTGCATTTTTTTGCAGTCTGTTGAGAAAACATTCTTTACAAAAGGCTATTTGGAGTAAGCCTCTTTACAGGAGAAAGGGCAGTGTAACACTGATCATACAAGGAAAATACACTAAAATAAACAAAATGTTCTCAATTTTGTACTCTATGTAATTATATTGATTTCCAAATTTTAGAATAAATTCTGGCATTGGTTGCTTGTAATTCTAGGCCGAAAAAATTAGAAAATATATATTTAAAAGAAAATGGATTTTACTTTCTCAATGTCAGAGAATAATGAGTACAGCACTGTTATGCAAGGAGAATAGGTCAGGTGATCTATTCGCTCATAAGATCTTAAGCATATGCATGCTCGTCTACAACCTGTATTTTCTGTATTTCTTTGGTCTGTGTGTGATGGAAGCACAAAGTGCAATGGCACCCCAATGCAAAGAAGTATGGCTTTGCTTGAGATTTGTACCTTTTACCAAAACTAGGAGTCATCTTTAGAAATTAGTTACCTGATTATTACTGTACCAGCACCACTGATTTTAACATACTTATGAAAAATAAAGGACCACAGATATAAACCCAGTTTTATGAAACATGAGACTATGTATATAACAAGATAAAAATTTTCAATAATCATATCTGTATTTTAGTAAAAAAAAAACAAAACTGAGTTAAATAAATTAGAAAGTCAATAAACTGTATGAAAATATAAATATACACAAGGGTATACACATGTACATATATATGTATTTGTATACTAATATATATTCATGCTTTCATCCATATTCTTTACAGGAGGAAAGGCAGTGTAACACTGATACAAGGAAAATATACTAAAATAAACAAAATGTTCTCAATTTTGTACTCTATGTAGTTATATTGATTTTCAAACATGTGCATTTGTATGTTTTTTTAATATACTGGTATAGATAACATGTGAATTGTTGGCATATACATGCTACTGGTAGGGATTAAACCAATGTTATCTGTTTTCTGAAACTTATGTGTGTGACAAAATTTGTCTAATTTCAAAATGAATTTGGCTTCTCTCTCTCTCTCTCTCTCTCTCTCTCTCTCTCTCTCTCTCTCTCTCTCTCTCTCTCTCTCTCTCGTGTGTGTGTGTCTGTCACCAGAGACCACAGATGACTTTGAGTATTTTATGAAAGTGTTGGGTACATTTTCATCTATATAAACTCTAAGAAAATTAAGACAAGGTCTCCCGTCATCTCCACATTTTTTTCCATTGGACCAATTGAGCCAACACAGCAGAAATCAAATATAACAGGATTGTGGAAACACTCTGACCTTCCTGCAAGCATTCCTCTGTGCTGCATATGGATTTCATGGAGCTAAATCATATTTAAAAAGGCCAGCTTTTGTATGTAACACATCATTATTAAAAGGGAACTTGACAATTACATTCAAAATGCAAACTTAAGAATGTGTGCAGAGGCACTTGTTTCAGTGTAAAAGTGATCGTTATACATACATGGGGTTCTGATTTTGGAGCTTCAGAAACTGCATGAATACCATATTGTCTCAGGAAAATGGGAACTCTTAGGGTCAGGAAAGCTAGATTAACAGGTGAGTCAGTGGGCACATGATTTATCTAGGATCTTCCTTTGGTATACAAAATTCTTTCCTTTGTAAACGAAGTGCAGAGTGATTAAAATCTATGTTCTTCAAGGCACACACAAATACAAAGACACACACATGCACACATGCACACTCAAATAAGTACACATGTATGCACATACAAACACACATATTTGCAAACACATGCACACACACACACATACACAACAAGGGAGAGAGAGACAGAGTAAAAGATATATAGAGAAAGAGGCAGAGTTATAACATATATTCTCAAGAAAATTGATCAAATAGTGACTTAGACAGAGGTATGTTTTTAAAACTAAAGCTAAGCATTTTACTTGTTTTATTTAACTCTTTGAAATCAGCAAGCTCACTTTTTCCTGCTGGAGCAGTGATATTTCCAATGCTTGATAGTTAGTAGGTGAGGTGTCCTATACTATGAGTGAAATGCAGCAGCAGCATTGTGGCCTGCAGGAAACTTTCCCAAATGACAGTGTGTGTGTGTGTGTGTGTGTGTGTGTGTGTGTGTGTGTGTGTGTGTGTGTGTGTGTGTCTGTGTGTCTCTGTGCCTGTGTTTAAATATGGGTCTAAGACAAATTTATATAACTGGATGTGTATTATTCCTTTTATGCATCCATTCCATTTTTGTTAATTATAAGTGTGACTGATTTCACTACTTTCATCTGTGAAATGAAATTTGCCTACATTTTCTGTGAAAATATTAGACAAATATATAAAATATGTTGATTGCTTTTATCTGTTTCTTCTGATTCCAGCTCCCCCAGTTTTCCTGACAGAGCTCACTTTCTCCTTCTTACCTCACTTTTTATAATCCATTGAGTGCAGTTAATGTTACTCTTACCTATATGTCTTCTCCGCTCTGGCTCAGGAGTGTGTCTCCCCTCCTATATGGAGTCTAGATGGAGCTGGCACTCCCCTTCTTCTGCTTTTGCCTTCTGAAAATGTTTATGTCAGAGAAGTGTGCGACCGTGCTCTTGCTTGTCTATAATCTTGAATAAGAGCCATTTGATTGTAATCACCAGAGGGTTTAAGAAGCAAAAATGGATGTAAGAACTTTTATAACTTGAATTTAAAACCTTTTCATTAAAATAGAAATCGTTCGCCCTATCTAGTGAAGGCAATCTTTTGTAATTTTCTGATATTCATTCAAAAATGGTCCTCACTATATAATCAAAAATAAAAGAAACAAAATAGACCCTTTGCTTAACAATATTATTTTATGATGCACCACGGAGTTAGAGTAAAATACATTGTTGACAAAATAAATTAATAACAATGGGAAATCCCACTTTGCAGTGACTGATTGCCATGCTTTCATTGAGTTTAAATTTAGACAAAGATATCTAGAGTACTCAAAATTACCCTTGTTCAAATCTTGCCCGTTTAAAACATATTTGCAAATCAAACAGATGAGCTTGCTGCTCACACAGCTGAGGAACCCTCTTCAAAAACTCCTCCTCATTACAGTACAGAAGCTCCTTACTTAAACACAGCAACGGAATTTGCTTTCTCACTATGCCACTTCCCTTGATAAGAAAAAAAAAATTCACTGCTTTAGGCTTGCCCAGAATTAAAAGAAAAAGATTTTATTTTGATTTTATTATCTTTTAATTTGTTCAATTTATATCCCGGTTGTAGCTCCCTCCCTTTTCATCGCCCAATCCCACTCATCCTCCTCATCCTTGTCTACTTTCCCTAAGTCCTCAGAAAAAAATTAGACCTCCTTCCCTGTCGTCTGACTTCAGCCAGTCAAGTCTCATCTAGAGTGTCTGTATCCTCTTCCTCTGTGGCTTGGCAACACTGCCCACCAGGGAGAAGTGATTCATGAGTGGACACCAGCACCCATGTCAGAAGTAGTCCCTACTCACCATGTTATGGGAACAACAAGGAAACTGTGCTGCCTACTACTACATTTGTGCAGAGGCTCTAGGTCCTCACCATGCATGGTCCTTAGTTTGTATATCAGTCTCTGTATCACCCCCATCCTCTGCCCAGATATGTTGGCTCTGTTCATCTCCTTGTGGAGCTACTGTCCCCTCCAGGTCCTTCTATCCCCCAATTCTTCCATCAGAATCTCTGTGTTTCATCCTGAGGTTGGCTGTGAGTCTCAGCATCTGCTTTGATCCCCTGCTGGGTGGAGTCTCTCAGAGGACCTCTGTGGGAGGCTCCCTCCCTGTTCCTTCTCTTCAGCTGCTTCCTGTGTCTCTATTATTTGCTCTTCTGAATGAGAATCAAGCATTCTTCCTAGTGTTCTCCTTGCTGTTTAACTTCTTTCGTTCTGTGTATTGTAGTGTGGTTATCCTGTACTGGGCTGCTACTATTCGCTCATAAGTGATTATACACCATGTCTGTCTTTCAGGGTCTGGGTTACCTCACTCAGAATGATTGTTTCTAGTTCTATCCATTTTCCTGCAACTTCCAAGATTTCCTTGTTTTAATTATCTGAGTAGTTATCCCATTGTGTAAATGTACCAGTTTCTTTATCAGTTCTTCAGTTGAGGGACATCTAGTTGTTTTTTTTTTTTTTTTAGATTCTGGCTATTAAAAATAAAGCTGCTCTGAACATGGATGAGCAAACGTCCTTGCTGCATGGTGGAGCATCTCTCAAGTACATGCCTAGGAGTGGGATAGCTGGATGTGACAGTATAACTATTCCCAGTTTTCTGAGAAAGAGCCAAATTGAATTCCAACGTGGTTGTACAAGTCTGCACTCCCGCCAGCAATGGAGAAGTGTTCCCCTTTGTTCTCACCCTCGCACACCCGCCAGAGTATGTGCTGTCATTTGAATTTTTGATCTTAGCAATTTGGATAGGTTTAAGATGGAAAGTCGGAGTTTGTTTTGCATTTCCCGGATGACTGGGGACATCGAGTATTTCTTTAACTGTTTCTCAGTCACTCAGTATTCCTTTGTTGATAATTCTCTGTTTAGTTCTGAACCCCGTTTTTTAATGATTATTTTGTTTAGTGGTGTTTAGTCTCTTAGATACTTTATATATTTTGGATTCTAGCCCTCTGTCAGATGTAGATAACTTTTAAATTATTAAATATTTCAATAAATATTTTCCTAGAAAAAATCACTTCCTGATGAGAGGTAATAATGCTTGGGTAATGTCCTTTCATTCAGGTTGGTACAGTTCATTCCTGAACTATATACCTTATACTCATATATACTTTTAAATTCCCAAAGCATTTATGCTTGACTTTTGTTATGATATAAAATATATGGTAAGTTATTATAAAGTAGATGTACATATTTATTAAAGTAAAGCCATTAATGTGATCATCAAAGGATAGATTGGAAGAAAAGTTAGCAGGTCCATAGATAGGAGAGGTATGTAAGTGCAAGTGTACTGAGTTGGAAATGGGATCAAAGGTTATGAGGGCAATAAAGAGACTATATTGTAGAGAGAATCATTTATAAGAGAGAAGAGTGAAAATCATACTGATACAGAACAAATTGGGTAAGAAACTGGGAATCTATGCATACTATATTAATAACGATATAGACACACGTATCAAGGAATATATACTGAGCCTCTACAGTGAGTTAAACTTACTTAACAAATATATATCACCTCATCTATATTTCATAATTACCTAATACCATAAATACAGATGGTATTAAATTATGATAGTCCAATTTAGTATTTAAAATTTTATGATAGTGTAAAAATGATACATATTCAATATCAAGCATACTTTGAATCATTAAACTTAAATTGCTTTTGCAAATTATGGATATATAGTAGGAGAGTTTTTTGTAGAGCTTGGCTATGAAAGCATACTGAAGATTTCATCAGTCAGCCAGGAAGGCATAATGGTTCATATTAGGTTAAACAAATGACATTTGTTTGTATGTAAATTGCTAAGCTTTGCTGTCTAGAGAGTCCAGTGAATAATATGAATGTTTAAACAATGATATCTTCAATTTATTACGGCTATATGGAACTACAGATCCATAGTAAGTCAAGGAGTATCTGCATAGTAACAACCCTTTAATGGACAAATATTGAGTCATGTTTACTATTTCCAAAGACACTATGTTAATTATTTAACACCTATGAAGCTAAGCACTTGCCTAATTTGAGATAGTTGGTAGCAAAACCAGGTTGGAGAGCTCCCTGTTTGATATTTACTTCAACGAATAAGCGTCAACCTAACAATAAAGATTGCTCCCCATGCTACAATGCAAAGTATAATAATCTTTACGACTACTTTATCCATTACATGCAATCGAAATTCCACATAAATTACGAAAGTCAATTATTATAGTAATCAAGTTATAGTATTGATTCCAAGTTTTCTAATGTACCTATTTTATGCTGAACACATAATGTGCACTGTTTTATTGATCGTATAAACACTATTATCCAATTTTTATTTCAGTGTCACAAAGGAAAGTGTTATAGTCTTACCAAAAGTTGTGTTATTAATAAGGGAATGTATTGGATCTCAGCAAAATGATGTATCTGCTTAAGGTAGTATAGCTATTAAATGGCTAATACAAAAGAACAGAGACAGCATAATTCCAAGTGTATAGAGAAATAGGAATGGGATTAACAATTTATCAAATAAGACTTGAACTTAGCATTTTAAAGCTGAGAATGACAGGCCCAATATAAGTCAGGAGAATAGCCTTACATAAGAAAACAGAAAGGATACAGGTAGACCAGTTTGATTTCATTAATTGTACTTGTTAAGAATCATACCCCTACCATTGAGATGTAATATAAATAAATTAATAAAATAAAAAATATTTAAGAAAAGAATCATATCCCTTCACTTTTCAGAACTACACATAAGCATTTAAGGGAAATCCTAGTGATAATCAGGCTTGTCAGGGAAGAAGAAAATCATGGATGGAGTGGAATGTAGTTTTGAGGGTGTAAGAAACCATCAAGGGCTAGGAGAAACACTTAAGACTTCATAATTTTCATTGATGAAAAAACTGAGAACTAAAATAATTTGTAATTTCTGGTTTTGCTCCACCTTAGGACCCTGGGATTTTTTATATTTATTTTTAGTTAAAAATAAATCATGTTGTGTCTTAGCACAACTTGGTAGTTGATGTTTTAATGATGTGGTTCCTAGTGATTCTTCTCAAACAGATTTTAAAAATATAAGTATATATATATATAATGTAAAATAGATGTAATATCTCAAATATATTTAAATGGAATATGTAAATATATGTAATATTTTTCTAAAAAATTTATACCAATTGTGTTAGAATTCTGTCTCTGGGACAAAATGTCTGAGATAAAGATCTTAAATTGAAACAAGTTTCATTTCTTTTATAGAATAAGAGTTTCAGTCCATTGTGTTTAACTGGGTATTCTGGGTCTACAGAAGAAAGTCCATCACGGCTGGACACCAAAATAGAGGAGGTTTATTCACCTCATGGCCATCAGGCAGTGCAAAATCTTAAAGTAAACAGAAATCTTCTTCCAATTGCATATACTTATGTGAATTTTTTCACTAGTCCTAATTCCCTTGAGATTTCTCACTGCCTGTACTACATGCTGAAGACAGAGCTTTCAACAAATGATACACTGGATAAAATTGAAACTTCATGTTTCCTGGGTTGTGGGTATCTCTTTTTTCCTCAACTTACTACTTCAGCTTATGTTTCTCTTCCATAACCTCAAAATATGTTTTAGACTATTTCCAGGAACTCTTATCATACGGGAGCCTAGAATTTCCTTTGAAAACCCAATTGAAATCTCATGACTCTATAAACTCTTAGATTCTATGTTTCTAAAAAGAATACACCCCAGGGTCATGTAACTAGTGTTAACTGTATTAGAGCCCACATGAAATAACACTAGGGAATTTGTAGTGATGTTCTATCTGAGCATAGAATATCAAATTGTGTTGAGTTATACCTTTGACTACAATGATATGGTGACTTGAGTGAGAGT
This sequence comes from Acomys minous, assembly GCF_964271855.1. Classification (NCBI taxonomy): domain Eukaryota; kingdom Metazoa; phylum Chordata; class Mammalia; order Rodentia; family Muridae; genus Acomys; species Acomys minous. The sequence continues at coordinate 26,042,632 of NC_140499.1, read as the reverse complement.
GGATTCATTAGTTTCATGATTAAATTCATGTTGACCAGGAAGTGGTGCTTTTGAGAAGGATTAAGAAGTGCAACCTGGGTGGAAGAAGTGTTCTATTGAGGATGGATTTCAAGATTTAAAGCCAGTCTCCTCTCTTCCTTTCCCTTCCTTCTCTCTCTCTCTCTCTCTCTCTCTCTCTCTCTCTCTCTCTCTCTCTCCTCCCTCTCTCTCTGCTTATTGCCTCGGGATTAGGAAACAAAAAGACTATCAGACACTGCTCCAGGATTATGCCTATTTCCCACCACCATGATGGTCATGGAATAACACTCTGAAATTGTAAGCAAGGCTCCATTTAAAAGTTTCCTTTAATAAGAGTTATATTGGATATAGTGTCTATTCATAGCATTAGAACACTTAGTACCATGAATGGGATATTGCTATGAAACACCTGACATTGCTATTGCTTAGAGAAACCTCAAATACTTAGTGACTTTGGAGTTGAAGAAAAGTTGATAGTTTTAAGCTGGATTTGATAGATCATGGAACATGAAAAACAGTAGAGCTGTGAGCAGTGTAGATTTGGGTATCCAAAGCCAAGATGTATCAGAGAGGAAGAATGGTAAGAAGCTGTCCTGGAAGCCATTCTTGGAATATTTTGGAGAATAATATGTCTGCTTTTTGTACTAGGCCTAAGTATCTGACTGAGGCTAATTAGAGCTTTCTGTGGAGCACTGACACTGTAACACCTATTGTTAAGCCACAGTTGCCTTCTAGGCAGAAGTTTTGTCTTATTATAAGTTATGATAGGTTTTCACAATTTTCTAATCTTTTTCAAATGGGAGATGGGAGTCAATTACCAGGAATACTGAGGAAACAAGATCATTCTGAAATATAATGGAAATTTAGCCAATAATACTTAAATGATATTTTAGGGGATGATAATTGTATCCTGAAAACACATTCTATTCTTGATAAAATAGTAAAATTTATATTAAGATAATAATGGAAAGTCAAATTTAACAATATTTCAATATTACCATAATAATTACTTACAATTAATTAACATATAAGAGTCTGTTTTAATTGTTATAACACAAGGAAATCATCAATTAATTTATTACAAATGTACTGTTTAATTCTATGATATGATTTGCCCAAATAATTCAATTTCAAATATTTAGTATGGCTTTTCTTTTCTGGTAGGAATGGGATTCATGGTTGTAAACTCAGACATACTTTAAAATTTAACCTAAACTAACATTTCAGTTTAAGGCTACTATAATATTATGTGCATGAGCAAGCAGCATATGCAGTACTGAAAATTTCCTGAAATGCAAATGAAGAGTTTTACTCAATGTTAGAGATAAGAGAAGCAATCAACTTAGTGAAATTCAAGCCTTATTCCAGTAGATACTGAAACCTTGAATTTAAGATCAGAACAAATACAACTAGCAAAATTATATGCTGCAGTGTTAAAGACTAATGATGGACTTTCTCTCTCTCTCTCTCTCTCTCTCTCTCTCTCTCTCTCTCTCTCTCTCTCTCTCTCTCTCTCTCTCTCTCTCTCTCTCCTCTCTGCCTGCCTACAGCTTATCTGATCTGCCTGGTCTGTCTGTGACACAGAGAACACAGGCAGAGCCGGACCATCTTGAGAAAGACAGTGGAGCACATGGGCAGCTTTGGAGTCAGATCTCTCTCTGCCTACCTGCAGCTCACTGATCCGGCCCACGTATAACACAGAGCAGACAGGCAGAGAGAGCCCTGCTATCTGGAGAGGGGCTTGGGAGTACCTGAGCAGCCTTGGACTCGGGTCTTTTTCAGCCTGCTCCTCTCCTGTCTGACCTAACTGGAATACAAACAGGGAACCCAGCAGAGCTCAGCTGGGTGCCGGTTCCAACACCTACTTTCCACCATCCAGAGGAGGCCTCTGAGAAGCCCTAGTAAACAACGTCCAACTCGGGTTGCTTGCTCCCAACTTGCCTGGGTCATGTGGGACACAGAAAGCAAACCCTTTGGAGGAACTTCTAGGCCTGCTAACACCAGAGACAATCAGATGACTAGAAACCAGTACAAGAAGGCAAGCAACCAACTCAGAGCCATATAACACACTGGAAAGCAGTGATCCTACCACAGCAAGTCATGGAGACATGAACAACCATGAAGTACAAGAAGAAGACTTTAAATCTGAGGCGATGAAAATGATAGAAGCCTTCAAAGAGGCAAATAAATCACTCAAATAAATGCAGGAAATACAGACGAAGGAATTGAATAAATCTTATAATGAATTACAGGAAAATTCATTCAAACAGAAATAAGAAATGAAAAAAAATATCCAAGACCTAAATGGAGAAATAAGAACAAAATAGAGAACAGAAACTGCAGACACAAGCAATGTCAAATAAAAACAAGAGATCGAAGAAAGAATCTTAAGTATGGAAGATAAGTTAGAAGTTATCCATACATCAGTCAAAGAAAAATTTAAAACTTAAAAGTTCCTTACACAAAACACCCAAGTTATCTGGGACATTATAAAAAGACCAAATCTACGAATAATAGGAATAGAAGAAGACTCCGAGCTTCAAGGGCCCAGGAATTGATCACTTCCCCTTGTCAGAGAGGCCCGGTGAGAGCACAAAGGAAGAGGATGCAGACCTAATGGGCTGTGGACAGCGGGAGAGGAGGACCCCACTGGTCAGAATTATAGGGGAAGGGAACAGACTGGAGGGGTGCGGAGGGTGGGAACAGGAGGATAAAATCGACAGGATTCTAATCTAGTTGTATTGTGAGTAAATTATATTTTAAAAATATGCGGTTTTTTTTTTGTCAAGATAACTCTCATAGGCTCAGTGGTTAAGATACTTACTGGTCCTTTAGAGGACAGGGATTGAGCTTCCAAAACCTGCATGTCAGCTCACAACTGTATATACCTCCCAGCTCCATGAGATCTAATACCTTCTCCTCCCATCCTGGGCTACCAGGCATTCACTTGTTTATACATACATTTAGGCAAAACAATTATAAACATGGAATAAAACAAATGGATAAATAGATTAAATAAATACTCAAAAAAGGACACCAAGAATGAATAAACATGAGCTTAACAAGGACAACAATACAATATGTGTTATTGGACTGGGCAAACATGACTGGACCTCAAGCCACACACAAACAGCTACATGAGACTAATGCTAACAGCAGATAACTGATCTTCCCCAGGGAAGAGCACATCAGTTTTCTTTGCTCAGTACCAAACAGCCATCATTGGAAACATGCATAACATACATACAAGTAACATTACACAGTCTGTTCAGGTAGTATTTCTGCTTAGAAACAGAAGTGTTTTATATACATATATGAATGTAACAACAACTAATAACAAAAAGGACCATAAGCTTTATAAGAGCACAGAGAGGTATAAGGTAGGTTTTGGATGGCGGAAAAGGAAGAGAGAATTCAGAAAATTACATACCTTAAAACATTTTTTTCACTTTTGATTTTTGAGGCTGGGTTTCTCTGCATAGGCTTGGCTGACCTGGACTTACTTCGTAGAGCAGGCTTAGCCTAGAACTCACAGAGACTCTCCTGCTTCTCGCACCACAAGGGCTGGGATTATAGCCATGCACCACCATGCTCATCTAAGAAAAATTATCTTAAAAAGATGTGAAATAAAATAAATTGATAACAAGAGACCCTCAGATTTTGGTTTGATCACTTCCCCTTTGTGGAGAGGCCCAGTGGCATACAGAAGGTGAAAGAGGCTATCTGAATGAACTTTTACAGGTTGTGGTCATATGAGGGTGGAGGACGTCCCATTCTCTCAGGAGTCTTGTGGAGGGGAATAGGGCAAAAGAGGGAAGGAAAGTGGGAATGGGAAGATACAAGTGAGGGGAAAACAATTGGGATGTGATCCCAATCAGTTATGATATTTAAAATGTCACTGCCCCCTCTCCTAAAAAAAGGAAATTTAGTTTCTCTTTTGAATATTTTGTGATTGGTATTTCATTGTTATGCAAAGAAAAAAAGACAGGAGAAGTTATACTGAAATGAGCTATACATAAAAACCTGTCACGTTTGTATAAATATTTTCAAATAAAAACATGAAATCGATTATGCAGAAGTCTCGCTTTTGTTGTGCCTCATATAGTTACAAAACTAAGGAATAAAATGAATTCAATGAAACAGTTCAAGAGTCAAAGCTGTAATGGACGCCAGGAGCCAAGGAGCCAAGGAGAAAAGGATCCAAGGGAAGGCAAGATGGTCTAAAATGCATCAACTTTCATGGGCAGGAGAAGAGCCAACATGTCAGCATCTTTAAAAATTAACTTTGACCTGCCTATCACCACTGTATGCTTTTCCACAGGGTCTTTTATTGTACATGATAGCCCATTCAATTCTGTGTACAATATTTAGCCTGCTTGTTATCTTCAATAATGTATTTCATGCAAACATAAATCATAAATAGCACCTATCATCCATTGCTCTATAACCTATAGTCACTAATAGTACTCCCCTTGAAACACATTCCTAACATGCACAAACCTTTATAACAGCATTAATAAAAGAAATGCCATGAAGATGAGAAAAAAATGGAAAACCGGTAAATTCATAATTTGAAGTTTTCATATTTTTCCACAACCAATATATGACACCAAAAATTACACACACTTTAGTATTGCGTACACACAACCAGCAGGTTTTATATTGCAAAGAACATGACTAAATATGAATAAATATTTTAAGAATTGGGTCAATATTTCAAAAATCAAATTAAAATGTTATTTTCATCACTGGAATAATTCCCCATATTCAACAATTGGGAACATAAAAACCCCAGTTGCAATACAAATCTTAATTGCCAAGGGTAAAAGCCCTATTTTAATTTTATCTATGTCAATTATTAATGACTTGATATAATACTATGATGATTTCTCACTCTTGCCTTTTTCGCCTTGAATTGAGATGTGAATGACATGCAAACTCGAGCTAAAATTCCACTCCAATAGTTTTAAATTCCTCCCAAATAACAGCACCGCTCTACTACAGCATTAAAATTTAACATGAAACTGAAGCAGATAGTTGTGGCCATGCAATTTATCTCACGGTGAATATTGTCAGCTATTATCAGAAAATATAAATACTAAGTTGTTTGCCTCCAAAAACTTCACTTATAAACTACGTATTTTATCTCAGGGGAAAAAGGAAAAAGTGAAGTAGTTATTATAAACTTTTGAATATTTAACAGTGAGCATTGTTTGAACTATGAAGTGAAAAGTAAAAGAAAACGATTCATCCAAGGAATCTTTATTACGATGCAGATGCTAGGGTTCTCTGCATCACTGTAAGAAATACCACAGTTCTGTCTTGAAAATAGAAGAAAGTGTTCATTTGGGTTTACAATGTTGGAAGTTGAATTCCTGGTCAGTGTTGTTTGTGGTCCCTGTTCAGACAGTACATTCTGAGGGAAGTGTATGTCAGAGGAAGATGTTCATTCCAAGTAGGGGTTGAGTGTTGATGAGGAGGAGGAAGGAGCTCAGGTGGTTGCAGCCCCATCAAGAGCATACTCCTCTCCACCTCCTATAGTCTCAATAATACTTACATTTAACAGATTCTTCCATTTACCAATGAGACCACTGGATGCTAATCAGCCTGTCCCAGATCAGAAGTAGGAGATACCAATTCAAACCACAGAAAGGTTACTCTGAAATATGAGCTGTTTCTATCTTTAAGAATATGAGTAGAGGAAAAATAATAATCAGAATCTGTTTCCTTGATATGCAGAACTTCTCTCTAAGCTGCACAACTTCAAAGACTGAGTTGTCCTGATGACTTGTACTTGTTTCCTTATGCATTTGAGTGTGTATATGATGTGTGTGTAAGTGTGCATGGATGTGTGAGTGCAGACAAATACATGCCACAATACACACATGGAAAGTGGAAGACAGCCTCAGGTGTTGTGTCTCACCGTCTATCCTACTTGAGGCAGGTCTTCTTTCTGGTTCCCTGTCATGTATGCCAGGCTACTTGGTCCATGTGCTTCTGGGGATTCTCCAGTCTCAACCTCCCATCTCACTGTGGGACATTGGGATTACAGATATGTAGTATTATAAATGGATCACCGTGGGATTCAAACTCAGGGTCCTCATGCTTGCATATCAAGAACTTTACTAGCTGACTCATCTCACAAGTCTCCAAGGTTACTTTTCTATGGTAGAAGATGTACAGATAAACCTCCACCTCTCTCCCTGTTTTGAACTCTGCAACTAAGGCTATGCCCCATATAGCCTGTATACAAAACAAAAGAACAAGTAGATATTATTTAAATTTAAAAAAATCTGTTGGAAATTTTTTATTTTCATGTTGATATTTTACAATGAAAAAAAGACATATATATGAAGTTTCTTTTCCTGAAATTATTCAAATAAGCTGTGGGCTTAGAACTCACAGAAAAAAGGTGTCTGAAGACATTGTCCAAGTTATGAAAGGCTCCTAGTAGACAATGTCACCTACTTATACCCAGCTTCAGAGCTACCAACTCAAAATCTTTTGAGACAGGAAAACCAAACACAGTTCTTAACAAATTATGATGCCTTTGTAAAATTAGGTAAAGAGCAGAATATTAAAATATTTCCTGGGAAGTTAGATTCCCTTATCTACATAAAGTCCTAAGAAGTTTATTTTCTTACAGTAAGTATTTTTCAATTATATTTGAAATACATATCATGTCATTCTACTTACTTTTAAAAGATTTATTATAGGCATGTATTAAATGTATATTATTCATAGATATCTCATATTACTAAAACAATGTAAAAGTGCCTACACTCATAAATATACATTACTCTATTTATTTTGTTCTTATAAAAATATTCTAATAAATTTTGGTTTCCCAAAGTATTATTATTAATGTTATAATACAATAATTATTTGCTTAAAGTATTTCTTTGACGTTGGAGCAATAAATAGGTATAGCATAGTTGACTGTGTATGATTAAATTTAAGTTTTCCATATGAATTTTACATATACACTTTCTCCACAGCTTATAATGGAAATTGAGAACTGTCAAAGTTATACATGATGAGTTTCTGTAGGCATGAAGGATAATTGAGTTTAGTCCTTCAAACGCATATACGTATGCTGTTATTCTATGGAAATATCAGTTAGACTATTGTGAAGTGCAACAGAGCCAGAAACTGTGTTTGAAGTTTAGGACATACTGATGTCAACATTGTGGGGCTTCTAATTGACGTTTTTTGTTTGTCTGTTTGTTTGCCATAATTGTTCGTTGAACAAATCATGGTTATGTCAAGTACTAGTCTAATTTTATCACAAGAAGATATGTCCTTCATCTAACAGATAGATATGATTCTATAGATATAGAAGGTAAAATATTTGACCACCTCTCCCATTCCTCCCTCCTTCCAACTTTCACCCTATTCCCCTCCCCTAGGTCTATTACTGAGGTGGCCCTCCTCCCCCACTATATGTTCATAGGATATCAATTCTCATCTTGGTAGCCTGCTTATTTTTTCTTTGAGTGCCACCAGGCCTCTCCACTAAGAGGAGGTGGTCAAATATGGGCACCAGAGTTCATGTCATAGACAGTCCCCACTCTCCACAAATCTGTGAAGAATGTCCTGTCCATTGGTTAGATAGGAGTAGGGGTTCCATGTTTACTATTTATATTGTCCTTGGGTAGTGCAGTAGTATGAGCAGATCGCCCTGGGACCCTATCCACTTGTCATGATGTTCTTTTTGTAGGTTTCTAATACACTCTGGTTACTTCTATTACTCCATCTCCTATATTTCTCTTACCTAGAGTCCCAGTAGGATGTCCTCACATCTATCCCAATCTCCTAGTAAGTAAAGACTTTCATGGGACATGCCTTTTGGGCTAGTGCCCAATTGTAAGTGAGTATATACCATGTGAGTCTTTCTGTTTCTGTGTTAACTTCTCTGTGTGATCATCTCTAGTTCTACCCATTTGTCCAGAATTTTCTGGATTTCCTTGTTTTTAATAGCTGAGTTTATGTACCACAGCTTCTTTATCCATTCTTCAACTTAGAGACATTTAGGCTATTTCTAGGTTCTGGCTATTATGAATAAGGCTGCTATGAACATGATTGAGCATATGTCCTTGTTGTGTGGTGGTGAATTTTCTGGGTATATTCCATGGAGTAGAATAGCTTGGTCTTGAGGAAGCCCTATTCCAAGTTTTCTGAGATAGTGCCAGATATATTTCCAAAGTGGTTGTACAAGATTGCATTCCCACCAGCAATGAGGTGTAGTCCTCTTTCTCCACATACACGCCAGCATGTGGTGTCACTTGAGTTTTTATATTAGTCATTCTGATGGGTGTAAGATGGAATCTCAGACTCATTTTGATTTGCATTTCTCTGATGACAAAAGATGCTGATAATCTCTTTAAGTGTTTCTTAGCCATTCAAAATTCCCCTGTGGAGAATTTTCTGTTTAGTTCTGAGCCCCATTTCTCAATTGTGTTATTTGGTTTGATGCTATTTAATTTCTTGAGTTCTTTGAAAATTTTGGGTACTAGAACTTTGTCAGATGTAGAATTGGTGAAGTTCTTTTCCCAGTCAGTAGGCTGTTGCTTTGTTCTGTTGACAGTGTTTCCTGCCTTACAGAAGCTTCTCAACCTCATGAGGTCCCATTTATTAATTGTTGACCTTATGGCCAGGGCTGTTAGTGTTCTGTTCAGGAAGTTGTCTCCTATGCCAATGTGTTCCAGGCTTTTCCTTACTTTTCTTCTAACCAATTTAGTGTCTCTGGTTTTATGTTGAGGTCTTTAATCCACTTGGAATTGAATTTTGTGCATGATGACAAATATGGGTCTAATTTCATTTTTCTACATGTAGACATCCGGTTAGATTAGCACCATTTGTTTAACATGGTATCCTTTTTCCACTGAATAGATTTGGCTTCTTTGTCAAAAATCAAGTAACCATATATATGTGGATTCATTTATGAGTCTTTGATTCTGTTCCATTGATCAACCAGCCTATTACTGTGCTAGTACCATGCTGTTTTAATTACTGTTGCTCTATAGTATAGCTTGAGATCATTTATGAAGATTCCTCAGAGCATGTTTCTTTGTATAGGGTTGTTTTAGCTATTCTGGATTTTTCATTTTTCCATATGAAGTTGAGAATTGATCTTTCAATATATTAAAAAATTATATAGGTATTTTGATAGAGATTGCATTGAATCTGTAAATTGCTTTTAATAAGATGGCCATTTTTACTATATCAATTCTCCCAAGTCATGAACAAGATAGATCCCTCCATCTTCTGATGTCATCTTCAATCTTTTCTTTAAAGATTTGAAGTTTTTTTTTCAAATAAGTCCTTCACTTGTTGGTTAGATTTGCTCCTAGATATTTTATATTGCTGTGGCTATCATGTAGTTTTCCTAATTTCTTCCTCTGCATGGTTGTCATTTGTGTATATGAAGGCTACTGACTCTTTTGAGTTAATTTTGTATCCAGCCAATTTGCTGAAGGTGTTTATCAGCTGTCGGAGTTCTCTGGTGGAATTTTGGGGGTCACTTATATACACTATTATAACATCTGCAAATAGGGATAATCTGATTTCCTCCTTTCCCATTTGGATCCGCTTGATCTCTTTTTGTTGTCTTATTGTTCTGGCTAGAACTTTAAGAATTATATTGAAGAGATATGGAGAAAGTGAACAGTCTTGTCTGATCCTCAATTTTATAGGAATTTCCTTGTGTATCTCTCCATTTAATTTGATGTTGGCTATTGGCTTGCTTTATATACCCTTTATTATGTTTAGGTATGTGCCTTGTTCCAATCTCTCAGAAACTTTAAACATGAATGGGTGTTGGATTTTGTCAAATGCTTTTTCTTCATCTAAGGAGATGATCATGTGTTTTTTTCTTTCAGTTAGTTTATATGGTTGATTACATTGATGGATTTCCATACACAATACCATCCCTGCATGGCTGGAACGAAGCCTACCTGGTTAAGGTGAGTGATATATTTGATATGTTCTTGTATTCATTTTGTGAGTGTGTTACTGAGTATTTTTCTTCAATGTTCATAAGAGAAATTGGTCTGAAATTTTCTTTTTTTGTAGGGTCTTTGTGAGGTTTAGGTATCAATGTGACTTTGGTCTCATAGAATTAATTTGGTAACATCCATTTCTATCTTTTGGAGTAGCTTGAAGAGTATCAGTATTAGCTCTTCTATGAAGGTCTTGTAGAATTCGAAGCTGAAACCATCTGGCCCTGGGCTTTTTTTGTTTGGGAGACTATCAATGATTTCTTCTATTTCTATAGGGGCAATAGGACCATTTAATTTGTTTATCTGATCTTGATTCAATTTTGGCAAGTGGAATCGATCAAGAAAATTGTTCATTTCACTTAGATTTTCAAAATTTTTGTCATAAATGCCTTTAAAGTATGATCTTATGGTTCTTTGCATTCTTCAGTGTCTGTTGTTATGTCTCACTTTTCATTTCTGATTTTGTTGATTTGGATAGTGTCTCTCTGCCTTTTAGTTAGTTTGGCTAAAAAATTTGTCTATCTTGTTGATTTTCTCAAAGAACCAGCTCTTGGTTTTGTTGATTCTTTGAATTGTTCTCTTTGTTTCTAATTTATTAATTTCAGCCCTGAGTTAGATTATTTCCAGATGTGTAGTCTTCTTAGGTGTTTTTGATTCATTTTTTTCTAGGGCTTCCAGATGCATTGCTAAGTTGCTTATGTGGGATGTTTCCAATTTCCTTATATAGGCACTTAGTGGTAAGAATTTTCCTCTTAACACTGCTTTCAATGTGTCCCACAAATTTGAGCATGTTGTTCCTTCATTTTTAGTGAATTTCTGGAAGTCCATAATTTCTTTATTTCTTCCCTGACCCAGATGTCATTAAGTAGAGAGTTGTTTAGTTTCCATGAATGTGTAGGCTTTTTATTATTTCTGTTGTAGACGTCCAGCCTTAGATCATGGTGATCTGATAGGATACACAGTATTATTTCAATATTCTTGTTGAGGCTTGATTTGTGACCTACTATGTGATCAGCTTTGGAGACAGTCAGTGCGCTGCTGAGAAGAAGGTATAATCCTTTATTTTGGGGTGAAAAGTTCTGTAACTATCTGTTAGGTCCATTTGATTCGTGATGTTGGTTAATGATGTTATACCTCAACTCAGTTTCTGTTTCAATGACCTATCCTTCAGTGAAAGTGGGGTGCTGAAATTTCTCACTATTCATGTGTGGGTATCAATGTGTAGTTTAAATTTTGTTAATAGTTCTTTTTACAAATGTTGGTGCCCTTTAATTGGGAGCGTAGATGTTCAGAATTTGATGTCATCTTGGTTGATTTTTATCTTTGATGAGTATGAAGTGTCCTTCCTTGTCCCTTTTGATTAATTTTGGTTGAAAGTCTATTTACTAGATATTAAAATGGTTACACCAGCTTGCTTCTTGTGACTGTTTGCTTGGATTATTTTTTTCCAGCTTTTAATCTTGAGGCAATATCTGTCTTTCTGGGTGAGATGTGTTTCTTGAATGCAGAAGAATATTGGATTTTGTTTATGCATCCATTCCGTTAGTCTGTGTTATTTATTGAGGAACAGAGCCCGTTGACGTTGAGAGATATTAATGTCAAATGACTGTTAAGTCCCTTAATTTTTGATGTTGGTTACAGTAGAGAATTTGTATGGTTGTGTTTTTGTGATGGTGTAGTTATCTATTTCCTGTGTAGTTTTGATTGTAGCATGTATCTTTGGGGTGGAGTTTTCCTTCTAGTAACTTCTGTAAAGCTGGTTTTGGGCTAGAGAGATGGCTCAGCGGTTAAGAGCACCACGTGCTCTTCCAGAGGTCGTGAGTTCAATTCCCAGCAACCACATGGTGGCTCACAACCATCTATAATGTAATCTGATACCCTCTTCTGCAGATAAGGCACTCAAATGCATAAATAAAATAAATAAATCTCTAGGAAAAAAGCTGGTTTTGTAGAAAGGAACAATTTGAATTTGTTTTTGTCATGGAATATTTTGTTTTCTTTGTCAATGGTTATTGATTGTTTCACTAAGTATATTAGTCTGGTCTGACATCTGTATTCGCTTAGGGTTTACAGGATCTCTTTCCAAGTCCTTATTGCTTTGATGATCTCTGCTGAGAACTTGGGTGTAATTCTGATAAGTTTGCCATTGTATGTTACTTGGCATTTTTCTCTTTCCATTTTTAATATTTCTCCTTTGTTCTGTATTTTTTTTTTATTATTATTATGTAGTGGGAAGATTTTCTTTTCTGTTCTATTCTATTTGGTGTTCTGTAGGCCTCTTGTATATTTTTATGTATCTCCTTCTTTAAATTGGGGAATTTTTCTTCTATGATTTTATTGAAGATATTTTCTGGGCCTTGGAGTCTGGTGTTTTCTGTTTCCTTGATGCCTATTATTTTCAAGTTTTGTCTTTTCATGGTGTCCTTGATTTCTTTCATATTTTTGTGTCAGGAATTTTTTAGATTTATCATTGTCTTTGATGGTTGCTTCGTGTTCTATAATTGTATCTTCTAGTCCCAAGATTCCTTCCTCCATTTCTTGAATTCTGTTAGAGAAGGTCGCCTCTTTTACTTACTTTCTTCTCTTAGGTATCTTGTTCCCGTTTTTCTTCTGTCTGTGCTTTTATCATTGTTTCCGTTTTCATCTTCAGATCTTGAACTGTTTTATTTATTTCCTTCATCTAGTTGTTTGCATTTTCCTGAAAATTTCCAGTGCTTCCCTATTGGCCTCTTTTATGTCTTTCACCTGTTTGACTGAGTCTTCCTGCATTTGATTACTTGTTTTATTCATTTCCTCAATTATCATCTTCATTACTAAGGTTTTGAGGTCATTTTCTTGTATTTCAATTGTGTTTTAATTCTCAGGGTTTCTTTCTTTGGGATAGCTGTGATCTGTAGATGCCGAGTTGTTTTGGTTTTTGTTGTTTGCATTCTAACACTGTCCTTCAGTCAACTTGATATCTGTGATGTTGGGTGGTAGCTTCCGGTGTCCTTAACTGGCCATTACAAGTAGATAGTTGTGAGTGATTATAGGTCACATGCCCTTGCCTGTGGGGATTAGGGAGCTCTTCCCTGGAACCAGCAGGTGACCTGCTTTCTGTCCCAGAAGACTTTGCTTGACACCATATGCTCCTGATTGGGTCAGCAGAGGTGGGCTTCTGCCTGATTACATTCATGCTACTGAGGTGATTCAGACCAGCTGTGTTGAGGGCCACTCTTTAATTTTCTGTCCTGACACCTTGGGGCAGTCAACCTTCTCCCAAGCATGTGCGAAACCCCGCCTGGCCATGGGGACTGGCTAGGCCATGTTTTAACTGCCCAACTGTGCAGGCATGGACTGCTGTGGTGGGTAGATAGGTTCCTGCCTGGATCTGTTCAGACAGCAGGACCATGGTGGTTCTATCCCACTGAGTTGTGGCCACAGTTCAGACCTCGTCCAGATCCTTCAGGGTATTCCACCTTCTCCCAAGAGTGTAGTAGTCCCTGCCAGGCCATGGGGACTGTCCACCCCCTGCTTTATCTGCCCAATCATCGAGGCCCAGACTGCTGTGGCCCGCAATCATGTTCCTGCTCAGCGCAGTCTAGATAGTGGACTATTCTAGATTGTGCACTTTTGATGGTTCAGTCCCACTGAGTTGTGGCCACAATTCAGACCCCTCTCAATACACCTCAGGCCAGGCCAGCTTCTCCCATGAGTGTGGGAGACCCTGCCATGCCATGGGGACTGTCTGGGCCAGGTTCTATCAGCCTGGTTCAGTCTGCTGAGGCCGGCTGCCTGGCTCTGGTGTGGACCTGTTCAAACCACTCCCTCTGTGGCTGCGCAAGGTAACCTTCCCCGTGGCCTCTGGGGGCTCCTCATGGACTGGAGAGGGGCAGATGGGGGTATCCGAGGACAGATTCATTTGTTTCCTTGAGACTTCCCCAGGCCAGAAGCTCCAGTGTTCCACCATCCCACACACTGCACCTGGGCTATAGAGACCAGCTGCAGTCCACAGGTGGGTTCTGTTTCAAAGTCTGGAGAGTGGGTTCAGGACCTCCGTGGGATGTTGGTTGACCTGAGGTCAGATCTGCCTGTAGTCTGCACTGTGCGGAATTCCCACACACCCAGTGTTCCCCAGTTCTTGCAATCTGTGGCTTCCAATCCAGTCCCTGGTTTCCCCGCAGTAGATCAGATACAGTGTGTGATAGGTGCTGGCATCTTGGAACTCCTGTAGTCTACTTTCTTGTAAGATTTTTATTATTCTAAAGATTCTTTGACAATAAGACAAGTTAACTCTTGACAATACCCATCCTACTTCAAAGAATATGATGAGCATCAAAGAACCATGTTATGAAGATGGCTTCAAATGTGGCAAACCAGCTTCAGGGTAAAATGTCCTTGTTTCTGACACAGAATTCTGCCTAAAAATGGGCAAGCTTGGATGTAGGTAGAGTTGACAGCCAAACTCTCCCAAGACAAGGTAAGTCCTGTTCAGGGTAAGATAAGTCCTCAATAGTTCCTGTATCACAAATATGTCCATTAGATATATTGTGCCAGAAGGCTAAAGATGATGCATCAATGTTATAGAGCTTTTTGGGTGACAATTCAGGTAGTAAACTATCTCTGTCAGCTTTTCATTTGGAAACTGCTAACCTACACTTCTGGTACATTCAGGTAATTAAGTTTTATTCCACCTCAGGTCTCTGATGAGGCTGAAGACCAGATAGTTCAGTTTGTTAGGGTTTAAGATATTTCTAGATCTAGATAGATGTTTTAAGTTAATAGAGATGAGATATGATAGATATTGATTTTCATTCAGAATTTTTGACTCGAGAAGATAGGACAGATGTTTACTTCAAGTTTGCCAAATACAAACATCAAAATCACTATGAATATAACATTTATATAATTCCTGATTGTTTCATGGGTCTTCCTGCTGTAATTAGTTTATTTTATTTGTGTGTAGTAATATAAATGTGTATGTTTTAAAAATAAACATGAAAAGAGATAGATAATATATACCTTTAAGTTATATAATTGATTTTCAGAGTAACGTATTTTATACATAAATATTTGTCAAACTTCCTGACTAGAGATTCATGATTTATATTCTCTGAAGCATTGATTAATTTCCTTAGATGAAAAATCCACAGTTTTTATCTTTAAGGAAATAAGAGATAGTTTATTTTTGAGCAATTTTAAGTAACCATGGCCTAGAAACACAGATCTAATTTACATCAAACTCCATGTTCTAATGTGAAAATTTCCTCCTGCAGTTTTATAATTTCAAAGAAGAACAAAGAAAGTCATAAATCATAGGAAATTTGAAAATAAATCGTGTGGAAGCTTTTTTCATATGCACACTATGCTATCTGATGACATACTTATGTTTAGGACAAGTGTAAGGTAGTGATGTGCTAAACTAATGGATTGCAACGTTTTCCATCTGTTAGAAACAACATACTAGTACCAGCAAAGAGGTGGCCTAAAAATTTCTGTTATGGAGGGCTAGAACTGGCCCAAGATAAGGTAGCTAGGCTCTGTACCTGAGATATTACAAAATATCTACCATATTGAAATTCTCATCACTCAGGCAGACTCTGCAGTTTATTTTCAGCTGTTTTCATTCACACTCCCTATGACAAAAATGATCAACAAAACGATGTCGACAATGCTACTTAATTATTATGCAAGTAAACATTCTTCTTGTAAATGTCAAAATGAAACTGTTTACATGACATACAAATGTGTCTAGAAACATATAATTAAAATTAAGTCTCATATTTAATGATATAATGGATTAAATGTACATTTTATTAGGTGGTGATAAAATTAATTTTGACCTACCATGTATCACTAGTTTCATCACTGTTTTTTGACATTATAAATATTCCAGTATATGTCATGTATATTTATAAGCCCTTATGAATATTATAATTAGTGTCAGGCCTACTATGTGAGGCTACAAATTTGAGAGGAACATCTGGTATCTAAATCTTATGGCTTATTTTAAATAAACAATAAAAATCTTTTCCATGTTAGACATGCATCAAAAGATGTAACCATGAGGTATTGACAATCAAGCCTGTAATAAACCTTACTGAAGACACAGAAAAAACAATCTAATTGTTTACCTGGCTATTTGCCCTTGATATTTTCCAACCCACAAACTTAGAACACATTAAGATTCTTTTGAAACTTTGCTGTGTCCCAGATCCTGAAACAAATCCCGTTCCTAATCCTCAGAGATGTAATTGTTTCTACTTCAGATGACTGGCACTTGGGCATTCTCACTTCTTTTCTAAGTTTTCTTCCTATGTTGCATTTTGTTTGTACAATGATTTTTAAAATATAGTTTTCTGTGACAATGTTTTCAATGGCTTTAACTAATCTTTACTAATCTTTACATTGTCCATAATGTCTTTTATAAACAGTTTCCTAGCATACTTCCAGGAAGAAATCATAGTACATGTTGGTTATATGTGTATTAAGAATTTGATCTATTTATATTATGCTTAAGATAATTTTCTCTGATAATTTAAGCTACATATAATATTTGTCTCTTTCCAATATTATAATATATGTATCATATTCACCTGTACCTTCTGTAAATATAAATTAATTCCCTAATATATAGCAAGACAATGCTAATCTTTGTGGATAAAATTCTTACAAAATACATGATTTTCTTTTTTTGTGTAGAAGATACATAAACATAAATATGAAACTATATGAGTGAAAGATTAAAAAGGTACATGAACTTGGAAAGTCAGAATCTATTAACATATACTTGCTAAAGAAGAACATCCTTGTGTAAATAATGTAAAAAAGACATATAACCAATATGTGTAAAAAAGCAACTGAGGATATAGAGTGAAAGTAAGGATAAGATTGCATAAAAGAAAGAACAAGAAAGTTTTCCAAGAGTGCATTAACTGCTTTTGTTCTTGCAGATGTTGTCTTCTCAGACTGCAAATAGGCCATCTGTAGGACAAAAGATGACAGGGGAGGACAATGATGAGCACTCAAAACGCATGAAGAATAGCAAGGTAACAAAAGTGACCGTGATGGCATCTGGGAGATAGCGGGATGTCGGCACGCATAGTTTTTGATGTGTGTGGTATGTAGGAGTCAACCTGTCAATATCTCTCAGGTTGTTGGGGATGGACAATGGCAGTCACTAACATAAAAAGAAAACAATAGAGAAAGCACAGTTTTGGCATATTTCAGTGATGTTAAAGCTAGAATATGCTACATTTGCGATGACAGTAGTCATCTGCATATTTGTGATGTACTGATTTTGGTTAACTTAAATTACTGGATCATAGCAGAGACTTAAATGTCTTTGTCTATAAGTCTGTGAAGGAATCTAAACAAACACATAAAAAAAACTGGCATGAATATCAGTAGAAACTGTTATATGGATCACATGAAGCTGAGAAAGATACAGTAATTCATATTCAAGGCCAATATTTTAAAATATTGAAGTTATGCTAAGGGAAAAGTTCAAAGTGGACTGGAATGGACAATAGGCTAAAGTAAAATTTGGAGATGAAAGGCAGTGTGTGAATGTTTTCTAACAGAGAGGCAAAGAATAATGAGAAAAATCTGAGAATACATCTTCAATCCACTTGAAGGAGGCCCTGACTATGTGATAACAGTAAACATTGCATTGATAAAGGAATGGACAAGACTACTTAAATTGTGCGGAGATGTGAAAAATTGAAAAAGATTATTGGAGAATCCTCATATCACTCACAATTTTAAAGCTGTGGTTATAAAGAAGGAAGTGCTGTAGTAATCTGCAGAATTAATATAAAGTCCCATCAATTATATAGAAATTATATCAGTGGAATATATTACATTTCCTCCTGAACAATTTTAGCACGTATGAGTAAGATTTCGACAAATTAGCTTATATGATACTTTTTAGGGAAAGGTAACAATTAGATGATGATTTAGGTAGAAGAGATAATACTGGGGCAGGCCAAGCCCAAGAAGAAAAAAGTATTGGAGACAAGATTGAGAACAGAAAAATTTGATGTAGGAATGGTTATATATATATATGGAAAGTAGAGTAACCTAGAACATTGATATTTATTAAAGAGTAGCTAAACAACTGAATTCAGTTGCTGATATGGTGTTCATAATAGTAGAGATAACAATATTGGTTTACATATCAGGAAGACTTATATCTCAATGACTCATGTTGCTATACAAGAAACACAGTGAGGTGTTGCTCTGTATGGATGGTAAGAGTTGGTCAAGTAATGCTCAATAATTATGCTTCAGTTAAGACATACATCATTAGGAATTGGTTTATATGACTAAGGTCGGACAGTTTTAAGGAACAAGATGAAAGCATGACAAGTTTTAGGTGAAGAATGGTAAGGTTGTAAATTCATGAACTGTAGCTTCAGTACATGATTGAGTTCCAGCATAAGTTACTGGGAGGGATAACAGTTAAATTAGGAACGAGACAAAGGCATCTGTAGAGTTTCCTGTGTACCTTTTCTTGAACGTTCTATAAAACTGAAGCACATGTTAACTGTATTTAACTCCATTAGTGTCCATGGCTCTACTATCTCTGAGCAGGAAGAGTTTGGCACTGCCTACATTATCCCTTGATATGGTGGCGAAGATATCATGGTGATGATTGTGGTTTAATTTTTTCTTACTTTCTTTTATCCTTTCTAATTTAACTAAAAGAGAGAGAAAAAAAAGATAATTGATTAAGAGTAAACGTTTTCCACTACTTATAAAATTCCCTTTCTCTTCTGTTTCTATCACTATAATCTGTGTTTACATATATTCCCTTTTCTTATATAAATTATAGAATAGGTATACGTTTAGAAATATGAGTACTGCATAAAGTTAGTTTTAGCTACACTAAGATACCACATTGCTCAAGTAAGATAATACACAAGTAGAATAATTTTATTTACATGTGTTTTTTTTTGTTTGTTTTGGGGGCCAGACATCTCATGCTCTATTCTGATATCAGCTGAAATGTTTGATGTTGGTTTCTACATTTCTCATAATGACAGCACTAACACTGGGTTAGAAAGGTGAAGTAATTGTAATAAATGCACTTACATATTTTCAGTCTTCAACTTGTGTTCATTTCAAAAGACATAAAACAGTATCTTGTGCATGGGGAAAATCTGTTTAAGGTTGTAATTTTAATTTACCAGTGAGTGCATCTACATTAATTAAAATGCACAAGTTTTTAAATAGAGATTAGAATATGAAAGAGATCAAGCTATTTACAATCTAATTAGCTCAAAATCGGATGAGTAATACAAATGCATAATTAATCTAGTTTGATGATGACAAACTTGAAAGGGAAGATATGAAATTAGTAATGGGAAAATAAAGTAGCTCAAAAAGGCAAAAAAGCACCTTATGATTAATGACAAAATAGGATGAATTTTATCAGGTATAATCTTACTAAAAATACCATAAGTCAGATATACACATATCATAAATGTATTTCCAATATAAACATTTAAAAGCAATGGGAAAAGTACACAGTTTATTACATTGCCTTTAACCCTAAGGTTCGTACATTTAAATTTCTTCTTTCTTTTAAAATATTATTTATGTTTATGTGTATCTGCCTGGAGAGATGTTCACACAAGCAAAGTTGCCTATAAAGTGCAGAATAGGGCATTAGAGCCCTGTAGGTAGTGTTACAAATGTTTTTGAGTTACCTGATGCTAACACAGAGACATAAAAATATTAGTTTTAACTGCTGGTCTACTCTAGTAACCTATTGTTTTCTTTCATCTAATGACAGTTATGTAGTGCAATTTTGAAAGTCATTATTTTTAAAAATGACAAAGTTATCAAGAAACTAATTAACTGAATATGGGTAGCAAGTTCAAAAAACCTAATAACTAAATTAAAAATAGATTTTAAATATATTACCTCTAACATGGTGAATAAATGACCAACACACATTTGGAGAGGTGCCAATCATCAGTAACCATTAGAGAATTATGAATAAATCACAAGCATAGCTTTTTAACTCATTGTGATGATTAAATAAAGGACAAAGGAAAACTGAAAAATAAAAACCTGGAAACAAGTGTTGGTGACAGTGGGGGAACCTGAAATATGTGTGCACCACTATTGAAAATTTAAATGGAACAGATGCCCTGGAAAACACATTATGGTACCTAAATAAGAAACAAGTAAATAGAATTACCAAAGGATTCATTACACACATACACACACACACACACACACACACACACACACACACACACATACACACACACACACACACACACACACACTGAAGCAGCATAAAGCAGTCTCTTAGGGATAGAAAAATGATTCCTAAAAGCTCAAAAGGACTTAAGAGACTAAATATGTGGCAAGAAATAAATGAGTACAAATGTTATATATAAAAATTGGAATATTTCTCAGTAATAATGTAGAAAGAAGTGAAATAGTGCAGTGAAATGAGTATTATAAAGTTTACTATATTGAATGAAAAACAGACAAAACAATGACTCCAGTCATAAGTTTTATATGAAAATTTCAGGGCACATTCATAGAGAAGTATACTAATACAAATGTTATGCAGAACTGTGGTTGCCTTGAGGTATTGTTGGGCAGTGAAGTTGGCAGCACAGTGCCTGGAGTGCTGTTTTCAGTGCTTTAAATAGTCCACTGTTGGAGTGGACTTGTCCTGTCGCTGCAGCAACTCACCTAACAAAATCAATTTAGAGAAGAGAGACTTTGTTTTGGCTCACCATTTATTTGTATCGCCCATCCTTAAGAGAAAGGATAGCAGCAGAGGACTGAGGAAGCCTCACACTGCATCTGGAGTTATTAATCAGAGGGAAGCAAATGTCAGTATTTGGCTAGATTTCTTGTTTTTACTCAGCCCAGGACTCCAACCCTTGGAATGACTCTACCTGCATTTAGGAAAGGGCCTCCCACGTAAATTAACCTGTTTAAGATGACATTTCACAGGCATCCCCAGAGACTTGTACTCCAGGTGATGCTAGAACCTATCCAGTTGACAGAATTTACCATCACACTGATCTGCTGGATTGGACTGTTATGCAGAACAATGTGACTGTATCAAAGATAACAGGTCTATTTAATGCAAAATGATAAACTTTGTCTTTTTTATATTTTTTCAATAATGAGTATTCTGGGAATAAAGAGAACAATACATAGAATATATAAAAATTTGTCAATATTTTAAATCTATATATATATATGTATATATATTTGTAAGCATAAGGAAATATTTGGAAATTCAAGAAATGAGAGAAAGTAAACACATGTATGGAAAAATTATTGAAGAATAAGTCACTGAACTCCATTATAAGAGGAAAAGAGATGTCAATAGAGCTGATATATTTCTGGCAGAAAAACATTAATGGAATAGCTGACTGATTGCATGAACCAGATAAAGAAAATACAGGTCAAGCCTATCTCTATGTATTTTTAATGTGTATATTCTTTGTGGGGGGAGATTGGCAAACTGCTTCTTAAGTCAACATTTTTAATAGTGAAGCTCTTCCTCCTTAAACGTGAGCTGCCTCAGAAATAATTCTGTTAACATTGGTGTCTCATTTAAGTCGAGTGTGTCTCAATATGTATTTCTTTTTAAACCAAATACTATGTGAGGTCCAAAGTATTATAAAATAGGTGCCTTTTGTTTTCATATGCCTTGTTTTCAGTACAATTTTTGTCAAGGATTGAAAAATGAACACCTCAAAGGTGAAAAGCAATATGAACATTCTTTCATTCATCTGGATCTAAATCATTTGATTATTTAAATGGCCACAAGTAACATTTAATAGCAGAAGTTAATATTTATTATGTAGAAACCTCAAAAAGTGATCAGTGAGATTGGTTTGTACTTTCAGAGGTATGTGTGCTGATGAGTTGATTTCTGATTGCCAAAAAAGATAAATGCTTTGTAATCAAAGTTTGAGGAGGGATGTGTGTATTAATAAGAAGACCTCAACTGAGAATCTTGGGGAGATGGTTCAATGGGTAAACTGATAACAGAGGCACCCTCTGGATTCAGACACCATCATGTATGCAAAATATCAGTGTGCCAATGTGGTAATATGAGCCTGTAAGGATTCACAGTGCAGCGTAGATGGAGACAGGGGTTCAAGGGGATTCAGTGGAAGCCATTCTCGTCAGAAGAGCAGATTCCAGGCTCAGTAAGAGAAGTAACTCTGTTAAATCAATAAATAAATTAACATGGAGAAGTGACTGAGAAAAGCAGATGACACCAAATTCTTTTTTCTACAAGCTAGTGTACCTGCATACACATACTCACACAGTCACATGCAGGCATGCATACAAGCATGCACACACACGGAGGGAGAAAAAAGAGACAGATTTAAAGGAGAGCTCACTAATGAAAATTTATATTCAAGTTGATATTGATGTTTAAATTAATATTTAATAAATACATTTATTTTAACAATCATTTATTAATCATTTGATTAGCCACAGCTTCTTATGTTTGAATCCTGATAGTTAGAAGAATATTAAAGAGAACAATGGTTCAGTTCTGCATAATGTTGTTCACAACTCAACATACTTATAGTCATGAGTGGGTTCCTTATACAACTTTTATTTTGAATAAAATAAACTTTTATTCTCTATCTGTTTTTATTTTCATACAGTATTTATTTGTAAAATAAATATAATATGCATAAATTTAATGAAGTAATATGTATTATATTTTATTATTTATTATGATAGAATGTGGAATATTTATAATATACCACTGAGACAGTGGTATATTTACTATGTATTCTCTGTAATGCGTAATGACTCAGTATATTGCACATGACTTTCCTTTATGAATATATAACAAACTGAAACCGAAACACCCTTAAAAGCTCTTCTTGGTGGAAGATATTAATGAGCTAAACTTCTGAATTCAATGTACATCAAAGCAGGAACTGTGTTCCAAAAATCAAAGTCCCATATGAATCAGCAGGTGAAGTGCCGTGGCTCATAAGTTCTCCTCTAATCACTCAAAATCTGGGCAAGCCACTCAAGGCAGCTGTCGGCACTGCAGCACTTAATTTTCATTGCAGCGTCTGTTTCTGTCTTCTGTGCTTTGTAGTATGGTGAAAGAGAGGCAAATTTCTCTTTAGTGGCTTCATATCTCTGATATGGAAAAGTGAAAATTAATAAATAGGTAAATAAATAAATAAGGACCCCATCTGTTCTGGCATTATGTTGTACGGCCATTCTCGTACACTCGTCCCATTCTTTGAAATTCCATATTTCTAACTTAAGAGTTTCTACTAAGTAATTAGTTCCATCACTGTTTCTCTCCCCCTTTCTTTTAATTTCATAACTCCTATTCAAGTTGGGAAAAGCTGCAGTAACCAGCAACAATTAGTCTCCTGCAGCAGCTGCTGCATCAGTATGAAGCCATCTTTCATTTTCTTTGTCTCTGAGATGATCCAAATGTCCCCTTCACACCATCATCAAGAAAAGGCAAGGAGGGACTCTACAGCAGTGGGTGCTCGATGGACAGCCAGTGTGTGAAACGTGACCCTCACTGGAACGCTAACACAGTTTTCTTCCAGCACCTAAGACTAACACTGCTCTTTGTTGTACATGACCATTTGAGATTCCTTTATGTGCACCACGTTTTATTTAACGAGTCACTCATTAATGAGGCAACTGGGCTGAATCCATATTGGGTACTCGAAGAACAGTTCTACAATCTGTATAGTTATTCCTCTTCACTCTCTTTAATGATACAAAAACCAAGGAAACTTTTTTTTTGGTACTAAAATGGCAAATGTACCAGTGTGTTTCCAATACAATGCTTTTGCATTTTGTTCTAAAGAATGCACTGAAATTAACCTTTAACTGGGTGGTGGTGTATTTTTTTTAAATAATCTGTGCGTTGTGATGAGGTAGAAATATAGAACGAAAATTAGGTAAATAGCTAGTATATCTTCAGGTGAACACACTGTGAAAAGAATACTACCTATTAGAAAAATTGAACCCCCAAAATGGGCTTACTGGGGCCATGAAATGATGGGGATGCTACATGGTAAGCCTAATTACTTGGGTTTGATTCCAAGAACCCATGTGGTAGAAAGAGAGAACAGACTCTAGCAAAGAGTCCTCTGACGTTCATATCGGTGCTGTGCCCACTTGTGCAATAAACACCAAGCATATGTACATGCTCTCTCTCTCTCTCTCTCTCTCTCTCTCTCTCTCTCTCACACACACACACACACACACGCACACACACACACACACACACACACACACACACACAAAATAAATAAGTTAGTAACTAAACAAATAACGTAGAGAAAATTAATTGTCTCAAAGACAAGAACTTGTCTCAAAGACAAGGACGTTCAGCATACCTAAGAAATCTATCTACTCAGTAAAAGGTTCATTTAGTTAAAAAAAAAAAAAGAAAGAAAGAAAGAAAGAAAGAAAGAAGTTTTACTTTCTAATTAGAATGAAACTATTAAAACCAACAATAATATTTTATCAAGAAGAATTTGAAGTGTCCAAAAGCTTGAAAATCTGTTGTAGCTAGTCATTATAACTGAGAATACAAGAAGCTGATTTGACGGTACCAGCCTTACATGGGATATTGGCTAATTCACAAACTCTAAGGAGACAAGAAATGTTAACTTCTTTCATTTTCTGAGTAGATAAACCCACATAGTTATTTATGTATTGCTCAGATGTGTGCACAGGCTAAGCGACGTTTTTTGTGCCTCGAGGAAAAAAATAGCATATTTTTCTGTCACGATATGTAGGATACTTCTGTCTAACTTGTCATTAGAAATCACAAAGGCCGAGGTTTGATATGAAGTTTGAATGAAATTCTAGAACTTACCTGATAAATAAGATTAAGTTAAAAATTCTGTATGAGAGCATATTTAACCAACACTGATGGCTTAGTCCGTAAATGTAGTTTATTTCAAGGTATATATGTATTAAAAATGTGCACTACTTTAAATCTACTGTTTAAGGAGCAGCAAGCAAGTTTACTGAGTTCTATCTCTGTGAAAATATAAAAAAGGAAAAGACATTTTAAAAACAATCATTAGGGGAGGGGAATAAGGGGAAAATGGGAGGGAGGGAAGAATGGGAGGATACAAGGGATGGGATAACCATTGAGATATAACAAGAATAAATTAATAAAGTAAAAAAAATCATTAAACTCTAATGAAAACAACTCTTTCTTATATGGATTTTTATTTTTTAATGTGTGTGTGTGTGTGTGTGTGTGTGTGTGTGTGTGTGTGTGTGTATGTGATTGTCAACTTGTGATGAGTACGTATATTTACAGAGGGCAGATGAGAATGTTAGATGCCCAGAACCTGGAAATGCAGGCCTCACTGAATCGCAAGAAAACAAAATCGGGTCTACCAAAAAAACTATATATTCTTAGCTCCTGAGACTCAAGTTCCAGGGTTTTCTTCCAAAATACTAAACTTTTAAAAGTAAATGCTATGAACACATGAAGAGAACATTAGTATTATAGTAGTGAAATTTCAAGGATAGCATTTAATTAGAGACAATATAAACAATAAAATATTCACCAGGGCCAGGAAACAGATATTTATTAAAAATTCAAATGTAATGCAACTGCATATACTCAAAAATGGACAGTGAGACTTTGGCTAGTCTAAAGATTAAGACAGGTTTTGTGTCAGAATCCTTCACTGACTGTGTTCTCTAGAGCAGAGTTTTACTGTTCAAAGTATTGACCTTTTTCAAATTGGTTGCGTGAACAGAGTCTTGGAAAGAGGAAATGTGAACCATAAAGTATAGATAAAGCATACAATTAATTCCACTGATTTGTCATATATTTAAAAGAATAATGTGTATGTAAAATATTCAATGATAGGTCCCAACATCCTTTCTTCATCTTTGATTATTCCCTTCTTCCTTTTCTGAAAATGTTCTACACACCTGTTTTTTTTTTCAAGCATCACCATAATATTACCTTACAGTAGTAACATTTATTGATTTTGTTTTTCTCTTTTTAGGGTTGTTTTACAAATTGTGTGATAAGTATACACTTATAAATACTTATTAATACATATTTCTGGGTAAACAAATACATCTACTATTTTGATCATTAGTTTGAGCAAAGGTACAACTTAAATTAAAAATAATCTATACCACTAGGCACCCATGCCCCAATTGGAAATTAATCAGGGGTTCCTTAGATCAGGGGAATCTAAGGCACAAGGGTTATATTTATGCTAATTTGTGCTAATATAGCTGGGAGACTGCAGGGTATAGAGAGACACAGAAAATCTCTGAAGTCCTAAGAATAGAATTCATTTCTCAGTTTTACCAAAGGAATAATTCACATTGCATGGTGTTAAAAAAAGAGAGACACTTTATCACTTAACAATATGCTGTCATTATTTCCACAGATCACTGATTATATTTAACTCTTCCTTTTTAATGCTACCTCATTTCTTTCTGTCCTGGTGTGAGGACATTCAAACATGTTATCTGTTGTCTTCAAACAGACATTTTAATGAATTTATGTATTGTTAAAGTGTAATGACCACTCACAGATGGGCTATTTTCAGCAACTACCTGAGCACATATGTTTGTATGGCCTAATAGTATTTTAATCCTGGTATCTAGAATGTAAGAAAAGATTAGATGCTGAACGTTTGAATTCTGAAATCCATAGGTACTATGGTAGCAGAGGTATGCATTTACTTATACAGAAACATACATACATACATACATACACACACGGAATAAATGGAGGAAGTTTAATTATAAATATTATTTTATTGATAAATTATTCTGAAATAAGTGGTAACAATTAAGTTTTCTTTCATAAATGGCAGTTTTTCTTCCATCCTCACTCACATACACTCAGGCTAGTGTTAGAAAATGGTCCCAGAACTAAGAAACCTGGGAAGTTGAATAAAGACAAGGTATCCAGCATTTTCATTGCTTTTTAGAATCTCCTGTAAAAAGCTTACTTTAGGAAGGCTGTTGAGGAGAAGTAGCAAGGCCAAGACACACTAGCACAGAATCCACGCAAATGCTGATGGCTATACAATCAGTATATTACATTTATTTATGCATGTGGTGTTATCTAGTGCAGAAAATATCTACTGCCTACAGCTGCGTGTTAGTGAAAAATGTTTTGTTATAATATTAACCATATAGATCAATAATGACTTCTTTCATTGTATAAAAAGAGACACACCTTTAACTTAAATAAATTCTTCTTCTGTGAATAGTTTACTGAACTATGTATAGTTTAGGAGGCAATTGATAAAGACCTAGGTTATTTTTGTTTTAAGTGCACATCTCATAAACAAAATAAAGATAATTAAAATAAAGCATTAGTATTTTTACTAGTGAGTTGATTCTAATTTATTAGTTTGACTTGGTATCACAATTCCTCTATCATGAGATTAGCACAAAAGCTTCTAATTTTCTTTATGAGGAAAATGAAAAAAAATTTAAGGAAAATAAAGTGCACATTATAATTCAGCACAGCAGTATGCCTTGCCATAAATCCTAGAGCATTGCCTGCCCATTCTCTTAAGGTAAAAACAGGAGCTCCACATTTTCTGCCTATTCTTTTTAAGTGGGCTCATAATTAGTCAGGCCAGCCTGGTTCTGGTAAAGCTGCTGTTGTCTAAGCTGATTGATCTGACATTCAGTCTGATTGATTGGTACTTAGGCTGTGTAGGGTTCTGAATACTTGAATATTGCACTTGATTACATTTCACTCAATAGGAAACCATTCCTCAGGTACTGCAATTCCTTCTTCATCAGCCTCCCTGCCCTGTGTCTCTTCTTTTCATCTTCACATAAATACTCTAAAACAGTTGTTGTCCTTATTATGAATACCAAAATAAATTTCAAACTCTCATTTCATGTCTATTGTAAATATTATCATTTACTTCAAACTGCTTTTAATAAGGAGCCGATTAATAAGGAGGCAAAGTACTTGGTTTGCTTTCTAACAGTTTATTATTTTGAGATGAAAATTTTGTATCTGTTGCTTTATATCTCCTTCTATGAACACTGTGATGTGCTATCACATAATGTTTGTGATACATCCTGAATATATCAGTTTTTTAAATAAAACTTTTCACCATAAACAACAGTACCATAATCAATCATTAACAAAAGACCTCAATATTATTGAAAGTCCCTGCTCATTGTAGCTCTGCCTGTTGTAAGAACCCAGGTACTATATATATGTGTGTTTGTTGGTATTTGAATGTGTACCACATGAGTGCAGTGCACTTAGAGTCCGGATAGATCCCACACAACTCAAGGTACAGGAAGTTGTGAGACACTTGGTATGGGTGCATGCAAACCAGGTTGGGTCTTGTGGAAAAGTAGCAAGTGATCTTAACTATTGAACATCTCCTTAAATATTTTATTTTTTCTTAGATACAGTTGTAAAAGCAATTTAATTTTTCTGCATATGTTGATTTTAATAAACAATTTAAAATTGTTTGATAAACATTTTAAAAAAAGAGTTGAAAAGAATGGGCATCCTTTTCTACTTCCTGCTAACAGTGAGGATGCTCTGAGGTTTTCTTCACTTACCATGATGTTGGCTATAGGCATGCTATATATAGCACTCTTAATGAAAGTATATCCCTTCCATCCCTACTCTGTTCGCGAGTTTTATTGTAAAGTGTCATTGAATTTTGTAAAAACACTTTTTCTGTATCTAGCAATGATTTGATTTCAGTGTTTGAGTCTTCCTATCTGAAAGATAACTTTCTTTGCCTTGTGTGTATTAGACTACCTGTAGCATCACTGGACAAAGCCGTTTAAATCGTGATGAATGATTTTTTATATGATCTTGGATTCAGGTGACTAGTAAATTTTAATAAACAAAATTACCCAGCAGAGAATGTAATAAATTTGAGAGGATGCTTTCTGCAGAGATGTCCCTGAAGGTGCAGTTAGGATGCTTTCAGCAGAGATGTCCCTGAAGGTGCAGTTAGGATGCTTTCTGGAGTACCAGAAAAAGCCACAGGTATTTCTTTCTTCTCTAATTGACACAAGGCAGTCTGCGACTCCATTCTCATTGTGTTCATACTTGTCCATAGACATTTAGAAATGAAAGGAAAGCTGGGCATGGTGGCGCACACCTTTAATCCCAGAACTCGGAAGGCAGAGGCAGGCGGATCACTGTGAGTTCGAGGCCAGCCTGGACTACAAAGTGAGTCTAGGACAGCCAAGGCTACACAGAGAGACCATGTCTCGAAAACAAACAAACAAACAAACAAAAACAAAAACAAACAAACAAAAGAAATGAAAGGATAAGTGATAAAATGATCATTTAATGATTTTTTGTGTTTTTTTTTTGTTTAATTTTTAGGCACACATATTAGGTGAACTTAAAGAGGAGTTGAGGTAAGTTGAGTATTAAAAAAAAAAAAAAAAAAAGAAAGAAACAGAAGTCTGCAATGCCCCTGTAAGGCATTGGAAACACAACTAGAGAGAGGACAGAAGACAGAAAGTGGATTGCCCATTTACCCTGAGCCCTCTTTGGAAGTAGGTATATGTCTCTTCCTGTCACACTAATTATGATGTAAAAATGTTTTCATTTTAACTGTAATAGGGTTAAGTGATATTGTATCTCATGTCTCTAATTCCAATTCTGAAGACTCAGAGGAAATAGAGTTTCTAAGTGTTCAAATGAAGCCTGGTTGATGTTGTTGACAAGGTCAATCTTGGCTACAGTATATCACCCTGTCTCAAAACTAACAAACAAAACCCTAAAACAAAAAAAATAATAAAAAAATCAAGAAAATATTCAAGTCCCAGCTAATACCCTGCTATGTGGTCTTTTGTATTTTGGGCCTAGAATATAAAGTCATGTTTACACTTTCCTCAAGTTACAAGACACCTGCACCTTATAAAAAATAAGATAGTAGGTTTTATTGTTCTGAAAATATGTGAAATGTAACCTTGTAAAATAATTTCCAGTGCTCTATACTTACCTCTTTAGATCATATTTGGTATTTTCTTGTTTCTTGTTTTTTTACTGCTACTATAACAAATGTTTGAAATATGTTAAGTGTTATGTCAATGTAGTTTCTATAATGTCTATGGATTCACTAGTACAGTCAGTGGAATCTTCAAAAATAAATATTAATTGAGAATTTTTCATGCACAATCATGAAGTTATATATTTAAAACCAGAATATATTGGACTGAAAATATTAGCTCGAAATGGCAAATTTGGTAGTGATTTAAGTATGTGGGTACTCTTCTACATTCTTTGATATTTTACTCATTTGTAATAAACTTAGATAATTGGACAAATTTTACCAATATTTATTTTACTTATCTTTATTAAGACTAGATTTTAATGATTATCATAATGCACATTGATTCTTTTTCTGAGTTTTGTCAACCATGGTACTTGTTTGGTTGAATACTTTCTAAGATAGGCCTCACTCTTAAGACTATTTCAACAACATAAACTGGATGAACTGGAGAAAAGAAGAAAAGGAAGAAAAAAAAGGAATATTAAAGTTTTTGGGCATGAGAGTACAGAGGGTGGACAATGAAGTGGTTCAGGGAAGCATTATCAAATATACTGTATGAAATCTCGGTTAATTAAGGAAAATGCTATTTATAAAAAACAATTTTGATGAGAACTTTGAATAAGAACAATCCAAAATGATTGTGAACAAGAGCACACAAGACAAGGGAACATATATTTGTAGTCAGCAGTGTAGTGCTCAAGATACACATTTTGGTGAATTGTTTTACCCAGTTTATACACCTTACCTACTTTTTAAATGTTTTTGTTCTTTTTTTCTTTTTTAAAATTAATTTATTCATTCAGATTACAACTCAATTGTTCTCCCATCACTTGTATGCTCCCGTTCCTCCCTCCTTCCCACACCCACCCTATCCTTCTCCTCTAGGTCCATGATCCAGGGGGACCTCCTCCCCCACTTTATGGTCACAGGCTATCAAGTCTCATCTTGGTAGCCTGCCTATCCTTTCTTTGAATGCCACCATGGCTCCCTACCAAGGGGAGGTCATCAAGTATAAGGCACCACTCTTACCTACTTTTAAAAACTAATGCATTTTAAAACTATAATGATGCTATTATTTCCCAATACTAAAATTTAAATATTTTTAAACATTTGACATGATTATATCTAATTGGTAATCAGTTCAAACTGATAAAGAATTAATGAGGAAGACACTTTTTATTTTTTACTTTTACACATACATTTATATTATTACATATATATACAATAAACTACATACAGCAAGAAAGGTTATGAAACAATTAGGAATTATATACATCGTACATTCACAGTATTTTGCCTGATTGTACTTGGCGACATTGGAGAAAACATCTTTTCTATCTTGGTGAGTCTACAGCTCTGAATGTAAATCAGTATCTATCATATCTCATCATTATCAACTTAAAACATCTATCTAAACCTAAAAATATCTTAAAACCTAAACAGCTAAGCTTAATTGTAAAACTAAACTATGCGGTCTTCAATCCCATCAGAGACTTGAGAAGTAATAAAATAATTATCTGAGTATACAAGGAGTTCAGATTAGAAGCTTTCCAAATGAGAAAAGAACAGAAAAAGTTTTCTGCCTAGACAGTCACCCAAAACTCTTCAGCCTTTGGCCCATTATGTCTGGCAGCATCATTTTAATACAATGGAACTCTATCTCATTGTGAAATTGCACAGTTCTCTTTGCTTGTGAGCATAAATGACAAAGTATAATGAACATTAACGAAAGTCTATACTGATTAGTGCCCAAGAGAGAATAGCTATTATTGAGACTTATAAAAATCATCTTCTTCTAAAATAACATACATCTTAGAGCTATTGACAATGTGATAAAATATATTTTGGACAAGGTAAGTATATCTCTGAGTCTTAGAAAGTCTAACTGGTAGAACACACATCACAAGATAACAGTGTCAGTATTTTGAGTCTGTACAGTGCATGAATAATATATGTTGGTGTCTTAATCAATATTATACTGCTGTGATGAGAAGGCATGACCATAGCATCTCTTATAAAAGAAGGCTTGCTTACAGCGTCACAGGCATCATCAGCATGGAGGGAAGCATGGCAGCACATAGGAAGCGATGGTGTTGCAGAAGCAATTGATAGTGCTACATCTGGATCTGCAGGCATAAGGAACAAGGAAGGCTACCTGGACTGGATTGGGCCATTCCTAAAAGCTCACTTCTTCCAAACTTTCCACACCTCCTAACCCTTTCAAATTGTTCCACTTCCTAAGCATTAGAATGTATAAACCTCTTGGGGTTGATTTGTGTTCAAACCTCTTCATTCAGTTTCCTAGCCTCCATAGGTTTGTATCCATATCAAAGTGCAAAAATACAATCAGGCCAATTTCAAAAGATTCCACTGCCTATAACAATCTTAACAGCGTTTACTTGTTTTTCTTTTTTTTAAAATTATTTCTTTTGATTTATTTAGTTTGTTAACTTTACATACCAATTGTAGCATCCAACCTTATAGCCTCCATCATTCCACCCTCTCTCCTTCATCCTCCTCCCCATCTTCCATAGTCCTCAGCAAGGGAGAGCCCTCCTCCACTAACATCGGACCTCAGACCATCAAGTCTCATCTCAACTGTCTGTATCCCCCACCAGGGGAAGTGATCCACAAGTGGGTACCAAAGTACGTGTCAGGGTTTGAATACTTTCTTTTCAAATATATACACTGTTCACCTATGCTAACAATAGCAATATGAAGGGACTATTTTGGATATTTTTTATTACTATACAAAAAAATCAGGTTCTAATATTAGTTCTCAGGAAATGAGAGCCTTAAATGGGGATGTGTCTACACATTTTTATAGGCAAACACTAAAGTAGCAAGTTAAGAGTGTGGCAAGTTGCTATAGGATAGAAGCTACCCACACTGAGTTGTGATAAAATTTATTGCACACATGAAGTATGTTTTGTACTTCAAATTTCTATAATTGATTTGTCAGTTTTTTAGTGTAGCATTCACAAATCACTACAAATTTGTACACTTCACATAAGTATATTTTCTTATAGTTTTTAGGTCAGAAGTAGGTCATGGACGTCATTGGACTAAACTTGCAAATAGCGATGTGTTTCTAGAGAATACAGACTGGAATCTATTTCACTGCAATCTCCGGTGTAGGGATTTTTGCATTCTAGGCTCATAACTCTTGCCAAGTTCAAAGCCAGCAATGTTTTATCTCTACTCTCCTTCTGCCTCAGTCCGATTCATTTTATGTTCCTCTTTGTCAATGACATATCTTTATTTTTATTTTTTATTTTTTTCAAAATAAATTTTTTTATTAATTTATTCTTGTTACATCTCAATGGTTATCCCATCCCTTGTATCCTCTCATTCCTCCCTCCCTCCGATTTTCCCCTTACTCCCCTCCCCGTTTGACTGTGCCCGAGGGGGACTTCCTTCCCCTTTATATGCTCATAGGGTATCAAGTATCTTCTTGGTAGCCTGCTATCCTTCCTCTGAGTGCCACCAGGTCTCCCCCTCCAGAGGACATGATCAAATATGAGGCACCAGAGTATGTGTGAAAGTCATACCCCACTCTCCACTCAACTGTGGAGAATGTCCTGCCCAATGGCTAAATCCAGGCACACAACAAGAAACTTTGCTCAACTATGTTCATAGCAGCCTTATTCATAATAGACAGACCATGGAAACAGCCTAAGTGTCCCTCAGTAGAAGAATGGAAAAAGAAACTGTGGTACATTTACACTATGGAATTCTACCCAGCTATTAAAAACAAGGAATTCCTAAAATTTGTGGACAAATGGATTGAGCTAGAAATGATCATAATAAGTGAGTTAACCCAGAAGCAGAAAGAGTCAAATGGTATATACTCACTTATATCTGAATACTAGCCCAAGGGGCATGTCCCGTGAAAGTGTTCACTTACCAGGAAACTGGGAAAGAGGGGAGGACATCCTATTGGGACTCTAGGTGAGAGAAGCATGGGAGAATTAAAAAGTAGAAGGATCCAGGGGGTCCTAGAAACCTAAAAGTAGAACATTGTGATAGGTAGATTGGGCCCAGGGTTCCCGCTCAAACTAAAGCACTAACCAAGGACAATACAGGTGGTAAACTTCAAATCCCTACCTAGATCTAGCCAATATCTTTATTTTTAAAGTCACTGGAATACAACTGCATTAGAACTACATAAAACATATATTAAAATAACAGCTTATAGAAAGAGGTAATGTTAGCATATTTTCAAATATTACTTGTGTTCTTCTGTGTGTGCAAATAAAGAAGGATAATTTATGAGTTATAGCAATTACCTCCTTTCACCGTGTCAGTTCAGGTATTGAGGATTGGTGATATGAAGCTTTATCCATTGAGCCATCTCACTTTTGCTCAAAAACTATTTCAATAAAAGATTAAAAGAACAATAGAACTGAGGTCACAAGCATGATCAATAATTGTGAGACTTTAGATACAAATGAATTCAATGAAATAAGATAGAATGTTTGACAAAAATTGACTTCTTATTGAGGTGGGCCTGACAGGTGAGTTCTGTTGCTATTTGGGAAGCCATGTTTTTCTTCTCAGAAAAACCCTTGTTTGTTTAGATATTTTAATTCCTTGTTATGATTGTCCCTGGCCTCTAGGAGATTTTATTTTGAACATGAAGATTCAAAAGTCAATGAGAATAGAGGGAATTATCTAGAAACAGTGTGAATTTGATCTTTATTTCCCATTCACAATGTTTCTTATATACAGATAACTGAAAAAAAAAATGAGTATCTATGTGAGGAATCATACTGAAAGATCTAATACACTATGCCAAATTAGACTTCATATGGAACTAATTTTGATCTTAGACTATTGGATTTACTATGTTTAAGGGCATAAACTCTGTTGTGTGTGATAATTATTTAAAATATTTGTTTAATTTCCCTATAAAATTAACAAATGATGGCCAATTAGCTGTTGGTTACGAAATGGTACAGAATTGTGTACCAGCTAATTGATGGAATTATGTTTTTAATGAAAATATATGTATCTTCTCATAGAACCTCATGTTTGCATGAGGAACACTAACATCCATAATTGGAGACCAGTGTGCCAAATTAGATCACTAATTAGAAATTATGAACTATGACACAATTAAATGCTATTTTATATATAAATGAGGAAATATGAAATGCAGTTGTGTAGATGGAAAAGAGAAACTAATTTATATAAACAATAATAAATGTAGGAACAAAAGATTAATAGTTGAATATGTAACTGATAACAAAATTCGAAAGTAGAGAGCATACATATATATATTGGACAATGGAGAATAGTACATTCTAGTTGAAATTGTGACATTGCAATAGGCATAAGAATGACTAAGATATATACATGAGACTTGCTTCAAACTCAGAGATATGCCTGCCTCTGTCTAAATAGTGCTGGCTTCTCAGAAAACTGGGAATATATCAACCTCAAGACCCAGCTATATCAGTCCTGGACATAGACCCAAAGGATGATCCACCATACTACAAGGACATTAGCTCAACTATATTCATAGTAGCATTATTTGTAGTAGCCAGAAATTGACAATGGCCCAGATGTCCCAGAACAAAAGAATGCACAAAGAAAATGTGATACACTTAATGGAGTATTACTAAGCTGTTAAAAGCAATGACATCAAAAAATTTTGAGAGCACATGAATGGAACTAGAGAGTATCCTGATGAATGAGGAAATCCAGACACTGAAAATAAATATATTATATACTCCCTTATGAGTTGATATTAGCTGTGAAGTAAAGGATAACCAGGCTATCATCCACAACCAAGAGGAGCTAAGTAACAGGGAGAGCTTAAGAGGAGACATGAATTTCCATAGAAAGGGAAATAGACATAAAATATGAAAGGTGTGTGTGGAGAAGATAGGAACAGGAAGGGTAAGGTGCAGGGAGACTGGAGGGAGATAGTTCTAGGAGAGATAACAGGAATTGGTAGGCATCTCAGGGACAATCTAGAAACCTAGTGCAGTGGAAACTTCCAGAAATCTTAG
The DNA here is from genome assembly GCF_964271855.1 of Acomys minous. Lineage (NCBI taxonomy): Eukaryota > Metazoa > Chordata > Mammalia > Rodentia > Muridae > Acomys > Acomys minous. The sequence continues at coordinate 26,006,560 of NC_140499.1, read as the reverse complement.
AGGATGATCCTATTAAGACTCCTAGTAATTAGAAATGTGGAGCCTGAACTGGTTATCTCCTGTGACCAGGCAAGACTTCCTATAAAGGTGTTGGGAGACAAACCCAGCAATAAATCTTTCAGCCTGTCCTGAAAGATTATCCTGTCTACAGTTGTCCCATCTAAAAGATGTTCTAGGGTAACGGTGCCAAAGAGATTGTAGAAATGACTAACCAGTGACAATTCCAGGTTAGGTCCATGCCACCAAAGGGAGGAAGTCCTTGCCTGAACCTGCCTGGAGGACCATAAAGCAGAGGCCAATTAGCCAGAGATATAGAATAGAACCAAACATGAATGGCAAAAAAAAAAAAAAAAAAAAAAGAATTGATGCCAAATAATATTTGACTTTACTTATAGGTTGGTATTTAGTTCAAATGTAATCAGACAGGCTTCATCCAAAAACTGTTGGAAACAGATACAGAGACCCACAAACACTATGTTGAGTTTTGGGAATCCTGTGGAAGATGTAGAGAAAGGATATGTTGTGGATGTATAATGCATGTTGGAATCTTGATTTCAAATGACCAACATGCATATATCTACCTTGTGGCCGTTAACTGTTATGGGAGAGACACATAGACTAAATCCTGCTAGGACACTTTTTTTATATAGAAAGGAAAAATAAAACATATAGCCATGGTACTATGCAACACGAACACCTTGGTTTGTGTTAGGGCATTTTCATGGGTTCTAGGTCCTACAGAATATGCAGAGTATTAAGAGTAACCTATTTGTTACTCAAAGAACACCACCACCCAATGTCATGCCAATATATGACAAGATCGGCTCAAAGCCTACCATGGCCTCATTTAATTGTCTGATGGAAGAGAAATCAAAATAATAGCATGGATAAACTATGACCGATCAGGAAGAAAGGAAGATAGATAAAAACATTTTATCTGGTGCCCCATATTAGACCACTTCCTCTTGGTGGGGAGGTCTGGTGGCACTCAAAGAAAGAATAAGCAGGCTACCAAGATGAGACTTGATAGCCTATGACCATATAGTGGGGGAGAAGATCCCCCTCAGTCATAGATCTAGGGAAAGGGAATAGGGTAAAAGTGGGAGGGAGGGGAGAATGAGAGGATACAAGTGATGGGATAATAATTGAGATGTATCTGAATAAATTAATAAATAAATAATCAGAAGCCACTATGGCAAAATAAAAAAAATCAACATAATTATTCAAGATTTACTTTTAATATTACTATTATCATGTGATATATACTGAATTATAGTCTGTTCCAACTATTACAGAACTTGAGTTCCACCATCCTCACCAAACTCTATTTTGTCTCCGTTACTTCCAAACCATCCTTAAGGAATATTTCTGCAAATTGCTAATTAAAACGTTGACTCAGCCTAGGAAGCAAATTCAATACTGGTTGAGAAATCTGGACATTAAACATTTAATCAGTTTCTATTAATTTTGGTTTCATATTTAGCATTTCTTAATTTAAAATTTTATTGCAATAGTATGTATATGTGTCAGTGTACTCATGATTTTGCAGGGGACTTTTTAAATATATTTTATTAATTTATTCATATTATATCTCAATGTTATCCAATCCCTTGTATCCTCCCATCCCTCTCTCCCTCCCATTTTCCCCTTACTCCCCTCCCCTATGACTGTGACTGAGGAGGATCTCCTCCCCCTGTATATTCTCATAGGGTTATCAAGTCTCTTCTTGGTAGACTGCTATCCTTCCTCTGAGTGCCACCCAGCCTCCCCATCCAGGGGACGTGGTCAAATATGGAGCACCAGAATTCATGTGAAAGTCAGTCCCCACTCTCCACTCAACTGTGGAGAATATCCTGTCCATTGTCTAGATCTGGGTAGGGGTTCGAAGTTTACTTGCTATATTGTCCTTGGCTGATGCCATAGTTTGAGCGGGGCCCCTGGGCCCAGATGTGCCCATCATAATGTTCTTCTTGTAGGTTTCTAGGACCCTCTGAATCCTTCTATTTACTCATTCTCCCATGCTTCTCTCACCTAGAGTCCCAATAGGATGTCCTCCCCTCTGTCCCCCTTTCCTGGTAAGTGAAGACTTTCATGGGACATATCCCTTTGCCTAGTGTCCAGATATAAATGAGTATATACCATTTGACTCTTTCTGCTTCTGGGTTAACTCACTCCTTATGATCATTTCTAGTTCAATCCATTTGTCCACAAATTTCAGGATTTCCTTGTTTTTAATAAGTAGTAGTATTCCGTAGTGTAAATGTATCACAGTTTCTTTATCCATTCCTCTACTGAGGAACATTTAGGCTGTTTCCAGGTTCTGGCTATTATGAATAAGGCTGCTATGAACATGGTTGAACAAATGTTCTTGCTGTGTGCTGGAGCATCTTCTGGGTATATTCCAAGTAGTGGAATAGCTGGGTCTTGCAGAAGTCCTATTCCCAGTTTTGAGATAGTGCCAGATAGATTTCCAAATTGGCTGTACTAGTTTGCATTCCCACCAGCAATGAAGGAGTTTTCTTCTCTCTCCACATCATCGCCAGCATGTGGTGTCACTTGAATTTTTGATTTTAGCCATTCTGATGGGTGTAAGATGGAATCTCAGAGTTGTTTTGATTTGCATTTCCCTGATGACTAAGGAGGTTGAGTATTTCTTTAAGTGTTTCTCGGCCATTTGAAATTCCTCTGTTGAGAATTCTCTGTTTAGTTCTGAGCCTCATTTCTCAACTGGGTTATTTGGTTTGTGGTGTTTAATTTCTTGAGTTCTTTATTATTTTTTGGATATTAGACCTTTGTCAGATGTAGGGTTGGTGAAGATCTTTTCCCAGTCTGTAGGCTGTTGCTTTGTTCTCTTGACAGTGTCTCCTGCCTTACAGAAGCTTCTCAGCCTCATGAGGTCCCATTTATTAATTGTTGACATTAAGGCCTTGGCTGTTGGTGTTCTGTTCAGAAAGTTGTCTCCTGTGCCAATATGTTCTAGGCCCTTCCTCACTTTTTCTTCTAACTGACTTAGTGTTTCTGGTTTTGTGTTGAGGTCTTTGATTCACTTGGATTTGAGTTTTGTGCATGGTAACAAATATGGGTCCATTTGCATTTTTTTACACGTAGACATCCAGTTAGAACAGCACCATTTGTTGAAGATGCTATCCTTTTTCCATTGAATGGATTTGGCTTCTTTGTAAAAAATCAAGTGAGCATAGTGTCTGGATTCACATCTGGGTCTTCGATTTGATTCCACTGATCAACCAGCCTATTGCTATGCCAGTACCATGCTGTTTTAATTACTGTTGCTCTATAGTACAGCTTGAGATCAGGTATGGAGATTCCTGTGGAAGATCTTTTATTGTACAAGATTGTTTTAGCTATTCTGGGTTTTTTGTTTTTCCATATGAAGTCCAGAGTTGAACTTTCAATGTCTTTAAAAATTGTGTAGGTATTTTGATAGGGATTGCATTGACTGTAAATTGCTTTTGGTAAGATGGCCAATTTTACTATGTTAATTCTCCTGATCCATGAGCAAGGAAGATCATTCTGTCTTCTCATGTCATCTTCAATCTCTTTCTTCAGAGTTTTGAAAAAAAATTAAAACAAGTCCTTCACTTTCTTGGTTAGAGTAACTCTTAAGTATTTTATATTGCTTGTGGCTAATGTGAAGGGTGTAGCTTTCCTAATTTCTTCCTCTACATGCTTGTCATTTGTATATAGGAAGGCTACTGGCACTTCTGAAATAAATTTGTATCCAGCCAATTTTCTGAAGGTGTATATCAGCTGTAGTAGTTTTCTGGTGGAATTTTGGGGGTCACTTATATAGACTATGATATCATCTTGCAGAGGAATTTTAATCCAGCAACATGGCTGCTCATGGAAGGGATCATATCGAATGGTCTATATTATCTGGCCAAAATGCAGACATTTTCTGGATTACAGTATGTTCTGGCTAGAATAAGGATATGCTTTTAGTATACACCTTTACTTTAATCTCTAACAATTTGGGTAAGTTTAATTGGTAGAAGGTAGCAGCCATGTTTGAAAGTAATGTCTAATTTAGGGGCAGGCAAAGTGATGAATCACAGAAATGTTGGACAGAATGGTTTAAAGTCCGTCTTTGCTCTGGCAAGATCCACAGTAGGATCTCTGATACTGAATGTAAAATCCCCTACAGTTCCCTTCATCTCTTAGTTTGCTGGAGTTGATGTCTCAAGCAACTGATCAGGATTGAAAGAAGAAAGAGGGGAAGCAGCCCAGGGTTCTTTTCTAAAATTTTTTAGAAGATCTTAAACATAAATACTTTAGCTTTTTAAGTTGAATCAAATCAGGAATTCCATAATTAGGGATTAATTCATCTGAATAGCAGTGTATCTTCACTAAGATCCTGTAGGAAGTTTGTTCAATCAGAGCAGGTCAATACCCAGAAAGTGGCAGTTCACACCAATGCCAGATTTTAGAGAGACACATCAGTTCACAAATGAAGGGTTTGACAAAGGTTGGAAACAATTCTGGGGTACATCATGGTACAGGCCTTGCAAAATACTGGGTCACCTCCTAGAATTCCCACATGCTTCTTGAGCTCCTTGAACAGAATTGTTCTTGACAAGAATGAGTCAGAGACAGAATGCACCCAACCATCACAAGAACAGACTGGAAAAAGAAGCTACTCAAAAGCAGAACAGTAGATTTGAGACAGTGAAATAGAGTACAGTAAAGAGTTCAGTAGGGAAGACAGTAGAGTATAGTTGAGTGGAGTTCAGGTCAGTTGGTTTGGCAATCAGTACGGGGTCAGTTGAGAGGCAGTGCAATGGCAGTTTAGTTCATTGCCAGTGTAGTCAGTTTAGTTGAGTAGAATTGGGTTTGGTGCAGGTCAGTTGAGGGAGTACAGTGCAAAGGTGTTGAGATCACTCCTGAGTTTGTGCATAGGCAGTTGAAGCCAGAGAATAATCAGGATCCAGAAGATTAGAACAAATTGCCAGAAGTAGTTTGAGGCCAAGCAGAGCAATTCAGTGAGAAGCTATGAAAAGCCAAATTGAGTAAGTCAGCTTGGAGAGGAGTTTTGTGCCAGAACAGTTGATTTGAACTACCCAACTAGAGTTCAGAGAGAACTAGAAAGGGTGATCTTATTCAGTAGTAAGCCTCCAAGATGACAATTACTTCAGGTGAATAAAAGTTAGTTTTCCCTTCTTTTGTCTATTGTATTACTGCAAATCATAAGTGACCAATTTGCCACTCAACAATATTGAACTAGTCTTTTTTTTTCTTAATCTATAAATGTTATTAAGAAACGTGTTACAATATTCCAGGTTTAAGAAATCTGTATGAAAAAAAACAATGTCTTTAATAATTCCCAAATCAATTCTATGCATATGTTACTGTGGGAAACAGACCCGACTGGGCTGCCTGCCTGTCTTGCTATTGCATGTCCTATTTTTTAGCAGCTTCTGTGTCTGTGCTTATGTTGGTTTGCTAGTCATGCTTAATGCTCTGAGAACACACCTCTCCCTTCCCATGGACTTTTCCTCGTGTGCACAATCACCTCTTGAGAGATTACACCTGCAAGTGGAACTTTTGCTTTGCTGCCTATAAAAAGGCTCTTCAGACATTGAATAAAGGCTGTTGCTCTCTTAGTATGAAGGACCCACTGTTTATTGTGTGTTAAATCTTCAGTCCCTTGCCCTTGCAAGTGGATGTTCCACCAAGATTGGGGAAAGAAGGGAGGAAGCTGATGGATCACCCAGGGAAGCTGGCTAGCGCCTCACGGAGTTAGGAAATGGGTGTACTGGAAATGGGTGCCACAAGTTCTTCCATGGTTCTGGTTGATCAACTAGTGAGATTGTTAAAGGATCAAGGCACTGGGATTAAGCATAAGACTGTGAAAGTTTTCATAAAAACAACAGAATTGAGTAGCCCTTGGTTTATGGTATCAGGAGAGCTAAATGTCCAAGATTGGGATCAGGTGAAGTCTGACCTCCAGAGGATTTCACAAAAGGAAGGATCCAATAATGTTCCTATCGCTACATTTTCATTATGGCATATTGTTAGAGATGCACTTAGCAATGAAGATGAGAAAATTAGAGAGCAGCTAGGAAGTATGGAACTTGCCTTGAATGAAGTTCAGGGAGGGTCACCTTCTGGGGGAGTCCGGCTGAAAACATGTTTCACTTGTGGCCAGACAGGACACTTCAAGAAAGAATGTACTCAAAGGGAGACTGAACAAGCTCAAGACAGAGCTGATCATACCAAGCCAGGCTTATGTCCTTTTCGCCAATGAGGGTATCATTGAGGAAATGAATGCCACTCTAAGACAGATAGGAAGGGGAGGCCATTGCAGGGAAATGGGCCTCAGGGTTTGCTCCGGACCCCATTGAAACAGGTGTGCAAAGCCTTGAGGACACCTGCCGTTCAAGTGATTCAACCTGTGCATTTTATCCAACAACGTTTCCTTTTTGTTGTTACTAATGACTCCCTTGAGGAGGGAGACTTTAAATTGTTCTTTGCGGGTTTGCCATTTAGGAAGTTGGTGGAGGGATGAGAAGACTGCGTGGTGGCACGGACACCTGGAGTGGTTCCCTTTCCTGTGGCGTATGGCAGCAGGAAAGGACTGGTGATCTATCGAAAGGAGAGATTTCAGAATTACTGCCGCTGTTATTGTCGCCATTGCTGTGGCAGCTACCACCACCACCACTGTGGGCATTACCATTTCTGAGTCTGTTACTACTGCGCACACGATGGATAAACTCTCTGGTGAGGTGGCCAGTGCATTGGTTACTCAGAATTCCCTAAACCCTATGATACAATTGGCTATCCAAAATCTTGATCAGTGAACAGCCTTATTGCAGGAGACTGGAGTTCCACCCATTACAGGGGATGTCTTCATAAAGGGCCTACAGATGTTGGGAAGTTTGCTAAAAAGCTGAAGCGATGCTATCACACTAGGCATCCTGCTATGTGGCTTAAGAGATTTTCTGTTCTGGTTCCTCTGCCACATGAGAAAGCAACAGGCGTTTCCACAGTTCCATACCAAACAGGTCTTCATGCCTTTGGCAGGGAATAACCCCACTGCCCAGACTTGGCTGAGCCTTGACAAATGAGTATCCAATGCCAGGAAAGACCATGGAGGTACCTATCAACCTAAGACTGGAGAGTTTTGACACACAAAACCTTTCCAATGACAAGTAAGACAGGAAACTAATTCATGGTAACCTAAGACAGGAGCTCATTTGTATTTTATATAAAGGGGGGACCTGTGGGCACCAGGCCTGACTGGGATGCCTGCCTGTCTTGCTGTTGCATGTGCTGTTTTTAGCAGCTTCTGTCTCTGTGCTTATGTTGGTTAGCTATTCCTGTTTACTGCTCTGAGAATGCACTCCTCCCTTCCTTGGGACTTTCCCTCGTGTGCGCAATCACCTCTTGTGGGATTTCACCTGCAAGTGGCATTCCTGCTTTGCTGTCTATAAAAAGGCTCTTTGGACACTGAGTAAAGGCTGTCATTTTCTTAGCATGAAGGACCCACTGTTGTTTGTGTGTGTTAAATTTGCAGTCCCTCGCCCTTGACTGGATACCTTGGTGGCACAGGCGCCACATGTTACCAAGCAAAGCTGCAGTTACGCATGGTAGAACGCCTTTCAATCTAATAGGTTGGTGTTCATTATACCATGGGTTTATCAAGACACTGTGGTGTTTAGGAAGAAGATTTCTAGATCAATCTTGGTTCATTCTATTTTTCAAGCTTCATAGAGACATGTGACTAAAAGGAGGCAAGTGGGTAGGGTGTCTGCTCGATGTACAGTCGGTTGTTAGTGGTACTCTTTTCAGAACAGGGACAATGTCTAATTTATTGGCAAGAGTGTAGGTGCTAATTTTGCTTAGAAATGAAAAGAACAAGTGTTTGCCAATTAAATCAAGCAGCTGCTTTCACAGTCAGTGTTACTAATAGCTACCAACAAAACTCCAAGCCATTTCTCTAAATTGTTTAATGAACTGCTTTTAATATGTTGTAAACTATAGCCCTGATTCCTTAAAAGTGCTGGACTGGGGCTTAGTTATTCAACTTTAATTGACCTCTCAGTGGCTTCTTTGCACTTATCCTAGTAGAGGAATACTAGGCTTACACAGTGCACCGAACAGAGATTTGCATGGCTGTATAGTTAAATGCTTGCTGGTTAGATTCTGTGATTGGCATTCGTGTTCACAGTCCTTTGTGCATTCAACCACTTTCTGCTGCTGTGTTTAGGATATTTTAAGCTATGAGTTTAACTTATAAAGACTTAGCCCACTCATTCTCTCCTATCCATTGTTATCTAAATTGCTTTCAGAGCTGATGAACATGACAAAGATGGAAAACTGTAAATGGAATTTGTACTCTTCTTTAGATAAGTGACTCAATGCTGCACATTTTCGAAGCAATTTAGAAATCTTTAATTTTTTACATAATTAATTCAATATTGAAAAGTATGATGTCAGCCCATGGTCAGGCCCAAGGAAGCAACTATTCTTTTAGAAGACTGTAAAGTGAATAAGATGGCATGTCAAGTTTAGTATCATTATTAGAATTTTTAATTTTCATTGCTTGGATGCTTTTAAACTCCCTAAAGTTAAAGATTCTAATTCTGGAAACTTTGCTGAAATCATAGCTACACAAGCAGTGATAGTATCCTTCACAGGGGATATCTTTTTGGGGAAAATTACAACTGGTTTTAGGGACTCTAGGGCAAAATAATACATTTAATATATCCAAATTATATTGTCAATTCACTCCAGATTATGCTTGGAAAATTAAGTATAGTTAAAGGTGACAAGCACAAATTTTATTTGTAATATATATTGGAATTGTCGGCTTGTTTTATAGTGAAACTGTAACTATACATGCTCCTGTGAATTTAAAATTATCCAGGAAAAGAACTGAAAATTAGATTTCAATTTCTAGCCAAACAGAGCTAAGTAAGACACAGGAACCTAAAACTTCCACAAGGAATCATGTTGCTATATGTAACTGTTAAATCTACTTATGTTTTCTAGTGGTGGGAAAAGGAATAACTGAAGTTAATATGGTACTGAAATTAGCGCTTAGCAATGGACAAAACTACGCCATGAGTCTTATTTCTATGATATCTCTTTGGTAGTCTCAATAGATACATTTTCTTCTCAAAAATGTGGCTCAGAAGTTAAGAGCACTGACAGCCTCTCAGGAGACCTGGGTTCAGATCCCAGCACAGACAAGTCACCTCACAACTGTCTATGATGCCAGTGCCAGTGGACCTGACATATTATTCTTGCCTTTGTAGACACTGCACATACAAGGTGCAAAGTTATACATTCAAGAAAATTCATACACAAACTAAATACAAATAAATTAAAAGGGTGTATACATTGCATGTATGCTGTCCTGCTCACTGTAATGTCCAGACACCCACACATAAGTAAGTTTGCTACACTTGAAGATTGTCCATAAATAATGAACTAAGGATAAATATATTTATGGAAGGAACACAGGACACCCAGTGTGCCGCATGTCTGCAAAACATGACTCTGTCATATTACAGCATTTTGTAAAGAGATAACTCTTTCTACTCCTTTAAAACCACATTAAAAAAACTTCTATAAATTTACTACACTATCTTGAAATTTTTCTCATACTTTCAAACCAAAATTTTAGAATTTTTAGAGGACTAGAATCGTGATATGTTCTTAGGATCTTAGGAGAATCTTCAGTAAGTAGAGAAATCTAGTGCTTGGAAATTCTTGAGCATCTCAGATCATAAAGTAAATCCATAAGGTATGTGTTGCGCATCAGTCAATCCTATGGTATAGTATCAGAATTAACAGCTGAACACTGAACTATAACTATGTAAGAACCCTTATCTGTCTCCTGTCAGTGAACAATATCCACACTAGCAGAAAAAAAAACCATTGTCTAAAGGCTTTTGTAATTCCTTTTATCATATCAATAAAGACTGAAAAATAAAAAGGCACTGTACAAACAGACCTCACAATTCTCTAACTGTCCCATTGCTTGTGTTGAAAATTTGAGTGATTTTCTCTTTCAGAGTATCAACAGAAACTTTTACTTTTGTCTTGTTTTTAACCACAGGAACATGGAAGAAGCAAATATGATGTCTACATGTACTGGACCTTCCAAAAAAGTATCTTTATGCATTATTATTACCTTAATGTATTTAGAAAGGACATGGTCACATCAACAAGGTCTAATTGAGAAAAGCTGAGGGTGAGATTCTGCTGATAGCCAGCATACAACAGGAGCCCTCTGGTAACTCTGACTTTCAATAAAGTTCTCTCTAGTTCCACAAGAACAAGTGAGCTTTAAAAGATGTCCTTCCAATGGGCTGCAGAGAAGCCTTGAGGGGTAATATACTTTTCATGCATAGCAGGTCTGTGCTTAAACACTCAGAACGCACATTAAGTAAGAGATGCAAATATTATAACTTTGCTCTTGTGGAAAATTGGGAAATAGAAACAGGAGCATTTCAAGAAATTGATCAATAGTCTAATGTAGCAGTAAAAAGTTAGAGATCCTATCACAAACAAGGTAAAGAATTTCTATCAATATTTTGACATCTTCAGTACCTCCCGCATTTGTCCCATGGCACATGACCTCATGTATACACATGCGTACATACACATACAAGAAGAAGGTGGGGAAGAAGTTATGCAACTGACTTTCAAATGAGTTCAACATTGTGATGACACTTTGCTTTGGCTTTATGAGATACAGAAAATGGACTCAGCTGTTCTATTCTAAGACTCTTGACCCACAAAATCTGTAGTTAGTGTCCATTATGTTAAAGCAGCAAGTTTAGATATCATTTTTATGATGCTGTAGAGCATCAATTGATCAACTGAAAGATTAACAGTTCATCAGTGCAGAAGCAGAACTTAAATTCTGCAATTGTCACAGCTGTAAAGCCAACCAATTCAAATTTAGTGATTTCAATCCAGAATCATTCATTCAGTTGTTGGTCGAAATAATCAGGAATTGTGACAAATCCCAGTGGTCCTACTCTGCCTGTTCAGAGTTATTTGTTCACCAAATCAAATCTTCACTCACATTCTAGGTGCTTTTGTGTGATGGGCTCGGATGAGGTGATCTATTTTCTTGATACTGTCTCTGCTTTTCCCAGCAGATGATTGGACAATTAACTTGCTAAATAATCCACAGTCACTCATAGGCAAGAAATACAATCCAAGGCTTGGGAGATAGCTCAATGAGGGGAATGTTTGCTGCAAAGATGCGAGGGCTTAAAATATCTGGAATCAACATAGAGGTCAGGTGTGCTGGCACATATATGTAACAGCAGTGCTTCTCCAATGTGCAGAAAATGCATAAATGAAAACTATACATAGAAGAAAGAGGACAAAAAGGTTGTGGAGGAGGTGGAAATAAAAAGAAAGAAAGAAAATATAGAAGGAAGGAAAAAAAAGAAAAGATGAATCCTTAGAAAAGAAGGCTGATATTTTGTCCCAAAGAAAGGCCCCGTGCTCTGTTCGTGACACCTCATTTGATTAGGGTTTATGTGAGAACACAAGACACACAAGAACAGATGTCCTTGCTACTCTCTCACTGGTTTCACAGAAGATAATTGGCTACACCAAATGATTTTTCTCACTATGTCTATTTCCTAAATGCAAAAGATCTGTTTTCTTTTCTTAATGTCACTACATATAATATTGTATGACTTTCCAAAATGGAAAGGCCAATACGTAACTCAAAATAAACACGTCTTTTGTAAATTTCTCTCCTGGAATTCATACTAATGTTTTGCAGATGTGCCCAACTATATATCCATGTAATCTTTACCATCTTAGCAGCAGGCTCTTCTCGGTGTATATTAAGTAAATTATTGAGAGTTACATCTACTCTGTTTTTATCTTTTGGCATATATTAAATGCATACCAAGAAAAGTAAGTGTACTATAGGGGAATCTAGGCATCCTGGAACAAGTAAAATTCATATTTTGTAATTATTTGCCTTTTAGAGATACACTTTATGTACCTCAATCTGGCCTTTGAATTCTCATCTCTCTTTTCACTCCTCCAGAATGGTGTGATCCCAGACTGTAGAGCCACTGTTATTCAATCTAAATGCAAATCTTCTCCTAGCAAAAAGGATAGGATCTTGCTTACCATAAAGTATTGAAAACTAATCACTTTTGCTAGCTCCAGACAACATTTTAATGCATCTATAATTCTATCCCAAAGCATAAGAACTTGTTAAACAGTGGACATTTTGTTGTTTGTTTTCAATAATTGTCAATTAGAAGTGTTTTGAGGGGGTTATAACTTATAAATATACAATATTGGTATGTTGCAAAGAGCAACTTCTTTGTTGATAGAGTTGGCATATATAATTACAATGTTAACATTTGTATTTGTATTATAATATAGGGCATTCTAATTACATTGTTGTTTTTATGGCTTTTTTTTCCTGCAATTTGAGTCTACTTATGATAAAGCTCTAAAATAATCAGTGCAAAAAAAAAAAGGGGGGGGGAACTTACTTTGAAAATACTAATCTCAGCTTTTATATAATGTATATATATATATAGCTTTTATTGTCCTGACCATACTTCAATAAACATGTACATGCTTAGAACACTCTAAAACATTATATAAATAAAGCACAGAATTCATTGAAATTCATTTGACCATAGTGTGGATTAGGGTAATTTATGAAAACTGTAAATACTCCCATTTGCTTCATTTTTCTGAGCTCTTTCCATTAAGTATTTAGCTAGCAGGAGAGCTTATTATGCTAAATATCTATTTTATAGAATTTTACTTTTAATTTATACGTTTTATGAAGCATAAATTTAGAGATATTTCATCCCATCTGTTCTACTGTTCCTCTAGTATTCTGGGGAAACTAGATGAATTTTTATCTTGTGCAGCGACTGGAATATCTAGGCAAGACGTTACCCATGGGCCACAAGTCTAAAAAAGAATAATATTAATTTTAGAGTAATTGGGCATGCATTTTATCTTGGAGACATTTGAATTTTAAGTGTCCTATTTCATTTCATGTTGTAACCCTTCGCCCAATGGTCCAATACTATAAATAATCAAGCGATACTCTATTGATTTGACACAGGCAGCTCTTCTACCACATGCATGTAAGGTAGCCAGCATGCTTTCTGCATGCTGTTGAGACATTTTGTGGACATTCCCAGACCATCACAATTTCTTTTGATATTGAAAAGAAGTATAGGATTTAGGCATAAAGGGATCTAAATTTTTGAGACAATGGGTGCTAGATTCATTGAACCATGAAAAGATGTGGAATTCAGTTCAGTGATAAACATCTCTTGATTCTTTAGAAAGACTAAAGGTGAAGAGCTCACAACATGGAGAGAAAATGGGAACTGGGTTTTATGTCACTTCTGTGTCACCTATGGTTGCTTCTTCTTACTCCATTGGTTTTGTTGTTGTTGTTTTTCTGTCTCTTCTGTCACATTCTAGGAAAGCCACTTTAGGTCTTATTCCAAATGTACACAACAATGCAATTCCTGGTTTGCCTTCCTCAGTAAATGTAGAACAGAAGAAAATATCAAATGAAATTCCAATTAAAACGTAATTGGATGACTGGTTCATCTGAAATTTGATGTTTTTGTAATCATGAGTTTTCTGCATCCTTTGCTTACTGGTTATCTACGTAAACAATCCAGTTATCACAGAAGCAAGAATAATATTGTCCTGACTTTACTTTTATTTTCAATAAAATATATTTTGAAAAGATTTAAAGTTAGACCTTTTAGCATTATCTTTGATAGACCTTTTATGCATGTGTTCATATATGTAACTTAAAAAATAATGTTTATAGCTAATATAATGATACTCATTTTTGTGCTGATTTATTTTATGACTTTGCCAATGATCCTGTGTCCATCCATGTGTGTCTTATTGAAATCTGAGTTGTATGTATAGATTTTATTGCTTCCCTTGGCATTGATTTCTTGATTTATTTTTATTACGATATGATAATATATAGTATACTTTGTATTATTTCCATGTGTTTAAGTCATGTCCTAAAATGTTATTTATTTAAAGGAAAGTTCCATGACTTGCTGAAAAGAATGGGTACACTACAGGTGTTAGGTAAAATTCTACGGAAACCATTTGATCAATGATATAGATCAACTCTTGTTTACTGACTTTTACTCTTAACTGTACATTTAATAATGACAACTGGGTATTCACCTCAAATGCTGTCACAGTCTTAGGATCTATCTTTCTAGTTCCCAAAATCGCATAGAGACACACCTTAAGACAACAGGAATGTAGGCCACCTCTACAGAACAGGGGATAAGCATTGATAAAATAGACCATAACCCTCCTGTCTTATAACAACCTCATGTGCCTCTCCTTAATCCTGGATTATCGGAGTTAACAATCAAGATCCTGAACTCTGATTGTTCTTCTTTTGAGGTCCCCAGGGTAGCTGTTTTAAACAGTAGATGCCCTTTCAAGATGGCACCTGTCTATAAACTCCTTAGCAAAGAAAGGCAGTGAAATGGGATTGTGATTTAGTATGAATCCCGTTTCATCAGAAGAGTCACAAACTCAGGCAAAGCTGTAACTGATTTGGGGATTTCTAGAACCGAGGGCCTGGTCTGTGGTTTGGGATTCTATCTTTTTTCTCCACTGCCATCTGGTTTATCTTTATGGTGAAGATTTCAGTACCCTCCTCCTGCATGGGAAGGCATAGCACTTTCATGGTGTTGCTTTCTTCCTTATTTCTCCTGAGGCTTCCTTCAGTTTCTCTGCCTTTACATCTCCTTAATTGCCACTTTTGTGTACTTCTGGTTATTTAATCTCTCTCTTGGCTTGGAAGTGAGCCTATTCTTTCTTATTCTGATCCTGCTTCTTCCTCACATTTGTCTTTCTCTCCTTCACTATTTAATTCACTAATAATTGACTTTTTGAAGCATTCTGACTTCTATCTAATGATAATATCAAAACTGGATTTAAAATAAAGATTATCCTATGGGATCAATATGAAAGTCATTTAGAAATGCATTTTATTCAATCATAACTGGAGATTTAATTTATCCTTTTTAATAAGCAATGGCAAGTTTCACTTCTTTTTTGGCAAGCTAACAGACAGTGAAAATTATGTGAATTAATATGTGCGATGCCTTTGGTTCATTACATTTGAGTAGTAAGGATGCCATGCTGTAGTTTTCCCATATATTACTTGATCTGAGAGTTTTATAAACTTGTTTTTAATGTTAAACCAGGGAGCAAGTCTAAAGTATATTGATTTTTCACAATTTTACTCTATATCCAGCAGCGTAGTTAATGTTTTAAGTTTATCTAAGTTTTTTTTAAATTTTGTGCCTCAATCTGAGTAAATTACAAAGAATAGAAAGTAACAATTCTCACTGTTCTCAGAGGCTGAGACATCTGTCTGTGGTAAGAGAAGCTTTTCTCATTTTGTCACTTCATGGCAGAAGATAAAGGATAAGAGAAGAAGTCAGAAGCAGAGACAAAAGAGGCCGGCCAGGCCTTTCCTGATGAGGATTTCAAGAGTGATGAGATTTCTCAGTGGTTAAAAGATGGATGGGACAGATCATATCTCAAGCCCCAGTGATGGAGCATTGATATTTATAGGTCTCTGTGCCTTGTTGGCTACCTGCCTCTCTGAAAAAAATGATCAGCCCTGCCTCAAGAAATAAGGTAGAGAGTAACCTAGAAAGGCACATGATAACGAATCTTTGAGCTCTACATGTGCAAACATGTCCAAGCACATGAACATGTATTTATCCCACATGTATATATATACAGAGCACACATATCTGTGCAAGTATTAAAGGAAAAATATCAACGCCACCAATAATAAACCCACACCATAATATTGCTATCAACCCATTTATATGGGTGGAACTCTGCCTTTCAGTTCAGTTCTTAATGGTGCTGCCTGCCTTTCAACATAACTGAACTAGAGATTGCATTTTGCACACATGAATTTTGGGAAATACATCCAAACAGTAAAAGCAGTTATCTAGAAAGCTCATTTTTTTATTTGAGATTGTCATTTAAACAATTCGCTTTTGCAGAATCAATTTTGAAGTTGCTGTTTTCTAATTTATATTATATGTGATGTCCTAATCAATATAATTTGCATTTGCAATGAATGTTGTATAGTTTTAATAGTGTTGGTAGCTTAATTACATTTCACTTAAAATTTGCAGCATGGTGGATAGTGTTTCTTTAATATGATGTAAGTGATTTCATGAATAATAAATAAATGTACAAATATATTATTAATGCCTCCTTCATAGCATATCTGAGAGACAGCTATAAGTACCATGTACACATTATAGCAGTAGATCTTATAAAATATTTCAGCACCCACACATGTTTCAAAACATTTTTCGTACATCTAAATAAAGGCTGAACTGTCATTTTCACAATAATTCAAAAAATGTTTTTACCTTTCTCCATCACTGGAGCACCTAATACTGTTTTCAGGTGTTATAAGATATACACTACTCCAATGTTTAAAGTGAAATAGAAAAGTGAGAATACAGCTGGCTAGTTTTAATGGAACAATTAGGAGAGATTTTTTGAAAATGTGAGGCAATTTTACATTTTGCTGTTTTTCCTTGTCTAGAACATTGCATTTGCTTTTCATTAGCTCATGAATTTATTACAATAAATAGTAAACACATAAAATCAGCACATCTTAAAATAATAATCACATAATTAAAAGCTTTCTAGTTTACATATCTATTGTAGTGAATATGAGGCATATAGAGCAAAATTCTTTGTTACAGGGAAATTCTTCTCAGAAGCTTGTTGTAGTGTGTGCCTCTGTGAAACAAAATGTAATAAGTCAAATAATCCAAATGTTTAACCCAAGAGATTAAAAAACACAAAACCATGTAAATACAGATGGCTTAAAGTAACAGTTCAGATCAATATCAGAATAAATGAGGGAAAGCTTAGGAAACAATACAAAGACAGTTTTAGGAAAGTATTGGCTTTTTAAAATAAATTATAAAAAATATTTGTATTTGTCTGCATTAATAAAAACAGGAAGATGAAAAGGTACAAATGGGATTGTGCTGGTTTGCAGAATAATAACCCGATATGCTCATGTATTTTAATACTTGGTTTGCAGTAGGTGGAATATTTGGGGAGGATTATATGGTGTGAACTTGTCTGAGAAGCTGTGACATTGGGATTTGGCTTTGAGATTTCAGAACTCCATGCAAGCTTCAGTCTCTCTGTGCCTGACACTTGCGGATCAGATATTAGCTCTGATGTACTCTTCCATTCAAACATTATTAACAAGAATTACAGCATTTGCATGCATAGGAAATGAATGTGAGTGTGTGTGTGTGTGTGTGTGTGTGTGTGTGCGCGCGCTAATGCCATACTACCTAAGACCCATTAGATTCAGTGCCGTACCTATCCAAATCTATGTTATTATTTTGTGAACAAGAGAAAAATATTTACATTTTATGATATTCTAAAATATCTCTCAATAGGCAAACCAAATTAGAAGAAAATCTAAAGACTTCATATTACTTTTAAGCATGTCACAATATTTTACCCATGGCATCATTGCAATAAAATAAAACCACAAACATAAACGTAAACAAATCTAAAAATCTTATAATTCATACATATGTAATAACATGCAGTCACTTGTTCTCCAACATTTACACAAAATACTAACACAGAAAAGCCATTAAAAACTACCGTGGTTGTGCATACCTTTAATCCCAGCACTTGGGAGGCAGAAGAAGTCAGATCACTGTGAGTTTGAGGCCAGTCTACTCTACATAGAGAGTTCAGGACAGCCATGGCTACACGGATGAACTCTATCTCAAAAAAATTATTTCTGGATGATTACATGAGAAAGATAAAGCCAGGTTCTATTATCTAAGTATAAGAGACTACAACTCATGGCAGTAAACAGATTAGGACATAACAGCATAAGATGTAAAAAATAGAGGAAGAATCATAAGGATGAAGTTTTCTTTATGAGAATGACTTGTAATGATTTTGAACTATAACTGAAAAAGGATAGAAATAAATATGTAAATAGGACTACATCAAACAAAAAAGTAAGAACAGGGAAGTTGGTAGCACTAAAGAGGGAAAAATCTTCCAGAAGAGGAAAATTTTTACAAGTTATATATTGGATAATCATTTAATATCCCATATAGGTAATAACAGTAACAACTTAATAACAAGGAAGCATATGATTGCTGACACCATTGTATGATTAACATGTACAGGGAAATTATTCAAAATGGTTTTTATTAGGATGAAACAGCTAGACACAAAAAGTAGAGGGTAAATACTTCACAGCTCCAAATGAGTAATAGATGTGAACTATTGTTGAGAATATGGAGAACACAATCCTTTGTAACCTGTTGATGATACCTTACATTACCACCACCATCGTGGCAGCAATATCGGTGTTAATGAACATAGTAATAATAGATCTAAGAGCTGAACTCATTGTATGGTACTTGGGTATATTTAAAAAAAAAAAAAAGAAAGCATTAGGCTAAAAAATATCTGTACACTCATATTTTAAACATTATCAATAGTAACAGATGATAGAAGCAATCTGTTTATTCAAATTGAGAAGAAATGAGTGCTAAAGATGTGGGTCAATATGTAAGAGCTCCTAAGGCTCTTGCAGCATACTAAGATTCAATTCCCAGAACCTTTAGTATGGCTTGCAACTGCCCACAACCACAGTCTATGATGATTTGGTGCCCTATTTTTGACCTTCTCCAGCTCCTGAAAACATGGAGTAGATAGGTACAACATTCAGATACTCGTACATGTAAAAGAAAATAAATAAATATTTTAAAAATAAATGTAAACCTTTTCAAAGTATAGAAACAAATGTGGTAGAATTCTGCTGTGCCCTAAAAGGATGGAAATAACCTCATTGTGACAACATGGATAAAATATTAATTATATGCCAAGTTAGTCAATAATAAGAACAAAGATATTGTATGATCTTATTTTTAATGTGGAATCCAGAAAATTTCAATTCAACAATATACAGGAGAATAGAGGCTCCTGAAAACAGGAGAAAGTCATGAGAAATAGAGAGATGACAAGCAAGGATTGTAGAGATTAGTTATAGAAACCCATTTAGGCTTTTCTTGACTACCATTGCAAAGTGTGGCAACAATAGTTCTATACTTAACATTGCTAAAAGTGTACATGTTATATGACAAGATGACACTTATGGAAGCAAAAGTGTATGAGGTAATAACTAGGATAATTTAATCGAACAGTTTAAATATGTACATATTTCAAAGCATCACATTGTATTCCATGAACAAAAAATTTTGTTTCTGAAAATCCCAATAAAGTTACAATAATATAGTTCTAAAACAAAATAAGGAACAACATTTTAAACTAAATTGTTTCAGAGAAAAGAGATTTTGAGACAGAAATGGAAACTGTTAAAAAATGTTTGAATTAGGTGATATCCAGGGATATGGTTGATTTGAGGAAGAATAGTTTTCTCTCAGTATGAAAAACAAGTAACAAGAAGAACTTTACTTAATCATGTTCAGTATTGTTTAAATTTTCTAGTTTATTTAGTGGCAAATAGATCTTTTTTTTTTTTTTGCAAAATTTTCATATAATATGATCCAGGTTCTTAAATATGTTGTCTTAATTATTTCAAAACTTGTCATAACAAAACAAAAAACAAACAAACAACAAAACACACATGTGCTTCTCTCTCAAAGACTGGAGTCTTGTTGTGGAATCATTGGCTAAGGGTTGAAAAAACTGGGTGTAGCTGAGGTAGGTGTAGATCAGTAGTAGACAGCCTGCTTAGTTTGCGTGAGGTCTTACATTCTGCCTCAGTTAAAAACGAAACAAAGCAAATACTACTAATTCTATTTGTGGTGAATGTCTGACCAGATGTTCCACCAGAACCTCTCTTCAAATCTTCTCTGTCATAATAATACCTCTAAAAGTAAGCATTTTAAGGAAAAACTTTGATCTTAAATTTGTCTCTATTTAAGAAGAAAATGGAAACAGACTAAATGAATAAAATTTTGAACTGTAAATTTCATTAGTGATCACTAATAAATAGCAGGATTACTACTTACAAACTGAAGTAGTATATTATCAGAATATTGGATTTTCTCACTTGGAGATTAATTAAACATAATTAAAGGTCATTAAATTAACAGTTTACTCTGACGATATGAAACTTCAATTCAAAATAAAGAGTAATTTCAAAGCAAATAGTGACATAAGGCATAGAAGCTAGATACTATGTCCTCTGAATTAAAAATGTAATTTATTTTTTTTCTGAAAGTTTGTGTAATGTTAATTCACTAATTTGAAATGAAAAATCAGTTGTATATAGCACAAACAGTAGGTTATACAACACTTGGCGCTGGGAAGTAACCCATGCCATCCTTCACTATTTGGAGAATTCAGGATAGTGTTTGTTAGGAATGAGGATAATCATTTTTAATATAAGTTATGTTCTTATAAGTTACTGTTATAGCTTGTGTTTGACTAGTTTGTCTCAGAGAGAGCAATTGCTTTTGAAGGTTTTGAAGACTGTCACACTGGAAAACTCACTGGCAGATATTGCTGCAGAAATGTTGGTTCTGACTTGTAGCCAATTTGACCTTCTGTCTCTTGCTCTGAAGAGACATGAGGGTCTCAAGCTCTGTGTTTCCTGTTAGGGTTTGGACCATGGATTTCTGGTCATGATGGGCTGCATCTTCTCAAGTCATAAAACAAAACAGATTCCACTTCACTTCATTTTTTGTTCTTGTTTGTTTGTCTAAGGAGATGTCTCCTAATATTGTGAAGACTAACTAATACAGGAAATTTATGTTGAATTGTGTTGTTGATGTGACAAATCTGATCATGAGGGTCACAGGCCTATGGAACTACTATGTGAGTAGAATAACAATGAGTTCGGAGCTATGGGATAGAGGATGCACAAAGTATTTTAGGGGGATGTTTATTGGGTTATCCCTGTGATAGTGGAACTCTAGGTAGCTCATGAAATCTCAGACAGTGAAGGTATGCAAATAGATTTCATAGAGGCATGTAGACGCTGTCATAACTGGGTAGGTTGTCTAGTAATGACTTTTTTTTTTTTACATTCTTGCAAACAACCCAGCTAATTGCTTCCAGTGGGCTGAAATTTTGACTGAAGCTGAACTCAAAGTGATGGACAAATATCAATGGTGGAGAAATTTTCAAGCAATTCTAGTGTTCCACCTGTGACATTGTTATGTGTCACTGTGTTTGATCACATTACAGGGCAAATGTAAATAAGAAACAAAAAAAAAATGTAAGACATGTAGGAAATTAATATGGACACTATGCAAATTTTAGGGAAATGTAGAAAACAAACTTACAATACCTGAAAGAGATTTGTGCTCTCAAAGAAAGAATAGGATACTTTCTACAAGACTTAAGAATGTGTGCATGCTGGGAGTGCAGGTAAGTAGCTTTCCGAATGAGAAGATGACAAAGACAGTTTGCTACCTGAATAGGGGTTGAAGACTAGGTAGTTTAGTTTTACAATGAAGCTCAGTTGTTTAGCAGTTAAGATGTTTTTAGGTCTAGATAGATGTTTTAAGTTGATAATGATAAGAGGTGATGGAGATTGATTTACATTCAGAATTTTAGACACACCAAAATAAGAAAGATGTTTCCTTCTAGGGTGTCAAATACAAATAGCCCAAATATTAAGAAGGTAACATTTATACCATTCCTGATTGTGTCATGGTTCTTCTTGCTATAGATAGTTTACATTATAAATGTATAATATATATATATGTATTTATAAAAAATAAAACATGTTTATTTAAAAAAATGTGGGGATGGAAGGACCCAGAGGGTTCAGGAGCCCCACAAGGAAACCATCAAGGATGGTACATCTTTACCCAGGGGTCCTGCATAAACTGTTGTGCCAAGGACAATGCATGCAGTAAAGCTAGACCCCCTGTTCATATCTAGCCAATAGATAATTCTTTCTCCATGGTTGTGGGGATAGTGGGTACTGCCTATGACATGAAAACTGGTGCCTCTGATTTGATCATTTTGCCTTTGTGGGGAAGCCCAGTAGTTACACAGAGGAAGGGAAAGCAGGTTATCCTGATAAGATCTAATAGGCTCTAGTCATATGGTGGGGGAGCGTTACCCTTCTGTCGGAGTTCTAGGGCAGAAGAGGGCAGAAACAGGAATATACAAGTGAGGGAATAACAATGTAAGTGTAATCTGAATAAATTATAATAAATTAAAAATTTAAAAAGATAATTAAAAAGATTACACTCTCATCACTGTTTTCAGGGTATAAAATCTGAAAACATTTATTTGAAAAGCATTCAGAACTTAGCACAACTGATGTGATGATGGAAGTACCAGTCAGGCCATAAAACCCAACATGTAGAGGAAACCATCATCCAAAAGAAAAGAAATACCTACTTCATCAAAGTCCATGGTTCTGGGAATGTTGCTAAATGTACTAACTGTGTGTGTGGGTTTTTTGTTTGTTTGTTTGTTTTTATTTTTGTTTTGTTTTTTGTTTTGTTTTGGTTTTTTATTTTGCTTGTGTAGTTCATCTTCTGGCAAACTGTTTTTGCAGATTGAAGTATGTCAGCCTTGGATATGATTTTTGTGTGTGTGTGCTTAAAAGATCACACTGAGAAATGTGGCTACACTGGGATGCTGCAACATCTTTTGAAATTGCTTGCGTTTTAATAAAGACTTCATTGAATTAAACCACTATCTTAGTGGTCTTCTCCAGTAATACCCCTCAATAATTTGGGAAGTATTTTTCTAGGTAAAATTCTAAGGCTTACAGAGGCTGTCATGTATCCATAAAGGAACATGGCTATATCCTGACTGTGCAGAAGTTCTAGCCACAGAACTACAGGAATGACTCGTCAGTTCTGAGTACTTTGAGTAAAGATGTAATTGTATTATAAGATTCTACCCAAAAGTTGGTCTGGCAACTTACGAGAAGGTTGGATTATCTGTTTTGAGACCCTGAAAGTCTGTTCTAGGACTCCTAAAATGATGTGATTACAAAAATTTATTGGCTGCTTATGATTATATTTTAAATTTCATGAACTAGAAATATTCATAAACCTAAGCAATCCTGATTGATAAAAAGTGAATATGAGTAAAAGTTATATACTATATTATATATTTTATATTATATAATTACATATTACATGCAAATATAAAATATTACATAATATAATATTATGTTATTTTAATTTTAATATAATTTAATTACATAAAATAATTAAAAATATTTTATATTATAGATATTTCTTTATAAGGCAAATAATAAATACATTGTTCAATATAATTACAATATAACTACATAACTTGTATTAAGACCAAGCATATGCAATTATATAATGCATAAATATACATTCTAGTTATACTCCAATTAGATTATTCAAAACACTTGATCACTTATTGTCTTCAGTCCTACATTATATGTGCATGATGATAACACTTACATATTAAATTTGAAGGTGTGTACTTTGACCAAATACTGTTTGAACTTTTCTTCCATGTTCAATGGCCAGGGAATTTGTAGGTGCTGTCTACATTGTAATCAGTGAGTCTGGAAAAGCAGATTGCTCTTCATGAGGGAAACACAGTGTGCTGTCAAAGTGGAAATCCCAGGAAAGCATATAGATTGGGTAAAACCAAATTCTTATGCCTAGTTTCTTAAAATAATGTAACTTTCTCTTCAACCAGAGCTCAGAGTAGAATACAGACGTTTCGTTGACTTAATTCAGCAGGTTTCTATAGTTGGAGTTTCATCATTAGATATTATGGCTCTTAGGCATTTGAACTAAAATTGGGATTACAAATCAGCTTCAAGTGATTCCAACTCTTAGACTTTAAATTATAGAAATCTTTTCAAACCACATCACTCATTTCTTGATAATAGAGATGATAGGCAGGTAGATAGATAGACAGATAGAAGGACAAGTAGATACCTGCATGTATACATACATAAATACATCTATATCTAAATCAGTATTATGTGTATCATCTGTATTTATCCATATCTAACTATATATCTCTAAATCTTAATTTGTGTCAATTTTATACCTATATTTTCATATATCTAATATATCCCTCTGCCTGCTTGAAATACTCATATAGTAACCTAGAGGCCAAAGCAAGAGAAATAGAAATCCAAGGCTAGATTAAACTATATCAGGACACCAAGTATCAATAAATTTTTCAAAAGTTTTAAGTGAATTCTTGTCAAATATGATAATTCAAAACTTATTTTATATTTAATGATCTATTTTTATTTTATTAGTTCACTGAAATTTCAGACTTGTATACAATATACCTTTCTCATAGCACCAGTCACCTACTACTATAAATCTTTCAAGTTTCATATCACCTCTCCCTGAAAACTTCCTTGTTTATTTATTTATTTCAAGCACCTAGTAATTCCTCTACAATTTCAATATATATATATATAGTATGTTAGCCATTTTCATGTACAAAATTTCTTTTATAATAATTTGAACATTGTCTTACCAGTCATTTTGTATGTTTGAAAAATAAATACTCTAGAAAAATTTCCTCTTTTAAATGTTCCTTTGATTTTTTTTTCTGAATTCATCCACATTTGCTGAATGGTCTCATATAAGTGAAGGGATAAATAAAAATGCAAATTACAAAGTGTGCATCAGTTTCTATCATCTGTCTTGTATCTGATAATTTTAAGTAAATCAGATTTCAGATATTATATTTACATGTGGATCAGAAAAAAAGAAAGAAACAAAGTTCTGACTTTACAGATGGTTGTTTTTCTTAATTATATGGAGAGCAGTTTAGAAATAACTAATTGGTCATGCCTGACAAGTGATCGCAGTTTTTCCAAGATAAACAAACGCTCACATTTTTCATACTTAATCAGAGACTTTATGTGCAAAAAATGACCAAATGTATCATCTATTCTAAGCCTCCTGTGTTGTTTTGTAATAAACGACCATCTGTACTTTGATTTGAGTGAGGTTTTCTGTGATGACCAGAGAATCTGATTACATGGCAGATGGTTTGAAAAGAACTTGTCTTTTAGAAGTAAGCAGACAAAGATGTTTCAATGCCTACCCCTTCCTCTTCTTCTTCTACTGCTCTGCAAAGGTGAGATTCATTATTGCAGGACTTCAATGCTCTTCTCTCTGCTCTCTTAATTCATACAAGTTAAAAGGAAAACCAATACATTGCAGAGGCTTCATATGGTAATTTAGAATTTTTTTCCCAGAGCTTTTTCTCTCAGCTACCAGGAAAAACTGAAAGTGTCGTAGACCTCCAGAACTTAACACATCTCATACCAGAAAGGAAGTATCCCTCTGGCCATAGAAACCAACAATTTGGCAGCACTGCCTGCCAAAATAAAAACAAAGACCTAATCCATCAAACGGTAATTCTAATAAAGTCTTTAACTACATTAAACCTTGCCTTTGGCTTCTGTTGTTTTACTTTTGGCTAACTGTTCTTGCTAACTGAGGTGTGTGAATCCACGCTGTGGTTTTTATATTTAAAATCTCAGCCCAAGAAAGGCTCAGCCTAGACTTGGATCCCAAACACCTATTTATTGGCTGGCAGGCTAAGAAAGATGTTCTACTAGCTTAAACCTGTAGATGAGTCCTCTTCTGGTAGATGCCCCACCACAGACCTTAGTCATTTAAGAGCATTTTGTTGTCTTATCTGTCAGTCTCAGTACAGATGTCACTGCAAAGTACAGGGGAATTGGAAATCTAATAAAATATAATTTAATTAAGAAAAGTTCATTTATAGCAGCAGGACACCTAATCATGGAAGGGGTCAGTTACCTGCATATCTCAGGACCAAAAATATCTAAGAAAAGACAATAGAAAGAATTCTTGTCTATGTATTTCATACCATAGCTAGCTGTATCTTTTATAGTTCGGACTGAGGTAAGGCTTACATTTCATAAGAAGAAACTGTTAAAGAAAGACTGATTGCCCCAGGGTAGCCAGGAAGCTTATAATATGGTTGATTGTATAATTACTAACTTTACAGTTTTTTTCCATGGGTTTGAAATAAATCATAGTGTTTCAATCTTAGTGAGCAAATAATTGGAAGGTGTGTTGAGTACCACAGTTATGCTATCCAAAACAAACAAAATAATCAAACAAAAACTGCCTGCTTGGGCAAATGGATGGAACTCAGGATGGATCATGTTGAGTGAGGTAACCCAGACCCAGAAAGACACGCAAGGTACACACTCACTTATAAGTGGATATTGTGCCAACATAGATGTCCTCTGAGAGACTCTGTCCAGTGGGGAATCTGGACAGATACTGGGACTCACAGTCAGACACCTGACAAAGTGCTTTGAGTTGTAAGGAAGAGTTGGGAAATGGAAGGGTGTGGGTTGTGGGGTCGGGGAAATGGGGGTGAGCTGGAGGGATGGTTGTGTGTGTGTGTGTGTGTGTGTGTGTGTGTGTGTGTGTGTGTGTGTGTGTGTGTGTGTGTGAATCGGGACTCAGGGTGGACTGCTCAAACTGATGCACTAGATCCCTAGCTGAGATGAACTATGTCAGGCAATCAGTATCTGTTAAGAGGGGGAGATTCTTAGGATAACTGAACAATACAAGTTAATTGTGAGTTGATCAAATCATGGCTATATTAATTTCTAGTGTATTTTTATCACAAGAATACACATTCTAGTTTAACAGATATGATTCTATAGAAAGATAAGGTAAAATAGTTATATAAGGTCTTCAAAAATCTCAGAAACCTACAGAATATGACCTGTAGAGATGTTTTTATTATCTTAAAGATTCTTTGACAATAAGATAGGTTATCTCCTGGTAACACCCATCCTACCTAAAAGAGGATGATGAGCATCAAAGTACCTTGTTATGGAGATGGCTTCAAATGTGGCAAACCAGCAAATGGGAAACACGTCCTCGTTTCTACCACGGACTGAAATTCTGCCTAAAAATGGCCAAACTTGGATGCAGGCAGAGTTTACCACCGAACTCTGCCAAGACAGGGTAAGCAAGTCCACAATAGTTCCTGCCTCACAAATATGTCTGTCAGATATATTGGGCCAGAAGGCTAAAGATGATGTTCCAAAGTTATAGTGAATTTGGGGTGACTATTTAGGCAGCAAATTGTCTCTCTCATTTTAGAAACTGCTAACCTGAGCTCTCTGTCTACTCAGATAATTAATTTTATTCCTTCTTAAGTCTCTAATGGGGTTGAAGATGAGATAGTTTAATTTTACAATTATGCCTAGTTGTTTTGGGCTTAAGATATTTTTAGGTCTAGGTAGTCGTTTTAAGTTATAAAGATGAGATGTGGTAGATATTGATTTACATTGAAAGTTTTAGACTGACCACGATAGGAAGCATGCTCTCTTTAAGGCTGCCAAATACAAATAATCAAAACACTATGAATGTAAAATTTATAAAATTCCAGATTGTTTCATGTTTCTTGTTGTTGTAGGTTGTTTAGTGTATATATGTGTAATAATATCAATGTATATGTAAAAACAGAAAAGAATTTAAGCAGAGGGAGAGTCTCGGTCTCTGAGGGCAACCCTTCCGATGTGTTATCTCAAGTAGCCAACCCTAAAAACAGATCCATACGTGCAGTACTAACAGTAGTTGAAAAAAAAAAGAGGTTATGAATTTGAGATATACACACTATCACACTGTGTCTCCAGCTGCACAGATTCTCCAAGATTTTGCCTATATGACACACAGTCAAAGAGGCATTAATGTACACACACACTTAACATAAAACAAGTCTTAAAAAATAAAAATACTACCACTGTTTATTTAAATAATAATTTTATATATTATATATTTTATATATAAGTTATGTATTAGTTTCTAAAATAAGTAAATTTTAAAATAATACCTGAGTAGATTCATAAATATTCTATGCTAGATGTAGTAGTGAGTCATGTGATTACTTTAAAAATTGGATGAGTGACCTATTTTTAGCTCTTTACTGCTGTTTTTAAATATATAAATTCTGGGCTATGTATCTCATGTTTGACAAAACTAAATTGCTATATGTAAACATCAATTTTTTCTACAAAAATTATTTTAAAAAATGTATTATGGGTTATCTGACAAAGCGACTTCACAAAGAAAGTAGAGCCCTTTGTAGAAGCTGCTAAGGATAAAATAAATCCGATATTGACAGAAAATATAAAGGAATTTATTTTCTCTGTTCTTATTTCCGAAATTAAAATTGCCATTTCAGGATATATCAAAAGACATGTTATTAATAGTAAAGATATTTGGCCCTTTGGATATAATTTGGGTTAGATTAAGCTATAGTAACCTCAAGTGAAAGTCCAATTTCCCCTTCAGGACAAAAATTCCATAAAAATAAATGCATAAATCTTTTATATTCATACCAGAGGCCATTGAAAAATGCAATCAGGTAAAATTCTGTCTTACACTGTGATGTTAGTTCGCTGTATAAAGAATTACACTGTTTCTATCAGAATGAGCCAACCCGAGTGTTAATGCAATGCCCTTGTATTTAGGGTACTTCAATCTAACTATGTGCCTGGGATCCAGTAATTACAGAATAAGTCTCCATCCTCTTTTTTGCATATATAATGTGAAGTTTTGCGCACAAGAATATGCTTTTACCTCGTAAGGTATTATTTAGCTATTTGCCTATACAACTTAGGAAAGCACTATTTTTTCTTTGTTTTACAGGGTATTTAACTCTACGGCTTTCTGATACTTTACATTATATTGACAACCTTTAATTCCCTCTGCTTTTCATTAAATATTTCCAAGTTTCAGCATGCCCTTTCTTAAAATACTGACAGATGATTAGGCAATAAAAATAAATTTATTCATGAAATACATTTTACATTAATTTCTGGTTTAATAAGTCTAGGAATGAAGTAAAGCTAATTAGTTTTCATGTGTGAAGAAACTACATTTGCATAAAATAAAACATAGCATGAAATACAGCACAGACCATATGTGAAGAGTCAGATTCTAACGAGAGGATCTCTGGCCGTGTATAAATGATACATTGTTCTGATTGACCATATGTGCAACTCAAAGGGCCTCAAACTAGAAAATAGGACTGATAAAATAGTCTGATAACAAGTAAGTACATAGTGATCCAATCACTTCTCTATGGTGCCAACATCTGGGGATGATCCCTTTAATTCAGGAGTCTCTGAGGGAGTCTCATGATAATGATAACTATTGATTTTTTATTCCTATTCAATATTTTTTGGATTTAGATGTATAGCATTGATTTGAACTCTTAATTATTTATTTGGTTAAAGAAAAAAATCTTTATTTATTAACATTTTGTCTTCTCTGGAGTCTAGCTGGCACATGAATATAGATACAATGACTCTTATCCTGCCTTTCTTGGGACACTTTCCTCCTGTTGTGATGCCTTGTCCAACCTCAATATATTGTATTTTAGCTTTATCTTATTATATTTTATTTTGGCATTCTTAGCTGTTATCTCTTAGAAGTTTGTTCCTTTCTAATGAGTAAAAAAGAAAGTGGAATTGGAAAGAGGGTATGTGGGGAGGAACTGGAAGGGGAAATTATAATCAGAATATATTATATTGTCTCCTTTGTGAAGTTTCTTTCACATGTCCTCTTCTTTCTGCAATGTCGATGGGCCTCCTTGTTTTCCAGTCATGTTTGGTTTTCATTCCAAACACATTAGGCACCAGCTATAAATGTTTTTATTTTCTTAGAGGGAGAGTGGAGATGAGAGCCATACCAAGGCTTTATGAGTTCATAGATTGGGCTGAGCCTAGAGCATTTCTTTCCATGTTCTGTCTATCCCTAGTCCTAGGCCTGGAAGCTACTAACTTCCACATCATACACTGTAATCTTCTCTAAGTCTGGACCTTGAGAAATCCAGTCTCCTACTTGTGTCTTCTAGGCCTAGAATGTTTTTATCCTCTAAGTCTTACTGCAGAATAAATTCACCCTTTCTAGTTCTTTCTGAACTCTGTCTGTCTGGTTCAACTCAGCTTTTCTGGCTCAAACCTCTCACCAAACTGACTGATTCAAATTGTCTTCTATCAGTTTCTCACTGAATTGTTTTCTTGGAAAAACTGCCTCTTAACAACAAGAACTGAACTACTACAACTGCAGGAACTGAATGGAACTACACTAATTCAACCGAACTCCACAGCACTGTTGAGCTGAACCAAACTCGACTCTCTCCTTTCCTGTCTGCTTTTGTGAGATTTGGGTGTATCTCTCTGACTTATTCTTTCAGATCTTTCTCTGATTTGTCACATTGTTTGCCCCTCAATTAGAAGTCACTTTCAAACATGCCTTTTTCCTTCTATAAACCAAATCTACTTTAGTGTTTGGGATTAACAATGTAAAATAAGGATGTATCAGTTTTCCAGCTAGATAATACTATAGTCATGGGCGTGTTTACATTCTGGTCAAATCATACAGACCTAAAATTTTTGGATTTGGTCCCTTGACAGAATAGTCATGTCACTGCACTAAAATCCCTCTGCATTGTATGATAAAATAATGTATTTTCAATAAAAGAAAAACAAACAAGAAAGGAGGGGTATACTTGAGAGTCAGTGCTGTCTTTCATGACAACTGCTTCTTCAGTATTTGTCCTAGGCAGTGAAGATATCTCCATTCAGAGTAAAGTTAGATTTTACTTCTAATTTGAGTAGGAGGGCTCTTCCACTGATGAAGAAAGTTTCTTTGTCCTTAAATTATTCAAAACTTAGGCATTGGATACTCCCAGGTTCCCTTTTCTACTGTGTATCCATACCTTTCCTAATCAATGCATTTATTAAATGGTAAATTGTGCTTAGTTCTTGGGATCCAAATTCAACTGTAACCTAGTATAATTGAAATAAGAGATTCAACATTCTAGTTCCTGTGGCATCAGGAGACAGGCTTCCTGAAATTCAGGTATGGGAGCTTCAGGTAATCCATGCAATCTTTGTGCCTGCAATGAACATTCTAGAACTTAGTCTCTTTTTTCCATTTTGCCTAGTGGTGTTAGGAGCAATGAGGAGAGCTAATTATTTGTTGTATTGGGCAAATGACCTAAAAGTACTGCACATATATGTTGCTATTTGTATTTCTGAAGTAAGTCTTCTTAAAATTCATAGTAGTCTTAAGAGTTGGTGCCTACATTTTAGAGGTAGAACATACATGTGAAGACCTTTGGGGCTGCCTTTACAATGGACTGAGATGAGTCTCTTTGTAGTTGTTTACTTTTTATAAGGCAGGTTTTATAAAAGCTTGAATTGGACTTCCGAACAGTCTTTCATGTTTCCTGTGATGACATGTGATTCTTTCTCTTGTACATACTCCATCATCTGTCATCTTGCCATCACCAATGAAGTTCTATTCTGTGTGAATTTTCAGCATCAAAGGCTGTGAGTTCATGTCATCTTGTTTCATAATAAGCAGTCTGTCTCAGGAAATTTTTGTTTGTTTGTTTGTTTTTCGAGACAGGGTTTCTCTGTGTAACCTTGGCTGTCTGGACTCGGCTTGTACATTAGGCTGGCCTTGAACTCACAGTGATCTGCCTGCCTCTGCCTCTGGAGTGGGAGTGCTGGGATTAAAGGAGTGCGCCATGATGCCCAGCTGTCTCAGGGAATTTAAAAGAGCAACTGTACAGCCTTATATTTAAGGACAGCTCTAGCCTTGCTTCTTATACACTTTGAAGCAATCAATAGTAAAATTTAATTATCTCTGTCTCCAGAAAGACCTCAGAATATCCATATCCTTTCCAGAACTGAAATTATCTGTGATTATATTTAAAATTTTTCATAATAAATATTTAATTTCGGAACTCTTGTAATCAGTTTAAAAACTGGTTTCTAAAGTTTTCTTTAGACCTCTGTACCAAACTTCACACTATTAAAGCTTCCTTTGAGAAAAAGACCCAATAGTGTGTGAATGTGTGCGTGTGTCTGTATTTGAGAGAGATAGTGTAAGAGAGATTATGTAGCACTATCCTAATTTAATGAAGCAAAGAACAGATATGTGTTCACAGGATTAAATACCAAATTTACACACTTGATATTCCTACCATATTTCAAGGTATAAATAAAATTTGTGTCACTTTATATACAACACATTAGATGGAGTTAATTATTATTCACAGGTTAGTAGGATTTTTGTTCTTTATAGACCAATTGATTGGACAGGACTCAGTCACACTGGAGGGCAATCTAGTTAACATACTCAAATGTCAGTGTCAACTACAAGTAATCTCACAGACAAATTCAAAATAGTATTTGATCAAATGTATGTCAAACCAATAGTATGTATGTCTACTTAATTAATTTTAATTAATTTATTCATATTACATCTCAGTTGTTATCCCATCACTTGTATCCTCCTATTCCTCTCCCTCCCACTTTCACCCTATTCCCCTCCCCTGGGTCTAAGACTGAGGGGGACCTCCTCCCCCACTATATGGTCATAGGCTATCAAGACTCATCTTGGTAGCCTGCTTAGTTTTTCTCTGAGTTCCCTTAGGCCTCCCCACAAAGAGGAGGTGGTCAAATTTTATATGAATGGTCATTTTAAAGTGTTACCACTTTGCTAATATCAAAACAATATCATGACATACAAAATATTACAGACAGAATTTAAAATTCACTATACTCATGTTAATGTTTGTGCATTTTCTATATGAAAAAAAGTTTCTCATCCACAAATAATGTTATGATTATTTTCCATATTGATTATTTCATTTGGATAATTGTACTAGGAATGAGTCTGGCTTAACAGAGTGGAAATGCAGAGTATATTAAGCAACAATGGGAAGTTCAGTCATAGCAAATTACAGGGTGACTCATAAAACACAGAAGGTTGTTGGCTTCATTCTGTCATTAATTGAAGAATGATTAAGTTTAAATAAGAAAATTATGGACTTGTGAAATGCAGCTTTCTAAAGGAAGATTAATTATGGGATATTTCTTGTAACTCATAGAAAGTGATTAGACCCTGGAGTAAAGGCCTAGCAATTCATCGAAAACTGGGAACAATTCTGAAGACATTTTGAGAGTGAAAGAACCTTGGATTATGAAAACAGTGAAATCAAATCAGGATCATTGGAATTTTAAACTTAAAGGTTCATGTCTAAGACAATAGTAGAGAGATTGAAAGATACGTGCAAGAATAAATTTTATAAGTTTTTCTAATGTTTAAATTTTAATTAATAGTCCTTAGGAGTATATTAATATCTGTCAATCATTTAAAACTTATCAGTGTTCATAATCTAAGCTAAATACCAATAATATAGAGAAATCCATCATATGATTTGAGACAATATAATTAACAAGGAAAAAAACTTCAACTCAATACTTACGGTTCTCAGTACCTACATTCTTTATTATTCCTTGTTTGAGCTTAAAGCTCAAGTCCACATCGATTCTGGGTCATTAGCTTTCTCTAGGGAACCACCCATTTTTACTTATTGAGCACTATAAAAAGCGAGTGCAACCACACCCACCCAACCTTTATATGATTCTGGGACTCAGAACTCCTCACTTTATGTTTCTATAGCTAGTGTTTTCAACAATGACTTTCTACCCAGTGCCAAATGCTAGACTTTAATGCTAAATTTGTATGAGTTCAGTTGGTCTGACAGGGTATCTGACATTCTGTATCTAATATGCTTCTATGGAAATGATTTGCAAATGTGATTATCATTACTAACCACATGACTTCAAGAAATTCCTATTATCTAATGTGGTCTGGATGGATCTCAGTTAATTAAGTCATGGCCATAGTGCTAAGGTTTCCTGGAAGAAGAAATTCCATGTGTTCAATTTAATATAACTTGAATCATAAAGTTCTGGTGTTCCTTCCATGTGGCCTGCCTTACCACATATAATTTATTTACAGAATATTTTCCTTAAAAATTCTCACTGAATCTAAGTAGAAGAGTCAAAGACTATTTTGAAAATATTTAGACAACTTAAATGTCAGTTCACCTCAAACTTTAGGATTATATATAATCGACCAAGTCAATGTGCTTCATACAACACTAAGAAAAAATTTTATAATAATCCTCCTGAAATTAAAACACATATTTATATTAAAATGAGTATGAATAAATCTGAGATTGTCTCTGATATTTGCATTAGTGACACAACTGAGATTACTACTCCATGGCCTACAGGATCATTAGTTCCTACCTTTTGATGTGCATTAATTCAGTCAGATTAGGGAAGGGTATCAGAAAAGAAGAAAAAATTGAGAATATTGAGAAATATATATATATTTATATATATACATATATATACATACATACACACATATATATATATATATTTGATAAATATATATATATATATTTGATAATATATATATATATATATATATATATATATATATATATATATATATATATGGGAGTATATGGGAGGACCAGGTCTAGTTCCAGTCTATGGATGTTCCGTGATTGGTGCTTTAGTCTCAACACACCCGTCTGGGCCCCAGCTAGTTGGTTCTGTTGATCTTCTTTTGGAACTCCTGTAACATTCAGGTCCCTTTCTCCTTCCCATCACTTTTCCATAAGTCTCACTAAGCCTTAAACAATGTTTGGTTGTGAGTCTCAGCATCTGATTTGAGCAGTGCTGGATGGAGCCTCTCAGAGGACAACCCTGTTAGGCTCTCTTATTCAAGTGAACCCTGAGTATCTTTAATAGTGTCAGGGGCTCTCTCTCATGAGGTGTGTCTTTGGTTGGGCCAGGCATTGGTTTGCTCTATTTGTTCTCTCTTTATTTCCTGACATCTTGTAGACAGGGTAAATTCTGTTTCTAAGTTCTTTGGATAGTTTGGTGTTCCTCTCCCTATACTAGGAGTATTGTATATTTAGAGGGTATCGTCTTCAGTCACTATGGCCCCTGAAACTGAGTCTCTGTATTATTATATTAATGGGAGTATTTGTGATTTAGCTTTCTCTCTAAATAAATACTTCATTGATGTTTTCATCTTGGCCTGGCTCTGAGTCATGACCATAAAGTTCTTAGTCCACAGATTATTAATATTTACTCTTTCTTTTCTTTGTGTGTGTGTGTGTGTGTGTGTGTGTGTGTGTGTGTGTGTGTGTCCAGGTATATCATGGAGTCCAAAATCAATCAAAACTGGGTAACTTTCTCATCATTCTCCAACTTATCTTTTAGTACAGGATTTTAAAGTGAACCCAGAGCTAACAGAGTCAGTTTGTCTGACTTACTGGCAAGTCATAGCAATCCCTCATCACTCCCTTCCCTATCCTGGGATGGCCTGCATGAACCATCATACCCTGTTCCTTAATAGATTCAATATATAGCTGTCCATTATATATTAAAACAGCTCATTACAAACTTTGTTCATACTATTATATTTCTTTTATTTTTGTATGACATGTTATCTGCTTGTTCATTTTTTAAAAATCAAATCTAGGGACTTGTATCTGCTATCTGGGTGCTCTACCACTTAAACTATAGTCTCAGATCCTATTATACCTTTTAAATCTTACTTTATAAACTGACACAAAATTGGCTTGTATATTATTATAAGCTCTTTTTATGCAAACATGTGTTTTATAAGATATTAATTATGGACTAAGAATGCATTTAAACTAAATATACTATGTCAAAACAGTCTGCTGATAGAACTTACAGATCAAATTTATTTAATCACAAAATGTTCAGTATTTTTAGAAAATAACTAACCACATTTTAGTTTTGGACAGTAAACAACAAAATATTAAACAAGTCATTTTAAGCAAATGATATTATATGATTACACAAACAGCAAGAAGATGTTGCTCTTGTGCTAACACACACACACACACACACACACACACACACACACACACGTACACATTTTCATCCACATAAATACTTAAAGCAGAATGGAGGACAGCTTGAATTCAGCAAAATTTCAGGGTTGGGATGTTACTGGTTTTGTGTTTGGTTAAGGGTCATTTTGACAAGGAAGACAGTCTTGTCTCTGAAGACCATAATTTCATGAGAATTAAACTTTCCTTTAACAATAACAATGCATTTTTGTTCATCAGTGATTTTGGTTATTTTTTTAATTTATTTTATTAATTTATTCTTATTACATCTCAGTGGTTATCCCATCCCTTGTATCCTCCCATTCCTCCATCCCTCTCATTTTCCCCTTACTCACCTCCGCTATGACTGTGGCTGAGGGGGACTTCCTCCCCCTGTATATGCTCATAGGGTATCAAGTCTCTTCTTGGTAACCTGCTGTCCTTCCTCTGAGTGCCACCAGGGCTCCCCCTCCAGGGGACATGGTCAAATATGAGTCACCAGAGTACGTGTGAAAGTCATACCCTGCTCTCCACTCAACTGTGGAGAATGTTCTGACCATTGGCTAGATCTGGGGGGGGGGGGTTTAAGGTTTACCGCCTGTATTGTCCTTGGCTGGTGCCTTAGTTTGAGTGGGACCCCTGGGCCCAAATCTGCCTGATTTTAAAGGGAGCCATTATAATTGTTAGGACTCAGTTTCAGCTCATTGTATTTTACAAAACTTCTTTGTAGCTTTCTAAGCATAATATTGTTTGAAAACTTGATAGTGTATGATTCTTAAGTAGAGAAAACAGTATAATTATGTATGTATTCAAATTTCTCTTCATTATACCCAATCAGTGGGTATAATGAGTGATCAAGAAATCACAGTGTTATGTGAAAGTATAGAGTACTCTTCATGGGCAGAGAAAATAATGGCATTTGATATATGGATAAAGATTAACATGCATATATATTATTTGCTATGTGTCATAGCAATTAGAAATCCATTTTTCTATTCATAGCTTTTTACTTACATATATGTCAATAATATTAGCTTATATTGTATCTCACTTTTTGGTCCCTTTCAAGTCAGCTTCTATGACTGACTGCCCAATGAAGATGCTCCTATTAAATCCTGATATGATCACTCATCTCAATTATTCTTTATCCTTTGCTTCCACCGCACTTAATGTTAATTGTTTTGAACAGAACCATATTGACAAACATATAAGAATGAAAGTATTATGAACATGTCCTGAATAGAGCATTTCACTCAGCCTGTCTGCAAAGCTAATTATTTTTAAAAGTGGGAGTAGTGTAAAAATCAGGAAAGATGTTTCCCTATTCATTCATAAATTCAAATTTTATTTACATAAAATTTAAGAAAACTTCAAAAAACCCGACTTAGAAGCATTCAGCTTCCATAAATAAACTAGAATCTTAAAAACAGTAATACAATGCTATATCTGACAAACACATAACC
The DNA here is from genome assembly GCF_964271855.1 of Acomys minous. NCBI lineage: Eukaryota > Metazoa > Chordata > Mammalia > Rodentia > Muridae > Acomys > Acomys minous. Next base: position 25,969,259 of record NC_140499.1, on the reverse strand, counting down.
TTGTATTATACAATAGCAAGTTGACACCACATGGTTTAGCTTACAATGTGACCAATAAATATCACTGTCAGAATTATGAACAGATCCCAAATTTATGGGTTTCTAGTGGACAGTTCACTGTTCCAGGCAGGCCGTTAGCATATTTCATTTAAGGTGCCATGTCATTCATGTGACATGCCTTATTGTTTCTGTTTACTCTGCTTTCGTACTCATTCTTTAAATACCAGATTTATTGATCACTGATAGAAATTCAGAGTTGAGTGTGATCATTTTAAAGACTCAAGACGAGGAGCCCACCTCCAGTAAACGCATAATCACTCCATTAACTAATCATCAAATTAGGGAATGATAGCAACTAAAATATTTACAGTCTCAATCTGATAGAGTCACTGGTCTAAATACTCAAGGTTATAAATACATTAATTTGCTTGTTTCCACAGACTTATTAGAATTGATTTAGGACAAAGGACATGTTCATCTCTTGCTTGTGTGGTTGATTATTAAAATGTTTCCAATAATAAAGGATATATGAGTAAGCATTAATGTGGTCTTCTCTGAAGATACAAGTTAAATTAAACTAACGTGGACTGAGCAAAACGTTAAGCCATATCTGGTCAATCAACTTCACCCTTGGTTCTTGTATATATTGTGATTTCTTCCTTTGTCTCATATTAAATTGTACTTATGAAGAAATATTCCAATGAATATACTACATCATAAAATTAACCTGCACAGCTGGGATTAATTAAATACAGAACTATGATATCTGATAAACTTCATAACTCACCTAACATGGTTCTCAAAAACAAATTATCCAAGATAGTAAATGGCGAGTTTAGAATAAATGTTAAGATTACTTATTAGGATGTATATGAGTATGTGTGTGTATGTGTGTGTCTCTCTGTGTGTGTTGTGTGTGGTGTTGTATTTGTGCATGTATGTGTACATTATGTGTATATGGTAGAAGGTGGATGCTGAGTATGTTCTGAGTTCAAACTCTGATTACCAGTGATAAACATAATTACAGACTGAAAGCTATCTGGTCCAATTTGTTTTAGTTTTTATGAGTTCAGTGTGTGAAGTATTATTACAAAAAGTAATAAAGAAATCTTTATATTTTCTCATACATTTTATACTTTTTTAGAAACTAATTACTTTAGGGTTAATTTTATTTTTTTATTTTTTTTCTCCTTTATTAATTTATTCTTGTTACATCTCAATGGTTATCCCATCCCTTGTATCCTCCCATTCTTCCCTCCCTCCCATTTTCCCCTTATTGCCCTCCCCTATGACTGTTCCTGAGGGGGATTACCTCCTCCTGTATATGTTCATAGGGTATCAAGTCTCTTCTCTGTAACCTGCTGTCCTTCCTCTGAGTGCCACCAGGTCTCCCCATCCAGGGGACATGGTCAAAGGTGAGGCACCAGAGTATGTGAGAAAGTCATATCCCACTCTCCACTCTACTGTGGAGAGTGTTCTGTCCATTGGCTAGATCTGGGTAGGGTTTTAAGGTTTACCATCTGTATTGTCCTTGGCTGGTGCCTTAGTTTGAGCGGGACCCCTGGGCCCAAATCTGCCTATCATAGTGTTCTACTTGTAGGCTTCTAGGACCCTCTGGGTCCTTCTAGTTTGCCATTCTCCCATGCTTCTCTCATTTAGAGTCCCACTAGAATGTCCTCCCCTCTGTCTCAGTTTCCTGGTAAGTGAAGGCTTTCATGGGACATGCCCCTTGGGCTAATATGCAGATATAAGTGAGTATATACCATTTGAGTCTTTCTGCTTCTGGGTTAACTTACTCATTATGATCATTTCTAGCTCAATCCATTTATCCACAAATTTTGGGAATTCCTTGGTTTTAATAGCTGAATAGTATTCTATAGTGTATATGTACCACAGTTTCTTTATCCATTCTTCTATTGAGGGACACTTAGGCTGTTTCCATGTTCTGGCTATTATGAATAAGGCTGCTATGAACATGGTTGAGCAAATTTTCTTGTTGTGTGCTGGAGCATCTTCTGGGTATATTCCAAGGAGTGGAATAGCTGGGTCTTGAGGAAGCCCTATTCCCATTTTTCTGAGATAGCACCAGATAGATTTCCAAAGTGGTTGTACTAGTTTGCATTCCCACCAGCAATGAAGGAGTGTTCCTCTCTCCCCACATCCTCGCCAGCATGTGGTGTCGCTTGAATTTTTGATCTTAGCCATTCTGATTGGTGTAAGTTAGAATCTCAGAGTTGTTTTGATTTGCATTTCTTTAGGGTTAATTTTAAGAAGGGTAAAATGTATAAAGTTAACTTGACAATTTGTCTGTATACTTAGATCTTATTCAATTGTATAGAAAAGCTAATAAAAATCAATGAACTTTAAGCAAACTTAGTCATTATTTATAAAATATTTTGTATTTGATTAATAGAAGTAAATAAACATTGAGTCAGAAGGCTCTATAATTTTTAGTGGTTGTTTTACAAATGTGTTGCAGTTTCTCTCTTAATCCCGCTAACACCCAAATAATTGAGATTGAACTATTATGTTTATTTAATAAGCTTTATAGCACAAAAACTGAGCAATATAAGTCTATATTATTCCTATAAATCACCAAAATTGCTTTCTCTCCCTTAGGTGCTCTCTTCTTATGACTCCTGGCCCTCTTGGGCGGCTCAATCCCCAGTTTCTCTCTCCTCTCCTCTGCTCTCCTCTCCTGTCCTCAACTCTCCTTTCCTCTCCTCTTCTCTCTTTTCCTCTTGTGACCTGCTGGAAGGACGTCCAGCACTATTCTCTCCCCTGCTCTGTAGTTGGCTGTCAAGCATCTTTATAGACATAACAGGGACAATTGGGGAGGAGTGTTTACACAACACTGACATAGGAAATTCTCAGAACAAGGATTGCAACCAGATAAGGGGGGCACAGAAATCAGTATGCATATCTAATTGTACACAAAGATTCTCATGAGTGTACAGTTATGAAAATAAAGCACTGCATTCTAATGAAATTTTGTTGTGCATTCTTTTTTCCTTTTTCTAATTTTATTTTATTTTTAAAATATATTTTATTACTTTATTCATATTACATCTCAATTGTTATCCCATCCCTTGTATCCTCTCATTCCTCCCTCCCTCCCATTTTCCCCTTATTCCCTTCCCCTATGATTGTGACTGAGGGGGACCTCCTCCCCCTGTATATGCTCATAGGGTATCAAGTCTCTTCTTGGTAGCCTGCTATCCTTCCTCTGAGTGCCACCAGGCATCTCCATCGAGGCATTTGTTGTGCATTCTTTATCCATCATAGAATGTTAAAATATATAATTTATGAACAATGTAAATTGATATTCTTCTTAAATATCTTCCTATTTCAAACAACATACTTTTAAAATAATCTAAAATGTATACATTGATACCTAGCAATGTTTTTCAATATTTTCAATAGCAATTAATACCACTTAATTTCTATAAAACATTATTATGTTGATTTACTGGATATATTACTTTTGTCTTCAGGTAGCAAATGAATGCATTATTTATGTCATGTAGCTAACAGTAGTCTAAGTCTATGTATTTTGTAAAATACATCTCATATATTTAAAGGTTTTCATGGAACTCTTAGTAGTTATCTATCTCACTTGATTATGAGCCAACATGCAAAATTTTCAAATGCAATTGTAATATTTATTTACAAAGGTATACTTAAACTATGTTATATTAACAATTTGGTAAGGCCTGATGAAGAAAACATTGTTTGATTCCCTCATATTTTGGTCACCTTGGATAAATGGAGGTTATGAAATTAGGAATCTGAGAGTGTGGATTAGGATTAATATACTAATAATGAAAGAAAACACAATATTTATGAAAATATGTTATTAATTCTGTAAAAATCATAACAATTCCAAAAATTAAATTTAAATACCTACGTAATTGAAAATTAAAATGTACAACCTCCTTGTTATAAGTCTGCATCTTAGCCCATATATAATTTTACTTTTTTCAATTGAAGCATATAATTACATATATTTATATCTACTTTGCCATAGTTGAACCAATTTACTAAGAATAACATGTTTGGATACAATAGATGATTTTGACTAATTAAAAACTCTAAGTAATTTCATGTGCATTCTGTGATAAAAAGTAAACAAATACAGCTATAGTAATATTAGTATAAATATTTACTTCCGCACTAACAAGTTTTGCCAAAATAAAATCTCCAAGTAGTATCATGCAGTTATTTTATATTCAGTTATTATTTTGAACAGATTGATTTAATACTAAAATTAAATCTCATGTTTATACCAATCAGCAACTGAGATTTAAAGTCAAGAGGAATGTTTTGAGTAAAATCATTTAATGGACTTGAAAAGCCTTCTAGTTATTCACTTTGTGGCTTGTAGACTATGGGCAAATAGACTGTTCTAAAGTAAATAAACTGGAAAAATCCAAGGATATTGAAAGTAAACAGTATTTCAAAGCTAGGTTACAATTAGGTAACACTCTGAATACTTCATCCCAAAGGCATCATGCATAACTTAAGACTTTTTTTCCTTAAAGCATACTCATGCCTGAAGGCAAAGACCTACACGGTGTGTTAATCTGCTTGCCTTCAGAAAAAGTGAATGAAATGAGGCTTTTTTTTTTTCCTGATAGCAGCATACATTAACCTTCTGTGCCTTGGAAGAAAGAACTCTGAAGGCATATGCACCCACAGATGGAAATGCACTCGTGGAATTTTTCTGCTGCAGCTGATATTAGTTAAGTGATTGGAACATTTGTACTTCAGTTGGACTGATGGGGGAATAGAAACAGATGATATTAAGAACAGATTAGTGACCTTCGCACTGCACAAAAATGTTTCTGCTCATGTTTCCCTTCTTTCTTGTTTTGCTTTGGTGATTATTTTAGAAGCATAGTGTGCATTTTTAATGATTTCTACTAGATTAATTGTGTTTACGTCAGAATTTAATTAAGTTGCCTGAACTGTCTAAAACAGTCCTATCCCTAAAAAGTAAGTGGATATCAAGGGAGTAAAAGACAAAAGAGTAACTGTCTGTTAAGAGCTTCGTGCCAATATCAAAATTCCTACTCGTTTTTATCAGAAGAGAAAGCAGAACCAAAAGTAAACATAATGATTCTCTGAAGTGTTTTAAACACTCAATCACTTTTCATACCACTAATGTCTTAGTACATGTCCTATCAATGTTGTTCAAAGTGGATGATGAAAAATGTAATACATACACAATGGAATTTTATTTAGCCACAAAGAAAAATGAAATTCTGAATTCTGCAGACAAACGAGTGGATCTGGAAATTAAAATATAGGCTGAGAAAAATAGAGTTTTCTTTTACATGCTGATCTTTGCCTTTAATTTTTATATATGTGCATTAAATGAGAGGTTGTGTATACATCAGGAAAGTACGGAGGAAACTCAGAAAGTAAGTAGTGAGGAAGGACACAATACATATTACATAAAAGAAACATTGTTCAGGGAGAGCAGGGGGAGAAGGGAGAGCATGGGACAGAGCAGGCTCAACAAATTTACAAATAATAATGCCATAATAAAACCTATAATCCAGTGTATTAATTAATAAGTTAAATAATGTTTATAAAATCACGCAACATATATGAACATTTCACTGTTGTTTTCTGTTATCTGACACATATTGTGATTCTTGACTTATTTGAACTTACTTTTAGGCAGATGAATTCCAGAATATGGAGAGACACATTTAGGTCACCCCAGGCCAGATACAGCCATTGATATGCTGAATCTGCTCTAGCATTACTCGTCGATATGTTTTTCATTTCAAGTCCTGCTGTATGTTCACCTAGTTTCCTCTGAGTGCTGTCTTAACTCAGTGTCATCTGGTAGACATGTGCACCAGTGAATCACCTGGCCTGTCTTCATATATTTATACAGTTTTTAAAGACATTCCTCCCCCACTTCTCTTTCTCTCTGTCTCTCTCTGTCTCTCTCTGTTTCTCTTGGTCTCTGTCTCTGTCTCTTTCTCTGTCTCTGTCTCTGTCTGTCTGTCTGTCTGTGGGTCTCTCTCTCTCTCTCTCTCTCTCTCTCTCTCTCTCTCTCTCTCTCTGTGTGTGTGTGTGTGTGTGTGTGTATGTGTTTCAGTTTTAAGGATAAAGCTATAAAAGGCTACATGAACACTGTTCAAAGATACCTAAATGGCCTATGGAAAGTTAAAATGTCACTATAATTTTCATATTAAATAAGTAAACTGCTTTTTAATTAAAGGATAAAAAAGCTTCTGATGTTGCAATCTCAATTATTTACCTCTATTGGTAAAAAGTATGTATATTTGAATTTTATTTTCAATTTTTAAATGATTTAGAGAAAAACTAATTTGGATATTTTAATATGGAAATGGGGAGACACCATAAAATGAAGCATTAATTTGTTAATTTGTCAGGAATGTAGATGATATGAAGCTGAGATCACAGATAAATGGGAGGTTTTGAAGCAATGGTCAAAATGCTTTTACTTCTACCATTATCATTTTCTCAGATGTGAACCTTGAAGATGTGCTGTCCCATAGAGCTACCTAAGCCTGTGGCTCTTTCTCTCCATGGACATACATGTCTGTGATGCTTTCATTGTCACATCCTCAAGGACTTAGGAAGCTATTCGGTTCTCTTTTGAACAAAACAGTTAACAGATTTTTAAAATCCCTTTCAATTTAATCCCATCAAAAATTGAAATATTGAGAAAGCATGAGAATAATAAATAAGTAGAAGATATTGAAAGTCCAAACTGTCTCCTGGCCCTTAATCCCCTGTATGCATGAATTTCCTCAAAACACTTATATAATCTTACTGAAAAGTCAGCAACATAGAAGAAAATAATATAAGATTAAAGAGATACAGAAAAATATTCATAATACAAATGAGAAACTGAGCAAATATAACTTATAAAACATTAGCTACTATCTGCTTACAGGCCAGAACCATTTGGGTTACAGGAGTGAATCAACAGAGATGAGTTTGGCTTCAGGCCACAATACACATTAACCACCACACCAACAAGAACTGAGGGACATGTGAGCAGCTTTTGACTTGAGGCTCTCTCAGCCTGCAACTGGGTCACAGCCAGTAAACTAAGAGGAGCTGAGCTGGGTGCCGGTTCCAACACCGATTGTCCACCTTCTTCAGAAAGTCCCAGAAAAGCTCTAGCAATTATCTTCTTGCTTGGAGCTCTCTATGCTGGCTCCCAAGCTGCCTGGACCACATGAGACACACACAGACAGCAACCCGATTGGAGGAACCTCCAGGCCTGCTAACAGTGGAGACATCCAGATGGCTAGAGGCCAGTGCAAGTTGACAAGAAACAAAATTCAGAGCATATGACACCACCAAAAAGCAATGATCCTACCATAGAAAGCCCTGGAGATATGAACACCCACAAAGCAGAAGAGATGGCTTTACATCTGAGGTGACGAATATGATAGAAGCCTTGAAGGAGGAAAACAAATCGTTCGAATAAATATAGGAAAATGTATTCAAACACATGATGGAATTGAATAAATCGTATAAAGAATTATAGTAAAATTCAATAAAATGAAAGAAATAAATGAATAAAAAAAGAAATGAATAAAACCATTCATGACCTAAAATGGGTATTGGAAGCAACAACGAAAACAAAACCTGAGGTGATCTTGGACTTGGGAAATCTAGGGAAGAGAACAGGCACTGCAGACAAAAGCAACATCAACAGAAAAGTGATGGAAGAGAGAACAGTACAGAAGATATTGTTGAAGTTATTGATACATAAGTCAAAGAACACATTAAGACTAAACAGTTTCTGACACAAAACACTGAAGAAATCTTGTACACTAGGAAAAGACCAAATCTAAGAATAATCATAATAGAAGATGGAAAAGACTCCAAGTTCCTGGCCCAGAGAACTTTTTGAACAAAACCATAGATGAAAACTTCCCTAAGCTAAAAAAAGAAATGCTTATAAACATAAAAGAAGTTGACAGAACGCAAAATAGATTGGAACAGAAAAGAAAATCTTCATGCCACAAACTAATCAAAGTTTATATGTACAGAACAAAGAAAGAATATTAAAAACTGCAAAAAACAAAAGGTGAAGTCACATATAAAGGAAAACCTATCAAAATTACACCTAGCTTCTCAAAAGAGACTATAAAAACCTTCAGGGCCTGGACAGATGGTATACAGACTCTAAGAAACCACAGATGCCAACCCATACTACTATATCTAGCAAAACTTTCAATAACCATACATGGAAAAGACAGGATTTTCAATGGCAAAACCAAGTTTAATCAGTACCTAACCACAAATCCAGACCTACAGAAGATACTAGAAAGAAAACACTGACTCATGGAGGCTAAGTACACCCAGAAAAACACAGGAAGTAAATAACCTCACATCCACAAAACCAAAATAAAGGAAACACACACACACATACACACATACATACACACATGGCACCAATACAACAAACAAACAAACAAACAAACAAACAGGAAATTAACAACCACTGGTCATTAACATATGCCAACATCAAAGGGCTCAAGTCACCAGTAAAAAAAAAAAAACCACAGACTAGCAGAATGGATGTAGGAACAGGACCCATCATTCTGTTGCATACAAGAAAGCCACCTCAGGAATAAATAGATATTACCTCAGAGTAAAGGGCTGGAAAAAGGTATTCCAAGAAAACAGTCCCAATAAGCTAGCTGGAGTAGCCATTCTATTATCTAAAAAATTGACATTCAACCAAAACTAATCAATAGAGATAGAGAAGGACACTTCATACTCATCAATGGAAAGATACACAAAGTACATCCTGAACATCTACGCCCCTAACACAGGAGACCCACATCCATCAAAGAAACATTACTAAAGCTTAAATCACACATTGAACCCCACACATTAATTGTGGCAAAACAGAACTAAAAAGATGACATAATCAATTGATTTCAACTGCAGTAGCAGGTGGAAGTGCGTGAGGGCGGTAGGACTGAACACAGGAGTTATCTTAGGAAGGGTAAGAAAAACTATATCTCACCTTTACTGAACATCCTTCTGAAAGAGAGATAAACCTGTTTTTTAGGATCCCAAGTGCAGGATTGGAATGGTCTTGTGAGAGAACAGGTGAGGTTAATCCACTAGAAGACCGACCACCTTGTGCGGGAACTTGATTGTTGCCAGCTGAGAAGATTTCCGTGAACACACTCTGGGAGGAGATATATAAATGAGCTGGAAATTGGAGGTGGGGCTTTTTGGAGACTTCAGATAATTTTGGCTGTTCATCTTGAGAGGCTTGTAGAGAGAACCGCTCAAGGGAAGGCTTCAGGGCTCCAGCTTCTGCTGAGGTGCTGGGTTCTGGTTACTCTAGGTTCCACCAGAAGAAATCCTGCAGATTGTGCCAGGAGAATCATTTCTCGGAACTGATATTCTTACGGTTTTGTTATTGTGTCCATTAATCCTCATTTCCTATTGGTTTGGTTAGTGGGGTTATAAGTGACGTATGCTCAGCCACTAAGTTGTTAATAAAATATACTGGTTAAGAAAATTGATCATACATCCTTCAAGGACAAGGTTTTGAAAATCATACTATTAAAAAAGCAGGCCATGCTGGTCATCGGAGCAGTTATGAGACAGTTGTTTTTAGCGGGGTCTGCTGTGACCAAGCCAACGATGGTTGTTTTCAGTGGGGTCTGCCGTGGCCATGCCAGTTGTCTTGTTTTTCTTATCGCCAAGGAGTGCAGTATAGCCATGAGGAACAATGATCTTAGCCTGTTTTACATTATCACTGTCCAGAGATGTTGGCTGGAGGGTATTTCTGTGAGACCCACATCATCCCTGACACTATAACAGTTCTGCATTACTGTCCCTCAAATACAGGCATTAAAAGCCCTTGATCCTCAGAGAACAGTGGCCTCTGGAAACTGATATCAATGGTTATTTCCTCTATCAGCAGCTTCACATTTTACCCCAGGTATTTTCACCAAGACCAACTTTGATGCAACCCCCCAAGGTATCCATGCAGAAGATATGGTTTAAGCCATAGTTTCAACATTGATTTTTCTAAAATACAGTGAATTTGTTTAGACATTTTTGTATATTCATCTGATGAAATTTTTTATTTATATTTTCAGTGTGGAATTTCTCAGCATTTGCATCTTGAAGCTCATGTTTCTTTACATACATCTCTATAATTTATAGGATTCTCATTTAAAAATAGCAGTTATTCATCACAGTAGAATAATGATCTTTTGTTTTTTTGCATTTTGATTTGTTTTGTTTGTAGTTTTGAGACAGGGTTTCTCTGTTTGTAGCCCTGCCTTGCTTGTCCTGGACTCGCTTTGTAGACCTCGAACTCACAGCAACCCGCCTGTCTCTGCAGGGGAAGATATACACAAGTAATAACTTAAGGAAAAGGGGGCTTCTATTACAATCATTAGAAGATGTAACTCAAAGACCAAAATTTACACTAATAATTATAATTTTTATCAAAATTAGAATAATGATTCTAAAAGAACACTCATTACATATTACTAGTAGGCAAAGCATAATTATCCTTACATGGAACACTTATGCAGACACACACATTAGTATAAATGCAATCAAACACTGGAAAACCTATAAAAAGTAATCTGTATTAATTACATACTGACCACTGAGATGCTATGTGTATGTGTCAGCGATTGTATGTGTGTGTGTGTATATGTAACTGTGTGTATATGAGAATGTGAGTGTATCTGTGTGAGTGTGCATAGGTACAAGTATATTTCTGTGTGTATATGTGTGTATATATGAATGTGTGTATGTTTTAGTGTGTTTATGTGTGAATGTATATATGAAAGTGTGTATGTAAGTGTATGTGGGAATATGTGTATGTGTGGGGAATAAATGTGTATGTTTATGATTGTATGTATGCACAATCATGTTTATGTGTGTGTGTATCAATGTGTGCATGTATGAATTATGTATCTGTGAGTGTGTTTTACATGGATGTCTGTACGAAAAGATTCCTTGTTGCAACAGTTAAAAAGATAGAGTTGTATCTTCTTTTTATACCACGCAAATCTCAGATTTTTTTCCCAAAAAATATTAGAATATTTTCCCCCTAACTAGAGTTTTACTTAAAAAGATTTTATGAGTGTTTTGGAGCATCCTCATTTTCCTTGACCTAGGAAAGCTTTTTGTCATAAAAAGAAATAGATGGTTATTATTAAGACAATAATAAAAGAACTAACTGAGGAGTGTGTTCTGTTTTTTATTTAGGTTCATTTTAAGTAAGAAAATTATAACCAGAAGATAGAGATTAAGTAAAAAATCAGGTTGTCAAGGCTGGTGGATCTAGATGTAGGTGAGCTTGCACAGACTGATGCTCCAACCAAGGACATAGCAAGCAGGGTGCAAGGCCTTTAATGAGATGTAGCCAATGGACACATCATTCTCAACATGAAGGAGGGAGGCAGAGACTTTCTTTGACAAGAACTCCTGTGCCTTCAATTCGATCACTTCCCCTTAGGGGAGAGGTCCTGTGGGAACACAGAGGAAACAGATGCAGGCTATCCAGATGAGACCTGATAGGCTGTGGTCAGATGGTTTGGGAGGAGGACCCCACCTGTCAGAGGTCATGGGGAGTGGAATAGAATGGAAAAGTCAAGGGGGTGGGAACAGGAAGATAAGGGGGGGAAACAACTGGAATGTAATGTGAATAAATTATAAAATAATAAAACATTTTAAAAAATCAGTATTCAGTGATAAGTAATCTTCTGTCAACCTTACTAATTATTTTAATAATACTAAAATATAAACCTATTTGACAGGTGTCACTAATTCAGCTTGACAATGTACTGTGTTTTTTCCCTCTTTGTAACATACTTTCCTTGAAATAAATAGCCTCCATAACACACAGAACACTGGGCCAAATGTCAAGTCTTCAAAAGAAAAGGGTTAGAAAACAAAATCATTGAAAGAGAAAAAGGGGGATTTGGAGATGCTATCTGAGGTATTTGCATGACCCTATATTATATTCTTTAGGGGTTTTTCCTATACAGAGAGGCCTTAAGACGTAGGAAGTATCATCCTATCAAAATAGCATTATGTAGCATTTTAATTCCTAGGTAAAACAAGTACAAAATGATGTGAAGGTGAGGGGCAGGTGATGGAGGTTCAATATACTGACAGTAACAGGAAATGTAACAAGGTGAACAGCATTCCAGGCTTACATACAGCATTCCCCTGATGAACATACAATAATTAGCTGTGAATGATCTGTGCAAATCACAGTCAATTACAACTTGTTCATCTATAACAAGGCATCCATGACAAATGAGAACCAAAATAAGTATTCACACTGTGAGGAGATAAGCCAGGAACTTCCATGCAATATGGTATAGATTTTGAGACACCAAATGCAGTTATTGGTATTCAGATCCTACAATCCCCTTTAAAAAATTAAAATGTATTTGAAATTACATAGTATTTTACTATTTTTGCTGTCACCATAATATACTACATAAGGGTATGTAAATTAATTACTTGTATTTTGCTATTTGCATTTTAAAATGTATTTGAAATTACATAGTATTTTACTATTTTTGCTGTTACCATACTATATTACATATAGTATGTAAATTATTTACTTGTATTTTGCTATTTGCTATTTTACTTTTAGAAAATTAATATAATTATTTACAGGATGGTGTTATTTTTCTCAACATAGTGTCAATCTTTTTTTGCAGAATACTTCTATTCAGGGCAAAAATGATCACATTTTTTTAAAATGTTCTTTCTAATTCTAAACTCAGTGTAGTATATGCATACTCATCTTATTTCCCTATACTGTAAATCTGTGCTTGAATTTCATATTAGTGGGATAATTTGTGATAGCCATCTGGAAATCTCACAAAAGTATCCAAACATTAGATTCCTATACATGGTAACATTTTAGTGACTACAACATTCTTTTTCTTAAAAAAAAAAAAACAAACCTATAAAAATAGTAAAAAAAAAGACAGTTTCTGCAACTGTTAAAAAATTTAAAATATATTATACATTTTCATGGTCACGTTAAGAGTAGCTCGTTCAAAGTTACTCTTATTAGAAATTTCAGTATAGATATGAGTATTTAGAGTGTGCTCCATGGAAATGACGAGAGTCTAAGTGCCCTGTGCACCGTAAAGCTTCTCAAGAATGTAAAGCTGATAAGTTACTCCTTCCGTTTCTCATACTAGTAAAGCAGAATGTGTCTGGGACCTGAATGTTGAACGTTGAAGTCTGCAAAGCGGGGATTGTTGAATGCTGAATTGTTGAAATGTTTAAAATATGCCTAGAATGAGCAAGCACCAATAGGTGCTTACATTTCTCTACATCAGGTCCATGAATGACCTGAGTGACATGGACCTGATGGCTCCCATGGTCCTCTTCTTGCTTGCTGTGCTGAGTCCTTTGGCTTCTCTATGGTCCCGTGATATTTTCTAATATCGTTGATTAGGTAGGAGCCACGCTGTTAGTTAATTACTGTCCAGCATGAGCAGCCATTCTTTCCTGTACCTTGTCAGAGTATTCATAACAGTTAAGTTCACTCCTTCATGAAATATATATATATATATAAATGATTAAACCATGTACATTTTCAGTTTTTATTCAGTAGCAAGTGAGAATCCCTTCACTTAAGCAGAGTCCAGTTGGATGTCTTAAACAGTGGGGAAGATTTATTACCTCATTCAATTGAAAATGTCTGTGGCAGTTCAGAATACATGTAGTTTATAGTAAGGGATCTGATTGCTGTCTACTTTATATGTTTCTGTCCGACGCAAGGTCTAAGCTTTATATTCAGTCTTGTTACTCAGGGCTCACATTTCTCTTCTAAACATTTTTTTATTGGTTGAAGAAAAATTTCAATTCTTATTAATGATGTATTGTAAGTTAGAGACAGTTAGCTCAGAACCCTAATGGACTGAGTGCTTCCACTACGCAAAGCGAAAATTAAGAGAAAACAAGTAGTGATCATTTTTATGATCTTTTGTTGTGTGTGTGTGTGTGTGGGGGGGGTTGTTAAAAAGGTATGGTCCTACAGACTCTTATTTAAATGCTTGGCTTTTGTAAAGCGGCACTGTTAGTAGGTGGAGGCTTCTTGGAGTAGGCGTGGTTTTGTTGGAGGAAATGTGTCACTGCACAGGTGGACTTTGAGGTCTCCTATGCTCAGTCTCTGCGTAATGTGGAACACAGTCCCCTCCTGCTGCCAGTAGGATTAAAATGTAGAACTCTCGACTCCTGTACCACTGTGTCTGCCTGGATGCACCCATGCTTCCTGCAGTGATGATAATGGACTAAATCCCTGAAACTGTGAGCTGGCCTCAGTTAGATGTGTTCCTTTATAAGACTTGTCTTGATCATGGTGTCTTTTCACAGCAATAAAGCTCTAGCTAAGACCATGTGTACTTTGAGACTGGGCGTGGTGACGCACACCTTTAATCCCAGCACTCGGGAGGCAGAGGCAGGTGGATCACTGTGAGTTCAAGGCCAGCCTGGTCTATGAAGTGAGTTCAGGATAGCCAAGGCTACACAGAGAAGCCCTGTCTCGAAAAACCAAAAAAAAAAAAAAAAAAAAAAAAAGACCATGTGTACTTTGTATATTTATTAGTCAGAAACACAAATGAGTCATGATTTTGAGACATAGTACAAGACTTTGAAAAAATTAATTGGGTTTTTATTTGGGCACAGTTTATGTGGAAAGATATAGGTGACAAACAATGGAATGCCGAAAATAGTGTAATTAGAAAGAACTTTGTATATTTGGACTATAACAATAATTGTGAAATTGAGATTTTGTTCTGATAGATGGATGAGTTTTGAGTAAAAAGTAGGTAACAATTTTACTCAGTCAAGGAAATAGGCCATGTTTTTGGCAGGGGGCATTGGAGGAAGCCTTGTCAGCTGATATATATATATATATATATATATATATATATATGTATATGTATATGTATATGTATATGTATATGTATATGTATATGTATATGTATATGTATATGTATATATGGCAGGAGAGATGGTTCAGCAGGTAAGAGCCCTGGCTGTTCTTCCAGAGAACTGGGTTCAATCCCTAACATTCACATGGCAGCTCATAACTGTGTGACTCTCCAGTTCCAGA